>NC_086153.1:139060613-139685613 GCF_035149785.1 Candoia aspera | reverse complement strand
CCAGTGCTGAAGATCTTTAGAAAGATCCACCTAAATACACCAAACAGCCAGTGAGAATACAGTAATAATGCAAGCAATTATTCAAAAAACCCCACTTTTTTCCTTTCAAAAGGTGGGATAATAATCTACATAGCACTCCTCCTTCCATTTTATCTCCTCAGTAACAAATTCAAGATTGAACTAGTCACTATCTCTTGGCCCAATCAAACGCACTCTAGTGATCTTCCGTGACTGAGCACAGGACTAAACCTCTTTCTCCTGGTCCTAATCCAATAGCCTGACCACCTGGCTCTCTTGACAGTTGCTGTACACTTGTCTTGTTAGCATTGCTCCTATCATCATCCCAGAGTCGCAGAGGAATGAGAGGATAAAAGGCCTCTACCTCTTCAGCTGTCCAAAATGATGCCTCTGCTTTCTTGTACATTTGCCAGATGTCATGGTATTGAATAGGAAAGATGACAAAACGGTGGGGATTGTCCCGTAACAGAGGCTCATCTTGCACATTGCTTGATGGAAGCGGCTTTGCTCCTTTAGGGGCCTCCTAAAAAGTACAAGTATGATATATTACCATGTTATAAGCATGCATATAACAAGAAAAACATATACATGCATGTTTACAATAAACCGCCCAGAGTCCCCTTTTCAGGAGAGATGGGCGGTGACAGAAATTTGAAAAATAAATAAATAAATGTGCTTTATATGTTTGTGTGTTTTTCCCATATTAAAATGGTTATATTATTACATTATTTATCTATTATAAATAACTCTATAACTAATAGTCATATTTATTTTATAAAAAGTTATAAAATAAGACAAGTTCAGTAATTTAAAAAAAACAAGATTTGGAGTGGTTTTATGGGGGAAAGAGGGAATGACAAGAAAGTCCAGCTTCTTAGGTTCCACTTGAAATCTTTACATTCTTAAAAAGAACAACAAAAGAGGCAGATAGGTTTTCTATACAGACATGAATTAAATGGTCACCTGAGCATTAAGCTAGAAGGCAAAAGGGTCAAAGCACAAGAACAGTGAAGGGCTGAAAACAGTATAAACTAAAAAGAGAAATAGGAGAAAAGGTGACAATCCCAAGATAGAATTCCTTAATTTTTTTTAAATGGTTGTGTTCATGTTGAACACTAAATGAACCCTATACCAGACAACTTAGAGAGGCAAGGCCAGAAATTAGAATAGGACAGCAGAGGAGGACCCAAAACAGAAATTGTGATGTCAATGAAATGAACCTTCTCCTTTAATATATTGTTTCTCAGTTGGATCAACTTCCCAGAAAGCTTTTGCTAAACTTAGGAAAATAAAATTTAACTCCTTAAAGAAAGAAACTACCAGGGCATTCTGAAAGGCCAACGATTCACTCCCATATTGCCCCTTAACAGGAAAACGTCAACGTCCTGTTTCTTTGCATAGGTAGGCATTTGGCGCCAAAACTGCAGAGAAGACAACTGAGTCACGCCCTCACCACTAATTCCTATGCGGCGGGAATGCCCACGTGCCCACACGAAGGAATATCTTCCATCTATATACCCTCAACCCCTATCTTGAACCCCTCAAGATATCCCCCAATCCGTGCGACGAATCGCTCCCCTCTCACGACTCACCGCTTTGGTGCCCGGCTCCTGAAAAATCTTCCGCGCCGTCTTGGTCGCCAGGACCCGGGTAGCGTTGAGCGACGGGGGCTACAGGGGCGAGAAGAGACGGTTAAATGCGGTCAGCGCAGACCTCGGAAGGCGGGAAGTCTGAAGGCCGGGACGCCTCTCAAGAACGCGCCTTTCCGCGTGAGCCCTCCGAGGAAGACCGCTAGGATTCTCCAAGGCTGAGAAAGCCCAGTCTTCGGCGCGCTGGCTCAGGGTTAGGGGTAACTCGGCGCCCTCCACATTTTTGGGATTTCAGTTTCCACCACCCCAGTAAGCGCCGCCAATGGCAAAGGACGGCTGGAGTTGTAGTTCAATACATTTAGGATGTACCGCATTAGCGACCTGGTGCTGGATTTTGAATCCCTGGTGAGTATTTATACTGAGAAAGCGCCCCAGGCTTCCTACAAATAGGAAGCGAATCGAACAAAATGCTGTGGCTGTCTAACAGAGGGCATCTTCGGGGAGGCACACTAATTACTCAAATTATGGGTTCAGCAAAGCCTTCCTCTCCCCTCCCCCGGTGTTCCTCAGCATGTGTTGGAAATATGACCCGCACCATTTATTTATTTTCTATCCCACCTTTATTGTTTTGTAAATAACCCAAGGCGGCGAACATACCTAATACTCCTTCCTTCTCTTTTCCCCACAACAACCCTGTGCTAGATCTGGTTTGGTAAGGTTTCTCAAGAAGATAATATTTTCCCCACCTATCGACCCCCGGTTTCTTTCCACCTTCGCGAAGGGCTGCTACTACTCCCTGCCCTGCAAGTTCACCCTACAGGGGATTAATAATTCTGGCCCCCTTTAGGCTCACCGTGTTCTCCTTGTCGTTCACGGGCAACTTTTTCTGAGGCGAGAGCCAGGACGGTTGCTCATTACGAACGGAGAGCGGGTTGCGAGTAGACATCATCGTTCACGCTGCGAGAGTGAAGCAGAAATATCCAACAAAGAAAAGCAGGATCGAGCCTGGTTGCCACTTTATATGAGTTTCGAACTTGGCGCCAGAACACCTGATCACCCAATCACGAAACGGATGGAAGCCCTCTTTGAGGCTTGCCATTGGCTGAGCGATGCGTCCCGTTGTGCCCCAAACGCGGGAAACTGAAGCAAAGGCCCGCCCCTTCTGCGCGTCTATTGGCCTAGCGCGCAACGCAAGATTGCTGAATGCGGGAACGACTGACAATAACGTTTCTTCTAACTTCCGCGATTTTATTGGTTGCAAGGCCGAGCTCTTCAAAACCGCGCAGACGTCTAACAGCCTTCCCCCGCTTATCATTGGAGAGGGAGTAACACGTGACACTCAGGTCTTTTTTCTCTCTCTCCCCCCCACTTCCCATCTCTTGCCTATTGGTAGTTCTCCTAAGAATGTCTTATTAGGGTTGACTACCACGACTGGGCAGGGGAAACCTTACCTTTTACTTTTACTAATTAACACTTAAAACAAGCTATTTATTGGCCCTGGGCAGTAAAACAACTGCAAGAACTGAGAGAGTGAAAGGTTAACAATATAATTCAGAGAACTGCTACAGTTTTACAATTTTTGAAAAATTGGGTATGACATTCAGGTTAAACTTTAGACTGTCCCTTTCTTGGCTACAGGTGTGAAAGTGTTTATGCCAATTAGTGTTTATATTTTCCTTGCTAAAGTAAGTGAAGGCATTGGAACTAATTTTACACTTCCTTCTTAGATCACGTCGAGGAAGTAGGAAAAAGTTAAATATGCATGTTTTTCTACCATAAGCAGTAAACAGCTTCAGAGAGATCAAAATTCTAAGAAATTAAACTAAAAATACTAATTCCAGTTTAGACAAAGACTGCATATCACTTTAACTACCTTGTTTATAAATGCTTAGCAGTAAATCTAACACATTTCTGATTTTGCATTTTTGTACATTTCTACAGTCATTATATTTTATTTATAATTTCAATTTATAAGGCCACCCAACTTACATATATAAGGGGGTTAAACATACTACATTTAAGCAAAGCTCATGAACCAAATTTAAAAACCATATTTTATTAAAGTCTTTGCATTTATTTCTGTATACAAAATTTACATTCCAAAGGAAAATTGAGAAGTAATGTAATTTTGTAAATTACAAGCTGCAAAATTCGTATCAGGTATAATTAACAGATTCTGTCATACCCATCTTCTAAGATTTGCTTTATAATACAGTAAATCATTTGTTCCAGTTTTATAACAATGTATCCCATCTTTTTAAATATATTAAAGAATAAATCAGTAGGGGTCCCCCAGTTTACAACAGTGTATCTAGGTAGGTAGGTAGGTGGGTAGGTAGGTAGAGAGCTGGACCATAAGGAAAGCTGAGCGAAGGAAGATAGATGCTTTTGAACTGTGGTGTTGGAGGAAAATTCTGAGAGTGCCTTGGACTGCAAGAAGATCAAACCAGTCCATACTCCAGGAAATAAAGCCAGACTGCTTACTAGAGGGAATGATATTAAAGGCAAAACTGAAATACTTTGGCCACATAATGAGAAGACAGGACACCCTGGAGAAGATGCTGATGCTAGGGAGAGTGGAAGGCAAAAGGAAGAGGGGCCGACCAAGGGCAAGATGGATGTATGACATTCTAGAGGTGACATTCTAGAGGTGATGGACTCGACCTTGGGGGAGCTGGGGGTGGCAATGACCGACAGGAAGCTCTGGCATGGGCTGGTCCATGAAGTCACGAAGAGTCGGAAGTGACTGAACAAATAAACAACAGGTAGGTAGGTAGAGGTGTACCACTGGAAGACCTGAAGGTTAGAGATAAATCATCCTGGAGAAGGTCATGGTCACTAGGAGTTGACACTGAGGTAATCACACATAACCAGTCAAAATGAAAGTTTATGAACGCTTTGCTATTCTCGCCTTAAAATTCATTCTAATGTTTCCTAACAAATGGCTGCTTAACTTCTTAAAACTCAAGACATGATTCACAAGCCAAATAAATGGGTGTTCATGTATAGGATTCAGCAGAAACTGAAGCTATTTTGCCTTTGTGAGCACATTAAGCAGGTGAAAGCAGAAACAACAACTGGCCTTTTTCTGAGTCAACCTTCCCTAGGCCAGTTCAAGCTGGTTACTCATTTGTACATCAAAGGGAAACTCAAGGGAATAGTCCAGCTTTCTAATAGAAACTAAGAAACTTGGAAATGCCTGTCAAAGGAAACTGGAATGTTTATGGGTGATACTCCTAGCTGGACTGCTAGAAAGAAAGGAGAGACACATACTTAGTGTGATTCTTTATTTTTGCATAACTACAGATTTTACTCCTTTTTTATTGATGCAGGGGGGTATTCTTTTTTGCTAGGATTAAATTTTATATCAAATTCTAAAATCACAAAAGAACTCTGCAGATACAATAATATTTATCTCAAGGACAAGAAAGTCTATTCATGTAACTCTTTTCACGTAACTTTTTAAATGCTCCGACTGATCACCTAACATCTTACATTTTTCAAACATAGCCAAACAAAATGCCACAAACATGGTAATATAACTCTTTGATGCCTTGTAGATATGACAACTAGGTCTGAGTTGCATTACAGTTGCCCTTAGAGCTACATTAGGTTCTATTCCATGTTGGAAATTCAAGCACTGTGAATATCCTATTTTAATCGATAAAATCCTATTTTAATCAATAACAGAGAGGGAAGGCATAAAGGGGGATGGCTGATTTACTCACAGGTTGTTTCTAGTTTAACCTTACGGAGCATCCAGATATTATTTAGTTATCAGCCAATGTGTTTATCTTTCTTTGTCCATTTTTTTCTCCTAACTCGTATCATCCTTTTAACCAAAAAGCTCTAGAACAAAGTGTAGTTCTCCAAACTGCAGATGTCCCTCCCACAAGCTGAGCCAGAGGATGGCTTCAAATGCCAATTACATTGGCAGTAATGACCCAACCACTTCGCCATGATTCTCCTTCCAAATCATCCTTTGCTTACTTTCCAAACAGAGTGCTTGTTAGCTACGCTAACTTCAACAACAGTAGTTAAGCATGCTTTCCTAATGAAGAGCAAAATTGAGACTTATGTTCAACTAATTTGCTGTGACATATACAGGTAGTCCTCACTTACTGACTGCCTCGTTCAGTGACTGTTCAAAGTTACAATGGCACTGCAAGAGGAGGCTTATGACCAGTCCTCGAATTTGTGGCCATCACAGCATCCCCCCCATCACATGATCGCACTTCGGGCACTTCACAACCAGCGCACATTAAGATGGTCACAGCGTCCCGCAGTCACGTAATCACCATTTGCGACCTTCACAGCTGGCTTCCAACAAGCAATGTCAATGGGGAAGCAGGCAGGGAGTCGCAAGTTGCCATCATGTGATGTCATGCTTAGCGCCCACAGTGATTTGCTTAACAACTGCAGAACTGACGTAAGTTGTGTGGTCATGTGAAGTTTCACTTAATAACTATGTTGCTTAGCAAGAGAGTTGCTGGTCCCAATTGCAGTCAGTAAGTGAGGACTACCTGTAATTGCAAACACTGTATTTTCGTCTCCCAATAAACACACTGCATCACGAGTTATGAGGTTTGTTTAGATCAATCTTTTAAAGAGGGAGCTCATTCAAGTGGGTTACACTTTAGATTATTGAAGGGGATGAGGAATATTACATAAGGTCACTGAAGAATCATCTAATACACAATCAAAACAATCCAACATGCTCTTCACCTTCTAAAAAACTGCCTAGACCAGAGATCCCCAACCCGCAGGCCGCGGACCAGTACCGTTCTGCGGCCTGTTAGGAACCGGGCCACACAGCAGGAGGTAAGTGGTGGGCAAGTGAGCGAATTTACGGCCGCTCCTCATCGCTCCCATTACCGCCTGAGCTCTGCCTCCTGTCAGAGAAAGCAAGCCCATTGGCTGCTATCTCCAAAGGGCGCAAAGAAAAAAGAATAAAAGGTCAGGAAAAAGAGGACGCGCTTGAATCATCCCGAAACCATCCTGCCCCCCGGGTCCGTGGACAAATTGTCTTCTATGAAACTGGTCCCTGGTGCCAAAAAGGTCAGGAACTGCTGGCCTAGACCATGAACCTGACTGTTATGAAGAGCACATTTGGAAGGGCAGAATTTTTCTCCTAGTCATCCTGGAACCTTCAGAGAGCAGCATTTACTATTGCTATGCCAACAGGAATAGTCTCTGTGGAATTACCACTTCCTTAAAAAAATAATTTGTGCACTACAGTACATAATAATTTTTACATACCATCATCCATCTTGGAGGCCTGTTGTCACACAGGAGTATGAATAATTTAAATAAATGTTGTCACTGGATCCTGGTACTTCAGTGCCCCAGTACCCTGTTTGGTATCAAGAGTGCCATGATAGATTAAACTAGTGCAGAAATCAGTGTCTAGTTTGCATAACATGGTAGGGAACCAACTGGGTCAATTCATGCATACAGGCTGAAGAAGACAAGAATATGTGTTTGGCTAGCATGGTCAGTTTCTGGTTTTGCCTCCTGCATGTCTGGGTGGATGTAGAGATGTCCTTGAACACACATTGGGAACCAGAGATTACATTGTGTTTACAATCTTGTGGCAACGAATGACCTACTAGCATCAACAGTCATGAGACAATATAATGTATGGCAGCAATATTATTGAATTAGTGGCTGCTCTTCAGCTTTAAAGGCATGCCAAATATCCCAGCCAATGAGATTGAAATCTTTATCTTTCAGAAACCTCAAATCAGTCCTATTCTCAGCAATAAGGTAAGCCACTGATGCTTCTAAAAGAATGGTACTGGGAGTGAAGATCATGATTTTGATGAAGGATGTGTGGATCACAAGAAAAATCAATAATCTTTCTGTTCGTTAGTGGATTGGTTGGTCTGGGGCAGTGAAACCTAAGATGACAGGAACTGTAGGGAAGAAAAAGCCATTTTTAATATATTCCTTTGATGGAGAAAATAATGTTCTACAAGTTAGGGTTGCACTGGAGAGTGTCTTTAACTGATGCATGGCTCTTATCTTATTATACTTCACAAAGCTATTTGTTTAGTTAAACCTTATGCTGTGTGTGACTTCCTATTCTATTAGGATATACATAAATAGAAAGGCAGTTCAATAAATAAAAAAGGCAGCTGGGGACATCTGCATCACCACAGCTTCCATTCCCCAAACAAAATTAGTCTAAGATTGTCTTCAAACTGGCCAACCTTGAAATGCTGAGAACAAGGAACAAAACACAAAGTTGCCAGATTCTTCAGTTAAAAAAAAACAACTGTCTTGATAAATCAAAAATAAATGGAAAAAAAACTAAAACACTTCATACAAAAGAGAAATAAAATAAACTGTTTGTACCCCCCAACACTTAACAAGGGACGCAGTGGCGCTGCAGGTTAAACCGCTGAGCTGCTGAAGTTGCCGATCGGAAGGTCGGCGGTTCGGATCCGCGTGACGGGGTGAGCTCCTGTTGCTAGTCCCAGCTCCTGCCAACCTAGCAGTTTGAAAACATGCAAATGTGAGTAGATTAATAGGTACCGCTTCGGCGGGCAGGTAATGGTGTTTCATTTAGTCATGCCGGCCACATGACCACGGAAGTGTCTACGGACAAAAGCCGGCTCTTCGGCTTTGAAATGGAGATGAGCACCGCCCCCTAGAGTCGGACACAACTGGACTTAATGTCAAGGGAAACCTTTACCTTACACTTAACAAATGTGCATTTGTCTGGTTTCATGCAGAAGAATTGCAGGGATTCATAAGAGATGGAGTTGAGAAAACTTCAAGTCTCCTTTCTCCTTAAAAGATCTGAAACCCAGAAACCAGAAGTCATGGTGAGGCAGGAATGGTATTTGTACAAATGGGGAAACTGACTACCCCAAGCCTCATCAAACCACAGCATTAAAAAAAGCACACCCTTTAACTCAGTACAAAATGGCTGTTGAAGTCAGACAGTGGAGACTAAAGGAGTGTGTCCACCAGAGCAAACACCAGCCAACTGGAACAGAGGTGTTTGTGTAAGAGGACATGAAGCTTGGCAAGTGGATCAGAATACCTTGCTTGCACCAGCAGAGGGATGGAAACAATACTGTACCTTTGATGCTGAGCAAGAAAACTCCAGTTGCCTTTCCAGCAGACAAGGGATGGGCTGAGGACATCACCATCTGTTCCTGCCTTCCTGAAATGGTAGGTAGTCCATCCTCATGCTGGGGCAAGAAGAAAGCATGGATCAGCCCTTAGTACAATTTCAAATACACACACTGCAGTCAGAAGTAAATTGGTTCAGCATGTAAATACAGCCAACAGTGTGGAATCAGAGGTCCCAGGCTTCCTTTAGAAAGTAGTTAAGACTAATATCTTCAGCTAGATTGTAGTAGTTTGATGGGGTTGGGGGGAGGAGGTATTTTTGTACTGCTAGCTGTTTTGAGTATTCTATGAATGGAAAGATGGATTATAAACTGAAATAACAATATTGGCAGCAACAACAACAGGAGTAGCCTAGCTAGAAAGGTTTCCCAGATTAATTTCTGTTCAGAAGCATAATTCTTAATCTGAGATTGGACTAAAAGAAGAAACCAGTAAAAAATAAAGAATATCTTCACGGGCATATTTTCCATCAAAACAGCCCCTATTTGGAACCCAATCAATGAAAAACAAAAAACCTCATCTTACATTTTTGGAAATAATTTTAATAAAATAAATTTTTGTCTGCTTATCTAGATTTGTGGGCACATATTTAAAGTCCATCAGTATACAGTGAACAGGCACAAATGTTTCATCTTTTCACTTTGATCCAGTTTGTATTTAAATAATGATAAAAGTAAATACCTTTCTCTGGGCAAATACTAGGAAGATTAATATATAAACAGTTCAGAGAAGAATGGCAGTGCTCAAGTCACTCAGTAATAGGAAAGCTCTGTAAACTATTCCATTTTGTTAAATGTGCCATAGCATACTGTAGTTGTTTTTGAAGTCCAAAATGGCAACTTGTAATTTATGCAAAGTACAGCAGGCTAAATACCTTTAATTGTTGGCAGATAGAAGAATTTCCCCACATAACTGCGTAATTTTTACACATAAAGCAGCCCTAACCATTTTTGCTTCCCATCATCCTGTCACTAATGTATTACCTAGACCAGTGTAACTTTTTTCTCTCAGGACCTCTTCCCACTTTTAAAAACTATGGAGGACCCCAAAAGAGCTTTTGTTTGTATGGGTTATATTTATTGATATTTACTGTATTAAAAATTAAAACTGACGTATTCACTTCCACTACTGCTTCTCATGATTGTTTAATGGGATTTTAATATTATATTATTTTTCAACATAGACTGGCAAATAGTTTTGATTCTGTGGACTCCTGAGAGGGTCTTGGGGAACCCCCAGGGGTCCTCAGACCACACTTTGAGAAACACTGATCTAGATATAGGTAGTCCTCATCTAGCGACCACAATTGGGACCAGCAACTCAGTTGTTAAGCAAAGCATTCGCTAAATGAAAAATCACATGACCATGACTGTGCTTATGATTTTACTTCAGCTTTCCTTTGTTTTACAATGTCAGAAGGATATGGTGCCAAAAAGCTGGGTTAGCCCAAATGGCAGGAAAAGTTTTTTGAACTTGATTCACGAGGAAGCTGAGTAAAAGGGCAAATCTTACAGTCCTTTTTCCCCACTCCTCTGTCCTTTGGAACACTCACGCTGGAGCTGGGATAATTAGCAAGAAGAGAACTGATGTTTGTATTTACATTCATTGGAGAGGAAGGGATTACAAGAGAGTAAGCAGGCACACAATAGGGAATACACATGGAAAGGCACATGCTGTTTGACTAGCATGCTGGCCTCTGCAAACCAGGAAGGCATAGGAGGCAAACAAAAAGCCTTCACAGTAAAACTGATTAGGGTCTTGTCAATTTCAGGCAGCAGCTGCCAGCCATCTGGGGGGTTCTAATCAACTAATTGAGGTCACAGAGCTGAGCTTGTTAATTCGCAGAAGGCTGTGCAGCTCAGGAAAAGATAGCTTGTTTAGGCAATTTCTCTGGGGGGGGGGGATTTTTAATTCTTTTGTGGGATACCCTGGGAATTTTTTTGATGAGCAGGGTACAAATAACCAAACAATGTTTGGGTACGGCTTGTGACCTTTTCTTGTCTGAAGCAACAGAAAAAAATGGTACACATCACTCCTGATTCAGTTACAAGGCTGACTGAATTGCAAGTTAAAACTCGCTTCAACCCCACATCTGAGCATCTTCTGCAGGGTGAAGGGAAAGCTCCTCAGCACCTTCCACATATACTGCTTAGGGTGGCTGCTTTTGACCCTGTCCCCGCTTATGATTTAACAATACAATCACAGCCTAACAATACCTTCTTTCCCCCAGCCTGGCCCTCACAAGACAACAGTCATCGTATCTGCTTTATGGTCTGAGATCAAACCAACATACTTTAAAGCACATACAATTAAAAACTATGCAATTAATTAATTAATTAATTAATTTGTAAAGGGGTTCAGGACTATGTTCATCAGTGTCCATCAGTGATTACCTGAATAACTACTGAGGAGAGCCATTTTGGTGTAGTGGTTAAGGCATCAGGCTAGAAATTGGGAGACCATGAGTTCTAGTCCCACTGTAGGCATGAAGCCAGCTGGGTGACCTGGGGCCAGTCATCCTCTCAGCCCTAGGAAGCAGGCAAGGGCAAACCACTCCTAAAATCTTGCCAAAAAAACTGCAGGGACTTGTCCAGGCAGTTGCCAGGAGTCAACACTGACTTGAAGGCATGCACACACAGACACTCTGAGGAGTGCACCCCCCCCCAAATCACATCACTTTCTCCATATAGCTGTATAGAGAATTTTCTAGCACCTGAAGCAGTCTGACATAATAGTCCATAAACAAGTAGCATCAGAAGCTACCATTCAATTTAAACAACTTTGCAGGATATTGAAATACCTGTTTGTTAACAAGGATTCAAGATGTGAATTGATTCAAATAACCACCTACATCTGTACCCCACCACAGACTGTTGGGGAATAGAGGAATAACTATTTGTCTAGAAGAAGGAGAGAAAATATGTCTATTTTGCAATTTATTTCCTTTTGTCTTTTGAATTAAAGATGACTTGAGGAGCTTGTTGATTTTGGCTTTGCTAATAGTCTGCAAGACAGTATGTGAACCTTGGTAAGAAAGGGGTTAGTCATTAATTCCTGAATTTTGAGCCCCTGGATCCGTTCCAGAGAGAACAAGCCCCTCCCTTTTAGCTTGGCACTAATGGAAAAGACGAAGCAAAATTTGCAGCCTTTCTGTAGCAATAAAGGCTGGGATGTTTTGCTGCTAATCTCTGGGTACTGTGCTATTCAGAGAAGAATGCATCACACAAAGGGAATTACCCTTCGAAGCCCTGAGATGCCTAAGCAACCACTGTGAAACAGGAAGGTTTGTTCTACAAGCCAAAAATTAAAATGCATTAAGACAATACGAGATCAACAAGAAGGGCAAGATTCATAGCCCCAAGAACACATTTGCACGTGATTAACGGTGGGGAAATGTATGAACGGAAACACATGTAGGAACAAAGATATTACATACAAAACAATTACCACTGGCATTGATTTTGACTGGTAATTTTTGGAGATTTTAATCAGCATTGTGATTTGTTCTTTTCAAACTGCAAACTGAGTGAGTAATCTGTTCTATAGGTATTAGATGGCAATTCTGCTCTGTTGGAGTGAAAAAAACTGGCTTTCCAGATGTTGAACTACGATTATCAAAACATACATACCTGGTAGAAGACATGACATCAGAACAACACTGTGTCCATTACAACATCATGACACAAATTTCACCAATTATATACTTTTATCATTTCACATCATGCTGTGACACAAGTACATACTTTGTCTCAATTACACAAAGTTATGATGCACACAGCATCACTAACCCCCTTGCTGCAGCATTGGCATATTATTATTACTATCATCATCATGATTGCTATAGCTACTGAAAGCTGTAGTTCAACATTTGGAGAGCCACCAGTTCCCCACCCTGCTGTACAACATGGTATCTATTGATCTAGTATTTCCAAAAACTGGTTTTATCAACATCAATGCTATCATGTACTACTATACAAAGAAAAAGTGTTATACAGACAATGGTGTCCACTCTTTCTAACCATTCCATGACACTCACTATCTCTGATATTGGGTGTGTGACAAAATTGCTCAATTTACACCAGTTTTAAGGAGAAACGTTTTACTGTTATTCTCCCTAAGCCCATCTGCACTGAGTTAGATGTTTAGCTTGCAAGCTGCACGCTGATTCAGTTATCTGTCTGGCACATCTAGCTACACAATGTACAAGAAAATTTAGATTATAAAAATTCAACTACTGCCCTATTATCCTCACACTCCCTTTAACAATTCTGGTGGTGAGTGGCAAACCCCAAACAGGGTCACTGCAATACCAGAGTTCAGGAAGGCAGATTCCAGCTAAATGCAAAGGAAAACCTCTTAATAGTAAAAGCAATTCAAGAGGGGAACCAATGACCCAGAGAGTATCTCGGAGATATTTTCCTTTGAATTCCTGCACGGAAAACAGTCTGGTTCTGTAACTAGGGTTTATCACCAATGCATCTGTTACACATTTTCTAACAAGGGGTTTTGTTGTTCTTACTTTTCTTGAGAAGACACCCCCATTCAGTCTAATCCTATAATCCATCATTTATTTCAGGATGCTGTCAATCACAGACACTCAAGGCCAGTAGGTATGGGGCACTCTCTTCCTCTTTACCGCCCCTGTGCCTGTGATCCACTACCTGGCCAAACTGAAAGGTGACTAAGCCCTCCATCCCAGA
Organism: Candoia aspera; assembly: GCF_035149785.1. NCBI lineage: Eukaryota > Metazoa > Chordata > Lepidosauria > Squamata > Candoiidae > Candoia > Candoia aspera. The sequence goes on along the minus strand of NC_086153.1, from coordinate 139,672,163 downwards.
CTCCTATCCACTACTGCCCAATTCTACCCCACCACACATTAAGAATGATTGGGGGTTGTTTTTCCCACCAGCAGGTGTTGCGAAGGGGAAGGGGAATCACAGTCAGTGCAATTCTTCAATTTACACAGTACAGACAGAGCATGGTGAAACAGACTGGCTCCAGGTTGGTAAAGGAGTAAGACAAGGCTGTATACTCTCCCCTCATTTATTCAACCTATATGCTGAATATATAGGGAAGCTGGATTGGAAGAAGATGAGCGTGGTTTTAAAACTGGAGGAAGAAAATCAAAATCCTGTGCTATGCTGATATTACCCTGATAGCTGAAAGTGCAAAGGATCTTCAAGCCCTAGTAATAAAAGAGCAGAGTGAAAAAATGGGACTAAAATCAAATATAAAGACCAAACTAATGACAACAGGTAGAACAAGCAGCCTTAGAATTGTCAATAAAGATATCAGAATGGTGGATAGCTTCTGCCTTTTAGGATCAATGATCAAAAGCAAAGGAACAAGCAGTCAAGAAATATGCCACAGACTAGCTCTTGGTACAGCAGCCATGAAGGCCTTGGAAAAAGATATTCAAATGCTGTGATGTGTCTATATGTACAAAGATGTGTCTGTATGTACAAAGATCAAAATCATGCATGCCATCATGCAAGTCATGGTATTCTCTGTGACACTTTATGGAAGCAAAGTTGGACTTTGAAGAAGCAAGATAGGAAGAGCACTGATGCTTTCGAACTCTGGTAAAGAAGACTCTGGAAAATACAGGTAGTCCTCACTTAACAACCCTAACTGGGACCGGAATTTCCATTGCTAAGCAAAGCAGTCATTAGGCAAAACATCACGTGGTTGCACCACTTAGCAATGGCAGTTCCAGTAGTCCTGATTGCAGTCATTAGACCAGGAGCACACCATCATCAGGCAAGGACTTCATGCTTCTCCTGCCCTGCTACGCTCACCTCTGCTTCAACTCCCCCCACCCATCTCCTCCCATTTCTGCCCTTTTGGCTGCCCTGCACTCCAGCACCTCTGCTCCCCACCACCCTGCACTCCACCGCCCCTGTTGCCCCTGCCGCTCCCAGCTGACCTTCACCATCTTCCCCCCACTGCTGGTGAGGCGCACCTGCCCCCCTCACAGAGAAGAGAGATTGGAGAGGAAGAGATTTCAAGAGAGTAAGCCGTTTGCATATCATGCCTGCAGCTCCAGCTCCCAGCCTCGGGTTGCCGGAGCAATTGCATTGCTTTTGATGTGTAGAAGAGCAAACAGCTTACTCTCTTGCAATCCCTTCCTCTCCAATCTCTCTGCACTGCAAGGGGGAAAAGAAAGAAAAAAACACAGGTCAGGCACGCGTACTGACTAATGGCAATCACGTGGCTGAGGGACACTGCAGAGGTCGTAATGATGATAAATTGGCCAGTTATTTTTTCAGCACCATCGTAACGTCTGTCTCTTAACGAGTGGTTGGAAAATGAGGACTACCTGTGCTGTGTAGAAGGAAAGAGAAGAAGAGGACAACCAGCAGTGAGGTGGATAGACTCAGTTACAATAGCTGTGAGTGCACCATTGGAACACCCACATTAAAGTTGTAAGGATAGCACTACTCAGTGGCCTGTTACTGAGGCAGAATAAGACTTGGCAATTGGTGAAGAACAATTTATACTAGAATACTTTTCTGCTGACTCAATGAGTAGAGGAAATCATGTCAACATAACTGTGAGGAAAATCTCTTAGAGCAGCATTGGCCTCTTCTAAAAAGAAATACATCTTTTTAGGACAACTTCAGAACTTCTAGGATTAGCTTTGTGACCCAGCAACATCGTTTATGTAAAAAACCATTGTGAATAGAAAAGGGAGAACAGACGTATTCTAGCAATCAAATAATTCTTCCTTTGTCCATACTATAGACAAAGATGGATTTACTTCTTTCAAACAATTATCTAAAAATGAGCAGAGGCAGACCCTTTTTAACACTGGTGTGTAAAGGCAGTCCCTTTTATTGTGACCAAGCCTATGCATTCTAGTCTCCTTTCTCAGATTTCCTAAGCAAGTGAACCAGCAAAGAATGGAAATATACAGTTGCCAAACTCACTTGGGAGAAAAAAAAACACTTCTAACAGGACACATCCACATAAATTGCTGTGCAAGATCTATTTTTACCCAATCAGATTGGTTATTGCAGCCAGAAAAAGAGTGTTATCCCACAGCTGGTAGAAGTCTGTCCAGGATCCTCTTGGTGCTTCTGTTTTCCAGCTCCTTTTGAAACAAAGATTTCCAATGCCAGTCTAGCTTTTAATCCCTCCCCCCACAAAAAAATGCTGCAATTCAACATGGCTGTTCTGGAAATTCTCAACCATATTAAAAGTGAACAACAGTAAAACAAATAGAAACCCTAGCAGCAAATTTTAGTCTTTGGAATCCAGAATAATTGTGTGATTATACATTCCTCCCCCATTTCCAGATCTATGGTTTTCTTTGCTTGTAATTACACTGTTCTCCTGCTTAAAATACATTTTCCTTTTTTGTTCTTTATTCAACATCTAAGCCCTGCCATTAAAATAAAAAAGCAACATCAAGAGGGACTGACTCAAAGGCACATTTATTCCAAAGAAAGCTCTACTGAATGTAATAGGTCTGACCCCAACTATATTTGACCTGAGATCAGCAGACTAATTTGAGATACACAAAATGGCTATCCAGCATTGTGAAATTCACTTTGACAAATATGGTTAACATAGTGAACAAGTTGACTATCTTTTTAAAACACTAACTAGCTGGACTCCTGAGTTGTTACCAAAAGATAACATTTTGGAATGCTAAGATATACCCTGAGTATCCCTTCGCCAAATTGTGAGTTGGTTCATTTTAATACTTTCCACAATATTTATTGCAGAAACCCATTTATTTTGAATCATTTATATACCCATTTTGTTATTGCTTTCTACCATATAGCTAAATTAATGCCAGGTATGCTCGAAGTACAGCACTCTGGCATTTCCTTCTTTTTGAAATCTACCCTCATTCTGCGAGAAGGTTACACCCATGCATATTTGTTCAAAGCCAAATTCTTGGGATTAAAAAACGAGAGGGAATTAAAAAAAACCTAAATACTTTTCCTCTCTCTTTAGCACTTTGCGGTGGGGAGTGTGGGAGCGGCAGGAGATCTTGGTTCTTCCAAGGGGCTTCTCCGCAATGAGCAGATTTAAACCCCAAGGAATGTTCTTGAAACAGCAGGAAAACAAGGAAAAGGAACGAAGATGGATCCCATCCTCTTTGGCCACCGCCCGCCAGGACTCCGCAACAGTTGGGCTTTAGAATCAGAACAATCTGGAAAGCAATCGGGAGCAGCAAAGCGGCCTCGAGCAACTGCAGCGGCCCGGAAAGCCAACGCGGCCCGACCCCTGGGGACTCCCGCCGCTATGGGCACCGGCAGCAGCAGGGCGGGGAAGACGCGGAGCCTCAGCCCGCCGAGGCGCTGGCTGGGGCCCGGATGGGGCAGCGCGAGTCATAGCGCCCCCTCCCGGCAGGGCCCGACGGACGACGAGGGGGCGGCTAGGGCGAGGGCCGCGGGCCAGACCCCGGCGCGCGCCCCCGCGCTGCCGCTCGAGCCGCCCGACTCGGACTCCGAGCTCCTGGACCAAGTGCTGGAGGAGTGCGACGAAGACAGCCCCCAACTCCTGTCGCTGCCGCTGCCGCCGCCTCCGCCTCGCCGCCCTCCGCGCCACGACGCTGGAGACTCCTGCTCCCGCCCAACAGAGGGCAGCGGAGAGGAGGCCGTGGGTCGGCGGGAGAAGCCGGAGGTAAGCGTGCCGGCCGAACGGCGGGCGGGAATACGTGGAGTCGGGCGCGGCGTGGGTAAAACGTCTATGGAAAAGAACAGGAGATAAAACTCTTCTTGTAGGTAAACCGGCACGGCTTTCTGTGATCCTGCGGGAAGTTGTGGCTCTTTTTTCGGCAGTTCCAGGCAACTATGTTGCGCTGGTAAAAACAAAAGGCGGAAGGATGTGTGGCTTCCTAGATTTTGCTAAAAGCAACGCCTACCATCTTTCAGCACCGGCTAGGTTGACCGCGCTTGCTGGAAAGTGTCGCGCAACGTTTGGTGACCCATAGATTTGTACAGCCATCGAGCTCATGGCTGGTGACGTTGAACTCTTACCCAGTTTTCCCAGACTTGATTAAAATAATCTCCCTAGGGTCGAGCTCTACTCCTGGTCACTTCATGGGCATGTCCAAATTGTTTTCTTGGCAACAATACCAAAATGGTTTGTTGTTGCCTTCTAGGATGTTTTTCCAAGCCATTAGCCATTTTCTTGGTGGTTTCCTAACCACTACTAACCAGATCTGACCCTGCTTAAGTTTTTGATATCAGCCAGGTACCTGTTGCAACCAAACCTGATTCCTCTTCCAGACATTTCGAATTTCAACTCTGCCATTCTTGAATATAACCAGACTGAAGCTGATGAAAATTGAAATTTGCTAACACAAATTGAGGAAGGCTAATCTAGCCTCCCACTTAGGTTTGTTGTGAGCATAACATAGACAAGGGGAATGTGTGCTATGTTTAATTTCTTGAATAAAATAAAAAAGATAAAATAAATAAAAACACAGAATCTGGTTGTTGCATTACGACCAAGCATAACGCATCTAAAACAGGCTTGGAACACAGGAAGTGGCAGGCCGATTATTTGTGGCCAGTATATTATTTTTTTTATTTTGGGAGGAACCACCCATTAATGTAAATCATTGTAGGTAAAATGTGTATTAAACTTATGAAATGGACCTGAAATAAAATAATTGCAAGTTAGAAAGTCTGTGTGCATGGTACAAAAGACATTTCTCATCTGAGGCACAATTCGGCCCCAGGCTGGCTCTAACTATCTCTACAAGTTTCTTGCTGTAATTCCACATTTGTTTGAGTCTCGATAGGTTCTGAAGATCATCCCTCAGACGAGGCTCTACTAAAAAGCTGGGAGCCCAAGTATCAGTTGGAGCTACAGCTCCCGACTTCATATCTTGGAAGAACTACCCAGTGGTAGCACAACCTTACAGGGCACCAGGAAAGCAGCATCACTAGAACAGCATTAGGTGCACTGCACCTGTTGGCTCTCAACTTAGTGGAAGATTCATTCAGTGAGTGGAGGTTTCCATCCACAGAACAGTGAGTTTGTAGTGGGTTGCATAGTTCTCTATGATATGTTGCTGTGGGATCTGAGGTGAGAAGGTGGTGGAATGTAATGCTGGAGAATGGATTGATCACAGTTCCCTGTCGCAGCCACAGCAGCAGCTCCCCCAGTTTTGTCCCCATCAACTTCCAAGAAGGTCCTCAGACTCTCTGGAGCTTCTGAATGGGCTGCAGGGAAGAAGAGAAATCATCACTTATTGATGGAAATTTCCATTGGATATTGTAAATTTGGGACACCACAAGGATACAGTGCAATAGCAGTGTGTGTCCTGTAAAGCCTGAATGCTACCCTGAGTGCTGTATAACTTAATTTACTGTCACACATCTTGCTGTCCCTCTTCCTTGCATTCATAAACCCTTTTCCACCCCAGGCCAGATTGAAATTGGTTCAGTTCAAAAAGCTATTTATTTAATTAGAACAATTTAACTGCTGGGATTTTCTTCCTTATGTTTGACAAAGAAAGATAAAAGCCTCATTCAAGTCAAGTTGGACTCTTGGTAACTACAAGGCCATGTCTATGTTGTTCTCTTGGCAACAATATAAAAGTAATTTAATATCCTGCATATCTGCAATTATTCATATTTATCATTTGGGAATATTTGGTGTCCTGAAAGAAAAAGGAAGAAAGAACCTGGTCACTTAGAAACAATTCTGATTCATCACAGAAAGCTTACTAGCTATTTATAAGCTTGCGTTATTGCCTTTGGGGTGTAATTAATGGGAAAATGCTGTGCTTTTGTTAGGGGAGATATTCCTGTGTCAAAGGACTTCTTTGGGGCCTCTTTTATTCATCCAAATGATGAAAATGACATTTGGATTTTATTTACAAGCCAAACTAATATGTTTAATTCGGTTCCAGATTTCAGTTGCGGGGTGGGGGTGGGGATCCTTGTTTTGTTTTAGCGAAGTCTTTATAAACCAGTGCCATCTTGTGGCTGCCTTCTTAATCAATACTTGGTTCCATCCTATATTACAAGAATCTGAGTTTCATGTATAGACTTGATGCTCTGGGATGCTTTTCTCAAAACTCCTGGGGGAAAAAATGCAAGCAATACCTCAGCATTCCTCTGAGGCCATGTTCCAACTACAGTATGAATTTAAAGCACTGCCCCAAAGTCAGCTAAAATTGGCCATTGGCATCGCAGAGGCCTATCCTGTGCCTTTGTCAACCGTTGCAATTCCTCACCAAACCCGATCCCCCAGATTTGCAAGTGGACCAGTTTTCAGATCTCTGATGGTTGGTTCTCCTCACCCCCCACCCCCTTGGCACATCACCTTCCAGTGGGAAACACAGTCTCCTATGGGATGTAATTTGACCCCAAGGACAGGTCAGATTCCAAGGACAGGCCTTTCTCTTGGCTGCTCTGTACTGATTCCTTGGTTCTTCCTCCTACTTGCCATCTGGCCACCTGACAGGATGAAAGAAACAGGGAGATGGCTCCCAACCATAAATGTGCATGTACTGATTTTTTTAAAATGTAGATGAATTAAATGTAAATTAACTTGGCTTTTAAAGTAATTGAGCAACTCCAAAACAGATTCCAGGTCAGACAGATATAATTAGACACACTTAGGGAATCCTGCAGCAGAAATAGCCTGTGAGGGCAGGGAACCAGACCCTGGTATTTGAGTTATGTGCTGGAGATAAGATTAGGCCAACGTGGGTTCTGGATTGCTGAGTATCTGAAACTGACCAGGGCTGGCCTCATCTCTTACTTCACTAGGGAAAGTGATTATTCAGCTGCTCTTCTCTCTTCCATGGAGCTCTGTCTTTCCTTTTACCTGGCTGGAAGCTGAGAAAGATTCCAAAAAGGGAGGGACTCCCAAGAAAAGAAAGAAAGATTCCTGGGACCCAACCCCAAGGAATGGGTGGGTGGTGGAAGATACTGGCTAGTGACTAGAGGGAAGGGGTGAGCCTGTACTTTGAAACTCCTGAGCTGTGCTCTGGTCATATGCAGACCTCGTCTCCATGATTATGATGATGGGTGACAATATGCTATAGATTTTATGCACCTTGAAGGAGTAGCAGCACAGTTTGGTGTGGGGGGGAGAACCATTTCTATTCCAGGGCACAAAGGTATTTAATTGTGTGCTGGACATGAGAATAGGGGATTGTTAGCACACTAAGGTGCCACTTAAAGCTGCAGGTAAGCAAATGGGCTTTGATGATGACAGTATGGGCTAAAATGCAGTATACTGTATACCAGCAGAAAATAGGACACCTTCTAAGAAAGCAGGGACACAGACTTCATGGAGCTTAAATTGTTATTCAGCTTTTCCATATATGTTAAAATTGTAATTGGTTTAATAACAGGTTCTGTCCTTGCAGGGTTTTCAAACACAGGCAGCGGAGATCCTCCTGGCTTACAGGAGAGAGGGGAAACTGGATGATTGGCTGGACTTGTAAAGAGATATTACATACTTCAGTCAGTGTGCCTGAATCCAACACTAAGATGTGGTCCTGTCTCTCAAATATGGTTAAAAAGACAAGCTACTTTTCAGTGTCCTTAAAGGCCCTTTTCCCATTTGCACAAGCATACCCTGGCAACGTTATTTTTCTGCTGTGTCCCCACAACATCGTGGCCTTGATCAGGTCCATAACTAGCACTTTCCCCAAGGGGCAAGGCCGTCAAAATCTGCCCTTCACCTTAGCAGCGTGGAAAGGCCCAATAAGAATATAAACCTTACCTGTGGTTTACATTTCTCACAGGTAGGATTTGTTAACCAACATCATTACCAGTTTTCAAGGCTGGATGAACCTGATTAGAACTTTGCTCAGTAGAGTCGAGTCAGATATATCTGTTAAGCTAAACTGATTGGAACAGCAGGAAGAGTTGGATATGATTTAGGCTGAGTTGTGCCATCGGTATATTTACCTTGGTCTGGAAACTGGTAGGGAGAACAGAGGAGGCATCCCTGTTTCAGATCCTTAGCATGTGTGAACACATGAATATGTGTATGTTGCCATCCTCCCATCATGCTTACGATCCTGCCAATATTTTAATATGATCTAATGATTTTTATTGATAAGGCAATGGTGTATTTCTTCAACAGCATTCTTCTGGCTTGTGTCCGTAGGAATCCCCTGCTCATTGTCTTTTCTTAGAATGAGGAAAGGTAACTGTATATACACATACACCAACTTTTCTAATCCCAGCAATCAAAATGCTTCCATAGAGGAATGTCAGAGTCCCTCACCTCCCTTGCCAAAAATCATTTTTGCTTTCACTGATCTATATAATTATGAGATTCACTAGCAGGGGTAAATCTGCGTTTCATTGTCATAGGCTGTATAAGTGTCATTTGTTCATTTGTTTTTCAGGGTTTTTTAGCAAGATCTACGCCAGAGAGCAATAACTTTGCCAATCAGTAAGTTACCTTGAATCAAATGATAATAACCATGCGTGGAGACAACATCAATATATTCTTTTGCAGACATGGACAGGGTTTTCATTCCTGTGCTTTTATCAGCTGTTTAGCATGGCTCAGTAATAATTTCTTCACATTTTTCTACAAGCATCTATGTAGGAAATATTGTGGCAAGAAGGTGTTGTTTTTTTTAAATGGCCACTTAACGAGATTAGATTGTTGCTTTTCTTGTTATCTCTCTCAGACAATCCATATGCTGATGGAAGAAAACTGATGAGGGACTGAATTTAATCACAACATTGTTTTCTTAATTTAGATACAGAGTGGTTGAAGAAGACCAGATGTGTTGGCCATCAGCTTGACTATAATTTTTTATTGCAGTAGTTTTTATTTTTTTTAGCATTCTTTTTCTTTTCCTTCAAGAAAGAAACATTTTAGAATTGCTTCCCAATTATCAATACAATTATTCTTTTGTTCATGGGGATTCTAATTGTAATCCACAGCTTTAAAGAAGTTCCTTTTCCAACATAGCATGACATTTTAATCCCTTTATTCTTCCAGAATAATCATTCTGCTTTGGTCTTGGTCTCCTTACCAACAGGGTTCCCATCCCCATCATGGTGCCCATATTGTTGCTGGCTGTAGCAGCCACTCGTTCGGATACCAGAGAGGGAATGGGCAAGAGACACCAGAATAAAAGCAATTAACAAAGCTTTATTAAATAATTGTGGATACTTACATAGGAAAGCCCTCATTGGGCAAGATTTACAAAGTGCCCCAGTGTACTCTCAACTTTAGAGGGGTACCCCTTAGCTAGAAAAGGTCAGGGATCCTTGCCCTAGAACAAACATGGATTTCTCCTTCCATTAAATTTAGCTATGACCCAGGTCCCAGAAAATAGATGTGCCTTCCTCCTTGCCTATTTTACCCTTCCAAATCCTGTTGTTCTCCCATGCTGTGAGTTCCATTTTATATAAAATTAAATGATGGGATATAAACGTTCAGAATAAACATCTTAAAAAGCAGTGTGAGAATTAGATACACAAGCTAATTAAAGGAGAAATGGGAAGATAACATTTTGCTAGCAGGGGAAAGAAATGAGGTCTCTCTTTTTTTTTTTCCAGTCCTGATTATTGCTTTCTCACTGCAAACCTTGCAATCTGCAGGTTGCCGCTCAAGAAGCCAGAGAGACAAGCCAAGATATCCTACGATTACTCTGAAGAGGAGCTGATGGCAACCATAGAGCAAGAATACTGTCGCTGAAGCCAGTCAAGCTATACCAATGTGACCATAAACAAATTTACCTAGGGGCTGGGTTGTTAAACTGCAGTGTTTCTGAGAAAAAGTCTACTAGCATGACAGGCAGAAAGACAACTCAAAATGCTGGCCAGAGAGATACAACTACAGGAAACTATTATCTGAACACTACCTATGGAGCCAAATGGGAACTTACTGTGTTCCTTCTGGAAAAGAGAAAAGCAACAGACAGACACAGATGTTCACTTTCAGCTAAAGCTTGAGGTGTGAAGTAGTAAAAGAGCAATCGCCTTATTTGTCTAAGTCTTAACGAAAGTACGGTAAAGGTCATCATTAACTTCGGGTGGTCTGTATATTGTCTTACTGTTCCCAAGAACTGGGGACTGTCGATCCTTTTGGCCGCAGGCACTAAGCACATTAAAACTTACGTTCCCAACACCCAATTTGATTCTTTGCAGTTCTGTTGACTATATATACTGTATATTAAAAAGATGGAATATTAGTAATAATAATAATAATGCCAATAAATCAGGAGGACATTAATCACACCTGCACCCAAAGTGTTGGCTCACATGGCCCATCATTACAATCCAGGTAGCGTTGCAATGCCCAACTTGAAGTGTCCTTGAGAAAAGGCAGAACTAGTTTGCCATCCTGAGAGACTCCTGTGATCACTTTAGAGAGGTGGCCAACCAACTTGTGGGGGAGATGGGCGGTGATAAAAATATGATAAACAAACAAACTCCACTGGTCCCTTGCAGAGAATAGCATAGGCTGAAGTACCTCCCTTACAGATAATGTGTAAGAAAAATGTTCTTTCAAAATCACATGGTTGTCAGATAACTGCGTGCAAAATGAAGGCATGAGGTTAACAAAAAAATCCTGGCCCTAAATGAGGTTAACAAAAAAATCCTGGCCCTAAAGATGTTAGTGGTGCAATGTGCTTTGAGTATCTGGGAAGATGCAGAGAGCACCAGAGGGGCTCATGTGCTGTGGTGAACTTGCCCAGTCATCCCTGCGTGAACCTCAGCTATGTTTGCTTCACCTCTGCCTATAGACTCAGAGAGTTGGAAGGGCCATTTAAAGTATCTAGCTCAAGCCTCTGATCAGTGTAAAATAGTAACAGTAATAACAACAATAATTTAATAAACTTGTATGCCCCTAACAAATGGATATCTAATCTCTGCTTGACTGGGAGGAGGAGCTTACCACCTCTCTGTCCAGAGGTGCAGTGCAAATTTTGGACTTGCGTACTTGCATCCCAAGATGTGATGCAAGTCCTCAAGCCACAGTAGTTGGATGATATTTTGTCATGCATATTTTGTCATTTCCTTTTAGTTTCAGGAGTTGCTGACATGCTATGGGCATGCCCATACATGCTCCAAAGCACCTTTTTTCCCCCCTTGGAACCAAACTAACATTCTAGTTCCATTTTTTATATTTTTAATTCTATTTTTAACAGCATTCGCTTGATTTCTATTGTTTTTTTTCCCCTGCATCTGTCTTATGAAGATACTGGGCATAAATGCTATAAGATCTAGCATACCCTTTAGGGGAAAGAAATCTGTCAACATTCATGCTGGCAGGATTCTGAAACACTTAGCAAGCTTAGAATACAAATGCTGTTGGAAATATTACTATATACTTTTAATGGTTTCTGCTCATGCATTGCTGATGGACTGAGTATTATAAGAAAGACTTAAACTGTGGAGCGTATTTATACTGCTTGGGGTTTGCAAAATGTATTACATAGCTTTCATGTTCAAATATAAGAAATACATTATCTATTAATATAACACTATTATTATCAATACTATATTAATATAATAGTGTTTGCCCAGGCAGTTTCATCTGGCAGGGTTGGTGCACTCCAGATTCCATCGATTAAACAATACCATCTTTTTGGGATCCCGGAAGCACACCTTCTCTGTAGCAACACCTGCCCTCTGGAATGAGGTTGCCCCCATGATTTGAACAGCTTCCACACTAGTGGTAGTTCAGGGGGCCCTGAAGACCTGCTGTTTGCTCAGGCCTTTGGCAAGGACAATTGACACCCCTTTTCTTCCTTTCCCTTGTTCCCATCTGGGTTTGTTTTCTTTGCCATCTTGATTTTTTGTTTTGTGTTTGTTATACCGTTACTTGTTTTAAAAACATTTTTAACAGTTTGTAAACCACCCAGAGTCGCTGTGAGTCAGGCAACATATACATTTAATAAATTATCATCATCATCATCAAGCTCTTAGTTGCCAAACATTCATAGATTTGCTTTCATTGTACAGGGAATTAGTTGGAATTTATACAAATGTAATTTAAAAAAATAGGAAGCACAATGTGATACCATAATCATTTTTGTTTGTATCTGATGCAAAAAGCAGCTTGGATCCAAGATTGGACCACATTTACTAAATTATCCATATCCCTTCTTATCAATGCAAACTTCGTGGATTTTCCTAGTAATTATCTTTTCCTTCAGTCTTGGAATCACTCCTTTGACATGGAAGTCAAGTTATCCTTGGGATAGCTATGAGAAAATGCATTTTTCCCCCTTCTGGTTCTACTTTGAAAGTGACAGCACCTTATAAGTCTTATTCTTCAGCTGGGTCCACACGTTGCCAAGCCATAATATGATTTATGTGATTTTGGCTTCAAGCTATTGATTTGATTTATATCCCTCCTTCATTTTGTACAACTCAAGACAGTGTACATAATGTTCCTGCCTCTTACTTCCCCACAACCACCACCCTGTGTGGTACGTCAGTTGAGAGAGCGTGACTGACCCAAAGCCATCCAGCTGGTTTTCATGCGTAAGGAAGAATGAACCCATCCATTTGTGACTTACTCATCAAACTATAATTTAAAAAAAACATGGCTCAGAGTGAGATGTGAACTCATTCTTTCAGTCCTATGCTAATCATTTGTTAAATTTTAGAACCAGCTCAGCCAAACACTACAAATGTAGAACTAATACCATAGTAGTAAACTAAAGGTATAGTCTCCTTTGAGTTATGCCCAACTCTTGGTGATTTGGTTGACTTGTCTGTGTAGTTTTCTTGACAAGAATGCAGGGCTGGTTTGCCACTGGTTTCTTACAGACTTTTTTACTTCCAGTGTTGCCTACAGCCCTGGGATTTCCTGGTGGTCTCCAATCCATCTACTAACTTGTTCTAATCTTGCTTAGCTTTCTGAGATCAGCCAAAGTTGTCTAGGTGCTGCCATACCTGGTTAAGCATATTAGTGCCTTTTGCCTTTTTATATTGTGTTATGGGTAGCTCTTCCGTTTATCTTCCTGTGTTCATCCTCATAAGCTTTTCTGTTAATCATAGGATTGGATTTAGAGGTTAGAGTTAAGTTAGCCAACAGACCAAATACATCAGAGATCTAGACCAATAGTAATACCCAAACATGCACTCCTCCATAGGTTACAGGGATTATCAAGCAATAGGCTGTAGCAAATAAAGTCTATAGCGTGGCTTAAGCGTGGAAGTTTCCACAACTTCCAAAAAGCTAGTAAGTCAAGTTACCTTCAGATAAGCAGTTTTTGTGATGTGTGTGTCAAACAGATTTAGCCATGCTGTACCTTTTGAGGATGAAGTTCAGAAGAAAAGCTGGTTTTTCAGCAATAAAAGCTGATTGTGTGGACAGTGCTGATGGTATGGTAGTTTCATTGCAGGCTCACCGTGCTTCTGAATTGTCCATTTATTAGAATGAAATGCTTCACAATCGGAAGCATAATTTATTGTAGAAAATGCAGTTATGGGCTGATGTTCATTCTTGGGTGGTGGGTGTGTAGAGCTTACAGTAGTATACTATGAAGAGCCCCAGGTGATGTGGTACATTTTTGAGCTGAGTGTACACCACATTTTTGAGCCTGAATCTACACCGCACCTACAGAACAGGCTAACTAGTATCCGAATGAAAGTATTAACACTTTTCTTTCTCTCTTGTGAATGGTTGCTCTTCAAACTGAGATCTTCAAGTCCACTTCAGCATGGGAACGACACTAAATCTTCCCCCAATCTTTTAGAATCACTCCTTTTTCTATTCTTTTTCCTTGGTCCCACTAGAATACAACTGGATCTGGAGTAGTGATGCTTATCAATCCTTGCTGGTGGGTTTGTGCTGTGGCTCAGAGCAAGTAATGGGCGGGGGGGAATGTATCCCCAAAAGCAACATTGCCTAAGGAATCCACACTTTCATTTGGAAAAGGATGTAGGATGCTGACGGCAGAGAAATTATTAGATTAGTAAACTGCAAGGTAATAAACGGTCATGGTGATGTGTAACCATTAGGAATTTTCTCCATTAATGCATACAGTGGTTCCTTCTTAATGCTGATTCTGTGTACCATCTTAAAGTAATGCATTCCATTATATTGTATGAAAAGATAATGCTTTTTCTTCCTGAATTTCTCATCATTCCTTAGATTAGCATTTCTCAATCTATAGTAGGTATACCACCAGTGATGTGCTGAGATGGTCTAGGTCAGTGTTTCTCAACCTTGGCAACTTGAAGATGTGTGGACTTCACCCCCCAGCATGCCTGGCTGGGGAATTCTGCGAGCTCAAATTCACATATCTTCAAGCTGCCAGGGTTGAGAAACACTGGTCTAGGGGAAATATGACTATCTTCCCCCAAGAGAGAAAGAGTTGTTGTTCAGAGCAGCCAAGCTTCAGTTGGGGACATTGAGAGGAAGGGATCTGGGCATCTCAGCAGAGTTCCTGGTCTCCAGAACTGGAACAGCCTCTGGAAAATTTAAGCTCAGGAGCCAAAGTAAAATGTTTGCATATTTTTTTTGGTTTAGGCTTAGAATATACCCCACAATGCACTACTTCAGCCCCAATTTTATAAATAATAAAAATGATTACAAGTATTATTGTAATTTTGAGGTTCTTTCAACCTACTGTAACTGAAATAGAATTAACAGAATGTCCAAACATTGTTTCTTATCCAAACACTTTTTTTTCTATCTTGATGGGACCCAGGTTCTTTGATAGAATGAACTCTAGGAATTAAAGAATGAAATTTTGAGAATTTTATAAGTGTTGCAAAGGATGGCAAATGTTTATCCATTTTTCATAATTTTACACACTATTTCTTTGGACTGGGGGGGGTGAAGAAGAGGGTTGGGAACATTGAGGTTCCCAGCAATTCCCAGTTTGCTCCTATCAGTCTCACCTTTTGAGGTTTTTCTGAGGTTGGGAATTCCTGATCTTGGAAACAGCTTGCCACCGAAAGTGGGTTAGGGCTCAGGAAGTGTAATTTCAGATCTCCCACCACATTTATAACCCATCTCTGACTTCGGGGAAGTATCTGCAGATTCCTATGCTCGAGGGGACATAGAAATGCAACCTAAATTCTATACACATGCCAAGTATTAACATTAGCAACGGAAACTATAGCTATCTCCTATTCCTTTACTATTTCACGTTAAGAAGACTATCCATACAAGGGAAGAGAAAATGCAACCAAAACTATATGCAAATATCCACTTTACTAGAAGAGGAATTACAACACAGCCCTTGAAGAAATACAAAGAGTATTTGTGTGTGTGTGTGTGTGTGTGTGTGTATACACACACACACATACACACAAATAACAAGGATTTCACAATAAATGCTGAACAGAAAGTAACAAATAAGGTTTATTCATATAAAATATTAGGCACAATATTTTACTACATTGAACCAAAGTTCCCATAATCTCTAGCCAAATAGCCAATAATTAGGTCAGAAAATTGTTTGGAAAGGCTGTCAACTTCTCAACTTCAGTGGAATCACACCAGGGAAAAGTGGATTCCTGCCTGTGTGCTGTAGAAAGGAGGCAAAAAAAGTGGTTTCAAACTCATCAAACTGTTGCGGTCTGGTTATATGAGCTGAATTTATGCCACTTACATTTTTCTTACAAGCTTTAAAAATGAATGACTAACAGAATTCTCTTCTGTTAGTTAAGCATAAATGGGGGGGAGGGGAGAAACAACTACGTGATCTGTGCATTTATCAATTTGCTTCAGAAACACAAAATATGGCAAGTAAGGTTTATGAGTGTATGTAACAGAAGAAAACAAACACACACATGCATGTATGTGTGTGTTTATACACATACCCACATGCCATATATATATATATATAGATATAGATAGATATAGATATATATATAGTGGGCATGTTTGTGTGTGTGTGTGTGTGTGTGTATCTCCAGACACACACACACACACACACACACACATATATACATACAAACACTGAGCTGCAGCTTTTATTAAACATTCTTCTATTTCCACATCTAGTGACCAATCAAATGCAGCCCAGTCACTGTGACCCATCACCTGCCAGCCAGCTTTCTGTTCTAACATCTATCTAGTTCAAATTGCAAGAATACAAAAGCTTTCAAGCACCAGGCAAACTATCATACACGGCTGAGGACTGCATATGCATGACAACTTGGTTTAACCTCATTTCAAAGGAAGCCTACTTATACTTGATTTGGGAGTGTAAGCCAAAATGAAATATTCTCATCAATTGAAGATAATACTTAATCCATATATCCGAGTGCTGCTATGTTCTAAGGGAAAGAAAAATGCCTGATTGTTATGCTTTGCTTCATGAACACCAGTCCCTTCAAATTCAAATAGGCAGATAAATGCTTAGAATGGGCATCATGACAACAGTCCAGATTTTCAAATCATGTAATTTTGCCTACATCCCTTCCCTTCCAGCAAACTGGCAGATGTCATGCTGTTTTTAACATACATTGCTCCCCAGGTTGAAGTGATAGAAAAATCGTAACCACCTGATTTTCTCAGGCTGCTGCTACAGGTACAAAATAAAGCTAATAAAATAACTGACCAAACATTAACATTACCTAGGTGTTATTCTGGATCATATAGCAGATGTAGTTTTCAAAACACTCATTCCAGCAAATTCCTATCATCCATGGAAATATCTCAGATAGCTTCAGAATAAATAAAAATATTGCAAGCTTGACTTAACAAAGATAACCAATGGATACAGCAATTTTAAAAGATCTATCTAGTTTCAGACAGTAATGATATGTCAGATATACTATATTCATGTACACCATGCTTTCATATACTCAATAGAAACAATTTTCTCAGCCTGAAATGCAAAATTTAGCATGTCATCAGAGATGGTATCTCATGACCAATAATTTTGATTTCCCACGGTGCCCCCACAAAGACAAGTAACAATTATCTGTTACTTCAGTTAATCATCCAATGTGCTGTAGATCATGGCGCAAGAAGTTTTTTTTTTTATACAGCATTTTTGCTCCAAGCTAAGAACTTTTAAGGCAGCTTTAAAATACAAAATTTTCACTTCCAGGTAAGTCTATTTTTGTTACTTTGACACAGCCTACAAGTGATACCCATCCCCCTCATTTTAAAAGCACAAGTACTGCAACTCAAGAGAGACTTCAGTGCAGGACATGCAGTTGAATCCTTCCAGTGTCTTCCCCACACCCACAGAATAGCATCCTTAAGTAAGACAGATTACCTCACCAAACCCAACCTTGCCCTGGACTCTCCAGAACAGATTTTGGGGAGTGTCAGGGCAGAGAGGAATTGAAAGTTCCATTGCACAAGTGCCAATATTGGATTTGATCAAGAAATCCATCTGACTGAATATTGCAAATCAAACAGCCTCATTTGCTTTGTTCATCTTCCAAGAAAGGCTCATGTGAAAATTCTAATCATATGCACAGTTCCATCTGCAAGCCAACAAGTTTTGTCTACACATACATGGAACAGTGCTTTGGGCAGCATGGAATAATGGGTCGAGGGAAACTAATTCAGTGCCATTGCAGTATGGAGTTACTACACAGGCCCGGCCTTTTCAGCTTCGATGCATATGGTTGGTGTCATATCCAAGTAAGTCCTGAGCTAGCTGAATAAGCCAACTTTAAATACAATCTCTAGGTATCCATCCCCAGATATGGGAAAGAGTGCTCTAAACTAACTGTGGCATGGCAGGCAATCCTAAAGCAGATTGCCTCAGGTATGAAGTCAGGGTTCAGACCCAAGTTGATAATCAATCTGGGCTGTGTTCACCAAGAAGAACAGTTTCTGAGAGGTAGTTTCAATCTCCCATACCACTGCTTTCAGGGGATAAATGCAAGATCAGGCTGTAGCAGCTGCATTTGTACGAAGTATACAGAAAACTAGTATAAAACTGAAAACAACAAAGTCAGCCTGTTCACTTTCTATTAATTATTCTTACTCAAGTTAATATAAATTTTCATAGAATAGTCCACTGCTAATATGCTGTCCCCTCACCCCAAAATATATTTTCCTTTTCTGAAGTGCTGGTGATTCTCCCCAAAAACTTGGAAAAAAACAAAGAAGAAAAAATGTAATGTGACATGAAGTAGGGCAAACACCGAAGCAGGGAGAGAGGGCAGAAAAAAGAGGGGGGGAAAACTTTCCCATCCTCTCCAATAGCAAAGCATAACTTGTAGAAATTAAGTTAAAAAATCAATAAAAGCTGTAATCTTGGGAACCCTCAAGTTCATCACAAAATGTTTGTTTTGACAAGCTGGCCCACTACCTTGGCGGTAACATTGGTAGAAGCATGCTCAGAGCACTCTCGTTCCTTGGCTTCTCTAGAGCTGCAATTCTATTCAGTTTGCCAACTTCCGTCTGCCAGCTGGGAACCTTCTTGGTCATGTGACGGCGTGCGTGTTTTGTCAGGTGATCACTGCGCATAAAACGGCGGTCACAGACTGGACAGGCAAACTTCTTCTCCCCTGTGTGGGTTCTGCGGTGGCGAGAAAGCTCATCAGAACGGGCAAATTTTTTATCGCAACCTTCCCAGCTACAGGTGAAAGGCTTTTCTCCTGGAACAGTGGGGGTGGGAAGAAAAGATAATTCAAGAATAAATTTGTTGGATTCACCAATGAAGTTATGAAATAAACAAAGGAACAAACAATCAGCAAGTAACAAAGTCCTCGACCATAAAAAAATCAAGATTTTGCTGAGGCTCCTAAAGGGGCTATGGGGGTGGGGGGAACAGCTTTATAGGAGCATATTTTACCAATACTGATAAGATATAGGAAGCTCAATCCTCTTCGTATAGTATTAATACACTATTAGTATAAGGGGAAAGTTATATGAGATTATTTTGTGCACGTGTAGGAGTATATGTAAAGATTAAAGGTGTACTAAGCATTTTGTTACAAAATGTTCTATGCAACTCCACAGGCCATTCCAAGCATTCTCAAAATGGTCTGATAATGGGACCATTCTGAAGTCAATCCATTTCAGAACATACCACAGTGGAAAGTTGTTCAGTATTTTTTGTCAGTGTGCTTTTTCCATCTACTGCTTCTAGTTAAGAAGTCAAAAAATGAGACCTGTAAAAACCCTCCCCCCTCCCCTCTGCATACTCTGTAAAACTCAACTGCACTCTTTTGCATGCCTGAACAATTTCCTTTGCCTCTAAATCATAGGCATTTGCAGTGTTTCTCAGATTCCCCAATATGATACCATGAGGATACATCAGAAATATGTATCCCACAATTTTAAAAACTGCAATGCCATCTCTGGAGAGCACCACATTGGTGAAGACCGCTCTAGTGAGTCTCATGCCACTACAATCTCAGTGTTTATTTTTGATGCTTGACAAGCATCAGTGAGATTACAAGATACATCACATTCCTTCCGTTCTGTACATACCAGTATGAGTACGCAGATGGGCTTTGAGGTGAGAGCTTTTGAAATACGTTTTCCTGCAGCCAGGAAAGTTGCAAACATAATTCCTCCTCCGGGAAAAGTCTATTAAAGGTGCACTGCTCTGGCCAGAGGCAATAAAAACTGGAGCAGGGGCCAGAGGCAATAACTTGGTGTTCCCCACAGACATCACAGTTTGTTGGCACGGAGGTGCCTGGGCAACAGCTGCCTGTGGAAGAACCAACATAACAGTCCCCTGAGGCATGGAAGGTCCCATCAGGACAGGCTGAGAAACTGGAGCTGTGTGGGGTAAGATGGGTTTGACTGCTGCTGCAGTTTGAGTAGAAGGTTTTAATAGGGCAGGGACCATACCTCTTGGTCCATCCAAGGGGATCATTTGACAGATCACCTGTGGATTTGAGACAGGGGAGGGTAGAAGGGGGCTGGTCTTTTGCTGCATATCATTCTCACAATTCTTTGGGTAAAGAGCCTGCTGCAAAGCAAGTCTTGGAATTTCACATCCTTTATTGGCAGTTCTAGAGCAACCTGAGTCATGCAAGGAAGATCTGTGTGCAAGTGAAGTGTCACAAGTTAAGTTCTCTGCAATATTGCAATCCCTCGAAGCTCTGGAATGTTGTTGGCCTTGGGCCTCCAGCCAGTCTGCAGACCCACTGTTGCCCAATGAAACTTCTGGTTTCACTTGCACACCAGGAACGCGGGAGTAACCAGAACTGTTGCCTGTGTGACGGATCACACTAGTTGCCATGGCTCTGCAAAGCGGAGGAACAGGTTGCTCAGTCCTTGCTGGCATCTGGCTGGATGGCGTCTCCATGTTCAGAACAGATGGCTGGGTTGCAGCAAGAGTACAACCTGGAGGAGTGACTAAGCTGGCAGGTACATTTGCCTTGATTGCCCTAGATTTTGAATAAGTAGCTTGGGAGGAGGGCAGTGCTGTGGTGGAAGGCTCAACAAAATCTGGACTGTATGGTGGTGTCATACACTACATTAAAAAGGAAAAAGAAAGAAATCAGCACACACAGATCAAAATTACTAACTGTAGTTATGGTCATAACTAATTACAGTCATAATCAGTACTCTCTCATTCAGACCTCAAGATACTGATCTTACAATTTGAAAGGATGTTTACCCCAGTTTTGTAATCTATTTACTTTCACTTCATTCTAACGTCATATAATAAAGGTAATCATACATTCCAACATTTTTCCTTTGTATTAAAATCACAATCCTATGGTGCTTGAAAAGCAACATTCTCAGATGTACCTTTGTGCCATGCTGGGATTCAGTGGAACAATCCAATCCATCTGCTTCAGAAAATCATGCAATAGCTATTCAGTTCAGATTTCCCTACATCATAGCTGTAAATTGTACAATGTTTTGTCTTAGACTAAGTTAACAGGGGACCACAGAGAAAGATGTGATGTAATAAGCCAAAACAATCAGCAGCAGATTGTTATCAACTGCATTTGCAAAAAGATATGTATACCTAATACTGTAAAAAAAATTTGACACCCATTATCAAAAATCATTATCCCTCAAGTTCAGTAAAGCACTATTAGCAGATTAAGTGGGGAAAACCTGCTTTCTTTCCTCCTAAAAATAATCATTTCATGCATACTCATTTTCTTTCAGGCAGTTTTTTTTCTTTTTCCTTACCAGTGTGGATAAAAAGCTATAATCCTTGGGCATCTCACATGTTGGTTCATTCTGCACTGCAAAATCCCCAGAATCTGAGACAGGTGTAAGAGGTCTTATTTTTAATGGGTCACCCTTCTGTGATCTTTGACCCCAGGAGCTCATACAAACAAGGGTCTCAACTGCTTCTATGTCATTCCGTTCCAAGGTGCTACAAGTAGATCTTTCACTGTCATGACGCCTTCGTTCACGGATGGATTCGTAGATGTCCACAATGTCAACCTTGAGATGAGTGAATCATCACATTTTAATCATTCAGATAAGAAAGCGAATACATTTTCACTGTCTGCTTAAATATTCATCTCATGGCTCAACATCCTGATCCAACTTCCTTAGCAATTTGGATGCCATTCTGAGGTTCTTAAGACCTATAGAGAACTTCTACCCATTGGGTTACAAGAGCTAATTAACTAGCTCTGTATAATATGACAACTTCTCACAAACAAGGCAGGCTTGTGCATGTAGCTGCCCCAACCCTTGGTGGCTTTTCAGCATTTTGATTGCTGTATTTCCAAATACTCATTTCCTAGTCAACTTTTGGATTAAAAAGCTGCACATTAACATGCTCATGTCATTTTTTTCTCATTCTTTACATAATCACAAAACACAGTGTAAGCGTGAGTCAGTAGACTTTTGAGTACTTGACTTTTATCTGTACTGAGACTAAAATATCTACAACCTCTAGTTCCGGGGCAGCACATGACACCCAAAAGCCTTCAAAGCATCCCTCAGCATCCTCCAAAAGTTGTAGCCAAACTGTCATGTTGAATATAATGAAAGGGGAAAATTCCATAATACAGAGGGAACAATGTATTAAGTGCATTTAATTAAATTAACCAGATTCAGTTTTTTGTCTTAACCCCTAAACTTTTTTTAGAATATGACACCTATCCCTTGGTTCAAAACAATGTTAAGCAACCTGGATCTACAGGAACAGATATATTTCCTTTTTTATAGGCTATCATCAAAAGTTACAGCTAAATGCTACCTTTGTAGCTATAAACAGATGCCTGCAGTTACTAAGTCCACTGAAAATGCCCCATATGCTGAATCCTAGCTAGAAAAAAAATGTGATCAGCTAGTTGGTAATAAGCCTCATAAGAATACTTAGAACAGATAGCCTTTTCATGCTCCATTACACTATTCACCGATATCATATACAGAGACTTGAGTAAATACTTAACTGAAGTATACAGACTATCACTTAATAGCCAGCTGTGTGCAAGTAAATCCAGGTGTAACCAATTAGGCTTGCATGTGTATATGGTGAAAAAGTTGCCAGTCACAAGCAGACTACATGTGGGCACCAAATATGGTAGATACTTGATTCATAATATGTGAAGCCAAAAATATCTTTTACGCAGTTAAATCTACATGGAATTTGCAATTAACTTAAACTGTAATCTCCAAGTTCATACATACATAAATGAAATTAACATTTTGGAGTGAAGGAGGAGTAAAAGTAGACTTA
Organism: Candoia aspera; assembly: GCF_035149785.1. Classification (NCBI taxonomy): domain Eukaryota; kingdom Metazoa; phylum Chordata; class Lepidosauria; order Squamata; family Candoiidae; genus Candoia; species Candoia aspera. The sequence goes on along the minus strand of NC_086153.1, from coordinate 139,649,490 downwards.
ATACTCATTCAATTAGTGTTTGATACTATTGTTTAATGTTAAATTCATGATAATGATCCAAGCAGAAACTATAAGCCATTTAACTATTAACAGATTTAACATGAAGTAAAAGGTACCACAATATCAAGCAATATAAATAATTAACACAAGGGGACCTTCTACGATTTTTTTCAGTTATCAAAGTATTTTCCAAGATGATACTATTGGGGAAAACAAACATTTAAGAAGAAGTCTTTTAAATCAGCTTAAACAGTTTAAAACCTAAAATACATTAATAACCTGAGAGAGAGGCAGGAAGGAAGGAAGAAAAGAAAAGAAGGAAAGAGCAAGCCTGGGCCTGATTTCCAGACAGAAATGCAAGAGCGGAACTGCAACAGCCTCGTAGTGCGTCCTTAGATCACCTCCTTCCACCGAGACACTGCAGTGGCAAACTGGATGCAATGACACGCGGCTGCAAATTACTGCTGCACAAAGATCGGAAATCCCCCTCCACTTCACTGTACCAAACTACGGGCAAACATTATTAAATAATGGTTATTATAATTTTTTACATTTATTCCCCCTCCCCATGCTGTTCATATGCCCGCTTCTGTACTTCACTTTAATGAAAAATATAGGAGGAGGAAGAGGATGGAGAGAGGGACTGACATGAAGATTAGTCAAAACTACAAGGCCTGTGACATTGGGCCAGAAGGAGGTGAAGCGCCTCCTCCTAAAGGAGGTGGGAGGATTTCTTCCCACCTCATGGGATCTAGAGTACAGTAACCAAATATAGTTCAAGGTTGGGGGGGAGGGAAGGAGTGGGGAGACGTCATGCATCAAAATAGCCATGTGAGCAAAATGGGTGGTGGTCCCTGACTGAGCCACTGCTGGGAAGCCCTCTAAGGCACAGGAGCTCTGTCCTCAAACCAGACAGCTCAGCAGGCAGGGAATGCCTGACAAGAGCCAAGACACCTTCTCTTGAGAGGCACTCACAAAGCTGGCTGTGGTGGGGAAAGAGAGAGAGAGAAAGGAAGGAAGATAAGGAAGCCCCTCCCAAACCTACCAGCTGAAAGAAGAGCACTTACTGTAATCCCCTGGGCATGAAGTCATGCCATTAGCAAGCAGCTGTGGATCACAGTCAGCTTAGATTACTCATGCTAAAGCACTTTATTCTGCCCACACCAGCCAGCCAGGTCTATGCATGGGGCAAAGCCTCACCTCCCTAGAGCAAATAAAACTGCAGTCCTTTATTCACCCTCAGAAGGGGACTTACTTCTAAGCAGGCATGCCTAGGATTTGGCTGGGAGAATGAGAAGCATCCACCGTATCCCCCAATATTTGCTTAAACACAGCCCACAGTCTTCAAGCGGGGTTACGAAGGAAACAGCATTCGACATTCCCCCAATTCACACACGTCATTCGGTCCAGATAAGTTGAAGGAGCCACCCCAGCTCGAGTTCCTAGAGAGCGAGCCGCCGGGGAAGGGCTATGGTGGAGAGGCTGAATCAGAAGGGTCGCTCCCGGCCAGATTAGCTGTCCCACCGCAGGTGAAGAAGAGGGCAGGGCTGCCTGAGCCCCGGACACAAGGAGAGCGCGCTCTGGAACCCGTCGCGCCCCTCACCTCAGCGTCTTGGTCACCCCCGAAATTTGCAAATGCAAATAAAAAAAAGAGCCAAGGTTAGCCCGTTTGCTCCGGTCCCTCCCGAGGTGCATCAGCGGCTTGGCCTCTGCTCCTCCGAAGCCCTTGCTCCTTGGAAAGTCACGCCGATCAGATCAGAACTCAAAGGGGGAGAAGGCACGTCACGTCGAGCCACTTCAGCCTGGGAGGTATTGGGAGAGGATCCCTGTTCTGCCCCCTCATGCCCGCATCCCGCCCGGTGCAACAAGTGGTACTCACCGAAGGGGCATCTCCCATCTCCTCGCTGCAAGGAGAGGTATGCATGGTAAGAGCTCCCGCAGGCAGCAACGATATGACAAAGCCAGCCGGAGCAATCGGCCAGAACCACCTCCCTCCCGCCCCTCCTTCGAGGGAGGCGAGCAGCCAAAACAGAGGGAAGCACACCAAAACACTCCATCCAGCAAAGCAGCTGGGAAGGGGCGGAGGAGGAGGAGGAAAGAACGAAAGGGGAAGGGAAGAAGGGCCCCGCCAATCACAACACGAGCTGCCTCCTGGCCAGCCAATGGATTTCCTCGGGCGGCGTGATAGCCTCGTGCAGCTATGCTGATAGCAGGAAAGGACCCTCGTGGGCACGTTTGGCGGCGGCGACGGCCAAGCCGAGCCACCCTCTGGAAACTAGGGGAAAGGTCGGCGCGAGGAGAGCGGGAAGGCGGGGCCGGCTGCGCCGGGGAAGGGCGGGGCGGTTGTTTGTCAGTGAGCGGCGGCCAGCCAGGGAATGCCCGGGCAGGGGGAAAGGGAGAGGAGAGCGCGAGGGAGGGGGCGTGTCCGCGCGTAGAGACGCGGCTTGGGTGGGTTGACATCGCCGTTCCCGCTGCGCCCCAGCAACAACGCGGGCTCCCTTTGAAGCCCCGCCCAGCGTGAGTAATGTTTCTGGAACTCGTGCGGCGTGCGAGGCGCTGTCCTCCTTGCTTGCCCCTCGCCATTGCTACATCTGGGTCGCAGCCACAAGAGGCTGGTACGGGCGCGGCGGCTTCTTCGAAGCTGTGTCAGCCCTCCTCCTGGCCCCGAGTTGAAAACAAAAGTTACAGACTGCCTTTTCTTCAGAAAAATGGGAGGAGGCAGCATTTTATTTATAGACGGTTGCTCCGTAAGCAGCTAACGGCAACCCGCTTTGCAGGAAGTTGCTTTTACAGTTGCGAAGTCAGAAGTTTACATTCGATAGACGTTTTAAGGAGCCGGTGTTTTATATTTTTAAAGACATTTGCTGAGAAGTTAAATTCTCCTCTGATCAGATCGTTCCCAGAAGGGTTTTTAGGATCGTAGGTTAAGATACGGGACTCTGGGAGTAGGCGCATTGAACTCTATGGGATTGAACCGCTAAAAAGATGTAGGCGTGTCCTGTAGTTATGTATAGTGGACATATAATCTGGGCCGGGATTAAATCCCATACGATACAAAGGAACTCCAAAGTTGAAATGGACTGTGCTTTTAATCTTTAGAAGCCAAAGTACTCTTTTTGCTACCGCTAATCCTTGTTACTGGACAGTGAGGCTGTAAGGATTGCCTATCCTAAAACACCATCAGACTCATGAACAGGTTCATAAAGATACCTGATTTATTAAAGAATAGTATGCAGGATCACAAAGAAAGCTGAGAATGGAAAAAGCGCGCCAAATGCAAACTAAAAAAACCCTTGGTACAAACGAGATCCCTCCCCCCGTAGAATCTTCCCAGGCTCACAATCCCAGGTGCTCCTAACGGTTTCTGATGGTCTGCGGGAAAAGTCCTTGAACAGAAAACATAACCCAAACACATTCCATTGTAATGAACACAGATACAGAGCTTGGTACAAGGTTTCACAGCAGCTCCCTCCCAAACAGAAACACGCATCAGTGCCATGGCATGTGAAACATTACGATGTACATTGCACATTGAAACAGTGAACATGACATATTGCCCCCCCAAAAGAAAGAAAACACTAGGCAGCAGGTTTCAATGGGTAAGCCAAATGGAAACGGTTAACTAAATCAGAAGCATTAACGTGGCGAGCAGGCACCCATTCAGGATGAGGAAAGTGTTTCCAGCGGATCAGGTACTGGAGGTGCCCCGAAGCTTGCAAGAATCAACGACCTCCTTGACTTGAAAGTGCTGTTGGCCGTCAATCATGATCGGAGCAGGAGGCGGCGGTTAGGGATGCCAGCGGGAAGAGTGGTGGACAGGCTTGAGCAGGCTGCAATGGAAAACAGGGTGCAAGCGTTTCAAATTGTCAGGCAGGTCCAACTTAACAGTAACTGGATTGATAAGACCAACAATAGGGAAAGGACCAATGAACTTGAGAGCAAGCTTTTTCGAGGGCAGTGGGGACTTGATGAATTTGGTAGAAAGATAAACCTGATCCCCAATTTTGAAATCGTGTTGCAAAGAATGACGTTTATCAGCTTGGAACTTGTAAGCAGCCTGGGCATCAGCCAAAGCCTGTTGAATCACCGGCCAGGAATCAGCCAGCTTAACAGCCCAGTCAGAGGCAGAACAGGACTGGGGAGGGGCTTGTGGCAGCTCAGGGATGGGAACAAAGTCGTGACCAGAAACCACACGAAAAGGGGTCTGCCCAGTGCTCTGATGAACAGCATTGTTGTAAGCCACCTCAGCAAAGGGCAACAAGTCCACCCAATTGTCCTGATGGTAATTTATGTATGCTCTAAGGAATTGTTCGGGGGCAGAGTTCAATACCTCTGTAGATCCGTCAGTCTCAGGATGCGACGATGTGGACAGCGCCTGTTTGGTGCCAATCAATTTTAAAAATGATTTCCAAAACTGGGAAGTGAACTGTGTCCCACGGTCACTGACCAAACAGGAGGGGCTACCGTGGAGATGGTAGATGTGGATGAGAAATAGGCGGGCCAGTTGCGGGGCTGACGGGATGGACACACATGAAATGAAATGGGCTTGTTTGGAGAAAAAATCTTTTACAACCCAAATGACAGTTTTCTTCTGACTGGGGGGTAAGTCCACAATAAAGTCCATAGAAATCTTGTCCCAGGGATGGGATGGGCTGGCCACTGGCTGCAGAAGCCCCTGTGGTTTACCCCCTTTTCGCTTTGACATGGCACAAACAGGACAGGAAGCAACATAGTCCTTTACACCACGCCTTAATGTTGGCCACCAAAATTGACGGCGAACTAAATGCAAGGTTTTAACAAAACCAAAGTGTCCAGCAAGCTTGTCATCATGGGAACGCTGCAAAATATCAGCCCTCAAAGTTTCAGGCACATAAAGGCGGTGTTCCACCCACGCTAGACCATCTTCAAAAGAAACATTGTCTCTATTAGCTAGCAACCAAGTGTCAGATTTCAGTGCCTGGAGAAAGTCCTTCTGTAACTGACAAGGAACTTGCACTTTCCGCTTCCCAGACTGGGCTGGGGATGGGGTTGCTTGTGCACCGGTCTGGCTCCGAGTGACAGCAACCAAACCCAGTTGTGGTTCAGTGAGAACAGTCCCAACCACATCTGCCCCCTGGTCAAAATCCTGAGGTAAACACGACAAAGCATCGGCCAGAAAGTTTTCCTTTCCTGGGATAAATTTTAACTGGAAGTTGAAACAATTGAAAAACTGAGCCCAGCGAATTTGTTTAGGACTGAGACGCTGGGGGGTGCGGAGGGCTTCCAAATTCCTGTGATCAGTCCAAACCTCGAAAGGGCAGTTAGCGCCTTCCAGGAGGTGACGCCAGGCTTCCAAAGTGGCTTTTACAGCAAACGCCTCCTTTTCCCAAACATGCCGCTGGTGTTCAGTTTCAGAAAATTTTCTAGACAAATAAGCGCAGGGTTTTAAGTGATCGTCAGAATCCCTCTGTAACAATATAGCCCCAATTGAGTCAGAAGCATCAACTTGGACCACAAAGGGGCGTTCAGGATCGGGGTGCTGTAAAATAGGCTCAGCAGTGAAGAGCGCTTTTAACTTCTCGAATTCCGCCTGGCATTCAGGTGTCCAATTCAGCACTGCCCCAGGGTTTTTCACCTTGCGTGTCTCTCCCAAACCCTTGGTACATAGCAAGTCAGTAAGGGGCAAAGCAATCTCAGCAAATCCATGGATAAACTGCCGATAATAATTACTGAACCCGAGGAAACTTTGTAGTTGCCTCTGGGTGCGGGGACGTTCCCAACTTAAAATCGCCTGAATTTTTTCAGGGTCCATCTCAATACCTTTGTCAGATACCCTATAACCTAGATAGTCAAGTTGGGTTTTGTGAAATTCACATTTGGAAAGCTTGGCATAAAGCTTGGCATTTCTAAGCTTACTTAACACCTGTTTGAGAAGGCGTTCGTGTTCCTCCTCGGATTCAGTGTAAATGAGCACATCATCCAAATAAACCAGGACCCCTTTAAACAAATGATCATGTAATACTTCATTAATCAATTGCATGAAGATCCCGGATGCCCCTGCTAACCCAAAAGGGAGGACTTTGTACTGAAAGGAACCCAATGGGCAATTAAAAGCAGTTTTCCATTCATCTCCAGCTCGTATGCGGATGCAAAAATAGGCTTCACGAAGGTCAAGCTTGGAGAAAATCTTGCCCTTTGACAAATGGGCTAACATGTCTTTCATTAGTGGTAGAGGATATTTGTTGCAGATCGAGATGGAATTTAACCCTCGATAGTCCGTACAGAGTCGAAGCGTGCCATCTTTCTTTTCCCAGAATAGCACAGGGGCCCCAACTGGGGAATTTGCAGGTTCAATAAACCCCCTTGACAGATTTTTGTCGATAAAGTCCCGTAATGCCCCAAGCTCCTTCTGAGTCATTGGATAAATTTTTGGCTTGGGCAATTGAGCATTGGGAACCAACTCTATGGCACAATCAGTTTTCCAATGAGGGGGTAGCTGATCTGCTTCCATTTCTCCAAAAATGTCTGCAAAATCTTGGTATCGATCTGGCAAGCCCTCTAAATGTGCCAAACTAGGGCACGGCGTGGCAATTGCAGCCCTTCCAACCCCCGCTCTTGAAGCCCTCTCTGCGGCAGGGGCTTGGTAAAACCCATCCTTAAAAGTCAGAGTTCTGTGTTCCCAATTTATATGGGGGCTTCGGTAAGTCAACCAGGGAATTCCCAGAATCACTAAGGGGTTGCCACCGGGTGCTACTATAAATTTTAAAGTCTCACGGTGGCTGCCCATTTGCATTGCGACAGTTCCAGTGAAATGGGTCACCACCCCCACCACCCCACCATTGAACCATCCAACTGTGTGAAGATCAAAGGCTGCTGGAGGGGAAAGCTAGGCAGGTCCAAAGCAGCAACCAGATCAGGGTGAATCAGACACCTGGAACACCCAGAGTCAACTAAAGCCCAGACCTCTGTAGTCTTTGTGCGGGAGCCCATTTTCACTTTTACTGCTAGAGTGGGACAGTCAGCACTCACCATAGCATCTTCACACCCATCCTCCTCCACCTGCCCACAGGCGCTTTTCGTGGCAGGTGGCTGGCGTTTCCCACCGGTTCCTTAGAGTCGTCTTCAGCCTCTCCCGAGAAGTAGGGTACTTCTTCAGCATCGGCTGCCCCCTTGGCTGCCGTCATCCGCCGTGATGAGGGCAGTGATTTGGCCAGCAGTTTGCCCACTTGGTCTCCAGCCTTGGCTTTTGGACAATCAACTGCTCGGTGCCCTTCCTTTCCGCATTGGAGACACTGACCCTTTGCATAGCGCCAATCTCTCTCCTCTTCCCAGGCTCTATAGCCTGGCCGGGTAGCAGTTGCGGCACTTCGGGGTCCCCTCATGGTGGCTGGTTGCTTTTCAGGTCATTTGGTTTGCATGAAGGTATGCTGGGTGTGCTCAGCCTTGCAGGCCAGACAGATCCATTCATACAATGTCTCTGGGTTGTCTCTACACAACGCCCACTGTAGGAAGTCCCTGTTGAGTCCCTCTTTAAATCGTTCTATTAAGGTTGACTGAGACCAGTCGGTAATTTTCCCAGCTAAAGCCTTAAACTCCAAGGCATAATCCGCTACAGACAGTTGGCCCTGGATAAGATCCTTCAGTGCCTTTTTAGCCCTTGCTTTGGCTAGAGGATCCTCAAAATGCAGCTTTAACGCCCACATGAATTCTTCGAAATCCTCAAGCTCAGGGGAGCTGGCCTCACTTAATTGAACATACCAGTCAGCCGCTCGTCCCTTCAGCTTGGTGGCAATGGCAGTTATTTTAGCCTCTTCGGAAGGGAAACAGGGTCCAAACTGTTTCATATAACTTTTAGCATTAGTGAGGAAGAAAGACAACTTAGTTGGATCCCTGTCAAACTTGACAGAAAAGTCTTTCACCCCTGCTCCTGTTGGAGCTGAACTAGCAGCTGCTTGAGTGGTTGGGCCCCAGGTTACAGTAGTTCTCCTGTCTCGGGCTGGGGACACTGATGGACGAGGTGAAGATTCATCCCGGCTATAGCTACGGCCCCGCTCCACCATTGGTCCGGGTGAGGGGATGGAGGATGATTGCATGGAGCTGGAATCTCCTTCGCACCTCGGCTGCCCCCCCCCCCCATGACAGAGACAGGGCTTTTAGCATGTACTCCATCAATTCTAATTTGGCCTCTACCACGCTTAGCCTTTCAGGGGGTTGAGATTCCTCCCTCCCTTGCGCGTTAGGCTGTCTCCCTTCTGATACCGTGGTAGATTCTACGTTTGGGGCCAGCGGGAACCGATACTTCCAGGACGCCTGGGACGTCCCTGGCTGGGGTTCTCCCATTTCATCCCAGGTGATCAACTCTGCGGGCGATTTGCTGGGTGCCAGTTGCTCTGGTGCTCTCCCATCTTCAGATTCCTCTCCCTCAGGTCTGGAACTCGAATGCTGCCGTGAACCTGAAGGTTCTGGGGTGAGGCTCAGTTCTTCGCTCCTGACCATTGACTCAGGCATCAAGCTAGTCAGCTCCTCGAGTCTCACGGTCGTGGGTTTGGATTTGGCTATCGTTAACTGTTTTCCCTCACAAGAAACTAATCTTGGTAGGAGCTAACGGTACAACTTTGGTGATTCTCAGCTTTATGTAAGGATTGCCTATCCTAAAACACCATCAGACTCATGAACAGGTTCATAAAGATATCTGATTTATTAAAGAATAGTATGCAGGATCACAAAGAAAGCTGAGAATGGAAAAAGCATGCCAAATGCAAACTAAAAAACCCTTGGTACAAACAAGATCCCTCCCCCGGTAGAATTTTCCCAGGCTCACAATCCCAGGTGCTCCTAACGGCTTCTGCTGGTCCGCGGGAAAAGTCCTTGAGCAGAGCACATAACCCAAACACATTCCATTGAAATGAACATAGATACAGAGCTTGGTCCAAGGTTTCACAGCAGCTCCCTCCCAACAGAAACGCGCCTCAGCACCATGGCATGTGAAACGTTACGATGTACATTGCACATTGAAACAGTGAACATGACAGAGGCATTGGCACTTCAGTTTAAATTACATTTTCCCCCGATGCAAAATATGGGGAGAATAGGGAAGGAAATAGTTTGTTTTTCACTACCTTTCTCCTCTGGATTCTGACCTCAGTATAAATCCCAGTACAAGTTATTTTCCTAGGAGTTAAAACTAACTGCTTGACTTAGGACTTGGCTAAGGTTTATAGATTAACTCCAGTTTAAGGTCTGTAAAGACAGCTTTTTTGAAGATGTCCCCACTTTAAAATGTTCGTTGTCAGGCACTTGAGAAAGAACAAAAAAGAAAAACAGATTCTCAGTAATTCTAGCTTAAATGTTGTAGGCTAAGAAGACAAAAGTACAATGCTTACAAAATTCCTTTTTTTCTCATGGTATTATAAAATATAAGTAATACATTACTGTATATTATTTAGATATAGTGGTATTTATACAGTGTTGACCTGAGATTAGTAACACTCTGATGTTTAGATAACTTAAACCTTTAAAGATAAAAAACATTTTATGTTGACATTAACTATGATTTCTGAAATGTTAATGTTGATAAGCATAAGATTGTTTAAATTTTACATCTAAAGCTGAATGTGGCATTGATAAACAACTGCAAAATACATTGAATGATTTGTTATATAATAAGCCTTTCTATTTTAAGCTTAATACTTAATACTGAGGTCTTCACTGTATTGTTTCTTCTTGTTGAACATAGTTTAAAAAACAAAATAACAAAAGTTTAAAAAGCTGTTTGATTTCTAACTTCCCCCTACTTGTGCCTCTACCAATTGGTGGTGTTTATAAGCATTTAGGCCCTCTCAGAAACCATACTATGTTTATATTTGCCATGCAGCGTAATATATTTTATTTATATTTGTATTTATATTTATATTTATATTTATATTGGAACCATTCTTTCTTAAAGTTGGTTAAACTTCTGTTGTGAATATATGCTGTTAGTTTTGCCAGTGCTGCATATTCTTCAAGATTTAGTTCCCAATCAGATAGCATCAGAATTGTATCTTTCTTCCAATGTTGGACAAAATTTATTTTTGCTGCAATGAGCATATATCTCAGTAAATTATAACATTTCTTGTCAGTATAATCTGGGATAAGTGAAAGGTCCCCTGTGCAAGCACCGAGTCATGTCTGACCCTTTGGAGGGATTCTGCTTTCATGACATTTTCTTGGCAGACTATAGTGGGGTGGTTTGCCATTGCCTTCCCCAGTCGTCACCTTCCCCAGCAACCTTGGAAGAATGGAAGGCTGAGTTGACCTGCGCCAGCTACCCGAGAATCCAGCTTCCGCTGGGATCGAACTTGGGTCGTGGGGAGTTTCGGTTGCAATACTGCTGCCTACCACTCTGCGCCACACAAGGCATTAATTATAATATTATTAATATTAATATTAATTTATATAATTAATTATATAATTATATAATCCCATACGATACAAAGGAATATATTATTATATAATTATTAATTATAATTAAATTAATATAATCCCAGGTTATAATATATATTATATATATATTATATATATAATTATATTATATTATTATAATATAATCTGGGATTATATCTACTAAAAAATGTGTGATTTCATTTCAAGGTTACTTTCCTAAATTTTCTGCATTGCGCTTTGTATATCTTTCTAGTACCTTTGCATTTTTTTACATGTCCACCATATGTGGTAAAATGTCCCTTCTGTTTCATGGCGTTTCCAACACTTATTACTGTATGATTTATCAATTTGGAGATTATTGATGGAGTTGTGAGTGCTTACAAAAATTCATTTATGTCCTTAAATTCACCTACAGGAATAAAACAGATGCCGGAGACTAATTCCCACAACGATTTCTAGAACAATATTTCTATTTCTAATATAAAAAGGTCCTGATAGAGGCTTCGATATGTTACTGGGTCATACAAGGCCCAGAGACTCAGAAATAGCTATGCTGGCTGGGGCTGATGAGAGTTGGAACATAACGTAAAGAGGACCATAATCTCTTTACCCTGCAACTGGCGCATTTCTTGTTTTGTATTATATTTATTTATATGTATACTGTATAGCTGGCCATCTCACTAGATCGACTCTCAGTGGCTAGCAATAAATTAAAAACACCACAGAACTACAAATATCAGAAAACAACCAACATATGAAATAGATCATGACCACTGTGGTTAAATGATGTAATAAACTGAAAATGTCCCATGTTATTGGTATAATCTGACATGATCCATCAGCAAGAGATAGATTAGATAGAGCAATTTTCAGAATCTGAACCTTCCAAGATCACATCACAGAAATGGAACTGTAAACTAGCTAAAAATGATTTTCTGTTGGCGTCTATATTGAAAAATCTTCAGCAGGTATAATAGATGTTGCTGATTAAAAAAAAATCCCCAAAAGGTCAAAAATTCCAGCATTGTGTTACCACAACATCTTATTACAGCTCTTGGACATCAGAAAAAGTACAAACCATTCCCATCTCCCATGCAGAAATGTTAGCTGCTGTCCTGGGAATACATATTAAACCACTCCTGCTCAGCTGAGTTTGGAACAGTGTTTCTCAACCTTGGCTGCTTCAACTCTGGGAGTTGAAGTCCACAGATCTTAAAATGGCCAAGGTTGAGAAACACTGGTTTATGTCCAAGAAGTGATTCCAGAGTTCCACCCACCGACCCACCCCTTCAGTCCATTCTCCATCTGTTTTTTTCCTTGTCAGCCATTCCTTTTTGAGTTTATATCATATATTTTAGCTTTGAAGCTATGAGCAAAAATAATTTTATTTAATATCAATTCCATGTAAGTTACCTGGGAATCTCATCAGGTGAATAAAAATGCCTTTTGTACAAGAACTCAAGGTGCTGTACAAAGCTCTCACTCCTATTTTTCCCCACAAGAATCCTGTGAGGTTGGTTGGAATGAGAGAGGGGGACTGGTCCAAAATCACCTGGGAGTTTCTGTGGCCGGGCGGGGACTTGAACCTGCATCTCCCTACTCCTAATCCAACAACTTAACCGCTGTCCCATTCTGACTGTCTTAATGTGTAAACAAACCTTGGAAAAATTATAGATAAAGCAGTGCTGCCAAAAAAATAAAGAAGACATCATTAGGTTCAAATGAAGCAGTGTAGAAGGAAAGCTGGCAGAAAGACAAAGTTGAGGAAATAAAGCCAAGGAGGCTAAAAAAAATCCAGCTAACAGAAAATATAACTTCAATATATTTGCAAAATTTGTTGTTATTAATTTTTATTAAATGTTAAAACAAATATTTGTTACTGGTTTATTAAACCATTTGGTTATTAAACAAATATTAAAACATGGGATCTTGTTTCATCCCATTTAAAAACACTGGGACTGCAGTATTTTTCCACGTATGTATTTAACTGTACCTTTCATTTCTATATAAATGACTGAGTAGTTACTGCATCAATATACAGTATACCAGCTTTCTCAGTCTGGCCTTCTGATGAGGATAGACTGCATCTCTTGTTACCACAGCAGGTAATGGTGGGGGCAATTTGCAGAACTTGGAGTTCATGCACATCCAGAGGGTGCCATGTTGAGATTGGTGGCATTAATTTGATCAGAAATAAAAAGTTATTTGTAGACTTAGCAGCAAGAAAATGCTGTAGTGGACTATTTTGTTTCAAGACATGAAAGCCAGTTTGGTGGTGTAGTTAAGGCATCAGACTAGAAACCGGGAGACTGTGAGTTCTAGCCCCACCTGAGGCATGAAGCCAGATGGGTGACATTAGGCCAGTCAACTTCTCTCAGCCCTAGGAAGGAGGCAATAGCAAACTGCTTCTGAAAAACCTTGCCAAGAAAGCTGCAGGGACTTTTCCAAGCAGTGTCCAAGAATCAGACACGATTGAGTGGATTAAAAAAAAAATCAAGGCATAGTTTGCTTTACCATGTTATACTGGATTATCCATAATTGGCTTGGTTTGCACAATATTCTAAACCATATGCAAATAAACCACTTCATGGCTTAGTGCAGTATAACTCCAGTGTGCTTGACTCTTCTGCAGAAACCAAGTGTCATGTTCACTGTTTCAATGTACAGTATACATCGTAACGTTTCACATGCCATGGCGCTGATGTGCATTTCTGTTTGGGAGGGAGCTGCTGTGAAACCCTGTATCTGTGTTCATTACAATGGAATGTGTTTGGGTTATGTTCTCTGTTCAAGGACTTTTCCCGCAGACCATCAGAAACCGTTAGGAGCGCCTGGGATTGTGAACTTGGGAAGATTCTACGGGGGAGGGATTTCATTTGCACCGAGGGTTTTTAGTTTGCATTTGGTGCGCTTTTATCATTCTCAGCTTTCTCTGTGATCCTGCATACTATTCTTTAATAAATCAGATATCTCTGAATTCCTGCTCATGAGTCTGATAGTGTTTTAGAATAGGCAACTGTTACATAAAGCTGAGAATCACCAAAGTTGTACCGTTAGCTCCTACCAAGACTAGTTTCTTGTGAGGGAAAATAGTTAACGATGGCCGAGTCCAAGCTCAGGATCGGGGGACTTCAGATGGCTAGCTTGATGCCTGAGTCGACGGTCAAGAGCGGAGAACTGAGCCTCACCCCAGAACCTTCAGATTTCCGGGAGGAATTGAGTTCCAGTCCTGAGGTGGAGGAATCTGACGATGGGGGAGAACCAGAGCAACCGGCACCCAGCAAATCACCCACAGAGTTGATCACCTGGGATGAAGTGGGAGAACCCCAGCCAGGGACGTCCCAGGCATCCTGGAAGTATTGGTTCCTGCTGACCCCAGACGTAGAATCTACCACGGTATCAACAGAGAGACAGCCTAACACGTGAGGGAGGGAGGAATCTCAAACCCCTGAAAGGCTAAGAGTGATGGAGGCCAAAATAGAATCGATGGAGTATATGCTAAGAAACCTGTCTCTGTCATTGGGGGGGCAGGGGAGGTGCGGAGAAGATCCCAGCTTCACGCAACCATCCCCCATCCTCCATCCTCCATCCAGACCGCCGGTAGAGCGGGGCCGGAGACGGCTCCGGGATGAATCTCCACCCCGCAGGGCTCGATCACCAGTGTCCCCACCCCAAAGAGGGAGAGCTACTGTAACCTGGGGCCCAACCACTCAAGCAGCCGCTGATTCCGCTCCAACTGGAGTAGGGGTGAGATACTTTTCTGTCAGGTTTGATGGGGATCCAACTAAGTTATCTTTCTAACTAATGCTAAAAGTTACATGAGGCAGTTTGGAGCATACTTCCCTTCCGAAGAGGCTAAGATAACTGCCATTGCCACCAAGTTGAAGGGTCGAGCGGCTGACTGGTATGTTCAATTAAGTGAGGCTGACTTCCCTGCACTTGATTATTTGGAGGAATTCATGTGGGCGTTAAAGCTGCATTTTGAGGATCCTCTGGCCAAGGCAACAGCTAAGAAGGCGCTGAAGGATCTTACCCAGGGCCAACTGTCTGTAGCTGATTACACCCTGGAGTTTAAGGCTCTAGCTGGGAAAATCCCTGACTGGTCTCAGTCAACCTTAATAGAACAGTTTAAAGAGGGACTCAACCGGGACGTCCTACAGTGGGCGTTGTGTAGGGATGACCCAGAGTCATTGTATGAATGGATCTGTCTGGCAGGCAAGGCTGAGCATGCTCAGCATACCTTCATGCAAACCAGAAGTCCTGAAAAACCACCAGCCACCATGAGGGGACCCCAAAGTGCTGCGACTGCTGCTCGGCCAGGCTGTAGAGCCTGGGATGAGGAGAGAGATCGGCGCTACGCAAGGGGTCAGTGTCTCCGATGCGGAAAGGAAGGGCATCGAGCAGCTGATTGCCCAAAAGCCAAGGCTGGAGATTGAGCGGGCAAGCCGCCGGCCAAATCACCCCCCCCCCCTCGCGGCGGATGACAGCAGCCAAGGGCGCAGCCGACACTGAGGAAGTATTCTACTTCTTGGGAGAGGCTGAAGACAACTCTAAGGAGCCGGCGGGAAACACCAGCCACCTGCCATGAAGAGCACCTGCGGGCAGGTGGAGGAGGATGGGCGCGAGGATGCTATGGTGAGTGCTGACTGTCCCACTTTAGCAGTAAAAGTGAAACTGGGGTCCCGCACAAAAACTACAGAGGTCTGGGCTTTAGTTGACTCTGGGTGTTCCAGGTGTTTAATTCACCCTGATCTGGTTGCTGCTTTGGACCTGCCTAGCTTCCCCCTCCAGCAGCCTTTGATCTTCACACGGATGGTTCAACGGCGGGGGGGGGGGGCGGCAGCAACCCATTTCACTGGAACTGTCGCAATGCAAATGGGCAGCCACCATGAGACTTTAAAATTCGTTGTAGCACCTGTTGGCAATCCCTTGGTAATTCTGGGGATCCCGTGGTTGACCTATCGAAGCCGATATATAAACTGGGAACACAGAACTGTGACTTTTAAAGATAGGTTTTACCAAGCTCCTACAGCGGAGAGAGCTGCACGTGCGGGGGTTGGAAGGGCTGCGACCGCCACGCCGTGCCCTAACTTGGCACATTTAGAAGGCTTGCCCGATCGATACCAAGATTTTGCAGACGTATTTGGGGAAATGGAAGCAGATCAGCTACCCCCCCCCCACCAGAAAACCGACTGTGCGATAGAGTTGGTTCCCAATGCTCAATTGCCCAAGCCAAAAATTTATCCAATGACTCAGAAGGAGCTGGAGGCATTATGGGACTTTATTGACAAAAATCTGTCAAGGGGGTTTATCGAACCTGCAAATTTCCCAGTTGGGGCCCCTGTGCTATTCCGGGAAAAGAAAGATGGCATGCTTCGACTCTGTACGGACTATCAAGGGTTAAATTCCGTCTCAATTCTCAACAAGTACCCTCTTCCGCTCATGAAGGACATGTTAGCTCATTTGTCTAAGGGCAAGATTTTCTCTAAGCTCGATCTTCGCGAAGCCTATTTCCACATCCGCATACGAGCTGGGGATGAGTGGAAAACTGCTTTTAATTGCCCACTGGGTTCATTTCAGTACAAAGTCCTCCCTTTTGGGTTGGCAGGGGCGCCCGGAGTCTTCATGCAATTGATTAATGAAGTATTACATGATCATTTGTTTAAAGGGGTCCTGGTTTATTTAGATGATGTTCTCATTTACACTGAGACTGAGGAGGACCACGAACACCTCCTCAAACAGGTGTTATGCAAGCTTAGAAATGCCAAACTCTATGCCAAACTTTCCAAATGTGAATTCCACAAAACCTAACTTGACTATCTGGGCTATCGGGTGTCTGACAAGGGCATTGAAATGGACCCTGCAAAAATTCAGGTGATTTTAAGTTGGGAACATCCCCACACCTGGAGGCAACTGCAAAGTTTCCTCAGGTTCAGTAATTACCATCGCCAATTTATCCAGGGATTCACTGAGATTGCTTTGCCCCTCACTGATTTACTCCATACCAAGGGCTTGAGGGAGACATGCAAAGTAAAAAACCCTGGAGCAGTGCTGAATTGGACACCTGAATGCCAGGCAGCATTTGAGAAATTAAAAACCCTTTTCACTGCTGAGCCTATTCTACAGCACCCCGATCCTGAACGCCCCTTTGTGGTCCAAGCTGATGCTTCTGACTCCTCAGTTGGGGCTATAGTGTTACAGAGAGATTCTGAAAATCACTTAAAGCCCTGCGCTTATCTGTCCAGAAAATTTTCTGAAACTGAACGCTGGTGGCATGTTTGGGAAAAGGAGGCGTTTGCTGTAAAAGCCGCTTTGGAAGCCTGGCATCACCTCCTTGAAGGCGCTAAATGCCCTTTCGAGGTTTGGACTGATCACAGGAATTTGGAAGCCCTCCGCACCCCCCGGCGTCTCAGTCCTAAACAAATTCGCTGGGCTCAATTTTTCAGTCGTTTCAACTTCCAGTTAAAATTTATCCCAGGAAAGAAAAACTTTCTGGCCAATGCTTTGTCACGTTTACCTCAGGATTTTGACCAGGGGGCAGATATAGTGGGGACTGTTCTCACTGAACCACAACTGGGTTTGGTTGCTGTCACTCGGAGCCAGACCCGTGTGCAAGCAACCCCGTCCCCAGCCCAGTCTGGGAAGCGGAAAGTGCAAGTTCCTTGTCAGTTACAGAAGGACTTTCTCCAGGCACTGAAATCTGACACTTGGTTGCTAGCTAATAAAGACACTGTTTCTTTTGAAAACGGTCTGGCATGGGTGGAACACTGCCTGTATGTGCCTGAAATTTTAAGAGCTGAGATTTTACAGCGTTCCCATGATGATAAACTTGCTGGGCACTTTGGTTTTGTCAAAACATTACATTTGGTTCAGTGTCAATTCTGGTGGCCTACCTTGAGATGCGATGTAAAAGACTATGTGGCTTCCTGTCCTGTTTGTGCAATGTCAAAACGTAAGGGGGGGAAACCACAGGGGCTTCTACAGCCAGTGGCCAGCCCATCCCATCCCTGGGACGAGATTTCTATGGATTTTATTGTGGATCTTCCTCCCAGTCAGAAGAAAACTGTCATTTGGGTTGTAAAAGATTTTTTTTCCAAACAAGCACATTTCATTCCATGTGCATCCATCCCGTCAGCCCCGCAATTGGCGCGCCTATTTCTCCTCCACATCTACCGCCACGGTAGCCCCTCCCGTTTGGTCAGTGACCGCGGGACACAGTTTACTTCCCAGTTTTGGAAATCATTTTTAAAATTGATTGGCACCAAACAAGTGCTATCCACGTCTTCCCATCCTGAGACTGACAGTTCCACTGAGATTTTAAACTCCACTCTTGAACAATTTCTTAGAGCATACATTAACTACCATCAGGATGATCGGGTGGAGTTACTACCTTTTGCTGAAGTGGCTTACAACAATGCTGTCCAGTACCGGGCAAACCTCTTTTTGTGTGGTTTCTGGTCACGACTTTGTTCCCATCCCTGAAATGCCACAACCCCCTTCCCAAACATGTACTGCATCTGACTGGGCTGTTAAGCTGGCTGATTCCTGGCCGGTGATTCAACAAGCTTTGGCTGATGCCCAGGCTGCTTACAAGTTTCAAGCCAATAAGCGTTGTTCCTTGCAACACGACTTCAAGATTGGGGATCAGGTGTATCTATCTACCAAATGTATCAAGTCACCACAACCCTCTAAAAAACTTGCTCCCAAGTTCATTGGTCCTTTCCCTATTGTTGGTCTTATCAATCCAGTTACTGTTAAATTGGACCTGCCTCACAATTTGAAATGCTTGCACCTTGTTTTCCATTGCAGCTTGCTCAAGCCTGTCCACCACTCCTCCCGCTGGCATCCCCAACCTCCTCCTCCTGCTCCGATCATGATTGACGGCCAACAGCACTTTGAGGTCAAGGAGGTCATTGATTCTTGCAAGCTTCGAGGCACCCTCCAGTATCTGGTCTGATGGAAACACTTTCCTCATCCTGAATGGGTGTCTGCCTGCCATGTTAATGCTCCTGATTTAGTTCGCCGTTTCCACCTTGCTTACCCTTTGAAGCCTGCTGCTTAGTGTTTTCTTTCTTTTGAGGGGGCAGTATGTCATGTTCACTGTTTCAATGTACAGTATACATCGTAACGTTTCACATGCCATGGCGCTGATGCGCATTTCTGTTTGGGAGGGAGCTGCTGTGAAACCTTGTGCCAAGCTCTGTATCTGTGTTCATTACAATGGAATGTGTTTGGGTTATGTTCTCTGTTCAAGGACTTTTCCCGCAGACCATCAGAAACCATTAGGAGCACCTGGGATTGTGAACTTGGGAAGATTCTACGGGGGGAGGGATTTCATTTGCACCAAGGGTTTTCAGTTTGCATTTGGCACGCTTTTATCATTCTCAGCTTTCTCTGTGATCCTGCATACTATTCTTTAATAAATCAGATATCTTTGAATTCCTGCTCATGAATCTGATAGTGTTTTAGAATAGGCAATCGTTACACCAAGAACTAGCAAAAATGTCAGTGGGCTAGGCAATGGGTGGAATATGGCCTCTTTCTGAAAACAGGTATTCTTAAGGATAGTGGGCACCTGTCAATATTTTGGGTGGAAAAGGCAATTCACAAAGGTGGACCTGGAATCTCCAAAAGGCAAAAACATATTTATGGGTGGTGGTGGGGAGAGAGAGAATATCTCTAAAAAGGAATGACAGTCCAGGTCCTTAAATATGCTTTCTAGTTACAGAGGGATCTAGAATGGAAACCCCTATTATGCATGCTTTTGCTTTGGGGAGGGGAATAAGAAAGGGGCATATTCCTTTTTTGTTTAACTATATGTTGTGTGGTTACTTTAATCTTACTCATGCACACCATCCTGGCATCTGCAATTATGAAAAAGGCATTAACAGTACTTTGAACAGATGTAAGAAAAGCCTGACTAAGACTGTTCCTGGAAGTGGGAGGGGAATGGTCAAGGCCAGTTAAGGAGATATCCAATAGTTGAGAGGCTGTGAGAAGCAGAAGAGTGAGCTTTGGTTGTTCCTGCCTGTCCCCTGATTCTAGGAATGCACAACTTTTTCTAGGCTGAGTGCCATAATTAACCTTTAAACAGCATGCTGGGGACCACAATTCCAAAAGGAATGGGTGAAGCTAAGGAAAAATGAATTCAATTAAAATTAAACATAGTGAATAAGACTACTTTCCAGCCATATATTTCTTATCACATTGTTACAATCTGATGTCAACTTCTGGAGGCCAGCCTCTGACATTTGGAGAGCATTCAAAGATTCCAAGTGGCCCTGGGGCTCCAGGTTGTCTGTTCCAAATCTGACCCAAAGCCCTGGGTTCCAGATGCCTGAGTTACCCAGACAAGGGTCAGGGAGCAAACACACACGGCCACCAGAGCTGACTCTTGGAAATGCCAGCAATGCCAGCTTGCAATCAGGAATTAGGGGACAGGTCACAGCAAGGAGAAGAACAGCTCGCCTTGCCTCGCCTCTGCAGTAGTTTTGAAATAGGAACATGAGAACAGCAGCAGCTGTTTTTTTTACAAATGAGAGGTATTTTTGAATGGCTGTGGGTTGACTTGCAGTGGAAGTGCATAAGAAACCCCACCAGACTTGGCATTTTAAGCTGGGAGTTATATGAGCCCTGTTCCATACAATGCTGTCCTGAAAAAGAGGGTCAAATCCATGTCAGGTTGCCGTGTGCTTCATTTGAGCAGTCATTTCGAATATAATATGGACTATTTCCCAGAGATGGGTGGGAGTGCCACTGATTTAGCACTACATGTGAAAAACAAGATGAAGTTTTGTCCCTTTCTGAAAGGGAAGGAAAAGATTGAGGAAAAAAATTTTTTTTTTGTATTACAGGGATGTGTTAGGCTATCTTGGAGAGAAATGCATATTCTTTCAAAAGCGGCATATAAGAGGCTAATTATAACAATGCAAATCCATTGCATGCCAGTCGGGTCACTGGTATGAAGCTACCAGATTGAGGCTGCCAAAATCTAGAGTAGTGTTTTCCCTGTCTCTTCACTGCCATCTAGCGACTGCCCAGATTTTGGCAGCCCTACTATTGCGCTGTAACTTTTCTACTTCTTAGTCTCTCAAAAACATTGTGAAGATGATCCGTGATCATCTTCCCTACAGTTGTGGCTTGGGTGAGCAGTGGTATCCCAGGGCACATTTGTGCATCTCTGCTTTGGGTGCAGAGATTATAACAGAGACTGGCAACTCAGGTAGAGGGGCAATAGGGCTGGTAATTCTTTTTTATGGGCAGCAATGGTATGGTTTAATCATGGCTTATGTGGGGCAATGAAAGATGAAAAAGAGTGGATATAGGTCAACTGCTTGCAGACAAATTAGAGATAAATTTGTCATCTATAAATTATAGATAATTTGTCAGCTGCAGGTTTTAGGAGGCCACTGAGCAAACAGGCTGTTCTCACCCCACAACAACAGTCTATATCACTGGCTCGTGGAAACAAGGATAGTGAATGGAGAAGGCTGTGCCTATTCCTTGATCTTTGACTGCTCCCTCACTTGGAGAGAGCAGGACCCCAGACAGCAAAAGCAAGGGCGGAACTAACAGAGCCAGGGGCCTCTCAAAGCAAAGCCCACTCCCATGGCTGGAATACAGTACAGGATTACCCTCTTGTGTCAGTGAGCACATTTTCCAAGCTTGTTGGGAGCACTCTGGCTACCATGGGGGGAAACCTGCTCATCCCTAAAATGGCTGCCCTGATGACATGGTCAGTCATAAACCAAAAAATCAGGTGGGATCTGACCCCAGAGTGGCACCAAGGGAGAGTTCTGTGGATACATGAAGACCTATACTTACCAGGTTGGGACCCAAGGCAGGTGAGTTTTATTCTCTGTCTGACCTAGGTTTAAGAGCCAGTGAACACACCAGGACTAATTATGCATAAGATCAAGTTTGTGTAGTCTTAGGATATGTTTGCTGCTGTTATACAGTATTTCTCAAGATGTTTTCAAGGAGGTGTAAAGCTGTTTGTATCATATTACAAGCTAGAGAGTTTTCCAGGAATTTTATGTTGCAAAACCACAGCTTGGGCAAGTTTCTTGTGATCCAAGAAATGCATCATTAATATCTTGTTTGTCTTATTCTTCTAGGAATTATCCAGGGTGGCAGCAGTGACAAACCTTCAATCAGTTCTAGATAACAGATTTTCTTAATAAAAGTATTATATAGCTTTATTGCATTCAGTAATCAATCATGTATGACAAAATGACATAAAACATCATAAAAACATTTTAAAATTACTTAGTTGTAAAACCCTAAAGTTAAGGCAATACTTTCCTACCTAAAGCAATGGTGGCTGTAAGAAATTTTTCAACTTATCTAGAGATGTTGAGGTTCTGATCTGGTAACATGAAGTAAATAAAACAGAACAGGTGATGCTTCTGTTAACAAGCAGCATGGTGAAGTAAGGTACAAATAGCTATTAAAAGAAGTAGTGCTCTTGCATTCTTAGCCATTATCTTAAACTTGAGGATTTTTTTTTTTTTTACAAATTATAGTTACAAAATAATACTGTTTTGAAACACTTGATAAAATGGCTGTGATCCATTTTGTTACGGCATCTGCTGGGGAATTCTGGGACTTGAAGTCCACACGTCTTCAAGATGCCAAGGTTGAGAAATAGCATGGTATAACATGTCTTTCTGTCTATGCAATCGAGGTGGCTTAGAGGAATTACAATATTAATTATAAAATACTAAAATCAAGTATTACAAATAATTATAAAATACTAAAATCAAGGCAAATTTAAAATCACTCCTACTGAAATCCAAATCAATTCAACTAACGGTGAAAAGCTTGGTGAACAGTTAGGTTTTCACCACTTTCTTAACTCCTGGGAGAAGGGGGCCAAGGGCATCTCCTTGGGGAATGCATTGCAGCCTCCCAGGAAAAGGCTCTCTCCCATGGACTAGAGAGCCAAGCTTCTGGCAGCTAGCTGCTCCAAGTAACAGGACAGGTTTATAGCAGAAGTGCTGGCCTCTCTGATAGTCCAGTCCTAAGTTATTTAGGGCTTTGAAGTTCATACCAGTAGCTAGTTGGCAACCCCTACAGATCTTTCAGTGCAGCCATCATATGATCCATGGACTTTGTATCAGTAAACAGCCTTGCTGCCACATTTTGTGCCCACTGCAGTTTCTAGATGCTTTAAGGACAGCCTTGCATTAAAGCACATGTCAATAGTCAAGACAGAATGTAAGTAAGGCATAGATAACTGTCCCTAAGCCTCACCAGCTCAGAAAAAGCCAGAGTTGCAACTGACCTGATGTTAAAAAGTAGGACTTTTAGGTTGGAGGGCCCACCTTCACTGTCATCTTGATTTCCTCAGTCAGACTGCAAGCTTAAATGAAGGGACACCGGTCATCGGCCTGACTGCCTTTCTCTTTCAACATTTGCTTGCAGGCCATGCTCCAGTGCTCCTTATTCTCTTTATCATCTCTCTGTGTACTGATCAGGAAGCCATTGGGGGCTGATCGTTTCATTTCTGCCTGTTACCATCATTTACTGTTCACTTCAAGACCCAGCAAGTAGTTTTCTTTATATTTCAGGCACCACTGCTTGAATGATGGCAGATACGGCTAAGCAGGGACCGGGGGTGGTGGGAGACTTGCCCACATCAGCCTGAAATGGCCAGTAAGAACCTCTCCAATCTCACCTATTCCTGGTCACCTGACTTGCCTCCACAATGGATGGCAAAGCATAACAGATTTTAAACGTCTTGGGGTTGTCATTACGTCTTCCTAAGGGAAAAAACACTAGTAAAGCTACGTTGACAAAAGTCTCTCTTATTAACGGGCTGGGGATGAGAAGGCAACAACATCCTTTGGGGGATGGCAGAAAACTTTAACCCTTTGCTATCATTAGGACTGCCATCCTTGCTGCACAAATCTGTTACATGGCTAGATGGCAAGAGATACAGATTGCTGCCACTCAGTGATTATCCAGATTTTGCTGTCCAGATAGGTAGACCTAAAATCCAGCACAGTTATCAGGGATCAAGTTGTGGAGGTTTTATCTGATAGTAGCAGTTTGAGGGATTTTGTGTAGCAACATTTGTTTTGTTTGTTGCTCTTGAGTCAGTCTTGACTCCTGGTGACTGCCTGGACAAATCCCTGCAGTTTTCTTGGTAATGTTTACAGAAGAGGTTTGCCATTGCCTCCTTCCCAGGGCTGACAAGCAGTGACTGGCCCAAGGTCACCTGGCTGGCTTTGTGCCCAAGATGGACTAGAACTCATGGCCTCCCACTTTCTAGCCTGATGCCTTAAACACTACACCAAACTGGCTGTCAATGGTAACTGTTGTATTATCTGCCTTTGTGTAGTGGTTAACTCAAGCTCTTTAAACCATACCAAACAAAAGTGTGAACACCCAGCAATAAACTATGCAAAGGCTGTATCTATTACCATATTGTTATACAATTGGGAGTTGGACCAAAATACATCCTAGGGTTCTTTGATTCTGAGGGAAAGGTGTAATAGAACTAAAATCCCTAGGTTGACATGCTCCCTTAATAGATAAATTAAAGATGTCAAGGAAGATACATATATTGAAAGGGCCTGGTGTGCAGGCAGTTTACTCACAGGGAAGCAAGAACAAAGTTTTTCTCTTTCACATAACACAGAGTCCAAAAGTGATTTATAAACACTTCTTGGGCAGACAAATGTGAGTCACAGCCACAAAAGGAACAAGCCAACCAAAAACAAAAGCAGTGGGTCACGAGTACATTTCTGTCACAGAAAACAGAAGGAGCTTGACAGGATTAAGATGTCTGCTTCTTCAGCAGCTAATAGGCACTCAAGGCGTTGCAGTAGGAAAATGTCAAGCCAAGTTTGGGCAAAAGGAAAACAAGGCTTTTTAGGAAAAGAGAAAGAAAGAGCATTCGTTTAAAAAATTCCTACCCAGAGGCAGATGTTGTCATGGGAACTAACTAAAAGCCAGAGGCTCAGTGGATGTCTCCAGGTGCATCTGTAAATACAAACCCTGAAACTGAGTGTCTTGTCAAAAATGATGCCAAAGTGATGTGCTGGTTATATGCTATCAGTGTCACAAACCCCAAGATTTCTGTCATTGTACTCATTGTCATTGTACCATATACTTGCAAATTCAGCTGGAGTTCCTGTATAATACTGCTAAAGGAATATTATATTAATTCAAAATCTGTACCAAAGTACTGTGTCCAAAACTCCAAGTTTTGTATGCTGGCAAGGCATGACTAACCAACGTATACACCTTAAAACCAACACAGACATAGATATTGAGAAGGTAACAAAAGATTTGCTGTATTGTGCCACAAACTACACTCATAGCCATCCAGATTACTGTTCCTCTAGTTTAGTACTCCTAAAATTACAAGCCCAAGTTTGATATCTGACTTGATTAAGTTCCATTCCATTGCTTTTAATGAATATAAATCATATACTGTATATATATTGTGCCTTCGAGTCAGTCTTGATCCTGGTGACTGCCTAGATTAGTCCCTACAGTTTTCTTGGAAGTGGTTTGCCATGGCCACCTTTCTAGGACTGAGAGAGAAAGACTAATCATCTATGTCATACATGGAAATCAAATGTCTGACACTTTATATTTCATGAATTATCAACAGGTTTTTAAAAATTTGAAGAATATCTGGTGAAATATTTTACCTCAGTATTTGTACCAGAGAACTTTGGGGAAGCACATTTATTCTGAACCCAACTTGCTTATGGATGCCACATTAATTTGATATTAAGCTGCTGCAAGCCCAACAAAATCAGAATGCTTGCTTATCTAACCCAGTATCACTTAAAAGTACCTCTCATTTGTACCACTAGAACACTGACCAAGTTCAGGGTCTCTGCCATTAGACGCTTTGCAAACGTAGAGTGCAATAACCCTAAACTGCCTGAGTAAATAAGAACAATTAATTTGAATAAATGGTCCTATTATCTTCAGCACTGAGGAAATCAATGAATGGAGAACTCACACATTTTCTCACTGAGCTGCTCTTCTAGTGGGGTAGGCAATGTGACTTGTGCAGTCCACCCCACCCCATGCCCCACTTGACTTGTTTTTCTTTACACTCATCTGAATAATTTACACAGGAAGATCACATTATCTTTCTTTATTAGGCTACTTGGGGTCTTACATAGACATTCCTAAAAAATTTAAAAGCAGACAGCTGTAATCCATTATTTTGTTTGGAAGCATGCTCCCAATAAAAAAGAAAATTATAATCCGGAGTGTAAGGAGCATCCCAAGTAGTGAAAGGCCGCAATTTTGTTTGTATTCTGATAAATAGGAGCTATGCTGGTCAAGACAGCCAGTTTGTGAACCAGCAAGCCACCATGTTCCTGAAGTTTGAAGGGTGCCCAAAATGTCAATGGTGTCCCATTGTTTTATCCCATAAAGTAACTCATTCCTATGAAAGTAGGCAAAAATGTGAATGGGCCCCAAACTGAGTCAGTGAGAAATATGTAAGAGTTTCCCTAGCAAAAAGAGTGCATGCTGATGCAAAACAAGTTTCCAGCATTAGAACTGTCAGTCACACATAGCACCTCCACCGTTATTATTTACATATTATCTATTACATTTGAGCACTTTTAAGTTGCTAACACTCAATACAATGCAAAATATGAAACATTTAAAATCAAAGGGGTAAAACAAATGCACGTATCAATTAGCACGATCAATTAGCAATCAGAAACCTGGTCAGAGAGATGATTTGATTGCTCTTCTGAAGGTAGAGAGAATGAGAACAAAGGCAAGTCTTGCTGGATTGCATTGTGCAGCCTGGGAGGAATGCAGGAGAAGGCCCTCTCCCTGTGCCAGGAGAGCAGGACCATCTTCAGCAGGCCTTTCTTTCAGATCTTAATGCCCAAGCAAGTTCGTAATTGGAGAGGTAATCCCTCAGATAGTTGGGTTCTAAGCTATTCTGGGGCTTAAAGGTTAATACCAACATCTAAAACTGTATCCAGTAAATAATACTTTCATAGTTATTGTTTGACCCCTTTATTTTGTATGAATTAGTAGTCAAGGGGCTGAATTTAGCACATTTTTATTAATTCTGAATGACTGAGCACTTTCATGCAAATGTTGAACAACACAGGGGACAGAATAGAATCCTTTGGGAAACCAAACATCAGTGATCTATAAATGTTGATCAGTAGTTCCCCTTCCCACATGCCATGTTCCATTCCAAACATGGTCCAGAACAACTGCACAACAGTGCCTCTTGAGTCCAGAAGGATACCATAGTTGATGACACTGAAAGCCACCAAGCAGTCTTAAAGAACTATCCAAGTTGCACTCCCCAGAGCAATTTCTACAGGAAGCTACTAAGATGACCAATGTGGCTTAAGTATGATCATCTGGCCAAACCCTGGTTGAAATGGGTCTAGATCAGAGCTTTCCAAACTTTTCATGTTGGTGATACGCTAACACATTGCAGGTGTGGCCATGTCACCGTAAGTCATGCGGAATCAGCTGTTTCAACCCGATTACGCATATTGTGCATGCGGAGTACCTGTATGATCCCTCAACCGTGCGGCACACCTACACATTGCAGCCGACACAATAATGTGTCGCGACACACAGTTTGGAAAGCTCTGGTCTAGATCATCAGTAGCATCCAGTTGTTCAGCAGACCAGGGGAAATCCTGAGTTATGAAAGAGAGCTTTAAAAGCTTTCATTCTCAGAGAAGTGTGAATTTAGCACTCCTTTAAAACTCCAAACCTATGCAAGCCCCTGAGAGCTGAAGTGTGGAGTTTGGAAAGAATGCTACACCTGCACTCTTGCAGCAAGAGAGGGCAGCTTTTTCAAAACCAGGCTTCCCTGTGAGCTTGCTAAACAGTATTGTGTGGGCTTGCAGAGAGTTGAGGTTTTGAGAGCCATGAACATTTCAGACAATCATGCTCTTGTGAAACTTCACGTTTCCCCGGCCATTTCCATGCAAAGGGTGAAACAAAAAGAATGTATAGTGGTGAGAAGTGCCTTTAAAGGATAGGGTCATGTCTGCACATGACCAGGAGATACCAGGCTGATTTATCCTGTCTAGGCTGCCAACAGCATGGGCCTTTGGGTTGAATAGCATGTCACAGCTTGAATTCCACCTGGTTGCTGTTAACTTAAGGGGATAATGCCACTTTAACACCAGTTCAACTAAGGATGACTTGAGGTTGTCATGTACATGGGTTTAGAACATTAGGGAGAAATGACAGAGTGTATATGTTGCTAGGGGATGTTTGTCCTTTGGTTAGATGCATGAGAGGAAGAACCCTACAGCCAACCAAAATAACAAAAAAAGAGTGCATGTTTTATAAGATGTTACCAAAAGCAGATCCACATATTGTGATGTTTGCTCTACCATTGTTCAAGTTAGCTCAGAGAGAAGCAAGATGGTGCCAGTGGATACTTGCTTTAGTACCTTCCCAAGCCTCCCTTCTGATTTTTTTTATTGAGGAGGAGGAGGAGGAGGAGGAGGAATGGTACAGTGCAAAGCATCAGCCTCTAGCATCATTTTTATGTATCAGAACACTTTTAAGCTCATATGGGTATAAAAAGAGAACAAAAATATTATTTGGTTGCAACCCAGTGCTTTGGAAATATACCTATTTGTCTAGAAAAAAGGCTAAGAGGTGTGATATGGAGAGTTGTTAGAGGGGTGGTAAGAAGCAACCTCCCCATTTTACTTTCCAGTAAATTGAGGGCTGCCAGATCTGGGCTTCAAACATCTAAACAACTGCTAGAGGGCAGCAAAGAGATACAGAAAATGCTAACTTGGGGGGCGTTTATTATTTATTTATTTTATTTATTTTTCAAATTTCTATCACTGCCCATCTCTCCCAAAAAGGGGACTCTTTTAAATTTTCTATCCCACCTTTATTATTTTTATAAATAACTCAAGGTGGGGAACATACCTAATACTCCTTCCTCCTCCTATTTTCCCCACAACAGCAACCCTGTGAGGTGAGTCGGGCTGAGAGAGGGAGACTGGCCCAAGGTCACCCAACTGGCTTTCATGCCTAAGGTGGGACTAGAACTCTGTCTCCTGGTTTCTAGCCTGTTGCCTTCACCACTAGGCCAAACTGGCTCTGATCTAGTGGTCATCTTGATTTGTGCAACCAAATCCAGCAGCCCTAGTAAATTAGGTGTTTTGTGATGAGCCACACAGCCCATGGCAGCCATTTTGTCACTAGAGAATTCTCTCCATGGGAGCCTTTTTGTGAGAGGAACCATGAAATGCTCTTAAAATTCAAAATGCCCAGAGACCCCAAAAGATCGTCTCTACTTGAGCAAGCAGAAAAGTTCTGCTGGTGCAAAAGCCTTTTCCAGCTGCAAGGGCATTTTGCTAGAACCAGCTTTTCATTTTGTTCTTCTTTGGCTTGCCTCAGTTTGCAAGCTCTGAAATATGTGGCAGCTGGTTATTACTCCTCCACACAATGATCTGCCTCTGCTCAGTACTTACTGGCTCCATTTGCTTATAAATCCTAAATATTTTGAAGATAGAGACTTCTTTCTTCAGAGGATTGGTCCCCATTTGCAAGATAATTAAGAATTAAACAATTATTAGCATACTATTAATGAACTGACTGTAAATAATAGTCTCTCTATTATAAGCTTAATGGGTTAAAAATAAACTCATAAGCTGTGTTTGTAAATGTTCAGTTATCTTAATATATGCAAAGAAATACACTATCTTTACAGATGATAAATCTTTCCAAGACTGGCAGCATGTGTTTTGTCTTATGGGAAAGGACGTGTGCTTTAGTTTCCAAAGTCTGTTAAAATATTAATTAAATTTCATGTGTGCGTGCCAAGGGCAGCTGAACAAAGGGCTAGAACTTGGTCCCATGACTTCTGGCCACTCAACCTGTGTTTAAGTACAAAGCTCAAACTGCCAGCTTTGAACCAACATAAAATGCATGCTCTTTCCAATAATCACGGAACAGACATGATTAAGCTAGCAGCCAGCAGCAGATAGGGAAACCTCTCTGTCAGCAGCATGTTTTAAACTGGGAAGTGGCAATAATCTAAAACCTCACTCCAGTTTCCTTCTTCCAGAGGCTCCCTGGGAACAGATAAATACGATCTGTTACCAGCAGTTAGGCTGAACCTCAGGATGCTCCTTAGACCGTCTAGACGTGGTGTTTTTCAACTTCGGCAGCTTTGAAATCTGTGGACTTAAACTCCCAGAATTCCCCAGCCTGCATAGGTTTTCCTCCCCTCACTTTGCTCAGAAAGCCCTTTGGTAGTGCTTCTAGAAAGACTCCTATCACAGGAATAATCTCTGAAGGAGCATAACTATAATCCTGTAAGAGTTTCTGGGGAGTGACTGTGAAACTCAGTGGTGCTTGCTTCTGACAATGTGTTCTATCTGTGAAACACACTGATCTTCAACAAATATATATATATATATTGCCAGCTCGAATTTAACCATTAGCTTTTAAGTCAAATTGTAACAGGTTTTCGCAAAGAGGAGTTACCTCTTGTTGTTAGCATGAAGTCAACCCTGAAGAATTGAAGTGATAGTTTCTGGTTTCTGCTCCCACATGATCTGACTCACAAATTGCAGTAAAACCTGAATGCCTCAGTATCCCTTCATTCACTAGACAAGGCAAGGAAGACCCATCACGTATCCTGTATAGCACATGATGCCAAAACCCTGGAGGTATCGCCTCTCTTCCTCAGTTCAGAAGCAATTACTATAATGCTGGCTGGGGAATTCTGGGAGTTGAAGTCCACACATCCTAACGTGGCCAAGGTTGAAAAACACCAGTGTAGAGAATATGGAGATAGCCTTGATGAAGGAATGCAAGAGCAGTAACACACTAAACACAAGCTTAGCCATTAAAAAGAGGAGGGGGTGACCAAAAAAACCACCCTTGGGATTGTCACATCTCAATTGTCTTGCCTATTGGCTGGGGGTGGAGGGCGGGGAGAGAGAGAGTCTCTGTCAAGCTTTCAAGATTCTCTTATTATACCCTGCAAGTCCAGTTGTTGCTATCTGATCAGAATGACTTAGTTTCCCTGAACGTAGCTAAATTTTGCTATACTGTCTGCAAATTAGGCAGACCTCAACTGCCCATTGATGACTCTATTAATCTGTAAATATATTATCATGTTTTGTTCATTTCATTTAATGTATTTTTAATATATTTTAACGTATTTCAATGTATTTCTTTTTTTTTTTTTTAATTTGTAATTCTGGTCTGTGACCGTATTAAAGATTGATTGATACCCTGCAATAAAGTAGAATTCCAGCAGTCTTTGTGAAATGTTTCCTGCCCTGGCCTACCTCAAAGGGCTGAAAAATAGTTGATATAAAATATTTATTTTTCTTGTATTTCAAATCTTAGTTCATTCATTTTAAAAAAAAGCATATACTGTATTATGCCATATTTTCTGTATTATCCCCTCATGCCTTCTCAGACCTCATTTGATGCTTTTATATTTTATTTTATTTTTTTATTGGAAGCACAGTATGAACAGGAGAAAAATACCCTTTTGAAGCTTTGTTACCCGCTCTGTCTTTTAATTTAAAAATTTGTCTAGGTTTTTCACTGACTCCATCAGTAATCAAATAATCCATAATTAGTCTTTCTAATGCAGGTGGTTCTCATGATTCTAGCCAAATCTTGACAGATAACATTATTAACAAAGGCATGAAAAAAGCATACTTCATGCATTTTTTTTTTAAATCTGCCATTTTGTGCATAAGCAAAACACATAAAATATGTCTGAAACCCTGGATAACCTTCACCTGCAAACCTCACAGTCAGGTATGTATGTATTTTCTGACTGTGGATACCAAGATCACAGGTAAAAACGGCCACCTGTTGGGCTACCAGATCTGGACTACAAAAATCTGGATGACCACTAAAGGGCAGCATAGAATTGGTTTCCTGTCTCTCTTTCTTGCCTCCTGGTAATCATAATTTTTAAAAAGATCTAAGCAATGTGACTTTGATATAAAAATGAAAAGAAGAAAAATGCCAGGAAAGCCCCCTCCCCCAATTAGTGGGAAGTTAAGCAAACTGTGGAAAAGGAATTTTTTGCTATCCACAGCTAGTAAGAAACAAAGTCACAGGAACATCTACAAATTGAAAATGTTAATATTTGAAAGGAGACTTATTCAATAAATATTTCAGAAACATCCTTGCCTCTGGAAAGGGCATTATTGAAGAATGTGCTGTGTAGGGCCTCCAAGTTGAAGACCTGGCTTTGCCATCTCACTTGGGGCAGGAAGGGGAGTAGTCATTCTTGGGGATGGTTGGTGCCTTAAAGTGGTCCTCATATATACATGAATTGAATTAGAACTTTTAACTGCCATCTGGATTCTACTGTATACTCATATCTTGTATTTATATTTATATTTTATGTATTATTTATCGTCCTATTGTATTTTAAATTTTTTAGCTTTATTGTAAACTGCCCAGAGACCCTCTTTTGGGGGGAGATGGGCGGTGGCAAAATTTGACA
The DNA here is from genome assembly GCF_035149785.1 of Candoia aspera. Taxonomy (NCBI): domain Eukaryota; kingdom Metazoa; phylum Chordata; class Lepidosauria; order Squamata; family Candoiidae; genus Candoia; species Candoia aspera. The sequence continues at coordinate 139,617,605 of NC_086153.1, read as the reverse complement.
AATAAAATAAATACATTTTAATTATTTTGTTAGAGTCAACCAGTACTGTACAGTTCACTTACTATCTTATTCTGTTGCAATGTCTAGACTTGGTACACTAAGCTGAGGGGGCCATCTCAGTATAAAGCAGTACACTACTTATAGTTATAAGCATGCTAAAGCACTGAGCGGTTACAGCGTCAGCATTTTTCTCTTCTCATTTAACTTGTCCTGTAATTAGAGGACAATGAATTGCTGTAACAGGAACAACTTTAGGACAATAGGGACATTATATATTTTAGATGCTGTGGGCATGGTCATTCCCAAAAGATCCATTCAGCAGAGAGCAAACTGAGGCCATTGCTCTTGGCTAGTTCTGCTAACTCCTTAGATATTCCTACCCCTCCAGCTCACCTTAGTCTACTTTTTATTTTGCAGGTAACCCTGCACTGGGCTGCACATGCCCATCATTTTTATTTTCTTGGAAATCTTGGAAATAAAAGCAATGTTAGAGGCTACAGCTTTGCAACATGCCCATTTTCTGTTTAAATGTATAATATGTGTGGGAGGGAAGGTATAGATACGCTTTTTAAGTAAGTCAAGCAGGGCCTTATGCAGTCAAGGAAAGTATCTATCCACAGGTAGTATCAGAGATGTCTGCAAGGTGGCATCAAACAGGTTAAGCTGATAGCCACAGCGGTGTGATAGAAGCTGTCTGTCTTTCATGTTTTTGATATACCCTGGGGACACCCTTGGGTGACATGTTAATTGACTCTGTGTTATAATAGAATATTGAAGGTGGTGGGTGGGGGGGGACAATAAGCATGTTTTTTACTTATCTAAAATCACTTCATAATTTCATAGCTGAGCAGGATTTTGAGCTTGGCGTAATCAGCAAACCTGTTAACACCTCTGTTGCATTACATCATCTTCACACAGCGGAATGGAGGATTTGCTTGCCCCCATTAGGATCTGTTCCTTCAGCTCCATGTGCAAGTGTGGTGCCCTATAGGGCAGAGCAAAGCAAAGGGTATTTATTCAGGCGATTGCCCAAGCAGGACAATTATAATGAGGGAGAACCCCAAAGTCAATCTAGTTGACAGAGCTTTGTTCCTTTTTCTGAGCAAATGTGTACACACACTTAGAGCAATAGGTGAGAAAATGTTCCTGACAGATATTGGCATATATTGTTTATGTCAGTGAGGGAGGGAGGGGGAGAGAGAGAGACAATATGATGGCAGACACTCATTAGTTTCCTATACAAAGCCATTGTATGCATGTTTACTCAGAAAGGGTGTCTGCCAAGTTCAGTGGAGCTTATATTTGGGCAACAGTATGTAGAATTGTAGCAGGCCCTGCATTAGCGCCTGGAATTGCTAGCGTATCTCCTCTGAGCCCTTGGCTGCAGCTTTACCTAGAGATGATATCAGTGTGTGTGTGTATATGTGTGTGTGTTAATTTTCCATAATGACCTCAACACAGTGATATTAATGGCATTGTGAGAAATTGTAATGTACGCCAAGGGAGTTCCCAAACAGTAGACTCAGATCAATTTTTATCAAACATATCCCAGGGTGGCTGCAGCAATAGTTATGATGCTTTCAGCAATCACAACAGCAGCTCTGTACACCTTTCAAGAACAAAGTTGGTCTTCGTTGTTTCACAGGATCATCCATTACTGAAACCTCACTTTTCCTTTGAACCATGAAGTTTCCAGGCAGCTCCAACTATGGTTCTGTAGCCCTTGGGAGAGGACCGTTTTCCCATTAAAGGGAATTCTTGATATACTCTTGATAGACCAGTAGTAGGTTTGGGGTACAGACAATGATTGGATGGTACACTTTGCACTCTCCAATTGGTCACCTGGAGGGACAGAGGGCGAACTGGGATTGCCACATACTGTTCTCTGCAAGCAAATGCAGAGCAATGCATTTCAGTGTCAGCAGCTAAGCTGCAACTGCTACAAAAAATTGTAGGTCAGTTTCAAATAGCTTTTGGGAAATGGAAATACTGGCAGTGTGGAAATGTCTTATAGGTGCCTTTCCACAGAGGAAGAGTATAGGAAAAATAGTTAAAAACCCTCAAGTAGCATGCAACAGCTATTCTTTATAAACTACTTTAAATATTGGGGAAAGAAAGGAATATAATGAAAAATATTATGAAAAGTGAAGTTAAATGAAATGCTATGTTAGATGTACTACAGTATATAGTAACAAAGGGAAATGTTTTACTATAGCAAATGGTGGAGGAATATAAAATAGGGAAATGCAAATAAGGATTAACTTACAAATATTATATGCTGCGAAATAAGAGGAAAACATTCCAAAAGATACTTTACTTGGGCAATATACCAACATAAAGTTTGCCTTCATCTGAAAATCACCCACATCCCATCTCATTTTAATCAAAGAATAATAATTTGTCATATATTATAAAGTTGTCGCTTTGTAAATAGAATAGAACAGGATTACACTGAACATGTTTAATGTCTCTCCCCACCAACTCTTTCTGGCTTTTTATCATTTTATAATTACCCCAGAAGGACTTTCTATTTTCACAAAAGCTGTGAAGTAGAAGTGAAGGAAAACAAGGATTCAGTTTGAGGTGTCTGCAGGCATTGTGTTGCCTTTCCTTGCTTTGAGTAAACACCCATCTAAACTCATGACAAATACCAGTCAAAGTTAACTGAATGGTTACAAATGGACATATAAAATTTAATTGCTCTTGCCTTACAGCAAACTTTCAATTACACAGACACATAAAAGCAAACAAGGGCAAAATCACTTCCATCAAACTCTACAAATATGGCTATGGTTAAAAGGCCCATGTCCCAGAAAATAAATCAACAGTTCAGTTCATACATCACATATAATATAACCACAAGTGCATTCATTCTTAATAGAGAAAAATCTTATTTTTACTCAATTTTATCTGTAGCAAAACCTCAATTTTCTATAAAAAAGCAGAACTTGTCATGCATGTTTACAGATACAAAAATTCTCTTGACAAAATATCTTCCAACTGTGAATTATTATTGACAGCATATTCAGAGGCTGTTACTAGTTTTCAGTAACAAGATCGATTTAATCTTTTAACCTGTAAATACACGACCGTTAAAAAAAAAGCTATTAGATTTTTCTCTTGGGAAAGATACTCTTTGGGGTTTGCTTCAACGTATTCCATCTGTTCTACATTTCTCAGGATTCTATTGCTATGCAATATACATAATAATAATAATAGTTGTAGTAAGAACCACACACAGTGGACAAGGAAATCAAATAGCAAAGAGCCTAAGTGTTCAAAATTCCAGGCAAAACTTTGTGCTAGCCTGTTGTAGAACTAACTTTCTCAGCTTCACGCTGAGACTTCAAAGTGATTAACATTAATTGTAAAAGCAATATACAAACCAAACATTGTTAAATAAAATAAGAGTCTGACCATAAGGAACCAGGAGTAAGGTCTTAGATTATACAGTGTGCAGGCAGGTCTGTATGGAGAAAGTGTTGCTTCAAATATCTGGGCCTAGGATATTCATAGAGATCATGATTAATACTTTGAATGGTTTTTCAAAATAAACAAGTAGCCCAAGTAAAATTTGGGCAGCCAACAAGAAATAACCAGTACTTTTATTGGCTAGCCCTAGTAGATAATGTGTGTCCCTGGCTGGCTACAAGTTGTGTTACATCACCTTCTCCTAAAAACACATACTGAATTCATTTCACATCTGTGCAGCTAGCACTGGTATTACAGTGTGGGCCAATTCCATTATGAGTCCCATTATGCTGTCTGGCTCACACATTGTCTTAAGTCATGTTTTTTGTAATCACATTTTGCTGACTAAATCACTGCCTTCTTAAACTGCCATTTTGGGGTTTTACAACATGCAAATCCCTGCACAAAACAAACTACATAATAGCTTAGTGTGTTGTATGAACCAGGACATTATTGTTTAGCAGCAGCTTGGAGAGCTTATTTTTGGAATTGTGTCATAAATGCACTTTGCAAATGGACTCTAAATTATAATGGAAAATAGTGAGAAAACAATCTCTGTTTCATGTATTAAAATGGTACACCTCTATACTTTGGAACAAAGAAAAGAATGAAAATGCTGTGAGAACCGAAGCCCCAAATCACTAATAGCAGTTTTGATGCTTCATGCTTCTTCAGTTATAATCATAGGGTATATGAGCTAGTCTCATATCAGACTCTAATAATAAAAAAAATTAAATATACTATGCAAAAAAAATGTCCTTTTAGCTATTTCCCCATACTAGAGACTGAACATGCTCAACATAAATTTAATTTAGCACCAAGATTGCTTTTCTTAGTGATACATTTATATACATGTAGTCTTTTGAGATTGGCTTCGTCATATGCTCTATATTATGCACACACATACATATCTAATCATATCTCTGTATATCCTGCAATTATATATAATATGATCTATGTACACATTTACAACCCTTCAAAATACACCACACTTATATACAGATATAGTTCATCAGTGGGATACATACAGTTAAAGAAAGTTCTTCATAAAGCATGGAACAAGAAATTGTAGCAGGAAATTATAGTTCTATGCCCTGGGAAGCTGTAAACATCGCAACAATCCATTCCTACACTTTTCTGAAATTCCTACAAGCACCAAAGGAGTTTGGAAGTTCTGAGCTGATAAACAAACCTACACACATATTTTATGGGTAAGGGAATATGTTGATAATATAACAAGAAGTTCATTTTAATTGTGCTTTGGTTATATATGCAAATTTCTTTTTTTTAAAAAAATATTCAGTGTCACGTTCATCTCTTTCAAGTGCAGCGTTGCAGCCAAAAGGCCAGATTTATCAATTGATATTTCTTGTTTTTTTTAAAAAAAGGTATTCTTCTTTGGAAGAATAAAATGGCTTCTTCCATAAAAAACACATTTAAATCCTGAGGACAAAAGGGAAAGAGGTTTTGTATTCAAAGCCTTCACTGAAAGACTCTGCAAGGAGCCCAGCTTTCAGATTTCAGTAAGGGTGAGTTTGTAAGATCCAGCAGCTTCTTCTATCTGTAACTGAAAGGTGTCTTCATTGGAATAATGCTTCACAATATTATCATCCATATTCACTAAAATACTAAGAAAAAAAATGGGGTATTAAGAACAGAATACATCACAGCTGAACCAAAAACTGTCAGAGGCAAAAAAAAATGAAGAAGTTAGAATCTTTGGACCTACTGTCATAATCGACTCAACAGAGCAGAATATTTTGGTTAGCCTAGCAAAGGAGCACACTGTTCTCAGAGAGGAAATTATATTAAGCAAAGAGTTTGTACTTGCTTTCTTGCCAAATAATAATAAGAAAAAAACTGCCAGTATGAACTAGTTTCTAGCAAGCCACAGAGAAAATTTAATCAGTCCAAGGCAGTGCAAGTTTATTAGCCAGAAACCTTGAAAACACTAAGATGTGAAGGTAAATGTCGTAACTCCCATAGGTGTCAGCCCTTTTCTTACCTTGTGCAGCCTATCCTGTTTTAGTTCACTGTAAATAAGAAGGTCATTTGCACACTATAAAAAAGCTCAACTTTCAGAATCCACTCAAACATATCTTAGAAATGTAATTTTGAGAAGGGGCTACAGACAATCAATAGAAAGGTTTAATAAATTTCCACATGACATCCATTTCCCATGATCCAGGGAAGGGAAAGTGTTTGACATGACCACTAAATAAATTGTGTGAAAGTGGTGAAAGGTCCCCTGTGCAAGCACCAAGTCATGTCTCACCCTTCGGGGGGACGCCGCTTTTGGGACATTTTCTTGGCAGACTATAGTGGGGTGGTTTGCCTTTGCCTTCCCCTGTTGTTACCTTCCCCAGCAAGTGGGGTACTCATTTTACCGACCTCGGAAGGATGAAACTCTGAGTCGACCTGAGCTAGCTACTGAGAATCCAGCTTCCGGTGGGATCAAACTTGGGTCGTGGGGAGAGTTTCGGTTGCAATACTGCCACCTACCACTCTGCACCACACGTAAAGGTAAAGGTTTCCCTTGACATGAAGTCCAGTCGTGTCCGACTCTAGGGGGCGGTGCTCATCTCCGTTTCAAAGCTGAAGAGCCGGTATTTGTCTGTAGACACTTCCGTGGTCATGTGGCCGGCATGACTACATGGAACGCCATTACCTGCCCGCCGAAGCGGTACCTATTAATCTACTCACACTTGCATGTTTTCGAACTGCTAGGTTGGCAGGAGCTGGGACTAGCAACGGGAGCTCACCCTGTCATGTGGATTCAAACCGCCAACCTTCTGATCGGCAAGCTCAGCAGCTCAGCGGTTTAACCCGCAGCACCACCGCGTCCCTCACCGTAACCCGCCACCTGCACCACACGAGGCTCTACTAAATAAATAAGTTGTTATTAAATACTGGTGCCAATTGAAGTGGGAATCCACTCTTGAACTGGCTTTATACCATTTTGTGTTTTATTTTGTATAGTGTTTAGCATGTTGTTCATGCAAAAAAAAAAGTGTTAAAAATAGTTGCTTGCTCATTTAGTTACAATTGTAGATTAAATCATTAAGAAGTAATTATCCTATTTCCATTGAATGTCAGAACATTTGCTTAGTTCAGAAGATTTTGAAAATGAATATGAAAAGGGCTGCAAGAGCTGTGCAACTGAGAAATAGTGCCGCAACGGCAGTCAATACAGAACCCAAGTCATGGCTTTCTATGGAACTTCATGGCAATTTTTTAAAAAAGGGTTAAAAATTTATTATTCTGTGCTGATTCTACTTAGAGATTAACAAATCTACTTTTAAATCATTTTTGAAGTCAACACTGGTAATCTAGAAAAGGTGGCAACCTCACATATCTCCCTCCATTTCACCACTTTTATTAGTACTTTACCATCTTCTTTGTGAAGAAAGATTTGAAGGATATGAAAGGCCAAAGAATAATCTGGTTAGAATGACAAATATATACTGTAGGGAATGTTTTAGTTCCTGGAGCAGATAAGACAACAATTTTCAAATGTCAATTGAAAATGGTTTGATTTCCTACAAATGTGTTCTTTTTCTCCTTCTAATATAATATCCAAGCTATTAAAGGGCATCTTTCTAAATTTGAAAAATTAAATCAAGGTATCACTAAATCAATGAAAAGATTAACATCTAAATTGTACCCTACTTTATTGGAGTCTGCCAGTAGATAGATTAAACTCGGTTTAGGAAAATTACTTACAAACTGTTATCGAGAAAGGGGATTAGAATAAGATTTGGGTTTCCAAGCCCATATTTTCATTCCCTGCCTAGATTAGAGAAAATTATATCAAAATAATTTATGGATCGTACATGACTCCAGTGAAACTAAGATATGTATGTGTGTGTGTGTGTGTGTGTGTGTGTGTGTCAATCAGGAAATCAAAGTATAACCACAGTTAACTTTGTTGAGAGTATTAATTGGTGATAACAAAAAATTGGAAGCCCAGAATTTTATCCTGAAATGAACTTTGATATATAATGATGGCAGAAAAATTAATCCATTAGTTATGCCCTCAAACAGGATATCTAAACCATGTGCCTTTTTGAGATATGGCAAGATGTGGTTCTTTTCATCGATTTAAAAAAAACCCATGGTAAAGAACTGCTGTTTGTTATATTCAGATATGGAAAAGTATGTTCAATTACAAAAGTTCTAGTATTGTAGGTAAAGGTCTAGTTTAGAAATATTTATAATTTATAAATTAAAACCTTTAAATTGATGGAAACAGAATACACACACACAGAGAGAGAGAGAGATTTGGTGAGGGGAGAAGATGGCTCTATGCAAGATGAAAAATCTTTTATAAGAACTGCACACATTGAGAAGCACTATTTTAGATATACTCACCCTTTTTTACATTTCTTGAAAACTTTTCCTATTTTATCCAAGGGGACATCGTATTTGTCAGATATCTAAATATAAAATAAAAACAATGGTAAAATCTTTGAACAACAGAAGGGAAAATACTTTTTGTACTATACATAACAGCTGGCTTACTTGCTAATACCCATGACAAAACATACTTTAGAACTGAAATCCTGGTCTGAATTTCCATCACATAGAGCAAAAAAAATATATCTAAATCTGCTCATATGCTTTCATTGACTATCATCTTGGCTTTGTGAGTTCATTCCTATTATGACCTCACAGAAATCTCTGGTGGAATGGTTGCAACTATGGCTTATCCAGTCAAGCATCAAGCCAGGCCACTGTTAACAATGCCTAGTTTCTAAACACTACAAACCATCATTCCAGACTATGGCTTCCTGGCTGATCACAAATTATGGCTTTCCAAATCAAAGAATAGGTTGAATTATCAGCAAGTTTCTTTAGCTGTGATTTGGTGTTATGTCTGAAGTGAATCACACTCTTAAGTGTATTGAATTTTTCTATAATTGTGCACAAACCCCACAACTCATTAAAAATAATATTATCTGTCTCAAAACTTAAGACCTTTTTCTCCAAAATTTAGCCTACATTTAAAAATATAATCTCAGGGAATAGCTATATTAATTCAAAATGTTCGGATATCTTCAATTTTACACAAAACTGAATATTTGAAACTAACTTAATCCATAATTTTTGTTTCACCATTTCTAATAAATCTCTCTGTTTCTGCAGAGTGCTCTTCACATGTGATTCCTCTTACAAAAAGAAATGATACAGGGTCATAAGAAAAGTGAATTCTCTCCACCAGTGAATTTCAGGACCCACAACCAGGTCACTTTTTCCAACTGTTATCACCTCAATCAGCAATAATTGTTGCAAAAATATGATTTGGACAACTTTGTAAACTTTTCAGCCAGCCATCCTTGGAGCAATTCTGACTAGTATCATCCAACAAGAGAATGAAATACCCTTTTTGATCCATGGAACTCTCAGAAAGTGGGATGAATGGAGGTGAGTTCTGATTGGCTCCCACCGAGAGCCCCTCTCAGTGTCCCCCCACCCCCCATCAGAGGTGCTGGACTACTATGAGAACCGAGAAAGCAAGTGCAAAATACCATTCTGATTTTGTGCTAATTGCATCTGAACTGCATTAGGGGCATATTTGTTGCAGTCAGTGGATGACAGCAATCAAATCCCCATCACTAATGCCTGGTTTACACAAAGAATGAGCACATGATGTATGCAAGACATTTCAAGCTCTGATGGAAGTATTTCAGGTCATGGCCTGAGCTTCTTTAACTCTATAATCATCTAGTCTAGTTGGACATGGACAAATATAAAAGAACCAGATAGTAGAGCTAATAGTCATTCTCCAGTGTGGCTCTCCATCTTCATCCCCACCCAAACACACCCAAACAGACCATCTAGAACTATGGCAGCTAAATACTGTCCACAGAGATTGCGTATCAATTTCAGAGAAAATATAGGGTTTAGAAACAGAGGTCAGATCAGAGAGAGTAGGGCTCAGCTCTAAAGTACACAGATCAGTCCTGTTAAACATAATGAGACTGAATGCTAAGTAAATATGTACAAGATGGTTCAGTGAAAGTAGCCCAAATAAAGTTTATCCTATTCATGTTAGTACCTTGGCCGTTACTTATTTTGTTTAATTTTGAGTTTTTCACGATTCTGCCTTTTTTTATAGTAGAATTTACATATACCTATGACCATGAAGAAGCATATGCAAAAAAGTCTTCATCCAGTTTTGCAGCATGGATAGAGATAAAAGAGAGAGAAATAAAATGTATACTTTAAAAATGTGTTTTATGAACCTATGATGAACATATAATTCAATTCATAACATATATTTCTTGATAGTGAATGCTACATTTGGCATGGAGAAAGTTACATTTCCGTAAGTTGCAGTTACAGAAGTTGCTTGCCAAACGGAATTCATTTTCTGGAGAAAGGGAAAATTCAGACAACTAAACTTCCTCCAAACAAAAATCACTTCTTGGATGATCAATATGACTGAATCCAATCTGTGGGTCTTCTGAAAATTACACTGGTGCCCTGCCCTGCCCTGCTCTCAGAGGGCTGTATGGGTTAACAGCTTTACCAGTTCTTTGTCTTGTTCCTTCTAATCCCTACATTTGTACCCTCTTCACAAAGCATGTTAACACAGGTAGAGAATACCCCGAAGAAATTGGTTTAGCCTGCTTGGTTTATACAACAGTTAGAAAATTTAAAATTACTCTGTCTTCTTTGTATTTCCTCCAAAAGATGCATTTGGCTTAACAGATGAATAAATAACCACTGCCCAGCAATGAAAATAGATGCCCAGCAAAACCAGAATTAAGTAAATACATACCCATCATTCTATTCCCTTTTGGGGTAAGCAGTTTTATGCCAAGTACAGAAGAGGAATAAAGAAATAGTAAACCAATGAAAATAAGGCATGAGATGAGAAAAAGAAAATGAAATATAGCCAAATATAGTTAATACTCTTTACTATATTGTACATGCCCATATCTTTCTGTTCTTGCAAACTATTCTTGCTTCTACTATGTCCACATTCACCCTTTCATACACCACCTTTTGTACTTTAAATTTCTAAATTCCCTCTTTTTCTCATCATCCCCATTCAATCATGACTTGCTTGGACTTTTTCCGTTTCTCAACCTTTTCATTCTTCCTTCCTTCCTTCATTCATTCAGCAAACTGAACCTCCCACATTCTCTCTAAATGTTCAAACCATCTTTTATTTATTTGTTTGTTTGTTTGTTTGTTTGTTTAATAAATTTATAGAGTGCCCATCTCATATACATGACTCTGGGCAGCTAACAATTAAAACAGGGTAAAAACAATAGAAACAACCAACATTAAAGCAACAGAAATAGCATAAAAATAGCTGAGAACCCTCATAAACACTCAAACTAACCACGAAACAGGCATCATTCTGAAATACTTCTGTACTGATCACTCACTTTTGTTTTCAGTCCACCTTATTTAACACCCATTAATTATTGCTGTAATTCTTAAGTATCCCATTCCTACTTTATTTAACTCTTATGTTTCTCCTTGCATACAACCAATGTTATATTGTTATACTTATAAGTATATATAGTATGTATGTATGTGTATGTGTGTGTGTATGTATAGTATATATATAGTATATATACTTATAATGTTATTATTGTGACATTACAATTGTTACACTTCCATAACAGTGTGAGCAGAAACACAGAGAGACAGACAGACAGACAGACAGACTTCTCCCACATTCCAAGTCACTATTTTCCATATGCCATGGTTGTCACCAGGCATCCTACAGATATTGATGCCTGTCTTCTATTATGGCTATGGTCAATCAAGCCTTTCACATAATTCTTTTCAGCAAGACAGCGAATAGACTACATTACCCGTCTTAATCACACCCATGTCACATACTGCTTTCCTGGCCATCCATAAAGGCACTACTAGTCAGGTTCCAGTGTTACCCCAAGTGTGCTCATACTTTTCTACACAAGCGAGGATCTCTCACCTAGAGACAATACTGTTGCTTGAATCCCACCAACTAGAAGGTACATGCTGTATGCTAACACACGTTCAGAATGTAGGTCCAGAATTTTTGCAATAATTCAAGCACTTGAAATCCGAATCTTAGAGAGAACAATACAGTAGCTATTTAGATTAAGTACAAAGAAGAAGATACGTTACTCCAACTTTTTCTTAAAATGTGATAAAGATCCTTACAACTTACAGCTTCCATTAGACCTTTCAGAGATGGAACCTTAAGCATAAGTGCATCAAAGACTTCTTCGGATTCCTTCCGGACATACAACAACACTAAAGGAAAGGTGATAAAAGAGAGAAAAGTTATAAAACTTAACTGAGCCTAGGGTGGCCTAGAAATAGCACTTTTAGTATTGCACTGGCCTGTTTTTTGCTTTGAGCAAGCAAGGCAGAATATACACACACACACCTTCCCAATGCTTAGTTAAACACATTCCCAGCTTATGTCACTACGGTGTAGCATAGCCTGGCCTCTAGTCCTTTGTAAATTAATCTCCATTGGTGCTGGCAGCAGGCAGAGCATTCGGAAAGCTACTCTGCTGGATTTCCAGATTTGTTCTGAGCAATGAGCCAATTAAGACCCCAGTACTTGATTTTTTTTCTTCCTTCAGTTTGTTCAAGGCTTCCTCAAAATAGATTGGAGGGAATTGATTGTGCAAAGAAGGATGGGATTTAGAAGCCAAACCACTGATATGTTTACGTTTCTTTTTTTACAAAAAATTAAACTAAAAGTATGCAAAAGTTCATGACAGAGGAGCTCCCACTGAGCTTCCAACTTATTGCTATGTCTGCCCCCCCCCCCGGTCTTATTAGTAATACATTACATGCCTTTTAAAATTGCCTAGACAATTACCAAGGACTTTTTTGTTATCAGGGACTAAACTGTAAAGATTAACATACATTATTTTCTTAAACTAATAGTGTAGCTATAAATATTTTTTAAGGTTGGGGAGGAAACCCTCCTACTTACTTTCAAAAAGAAATATTCTCTGTAAGAAACAGATAATGCCTTACAATAATCTACGACGGTGATGAGCCTTCTGACAATCATCCAGTTAGGCTCACCTCCCTCCTTGGGGAATACAACCTTTTGGGGCATAGGGTTGCTTTTGCCTTTTGCAGAAGAAATCAGGAGCCACACTGTAAAAAGCAGGTGGTGCCATGACAAAAACTTAAGCTTCATTAATTAAGCCAGTTAAACACAATGATCATGTGTTTACATTTTTCCCTTCTGTCAGGTTGGACTTGCCATTCAGCATGAGATCGGGAAGGGTCTCTGCAGAATATAACCAAGCCTTGGAGGGGGGGCAAGATTTGTACCCTTGCTCCACCAGGCCAAGAAGGCCTTAAGGCCCACAATCATGTGCAACTAGGCTGCTAAAAGAGGTTCAACACAGGAGGGACTCTGCAATTCTGCTAGTTCAATTTGTATTCTAAAGAAATACAACAGTCAGCACACATGGCTAAAGAGTATGGGAATCTGCTTTATGCTGAATTAAAACATTGGCCCATCTAGCCCAGTGTTTTTCAACCTTGGCAACTTTAAGCTGTGTAGACTTCAACTCCCAGAATTCTGGATGGGGAATTCTGGGAGTTGAAGTCCACACAGCTTAAAGTTGCCAAGGTTGAAAAATGCTCATCTAACCCAATATTGTCTACCCTGACAGGCACTGGCTGTCCAGGAATGAAGAGGAGCCTTATCTGGAAATACTGAGGATTTTCTCCCCACCTGTAAACACAGGTTCCTGGATTTTCAAATAAACTAGGAAGATGTTGGGGTCCTTGCTCCTTACAATTGTTGGTTCTTATGCTGAAAAAACTGATGAGAGAAAGCTCACTTAAAGCCAGGAAATTCAACAAAATATATTGGTTGTCCTTAATTTACTTCTCCTGAATAACTGGTATCAAAGTTCTTTTTGCTCTGTGTGATAGCATAATCTAAATCATAGATGTGATACTATTATATTAACATGTCAGTCAACAAGGGTGAATTTAAAACTCCAAAGTGAGTCAGAAAAAAAAATCCTTGAAGCAAAAGAGCTTAAAAATGAACTCAAAGGAGAAGTGGGATCTGAAAGAATGCACACACAAGGTTCTTGAGTTTTCAACCGAAACCAGTGACTCATTTTGTGACTTGTGCTGGAATGGAAAAACAGCACTTGCCCTGTTGAAGTCACATGGAGAAAATGAGTGAACTTTCTTCTGGCTCAGCTGCTTTTGTACTTTGGACTTGATCCCCAAGTACACACTACTCAAACAAGGTCTTATTTCCAGTGAGTGCCTAGGTCTACGGGTTCTTCTGCAAAACATTGCAGGAGCTCCAACTTGATACTTTCTCACCTTCCCTCCTGGCTAGTTGGTAAATAAAAGTTATTGCTTATATGGAAGAGGGTAATTTTAATTAAGGCCACTCCACATGTATCTTGTACTCCATACCAGGAGACGAGAGGAGACAAAAAGAAAATACCAGCCTTGGGATGTTTCTAGGCAATCTGAATTTATTTATTTATTAGCTGTATATTCAACAACTGTTCAGGAACCCTAAGATCAGTATATATTCCTCTTTCCTCCTATTTTCTTTTCTACATCAACCCTATAAGGTAGAGTGGGACTGAGAGGGACTGGGCCAAAGTAACCCAGTGAGCCTCTGTAGCAGAGGCTGGACTAGAACCTGGTTCTCCTGACTCTTAGTCCAATATCTTAACCACTAGATCATACTGGCTCCACGCAGTGAAGAAGAGTAGTCCCCATAACACTAAGCAAAATACCTCTTGTAGCACCAATTTCTCAAGAGTATTGTTTTTTATACCACGGAATCCTTGTTTAAAACCTGCAGGCTAGAAGCCCTCTGAGCGAGACCTGATTCACTGCACAGCACTTAGCACATCACAGAAACAGGACTTGGCCCCGGTGCCTACAATTAGCTTGCCCCATGCCTCTTCCAGAAGCTGTATAAGTCCAACTGAACCAACCAATTCAATGACATGCACAAGCAAGGTTCTATCAAGGGAAGGGTTGCTCTATTTAGATGATTTTATTAATTGATGATTTATTAATTAACTGGTTTGGTGTTGTGAGATGTGTCAAGAAATGGGGGAAAATGAGGAATGGAACATGGCTGGGAGGAAATATTTATTGATATAGTAACTGGCAGGGGGCAATATGGTAGGAGACTGTCACCTGGCCATTGCAGGGAAAGGAGAGCGAGCTGGTGGTTGGCCTCCCTTTCAGGTTGCAGTCTAACCAAGGCAATCAAGATAGCAGTGAAGGTGGGCCCTCTGACCTGTTTTTTAATGACAGATCAGTTGCTAGTAAAATGTCTATTATCTAGGGTTTAATTGTGGATGAAAGCATGGACCTGGCAAGTATTAGCGGCCTGGCTGACAGCTCTCCAAGCTATCTCCTGAGCTAATTTGAGATGCAGCAGTCTATGGGTGGCAGGTATAAGCTATAGTCTACAGGAATTCCCTCTTTCTGATCCTAAGCTCCATCCAACAGTCTTCCAATTCTGAGTGCTTGTTGCTCTGTCTGGGTGGCTGAGATAGTGTAGAGACAATAACAGTATACCATCCACCCCTCACAAAGTCTCTCCTCCTGAACAATTTGGGGTGATCTCTGGCATAGCACTGGACAGCCCCAGACTTCTTTTCTTGGAGGATTTCAATGTCCAGGATGAGATTCCCTGGACATCACACAAGGCCTGTACTGAATGATCCTTACTGCATTGGCTGCTGATTGCCAACCAGGCCCTGTTTAAGGTTTTGATATTGTCCATTACAGTACAGCCTTGAATGTCTTTGGGCCTGACTGTCTGAGGGGCCACCTGTCCCACTAGTGAACCTGCTTAGTTACTTAGTAGGAGAGGCTTTTGAAGATGACCACACTGCCAGAAGCTCAGTTAATTGATACATGAGGGAAGGACTCCTCTGACCCCCAGACGATGGGTAGGAGGTGTGTTTAGCCCCCACTCTCCCAGTAATTAGGAAAGTGGCAAAAACACAATTATTTTGTCAAACCTTTAATGATTATACGGATTTTGCCTCAATTTATTGTTCTGTTTTATATTTTGTATTTTATTTTCCTGTTGTAAGCTGCCTCGAATGCTTATTTAAGCAGAAAGATGGAGCATAATTTTAATAACAACCAAAATTCCCTGAGAAATGGATTACCTCTTTTTGGTTCTTCTACTCGAGATATCTTAATTGGACTAGCAGCAAATTCATCTTCATTTATGTAAGCCCCCCTCTTCATGGTAGACCTGAAATAAAATCAGTCAATCAATTAATCAATCCAAACAACATTTTAACATTACAGCAATCACCAGAGGACGATCCCTAAACATTTCAAGGCATCGAAGACAAATGAGCTGAGAACACACAATTGCAAGATCTTCTAGCTATCCCATTGCAGTTAAGATGCTAATAGCCAATGTAACCAAGCCAAGAGGCAATATGTTTAACACACTTCTGTTAACTGCTAGGAGGGCCTGCATTCTATTGTAAGGATCCTGAAATTAAACTATCATGTTATGCCAGTGTGGTGTAATAATTAATTACTAGGATGGGAAGAACCAGGTTCCAGTCCAGCATCAGCCATGCAAACTCACTGGGTGACTTTAAGCCGCTCACTATCTCTCAGCCCATCATTGGGCATTCAGAGAAAAGGCAGAATATAACTGCAGTAAATAAATACCAGCCAAATAATGTTGGCATTGCAGAAAAGGAAAATATATCTTTTGACACTCTTCACAAAACCTACTTTCCTTATATGTAGTTTAGATTTGTGGCCAGTCTATCCAATTAGAGAACACTGGCCAGAACAGCCTGTTCCTCAACAGCCTATTAACTGGAAATCCATTAACTAGATACGTTGGCAAATTAACTTGAAACTATCTCATGCAAAACAGGTGCTCTTCCACTGAGCTACTGACTTTCCTCCATGCTGTACCATAGATATCAGTCCAGACATTAAAGTATTCACAAGGTTGCATTGAACAGAAAATTGGTATACAGTGTACATAAATCAGGTAATGTGGTTGCAAACTTTCTTCTGTACCCATATAATTCCATGTCAATATAGACATGAAGGCTTCATTGCTTATTGCTGTAGAATAAACTAGCAAGTGCAAGGCAGAAGTCAAGGTGATTCAGCCATACTTCAAAACTGTCTTCTGACTGAATCCTTCTGCACTGCAGATGAGCTGATAAGAAAGTGGCTCAGCTACCCAGTGGCAACTAGGGGACAGGATCACAGAAGTACAGAGTCAATCTGGGAATGGTGCAAAGGATGCATGCATAGTTATTACTAGTTTCCAGACTGAAATACTTGCTGGCTTCTCTGATGCCAGAGTGCCCTGACGCTGTACACTTGGGAAAGCATTTAAAAGCATATATGGAGAACAATATTCTTTTTTCTGACTATGATGTAGAATAACCTACTGTGAACCTTCCCCAATGTGGAACTGTTCAAGTAAGTTGAAGTACAACTCTTATGACCTCTGACCAGCATGACCACAATGATCACAGGATCAATATAATCAAAAAAATCACAGAACTTTAGTACAATACTTCTAGACGGCACCAGATGGGAAAGGCCATGCTATATCGTACTGCATATTCTGGCCCAATTGGAAAGCCACTTAACCAGAGCAAAAATAGCTAGAGCATTCTGTAAAAATGATTGGAACCTGAATGAGAAAATAATGGCAAAACTTACCCTTCTCCCTCCATTTCATCAGATGCAACAGAAAAAGCCTAACAAAGGAAAGGAGGGAAGCAAGCTAGTTTAAATATTCTAGAACCACATTAACAATTGATCAATAGTATAAGCACCATCATAAAGCATGCTGGATATTGCTTCTCAATGTTTCACTCTCTGGACCTATAAAATGGTATCACAGTAGATTATATAAATGCAATGGACTACGTTAAATAAAGTCTAAAACCCCCATTTCTGTCAAAGCATTTGCCCAGTTTTCCATGCATTATTAGTAGTAAGTACTCTTACTACTTTTCCACTTGGACCTCAGTTTTTCTGTGGTGGCAACCAAGATTAATTCCCTAAAGAATGTATTCTTTCACTTCCACCTAGCTCATGACAAATAGAAACCATTTTATTTCAAAGGGTGTTTATTTGGTATTTTCTGGACTGCTGTTCTGAGAGCTGTTTTTTATGTAGTAGAAGCCATTATTGCTGCCTAAAATTCTATTTGTTTTACTGCCAATTTGGCTCTCATCTTTGAATTTAAAAAAGTCTCACTGAGATGCTCTGGCGATAGTGCATATTTCTTTAACTATAAATGAAATTATTTAATTAACTAAACTAGTACATCGGAGCAGTATTTGACACTGCAGTATGAACAATGGCAGTATAGACAGAATATTTTTCCAAAGAAACTACATGAAGTTATACAGTAATGCATCAAAATGGAGTTGGCCTTATTAATGCTGCTGTCTTCAGGATCAATCTTTGGATTCCATGAAAGAAAAATACACAGATATGTCTTAAATCAGTGGTTTGCAGGCCACTTGCACTACCAGCCTCTTTTTGTGGTTCCTAAAGCTTCCTAGATCATGTGGTCCAGCCATTAAAACACCTCTTTTGCTTAATTCTCAAAATTTCCTCTCTGCAAAGCTGAAAATGTTAAGCTGTCCCATTCCAGGGACATCACCATATCACCACCCAAGGTTTAAAAAGGCCAAGGAATTATTGCCTGTCCCTCAGATTGCCAAAAGGACAGCCAATTAACTGCATGCAATTAGATAACAAGGAGTATCTCTCCCGCCCACCCCCCTTTTTTTAATTGCTGTCCTCCATTGACAAAGTTAGCAAGAAAGAAACCTTACATGAGCTCCACGCTGAATATTTGAATAATGAACATCAGGTATGAAGAGAACTGGCTGAGTATCAAGATCCATAAATGGCTTGAAGATGGTGATGTCTGTACGCTTGTGGGAGGGAAGCACGGGCACCTTGACATCAGAAACTGGTGGGGGGAAAAGGAAATAAGGGATTCTTAAAATTAAGAATGCCTCAGAGAGACCCCATTTTTTAAACACTCAGTTGTGAAGTGGGCTCTGTTTTAGACTTCTTACAAAGCTGCATACAGCCATATAGATTGGGGTAGGAACTGAGATGTTCTCCACCACTGATACAGAGTGTTCTTCCACACCTCACTCTTTGTATTTCTCAATCCCTCAGAAGCTGTGCTGCAATCATTTTCTCTTCTCTTGACCATAAAACCCTGAGAGCAGACAGGGAACACTCTGAGCCAGTAAGTGCTTGCCTTCAGTTGACCAACAGGAAAGTCCAAATACATTATTTATTTTATTTATTTATTTAAGTTTTATCCCACCTTTATTACTTTTTATAAATAATTCAAGGTGGTGAACATACCTAATACTCCTTCCTCCTATTTTCCCCACAACAACAACCCTGTGAGGTGGGTTGGGCTGAGAGAGAGGGACCAGCCCAAGGTCACCCAGCCGGCTTTCATGCCTAAGGTGGGACTAGAACTCTCAGTCTCCTGGTTTCTAGCCCAGCACCTTAACCACTAGACCAAACTGGCTCTCATTATTAAATCAATGTCCAACCCCCAAGCTACCCCAGATCCCTGAGCACCAAAATCCCCTTCCCAACCACTCCAGACAAATAGGAAATAAAAGAAATAATTATTGCCCCTCCTCCCATCCATATGTTCAGTACATATTGTGTGCATCTGTCAATTTGCAAAAATAATTCTGAGTGGTTGCTGTGAGAGGAAGCTTCCCAGCTAAAATATGGTTTATGAGTTCAGTGAAAGAAATTCATTTATTTTATCCCATGGAACTCTTACAGTTTGGCTCTGAATCCATTTCTTAATCATGCAAAACTATATTTTGCTTAACATATATAGAAAAAGCTGGTAATCTTTTATATGATCTCACACTATGATATGGCAAAAAATAAGTTTTCTTAAATGGCCAAAATCCTCACAAAATCACAAATCTCATAACATTCTTGTATTTTACAATAAGATGTTACATATTTTCAATTGAAATCTCATCTGATTTTTATATTCTTCCCTGAAATTTCATGCAGGAACGTTGGAATCTTGCAAGATTTGGCAATCTCATGAATTTTCAGCCAGATACAGATAAAGATATAGTTATAGACATAAGTAGATATACTGTAGGTATAGATATAGACATAAATATAAATGATATAGAAATATATATAGGAATGTTGGGGTTCTATAGAGGCTATTTATGAATGTTGTGATCTGTGGGACACAGAAATGATACATTATCAACCTCTAATATAAATCAATGGAGTTATCCGTTTCCTAAATGCCATTACTTAGTCAAAATGGCACCAGGCACACATCACAGAAATGTTAGCCAACTATAGGAACCCCAAGGATTGTAGAAATGTAAACAAACAAAAAACCTTTGAAAAAACTCTGGTGGTTCCACTACGATGACTGAAAGTGGGGGAAGAAAATCTAGAAAATCAGAGAATGGAATGGTTGAAACCCTGAACTGGGAACCTGCTTTAATACAAGCCCTCATTTTTGGAATAAAATTTAAAATCAACTTAAGGACTTCGCTCAGGCCATAGGTAGGAGAATAATGTAACAGTACAGTAACATTCTGATGCTGCAAAAAATGGTAAAATAGTCTAGCAAATACTTTAATACAGTCTTCTCCTGCTTCTCCTCTGCAAATGTTACTAGTAGCTAGAGGTGGTCCTCATTTAACGACCACTTGTTCAGCCACAGTTCATACTTACAGCTGTTGCAGTATTCCCACAGTCATGTGATCGCAATTTGCGACCTTCCCTGCCAGCTTCCAAGAAGCAAAGTCAATGGGGAAGCTGTCAGGAAGTTGAAAGTCACAGTCATGTGAGGTCCTTGCTTAACAACAGCAACCAGGACTGCCAGAACTGCCATTGCTAAGTGGTGCGGTCACGTGGTTTTTTTATTTACGACCACATCACAACAACGTTTCTGGCCCATTTAGAGTTGTTAGGCAAGAACTACCTGTCTTATTATTTGTTAGGTAGCACTGCCTGTCTTACTGCGACAAGATTCAAATTGTTTCCATTCTTTCTTTTCAAATGGAACATGTTCACCTCTTAACTCAAAGTCTAGCTGAACCAGTAATTTAATTACCCCCATAGTCAACACAGGTGACTTTCTTTTTCTCAAAAAAAAAAAAAAAAGGAAAAAAAGTTCATTTCTGACATATGAAGTAAATAAGGTTTATTTGACTATTTCCTCTCCATTAGAGGGCATTCTGTGTTTTCTACTTACAGGCATTCAGCTGAGAGCTGGGGTCACTGCACTTGCCTTTTCTTTTGCTCTGCTTCCGTTCTTCATCCCGGATCTTCCTTTCTGCTCCCTGTAGGTAGGTAGGTAGGTAGGTAGGTAGGTAGGAAGGAAGGAAGGAAGGAAGGAAGGAAGGATAATGTCCAGTTCTTGAATTTTCTTTAAATCTACCTTTGGAGGTGAGCTTCCCTGGTCTCTCTGAAGTCAGACACCACACAAGCTAGTCAAGCTCTAATACCTTCAGCAGAGCCAACTTGGTATTATCGTGTGTGAAGCCTAGCTACCATACATACCATTCAGGCCTACACTGTCCTAACAAATATGTTCTTTGAAGTAGTGGTGAACACCATCATTCACTTGTAAACAATCTTAGCAGTTGTTTAAAATGTTGTCTACAACTCCCAGACCATAATTTGTGGGCAAATTGTATAACCAGCAGAATGCTTCTTATCTGAGAGCGGAAGGGGTATGCCCCACCAGGCTGAAGTGGCCAATAGGACTTGTACTGATCCTACCCCAAAAGGTCACCTAACCATGCTACCAACAATATGGCAATGAAGTGGGTCAGACTATATCCACGACAACAATAACAAGGGGTAAAGAAGGAGAACATCTGGAACATCTAAGGACAATTTAAACTTGTCTCAGGTATGTGCTGGGTATGAGATGAAGGCAACATCATAGAGACAGGACAGAAAAACATGGTTGGTGGTAGGACAGGACTGTTTTGGTTGCACTTCAGGGATGCCAGCCAAGGAAAGGAGTAACCTTGGCTGCATATCAGAAACTGCCCCAAGAACAAGAAGCAGTCTTGAAAAAAAAGGATGTTTCTCTAGGGAATACAAGTGACTGGTCTGTATCTACAGGCCAAGTGATTTTTTTAAAAACCAAATCTTTAAAAGTGCCTGCCTATAGAAGCATTAGATGTTCAAATTCCCCTATAAAAGAGGTTTTCTGGGCTTATACAGCTAAATTAAAAACATAAAATATAATATTAAAGACTATAATAAAACAGCACAAAATTAAATGAAACAAATAAATAAAAGATTGAGATTTATTATTGACTACAGCATGCAAAAAATGCAGACATATTCCTGAAACTCCTGAGAAAATGGCAGGTTGTATCATGCCAGCTGATCAAAAGAAGCCGAAATCTGAATTGAGCTTTACAAATTCCTTTTGGCCTGCTCTTGTCTCTCTCCAAGCAAGCAGCTTTGATTAATAAAACAGAGATTTAACAGATAAGCCTTGTTTCCCAAATGTCTCACTCAAATTTGGCATGATTTTTTTTGTTGATGGAGACAGAATTTATAGGACAGAGTGACCACTTGGTAACAAATGTTGTGGAAATGCCAAAAGTCATTGGGAAAGAAACCAAGTAGGCCAAAGTTGGCAGACTAGATGAAGCACATTGTTATGTTCTTAAAAGCTGAAAATAACTAAGGTTCACAGTTTCCCTGGATCAATAATTAATTGGGTTGTGTTATCAATTTATTTCAGAAAGTCCAGTAGGACTAAAATTATTATCTTTGCAATCCACAATTTTAAGGGCACAAATCTTCTGGGCAAGATTTGTGAACTGAAATAAAAATGCAATCAAAATGCTATCAATTATAAAATTAAATTTAACAGGTGGAATCTAAGAAGGAGTAGCAAATTCATGTTGATTGTGACTCAGATTTATTAAATATCCTGTGTGTATAAAGAATGGAAGTCCAGCTGTTTATTTTATGCTTTTTCTACTGGAAATGGAAGATGCGTAGCATTAGTACACACAAAAAGGAAAAGGCGGTCGTGCTGAAAGATTCCAAAAACTATGTTAGGGATATAATTTTAGACCAATTCAAGGTCATAAAATAGCGTTCAGAGTTTTGAGTTCTCCGGGATTCTTCATTGTGCAAATTGGTAAACAAAGCAAGAGGGGAAAAAAAAGGAGGGGGACACTGTGGAATCTGCCTTTGGCTACCAGCTGTATGAAAGGTGGACGTAACAAGCAGTTAATCAAATCAGACACTGTGAAGTGCTGAAAGAAATTCTGACTGCATTTCAGTTCTCTCAAGGGCTGCTCTGTGGAATGAACATACTCTGTTACTTTGATGCTCTTCTCTTGACATCTTTTCACTGGTCACCTCCCCACTACCAAGGAATAACCCTCTCTTTAATCAACCTCAGTGAACCAAAAGGTAGCAAATCACCTTTGTATCTAAGATGCTGAGATTTTTTTTTCCGTTTGCATGTGTTGGTACCCCTGACTGGCTAAACTAAATGTCTGACTGAAACAAAAGACTCAAGAGGGACTTGAGCAGCTTTACCTTGTCACAGAAGACTTTAATCTGGCAGTAAGCTCTGTGTATGGGTTTGTTGCTTCTGTTATTGTAGCTGTAGGTGTCAATCTGAAGATTCAGAGGGAGTCCTTTGACACCTTTCTGAGAGGAGAAATCTGTACTGAGGCAGTTCACAGCGATGAAGACCTGCAGGACAAACCAAGCATAACCATTCTTTTCTGAAGCTGCTCTGAAAAATACTTAAGTGTCTTCCGTTGTGCTACAACACCTCCCTCCAATATTCATACAAAAATCAGAGCAAAGAGACATTTTCACCCATCACTATCCAGAATCCAATACCACAGCCCACCTCCAACTATAGACTGGGAACATTAGAGATATGTCCTTTGTTGACATTTCGGTTCAGTCCACTGCTGTACTGCCCAAAACTGATTTTTATTTGGGAGTGGTATACCAAAATAGCCCAGGTATAGATTATGATGTTGTGACTTGACTTAAGAATTACAGACTGGTCCCAAGTTCAGCCCCTGGCATCTCCAAGTAAGGTATGACAGACTCCCTTCCGGGAGGACACCTAGAGAATCACTTCAGTCACCTTCAGCAAGTCTAGACTTGCTAGCCCAATTTTTTCAGCATAAAGAACCTCCTACATTCTTAATGCAAATGCTGTCTTATTGGCTGAGCTCCAGAGACCGGAAGCAGGTAGGGTTCTGTTCCTCAGAGAGTGGTTTTGGCAGGAGATTTGGGTCTCCCAAACCTGCAGCAAAAGTTATTGACTACTGTTGCACTGTTTCCACTCCCAGGAAAAGGTCTTTGTGAAAATTTCTATCTCGGGTGCCAAAATAACAGCCAGCCCTGGATACTACGCATTTCGACATCAGGAGTACCCTCTCCAAATCTGCGGCTGTGCCTCAAACGAATTACCCAAATTTGCTAAACATGACATTAAATAAATAAATTTAGGTTTAGCTATCTGTACATTGCAGACCAAGGGCCTATTCATATAACTAAAGCTTTTCAGGCTTTTATCTCAAAGCAGCACTTATTCTACATGTTAACCCCATAGAAGGTGCACTTACAGATTTTACAAACATAGTTAATTCTCAATTATGGAACAAATGCTCATCTGGGACCCCGCAAAATAACTGGGGCTAGTGTCTTGATGAACCTAACAATCTGTACACCAGCTTAGATTTCTTTCTCTCTCTCTCTCTCTAATTAGATATTTTAGAAAAAATACAAAAACAGGAAAAGAAAAGGGAACCAATGAAAGGGATAAAAAGATACAATACAAATAATTAAATACAAGTACCAGCGTGGATTTCTGTTTATTATACTACAGCTGATTGTGGCTTATGCATTCAAGAAATGTTAAACGTTGCACAACTGCTATGTTCAGTTGTTTTTCTCCTCACATTTATTTTTAGTAAGAGTATGAAATCTGAAAGAGCAGGGAACTGGCAGTGCAAGATACTTGTATCTCATAGACTCACCCACTGCTTTTAACTCTTCAAGGTAAGTTTAAAATAAATCATTCTTTGAGACTCACTGCCTTAGCACATTAATTGTCAAGGACTCAGCACAATTGTTTCTGTACCCATTATGTGAACACACTTGTCAATCAACGACTAATACTAAGCAATATTGTTCCAGTAATAGTAACATATAACATAATTTACTATACCTCTTATTTTATTGCTGCTTTCTTTCAAATAAAAACTAAATTTAGAACTGATCTATGAGGGATGTGAGCCTCCTAGTGGAACATGCAAGACATTGCAACACAAAACTGAGACCTCTTCCTAATTCATTTTTGTGTGCAGTATGTCACACCATAAAAGCTTTTAACTGTATTAACAAAAGAGGGCAAAAATATTTTTTTTTCAAGACAGTGAGATAGCTGTCTAAGTTTCTACTTTTAAAATTGGATTAACGAAACATGTAATGATAGAAGTATTATGAGTCACATGAATAGCCTCATAGATTTTTTTTTAAGTAAAACGAAGAAAATTGATGCTTGGGGGTGGGGGGAGAATCTTGAATCAGTGTTTTAAAGGAAAAATAAAGGTAGGTGACTATGCCAGTATTTCCCACCCAAAAGTTGCTTAAGAACCATGTAGCCAATGAAGTTGCTGAACCCCTTCAGCCTGTACAGCAAGATTCCTCTTACCACAGTCTTTCTGGTTTTAGAGGACTATTCCGCATTCTCAGCTATATGAAAGTTGGCTTGTGGGTTTTGATAACCATTTTCTATCATTTGCTCTTCAAATACAAATTTAAGAAGGGGGTGATTATGTACAAGCGTTTCAGTATCCAAGTAAGCAGGCCGATGCATTTTGAGGTCCTGCTTGTGCAGACAGATCAAACAATTCTTGGGAAACTCTCAGATAACCACAGGGCATCCATTACTGGAAAATTGCTCAGTGCATGCAAAAAAGAAGAACTGCTACTTGCATGGTAACATTATCCTTCACAGAGATAGAAAAGAGAAGGTCTTGGAGAAGCATTATACTACACTCTATCACTCTGTCTCCAGAGAAGCTATATTTCAAAACTAAAATTAAGAGTTCAAAATATACAGTAACATAGTCAAGATGCCTCCATGTATCATCTGAACAGAGATGAACACAAATTTCTCATTTCCTTACGCAGCCACAAAAATAGAAGAACACTTCACTTTTCTCTTGAGATGTTGGGTCGTGGGGGTGGGGGGAAGCTAGCAGGATATTCACAAGGAAGCAAAAGGGGTGGTCAAATTACCAGTTCATTGCTCTACTGTCATTTTTGCAATAACAGCAGCCAATAAAGAATAAAGAAAGCTTATTGCTGTCACAGTTCTTGGTAAATCCTCCCATTAAAAATGATCTGAGTAATTCCTCTTCCTCTTTAAGGAAAGTAAAAAAATCCTTGATCAAGGTCACCACCATTACTACTTCACTGCTCAAAAATGTGTGGAGAATTTTGAGAGGCCACCTCTGCACAATCTAGATTTAACCTCTGGAGATACCTTCCCTAATCGTGAAGTACTAGGACTTCAATTTATCCTGGTCTATTACCCTAATACAGATTTGATTGATCAATTTCTGGAGTTTCCTTCCCCACCAACAGGGCTTACAGACAGTTGCTGTAGCAATTTTGAAAAAGAAGCTGAACTAAAAATTCAGAGTTACAAAATTTTAAAGCATCTCTCACAAGACAGTAATGTATAAAACAGGGACAGTGGTTTACCAGAAAAAATAGACAGAGATATATAGCATTCTGTGAAAACCTAATGGAAGAACAGCACCTGTGACACTGAGAGAAAAATATCCAGAGTATTATTCAGGAATTCACAGGGCCAGATTAGTATGCTGTAAGTCTGCCTAGGTTAAGTGGGTGTGTTCGCTTTGTAATATTTTCCCACACTTAAGGATGATGAGAATTATTCATTCAATGAGTTTTAATAAATGGGAATTATACACATACTGTATGTACCTCTATCCAATTGCCTTGAAATACCATGTCAGCAGATCTGATGTGGATAATCCCATGGGAGATGTTTTGTACATTTGACAGATGCAAGATCTAGGAGCAGTTGATACAATCCAGGCTACAAATTTTTTTAGCAGCAACCAAATGGAAACATGAAAGAATATATTCATTTGTCAGAACAATGATCACTGTATTCCATAAGTAACTTTTGAGTGGAGTTTTAATGTATATGTAAACCAGAGATCTATTTTCTTACCCTGCATTGGACAGGAGGCAATGTAGTTGCTTAATTAGGGTTGCTAGGAAAAGATCATCCAAGCTGGCACTTTAAAAATGGCTGACATATTGTAAAGGTCAATTTGGATTGGTCAAAGAAAGAAGTCACTGATCTACTGGCAATTAGAAAATTCACGAGGAACATAGTTAATGAGATTTTTAAAACATAAAAAGATCTGTCTGACAATTGGAAAGTAACAATTTGAGTTGGTTGTTCTTGAAGGGAACACAGCTCTGTGCTGGGAGAAGAGCAAACCTTCCAGTTTGAGGGAATTTTGCTGGAAAAAGATGGTGAGGCCAAGGCTGGAAAGAGCTGAAAGCAAAAGAAGCTCGTAAGAGATTTAACAGGGATAGAGTTTAACTGATTTGAAGAGAAAGCCAATGAGCGCTTATTAGCTGGGGACAATTCTCTTACATTACAGGAAAAGTAATCAAGCATATTCAGTAAAAGTTAGCTACCTTAACTTTGAGGAAAATGCTTTATCCTCACTGTAAACAAATTAAGTACAGGTAGGTAGGTAGGTAGGTAGGTAGGTAGGTAGATTAAACCAGGAAGATTCTGTGGTGGTTATCTTTCTCTTGCCAATGCAATTAAATCTGAGTAAAACTGAGGGGTTCCTTTTGGTGGCAGCAGCTAAAAGAGTTTTTAAAGTTAAAATTTAGAAATATTACTAAAAGAAAATTACCCAGCAAGTCCCACTAAACTACATCTCAAAGTTTGCTGCTCATGGTGAGGTAATCTGTATGGAGGCTCACTGATACAGGCAAGCAGTTTCCCAGTAAGAAGGATGAACAGCCTACAGGGTGGAACAAGTGGCTCTTTAAATCTATTTAGCAATCCAGTGCCATGACCTGTCAAGATATACTTTAATTATGAAGATTCTTTTCATGTAACCCACGCTCAGAGTAATGTTGTCATCCACAAAAAGAGAGTGGGTGGATGAACACAGTTTATGGGAAACCTCTGGGTCAAGCGTGGCCCCTCCCTTGCCTTCCCCATAATGTGGGCCAAGCCAGAGGGCCTGCAGGGGAGCCTGGCTGCAGTCACCTGCACTTTTTCCCTGGAGGAAGGCGCAGAGCAGCTGATCCTGCACCCGCTTCAGCCACCCTGGCAGGGGCTCTGGCAGTGGAGGCCAGCTGCTTTGGACCTGGTATTTAAAGGTGCTCCTGCAGGGGGAGGGAGAACTACATGACCTGTTTGAAGGAAGGAAGGAAGGAAGGAAGGAAGGAAGGAAGGAAGGAAGGAAGGAAGGAAGGAAGGAAGGAAGGAAGGAAGGAAGGAAGGAAGGAAGGAAGGAAGCTTCAAAGCGCTGATGCCTCACTCCTGAGAGGCAGGACTTGGCTTCTGCCCCAGCTTAAAAGACATTCAGCCCCTGGGAAGAAGTCTGGGCAAGAATCCCCCCCTTGAGCCCAAGTCTGTTTCTCACTCCTGGTTTAAGTAAAGGTTACAAGGTTTATCCAGTAAACCGATCAGTTGGGATTGCCTGGCCCACCTATAATCCTATGCACACATCCCAGAGAGTAGGTCGCTGAACTCCCTAAGATTGATTTCTGAGTAAACATTTTTGATGTGTTATGATTAAAGCTGTACCATATATTTTCCAGAAATTAAGCCTCGCTGAATACAAAGGAGTTTTCTTTCTGGAGTAAACCTGAACAAAATTGGGATGCATAGCTTTTTGGCAGGAGTTTTACAGTGTTTATTTATATTTCATATTTTGTCACCGCCCATCTTAGCAAGTTATAAATCTTGCTAATTTTTGAGATTATATTGGCTGGCGCATGTTGCTGTTAGAGCAGAATTAAAGCTCACACACACTTGTCGTTTATTCGTTCAGTCGCTTCCAACTCTTCATGACCTCATGGACCAGCCCACGCCAGAGCTTCCTGTCGGTGGTCAACACCCCCAGCTCCCCCAGGGATGAGTCCGTCACCTCTAGAATATCATCCATCCATCTTGCCCTTGGTTGGCCCCTCTTCCTTTTGCCCTCCACTCTCCCTAGCATCAGCATCTTCTCCAGGGTGTCCTGTCTTCTCATTATATGGCCAAAGTACTTCAGTTTGGCCTTTAATATCATTCCCTCAAGTGAGCAGTCTGGCTTTATTTCCTGGAGGATGGACTGGTTGGATCTTCTTGCAGTCCAAGGAACTCTCAGCATTTTCCTCCAACACCACAGTTCAAAAGCATCGATCTTCCTTCTCTCAGCCTTCCTTATGGTCCAGCTCTCGCAGCCATATGTTACTACGGGGAACACCATTGCTTTAACTATGTGGACCTTTGTTGTCAGTGTGATGTCTCTGCTCTTAACTATTTTATCGAGATTTGTCATTGCTCTTCTCCCAAGGATTAAACGTCTTCTGATTTCCTGACTGCAGTCAGCATCTGCAGTAATCTTCGCACCTAGAAATACAAAGTCTTTCACTGTCTCTACATTTTCTCCCTCTATTTGCCAGTTATCAATCAAGCTGGTTGCCATAATCTTGGTTTCTTTGAGGTTTAGCTGCAAGCCAGCTTTTGCACTTTCTTCTTTCAACTTCATCATAAGGCTCCTCAGTTCCTCTTCGCTTTCAGCCATCAAAGTGGTATCATCTGCATATCTGAGATTGTTAATGTTTCTTCCAGCGATTTTAACTCCAGCCTTGGATTCCTCAAGCCCAGCATGTCGCATGATGTGTTCTCGTACAAGTTGAATAGGTAGGGTGAGAGTATACAGCCCTGTCGTACTCCTTTCCCAATCTTAAACCAGTCTGTTGTTCTGTGGTCTGTTCTTACTGTTGCTACTTGGTCGTTGTACAGATTCTTCAGGAGGCATACAAGATGACTTAGTATCCCCATACTGCTAAGAACTTGCCACAATTTGTTATGGTCCACACAGTCAAAGGCTTTAGAATAGTCAATAAAACAGAAACAGATGTTTTTCTGAAACTCCCTAGCTTTTTCCATTATCCAGCGGATATTGGCCTAGTTCGTCTGCCTTTTCTAAACCCAGCTTGTGCATCTGGCAATTCTCGCTCCATGAATTGCTGAAGTCTACCTTGCAGGATCTTGAGCATTACCTTACTGGCATGTGAAATGAGTGCCACTGTTCGATAGTTTGAACATTCTTTAGTGTTCCCCTTTTTTGGTATGGGGATATAAGTTGATTTTTTCCAATCTGATGGCCATTCCTGTGTTTTCCAAATTTGCTGGCATATAGCATGCATTACCTTGACAGCATCATCTTGCAAGATTTTGAACAGTTCAGCTGGGATGCTGTCGTCTCCTGCTGTCTTGTTATTAGCAATGCTTCTTAAGGCCCACTCAACCTCACTCTTCAGGATGTCTGGCTCTAGCTCACTGACCACACCGTCAAAGCTATCCCCGATATTGTTATCCTTCCTATACAGTTCTTCCATATATTCTTGCCACCTTTTCTTGATCTCTTCTTCTTCTGTTAGGTCCTTCCCACCTTTGTTTTTGATCATACCCATTTTTGCCTGGAATTTACCTCCAATGTTTCTAATTTTCTGGAAGAGGTCTCTTGTCCTTCCTATTCTATTGTCTTCTTCCACTTCCGCACATTGCTTGTTTAAAAATAATTCCTTATCTCTTCTGGCTAACCTCTTTAATTTTGCATTTAATTGGGCATATCTCCCCCTATCGCTGCTGCCTTTTGCTTTCCTTCTTTCTTGGGCTACTTCTAGTGTCTCAGCAGACAGCCATTTTGCCTTCTTGGTTTTCTTTCTTTGGGATGTATTTTGTTGCTGCCTCCTGAACAATGTTGCGGACTTCTGTCCATAGTTCTTCCAGGACCTTACCTACTAAGTCCAGTCCTTTAAATCTATTCTTCACCGCCACTGCATATTCCTTAGGGATAATAGTGAGCTCATATCTAGCGGATCTGTGGGTCTTCCCTAATCTCTTTAGTCTGATCCTAAATTGTGCAATAAGCAGTTCGTGATCTGAACTACAGTCAGCTCCAGGTCTTGTTTTTACTGACTGTATAGATGTCCGCCACCTTTGGCTGCAAAGGATGTAGTCAATCTGATTTTGGTGTTGTCCATCTGGGGAAGTCCATGTATAAAGCCATCTCTTAGGTTGTTGGAAGAGAGTGTTTGTTATGCAGAGTGAGTTGTCTTGGCAAAATTCTATCAGCCTATGTCCTGCTTCCTTTTGTTCTTCCAGGCCATGCTTACCTGTAATTCCAGGTGTCATTTGACTGCCAACCTTAGCATTCCAGTCTCCCGTGATGAAAATAACATCTCTTTTAGGCGTGTTGTCCAGTAGGTGCTGCAGATCCTCACAGAACTGCTCTACTTCAGCTTCTTCAGCATCTGTGGTTGGGGCGTATATTTGGATCACTGTGATGTTAGATGGCTTGCCCTGAATTCGAATTGAGATCATTCTATCGTTTTTTGGATTGTATCCAAGCACTGCTTTAGCCACTTGACTATTAATTATGAAGGCTACTCCATTTCTTCTGTGGTCTTCTTGTCCACAGTAGTAGATCTGGTAGTCATTTGATGTGAAGTGGCCCATTCCAGTCCATTTCAGTTCACTGACGCCCAAAATGTCTATCTTTAATCTTGACATCTCACCAAGAACCACATCCAATTTGCCCTGGCTCATAGATCTTACATTCCAGGTTCCAATGGTGTGTTGATCCTTAGAACATCGGATTCGCCGTTCACCACCAGCACCGTCAGCTGCTAGCCGTCCTTTCGGCTTTGAGCTAGCTGCGTCATCACGTCTGGGGCTAGTTGAACTCATCCTCTGTTCCTCCCTAGTAGCATTTTAACCATCTTCCGACCTGGGGGTCTCATCTTCCGATGGTATACCGACATATCTCTGGTTGTACTGATCCATTTAGTTTTCACGGCAAGAATACTGGGGTGGGTTGCCGTTACCTTCCCCAGGGATCACATTTAGTCTGACCTCTCTGTCATGACCTTCCCGTCTTGGGTGGCCCTTCACAGTTTAGCTCATGGCATCATTGAGGTGCTCAAGCTCCAGCACCACGACAAGGTAACGATCCTTTGCTGAAGTCACACACACTACAGGTGCCTTATAAGGAAAAAAAGACTACTAATTGTGAATTGTTAAACTGCAGTTTCTCATACACCTTCATTATCTCAGAAGGACAAAGCTGTGAAAGCGTAAATGTTAACTAGCTTTAGCTAATTAAACAGATTG
This sequence comes from Candoia aspera, assembly GCF_035149785.1. Lineage (NCBI taxonomy): Eukaryota > Metazoa > Chordata > Lepidosauria > Squamata > Candoiidae > Candoia > Candoia aspera. The sequence continues at coordinate 139,585,633 of NC_086153.1, read as the reverse complement.
TAGTTGGCTGTCAGTCCCCTGTCACTTGTTATCCCAAATAACTGGCTTGGAACTGCAGCCTAGAGGGTACTTTTCTTTTTATTAAGGCCTCATAGGGATTCAGAGTAGCATAAAAGAATTCAGCATAGAGAGAAAAACGATAAGCAAGAACTTTCAGTGGTTCAGCCTGAAAAAGCAACATAAAAGAGCAGCAGCCATTTCATGAGATTGTAGTACTGTAGAGAGGAAAATGGGAAGATAACAGGCCATTTCATTGAATGCCAAGATGTCAGCTCCATTTGGTTCCTGAACTATTTTTATTCCAGCTGGATGCTGATCACTGTATTATAACTACGGCAGAATCTGGATTTTCTCCTCTTCCCTCCTCATTCCATTTTTCTTTTGTGCTAGGCCTTTTAGCTGTAAGCTTAGGCAAATAAAAAGAGATTGCCTTGTTTTTATTTGTCTTCCATAAGGCATGTGGAAATCTTTCCAGCTAAAGAACAAGTAAAAATGCCATAAACAAATTAACAGATTATTCATAAAACATATTAAGATAGAGAAATCTAATAAAACCTGTATTTAAAAACTGCATCCCCAAATGGAAAAAGGGAAGGAGGGAACAATGCACAAAGATCACCTACTCAAAGCAATGATCACAAAGCTCTGAACTGCAAATACAAGGAAGAAGGAACAAGAGATTACAATCCTCTGCACAGTTACTCTCAGCACATTCCATTGAACACATTAGAATTTATTTTTAAATAAATGTGCAGAAGACTGCTAACGTCAGTGCTGTCTGAATTATCACAAATGCCAAGTGTGACTGACTCATCCATATGTTTCTCATTTAGTTTCATCCTAACCAAACTGGTAATACAGACAAAAGGGGCAACACCTTATTTTGAAGAGCCATATGACTGAGTGTGTCATGAGAAAAAAATGTAAATGACCTTGTAATCTAAAGGAGTGTATTAATATAATCAGTGCAAGAAAAGGAGTCGAAATCAGATTGGAGGACCTAGTGTACCTTGTGCAAGGAAGTGCTGAGCAAACCAATATAAACTGGTGAGGGGGGTCCTGTTCATCTTCCATTCTTGATAATATACTGTATGCTCCAGCCTACCTTTATCTTATAATGCATGAGGATTCACTCCCCTTTCTCCACCAAAACTGAGCTGCTACCCTCCGTTTTTATTTTTATTTTTAAGAATTCCTACAGAATTTGAAGTGATGCTACAGCACAGATGGGAAGCCTGAAACTGCCCCCAGTCCCCCTCCTCCCCCAGCATCCTATCTGTTTCTCTGGAGATTGCACTCCTGATATTTACCTACAAAATGGCCACATTTTGACAGCACATTTTTTCTCTTTGGTGGCAAGGTCAGGCCTGGAACGAGAGCAGAAAGCTCCTGAGAGATGAAATTGCTTCACCCTCCATTTAATAAAGAGTCCCAAACTGTGCCAAACTGATCAGCAAAACAGCCAAATTTTATCAGTACAATTTTTGAGTTAAAGTCATATACAAATAGAAATTGGAGAAGAAGTCCTCTGAGAGATGAATTGTTCCAATTTCTACTTTTAAGTGCTCACAGTGGTTTAAAAAAAGGCCAAAAAAAGGTTAGGCCCACTTCATCTGGTGATGTCACATCATCACTGGAAAGTCTCATCCAGCCTGCCAAGTCAGAACTTGCAGCTTTTGACACAGCGGGGGTCAGGGCCGCAACTAGGGGGGCAACCGGGGCATGTGCCCCAGGCGCCGCGCTGGGGGGGTGCCAAAATGAGCATGGAATCCATGTTTGCCCCGGGTGACAGAGACCCCAGTTGCAGGCCTGGCGGGGGTTGCCTACCCTATGCCAGAGGCTGGTAGGAGCTTTCCCAACAAATGCATCTATATGTATAGCATATTAACAGGTGGATGTCGGTGACCACTGTGCCACAGGCTGGTACTTGATCTCTTCTAATCACAAGGAGATCAGGACCAGGAGCAGTACTTGATAGCCCTGAACAGTTGCCAAAATCCTAGACTCAACGGCCCAACAAAGTTGCCATTTGGCCAATCCACTGGGCCCATGTCATGTCCTTTGGTTCCTCTCAATGTGCCTCTAAGGACTCAACATTGCATTGGTCAGAGGAATTGTAGGAAATTATAAACCTGGATTCAAAATCTACCCAGTACTAACAGATAAACTTAAGGCTAGGATGATGAGCAGAGTAAGGTCTGTGGTTGGAGGCTCTTCCAACCATTGAGCCTACTTGATCAGCTTCATAAAGAATGCAGATAATCCACTAAACCCATTCATCTGGATGATGCATTTCTCCCTAAGACAGACGAGTCATCTGTATTGGCTCAGTGGTACTGGCCGTGAAGTTATGAAGGTCTGAGCTACTTACAGCATCTTAGTAGTTCACACACACTCTCTGGATTTCCATGCTATTTTGAAAGCATTTGCACACAGGGGTGTATCTGCAAGGGCCCTTCAGTCCCATTAGTAATTTGCATACAAGTCAGCTCCATTTTATTTCATTTTTAAGCATACAGTGATAGATCAATTACTTGGGGTGGGGGGGAGGGACAAAAAATAAGAGGTTTTTCCATATCAGATTACAGTGCCTCTCAAATAGGAGCTCCTTCCCTCTCTTCCTGCTCTCTACCTCACAGCCAGAGTGCTGGATCACTGTGCCATCCCAGGATACGTTTCTTCTGGGCCACAAGGAGTAAACAAAATAACTGGTAACTGGTTTAAGAGTACCATCACAATCAAGAGAGAACTAACAGTAAGGATGATATTTGTGGCTGATGATGCCTAATTCTTAGTATCAGCTGCCAGCACTATTAAGTTCCTCTATCACACACCAAGCAAAATGTTTCTGGAAGAAATAATAGTGAGGTTCCACACTGAGGAAGGGAAAGTCACTGTTCTGCCCTATTCCTGATTTGCATTAAGACAAGCTTTGTATTAGAATATCCAATTTTGGAAAATCAATAGGTCCATGTATTAAAAAAATAAGAAATATGTTTATGATTTTAAAATGAAATTAATTAGAAAATATTATTTAACAATGTTTAGAAGGTGATGGACAGTAGATTTCTTAGGTTGCCCATGTAAGAAATCTGAACGTTCTTTAACTCTCATGATTTGGTCTTGTTCTGTTATAGCTCTGTTTTGGTTTCAAATCAATACATATATTAATATAACTTTGGGAAGAAATATTATACTTAAGGATTTCAATATGATACTGACCTATAGTCCTAAACCATGGAATTTGCCATCTCATGCAGAGCTTTGACTCTTTCAGGTCTGGGGTACAACAAAGAGGATAATTTTATGTAGCTAGAGAAGAAAGATATTCTCCTGATTTTGAGGAATGGGTTCAGGATATTAATTTGTTCTCTACTTTTGAAAAGGATTTGGGTTCTAAAAATAAGATAACAGTACACTGCTATAGGATAAGTTTAATGACTGAATTCCATGTAGGTATTTATACTTACCAGAGGGATCATTCTGTCTGTTAATTAGGGGTTGGGTTTTGTTATGTTTAGTTCATTTTAACTACTATAACATATTTAGGCCTCACCCTCCTCCTCTCCTTCGAATCAATGTTGACTCTGGCATATGCCTGGACTAGTCCCTGCTGTTCCCTTGGCAAGATTTTCGGAAGTGGTTTGCCATAATCTTCTTCTTCCCAGGGCTGAGAGAGTGTGACTGACCCAAGGTCACTCAGCTGGCTTTCATGCCCAAGGTGGAACTATAACTCACCGTCTCCCGGATTCTAGCCTGGTGCCTTCACTGCTACAGCAAACTGGCTCTCTTCACTATGTAATCACTATTTAAAGTGAAGTTTTTGCCCCTGCAAGCTTTGCACTAAGGAATGGAATTTGGTTTATCCTGGGGAGACCAAAGCTCAAGAAAGAAACCTGATTCTCACATGTAGGGTTTCCCAGTCTGTTTTCAGCTGGTGTGATTGCCTTTTCCAGCAAGGGTCTTTTGATGTGCATGCACCCTCTGCTGGGCAAAAGAGCACACCACACCACCTACAGTTTAGACTAGCCTTTCTCAACCTTGGCAACTTGAAGATGTGCGGACTTCAACTTGCAGAATTCCCCAGCCAGCCATGCTGGCTGGGGAATTCTGGGGGTGAGGTCCGCACATCTTCAAGTTGCCAAGGTTGAGAAACACTGACCTAGACCATCTCAGCACATCACTGGTGGTATGCCTACCAGTTGAGAAACACTAACCTAAGGAATGATGAGAAATTCAGGAAGAAAAAGGAATACCTTTTCATACAATATAATGGAATGCATTACTTTAAGATGGTACACAGACTGTGACAAACTGATGATAATAATCAGCTGCAATAATAGCTTCTTTTCCCCTAGGGGACAGATATAAATAGATGTGGTATATTATATATTATATTCCAACACACTTATCTCTTTCTTACTCTTACCCTTGTAAATTACAAGCTAACAAAGCTAAGGAGAGCACCATCCAATAGAAGATTGGATCACTCACGATATCATTCACCAATAGAAGATATCTCAAGGAGGAAGACAACCTAGCTTTTGCTCAATACATTTTTAGAGCCTAATTGCCACCAGTTACACCTACGGCTAATTATCTGGAAACCTGAAACTCTGTTTAGGAAGACTAGAGGACCATATGTTTGTTTTCAAACCCTCTACAAAATGACGAGGCAATAATCTGCTGTAAGATGCCAAACAGCTATGAGACACAAATCAATACTTTGTCAGGAGAAAAGTGGGAATAGTTGAGGAGGAAAGGGAGAATAAAAAAGATCAATACTGTAAACCACTTCAAGAACCAGGCTATAAATATATTTGTATTTATTCCTACAGACTAGCCTTTGCCAACTTGGTGTTGGTCAGTGGGAAAACATTAGGAAAGCTAAGGATTACAGGCTAAACTGGGAAGTCAGAAATAAACACCCCAGAAGAGGCAATGACAAACCTTTTCCAGATGGTTGCCAAGAACCTATATCGAGGTCACGCTCTTCTCAAACCACTGCTTATCTTTTTATTTCACAGCCAGTTCCTCCACTAATCTCTGAAATGCCATTGAATTAATACCCTCCACACATTTGCACCATTCTAAGTTAATGGTGTTAAATGAAGTTTGTCCAAATTATATGATGCATCTGCAGCCAATTCATAATAGCCTTTAATGCAAAACTTGCTATCATTATTTACTATACAAGAAATATAGTAAGGACCTCACTTAAACTCAGCTTTTTCCTTTATTTTCTCCATGTACTGCACCACACAAAGTCTTTGTCTGGTAATTAAGCATAAATCAATGCAGCAGTCAAATGAACCATGTAATGAAAATAGTGGAAATTGGCTAGATCTCTTCCTGATAAGATCAGAGCGCTAAGAAAGAATTGCTGCTCTGTCTACCAGTAATCTGATCAAGAATCACTGTCAAATCTGAACACTCAGAAGGGGGAAAAGATTAAATAAGAAACACAGCAATCCAAAATAGTTACCGGAAGTCAGTTTTTGCATCCCGCTGTTTGATAATGTTATAAGATCAAACTCAATTAGAAGCCTTTTTTAAAGTTGGGCATTTTGACAACAAAAAGGGGAACGTTCAGCAGTCGCCTGTCCTAGCATTTTGACCCAGATACTATTGGACCACAATTCCTATAATTCCCAGCCAGAAAAAATAGCCAAGGGTGATTAATACTTTCAGCCAAATCTGGGGACAGGAAGTGGGAAAGGATGTTCAACAACATCATAACTTTTCTGAAGTAAAGGCCATATTTCTCAAAAAAGGAGGCAATGCACTGCTCCTATGAGTCTTCACAATTAGGCCAACCTACGTACAGTATATAAAAGCCGAATATATACTGTTCATTTCAATATAACTAACAGCAATTTTAATCCCTTCAACTAAGGACATTACGGTGGTGTAATAATGTCCCTCAACTGTCTGGACCTTGTCAATATACCTGCAGAATGCTTTGGGAGTGAGAGAGTTAGGGTGTCCTCTGGTAGTAAGCCACTGACAGGTTGATCCTGAGACACAGAACCCAAACCCCTTCATTTCTCCCAAAGGCTCTGGATCATGACCCCACCCACACCCAGCATCTTGCTAGCTCTCACTCTAGCTGTCACTGACACTGGAGTAATATTGGCCACACGACAGCTCTTCCTCTTTCTCTCATACATATGCACACACAATTTAAGATTAGTCTGCCCACTGCAAACCTATACCCCCAACTTGGGAGTCAGTCCCATATAATATGTACAATGGGATTTAACTGAATAGGTATGTATAGAATTGCAGTATAAGGTGTACGTCTTTGGTCAGCAATGCCCATGCGCCCTACACTCTCAACTTACAGTGCAGCGTTCACATATTCTGCCAACATTTAGAAGTTTTCAGGCACCATATAGCTACCTATCACGATGAATTGTTTGTTTGCTTGCCTTTGGCTTATTCTACCTATTCTCAAGGATTATTTAAGAAACACACCAGGTGAATTTGCATGATGCAGAAATGAACAAATATATGGTCGTTTCAACTTGAGCTCCTAAATTAAATTAAATTAACCAAATTTAATTGTCCTAAAAAACTAGTTCAGTAAAAAAATGCAATAAGGATTAATACCATGTTTTAGACTGCCATGCAGGAAACTTGGTATTTGATATCTGCTTCATAATAATGCCATTTTAAGCATCAGGTGCTGACGTAATGCCATTTGGTCTGGAAGGATAAACACATCAGGCTTACATGATGGGAAGGGAATATTTATTTAGCAATAAAGATTTGGAACTGCTTCATGCCCATCCCCTAATCACCTCTTCCTTTGCCCACAAATCCTTCCTTAAAGCGTCCCCTGCCAAATTCAACGGTGAAAGCCTTCCATTTCCTCTCTTCTGAACATTTGCCCAGATCATCTGTCAGGTGCAGCTAAGAAAAGGGCAACAATCTTGTGATTCTCATGTTTTCTGAAGCATTCTAGGTTGGGGTTGGGGGGAGGGAGCATATTTAACAGAGGCTTCCCTTATGTCCTTGCTTGACTGTTAAGGAAGATATTGTTCATTCTTCACGGTCTACTGCCCCACCCAACTTTTTACATGTAGTTCTTTTAATTAATTTTTGTTACAAATGAAATGGAAAGCTGACCACCTTTTGACATCTTGTTTATTTATATAAATGCCTAGGAGCCCCATACATTTTGCAAAATAAATATAGTAGATGGCAACAGCCCAGTGCTTTGTTTGGAAGTATACCCATCTATTAAAAAAAATTAAAAAGGCAAAAGTCAACTGGTATATGCAGATAGAGTTGGGGGGACAGAATTGAGAGAAAGTGGTTTAACACACTGAGGAAGTAAATGAATCAAAGCCAAATAGATGTTTTAACCCAGGGGCTTCATATTATGGTTAACGTATTATGATAACCCTCTAGAAAGACTGGCATTGCAGTCCTCAAAACTGTTAGTTGAGAATAGATCCCACTGAAATCAAGGAGGCTTCCTTCTGAGTAATCATGATTAATATTATCTTCTCAATTATATATACAATCACCACCGTCAATGCTATGGTTCTTCTATATGGAGTTCCAGTGATGTTCACCTCTTCAACAAACAAGGTTTCATTTAACTCTTGATCTGAATGCAGCAATCTCATTAGTATTGCTATGGAAACCACACTCTGAGTTCGGGATCCAGAGTAATATGGGAAAAAGCTGCATATCCAGAAAGGGAGATACTGTATATGTATGAATTTCCCCATTATAACAGCTTCCCTCTCATTCAGTTACACAAGGGGGTTGGTTTACATGGGCATAAAATAGTAGTCCAATTCCAAACCTCACTTGCTGATACTTGAGAATGAGCTGTTCCTTTCTTACCTGTAGATTTTGTAAATGATTCCCTGTTCCAAACAAGCAAGGGGAAGATGCAGACATGGCCTCTGGAATTCTTCCCAACCCCTTAATAATAGCTCTGCACAAGGTCACATGATAGGGAAGGAAGATGGAGGAGGGCTTAGAATGGAGGAATCAGCACTCCCCAGACTATTTTCCCCTCCCAGCCTCTCCCATAGGAAAGCACTGGGGATTTTTTTCTGGATTTCTTTTCCCCACAGACCACGGCCATATGTGCCCCATTTCCAAATTTCATCTTTCTTTTGTTGGCATCTCTTGCCACACTCAGTTTGGTCCAATTTTGTTTGGTTTTCAGAGAGTTATCCTGCTGATGCAGAAAGACAGAGTTTGTACATAATTTCTTTCCAACATAAAGCTGCTGTGCTAAATTTTGCTTTGTTTTCTTTGAGAAAAAAATAAGAGATGGCATATGAAATGGCAGCAGTCCTCCCCCCACAACATACACAGAATTGCATCTTGAAATGCTGTAGTCCTTTCTAGTACACCTGTTACATGTACTGCCAGCCCTTCATCCTAGACCAGCCGAGGAAACAGGAAATGCAAGGAGTACTGGAACTCTATTGTTATTATATCTACAACAGAATCTTCAAAACGTGTCAGAATTTCCCTCTTATACCAAACAGAATCAAGGCAGGGCTATCACGAGTTTTTGCTCACTCCCTCTTCCATACCAGGTCTAAACTGCTATTTACTTAACACTTCCTTCCTCAAAGCTATCTCCATATTCCTTTATATGTACACACAGATATACACAAACAAATCACTATTCAGAAAGTGTTGGCTTGCTGATCATATTCAGGGTGCTATCTTTTGTAATTATTTAGCCGCTTCACCCAAACAGAGGGATATAGATAGCAGCTCAAGACAGGTTATTCTGTGCAGACCTTGGAAATAACCCAACTCTGACTTCTTCAGGAAGGAAAGCAGTGCTCCTGAAATCCAGAGGTTTATTAATGCCCTGAGCATTGTTTTAAAAATTAAATGGGTCAAACTGTGATTTTCACATTTTAGTTCCCCACTGCAATTAAATCCTCTATCAGATCAGGATTCTGGAGGGGTACCAGTTAGGAAAGGCTTCCCTAAGCTCTGATTGCTACAAGAGACCCAAGTCATTGCTGCATCTAGGACCTGGTAGAATTTTCCCCAAGACACCTGGTAAATTTGGAAATGGTACAGCCCATCAAGAGCACAGATGGGCTTCCAGTTTGAAATGCATCCCAAAATTCTAACGAATTATTTCAGAATCATTTGAAAATTCTTTTAATATCTCAAATAATTCTGAATTTCTTTTTGCCAAAACTGAGAATACTTTGAACTGAATCAAGAGGTTTTGCTGATCCAGATTAAACTGATGGCTTGGAAATGTCTTCTTAGCAGGGTAAAGCAATTTTGTCTATTGCTCATTGACCAAATTTTGCTTCCATTTTGAAAATCTAATAAATATGAGAATAAATTAGGTTGCCCATCATCCCCTGAAGGCTCCATACAGCAACCCAGGGAAAGTTCCATAGGTGACATCACCATGACTGTATCTAGTGATATCTGCAGAGCAAATGGAAAATGAAAGGTGACTCCATTCAACTGACATGCAAGGACACTTGGTGGAGGAGATGGACTGTTTGCAGAGGACTACAAGTTCCAGCCTGCAAACACACCTCTGTTTAAACTGAGATGACTGAAAGCTCTGTTTTTGAATAGGCACAGCAGTCTCAGATGCTGAACCAACTGCCTTGTCTTCTGCTGGAAGAGTACTGAAGAGGCCTAGTACACTTTCTGACTCCTGTTCATTCACGCTTTTTCGATCAGATTGAATCCCAGGGGCAAGGGGGAAAAAAGTAGTCAGAAAGGGTCACCTGTTTTGGGCTTTGTGCCATTTCATAATCCAAGCTGTGAAGCTTCCATCAGCTTCAAACTTTATTTTCCCAGAAAGCTTTTGGCAATCTTTTAGCAGCTATTTCATCATAGTTTGTTTTTAGGATTTCTACAAGCTTAATGTTATGTTAAAATATGCCTCCCTTTCTTTCACTGAATACTCAGAAGGGTCAGGAAGAAAGAGCCCTGGCACCTACCTTAGCTTCATCGTTAATGTCCCAAGTGAAGGAGATGGCATTATAGGCTATCTCTTCAATATTACTTATGGTGTTGAAGCTCTCCTTATAGTCAGCTGTTGATAACATAAAGGAGGGAAAAGATATTAAAATAGCTTAGTCGACTGACAGACACAAATTAGGCAGACAGTCATTTTTCTTCTGGACTGTCTTAGAGAAGATAAAAGAAATCTAAATGTTGCTATGGGCACCCCTTTAAGGTTTTTTTTTTAAAGTAGAATGCAGAAAATTAAATTTAAAAATTGCAGAGGAGAGAGGTAACATCTGCTACCTTTGCCATGCCCTCAATTTTGTTTGAAAAATGTTAGCCAGCATAACCAGGATATGTCGCTCTTCATAAAAACTCATAATAAAGGAAGATTTGCATGTGCGTCTGCCTTTAAGTGCCAAGCATTAATCCCTACTTTTATTTACAAGAGAAAAAAAAAACTGAGTGCAACCCAGCCTTCAAACCAAAGGAGCTGGCAATGGGCCAATCACAGCTTGGCTGTAGGCAAATGGGTATCTCTAATGTCATCTTTCATCTCCTTGCCCAAACTGTACCTGGGGCTTGACTTCTGCCAGCGACTCAGTCTTGGAACCTGTTCTGCAACCTCAGAGCGTCCTTTCAAATCTCTGACTAAGAAGCAACAGCAGCTTTACTCATGTGAAGAGTGCTTTTTCCCTTGCACTGAGTAACTGCTACTAACCCATTTGTCTTTAGAGCCAAGAAGCTCCAGGGTTGATGGGATGAACTACAGGCAAACTGAAGGCCAAAGCAGGTTTTGGCTCAAGAATGAAAAAAACAACAATGCTTTTTTTGAGAAAGGGATAGGAGAAAAGGAGAATTCTAAGAGGTGATGTCTGAAAATTTAGCAAAGTTCAGAAAATACGATTATTCAAATTTCCGCAATGTTCAGATATGGCAAGCACAATATAGGCAGATACTGCAGCACAGAGCTACAACAGCCACAGCCAGTTCTGTCTGAGCAACCCCACAAGCAGAAGAGTGAAGCACGGTCCATCCAACAAATCCTCCTCCAGCTTCTGGAATTCTATCCCTCCAACATCCATTGCACGTTCAAACTTCTGCTACTCAGCTGTGGACGCTTTTGACCGATCAGTTGGTTGGCCAATTGACCAAGCAACTGAGCCCTGTATCTTTGTTTAAATCTGTAATCCTCCCCAAACTGAGATATTCTGAGGGGCAGTTAGATTTCTCATAACACCCCAAAGAGGGACAGGCAAGATCAGAAGCCATGCAAAGCATTGACTGAAGATGGTCCTGAGCTCACCAGGCAAATGCAGGACCTGAAACCTGCTAAGCTGAGCTTTGGCACTGCTGCTTGAGAGCTTCTTACCTATGTCAATGCACCTTTGTTTAGCCGTGTGTTGCCTGGAGTGCCAGTACTTCCAGTGCCTGAGCTGATCCTCCCGGGTTTTGTCCTCAGCAAAGACAACCATGATGACGCTCTGCAAAGAGGAAGAAAGAGAAAGGGAGGGGAAAAGGCAGAAAAGCTTCATTAACAGAATGGCCATATGGTGGAGGTGAGGGTTGGAGCGGGTGGGTTGTCTGTTTTTTGCTGAAGAGTGGACAGCAGCTACTCAGGACTAACAACCCTGGCAGTTTATCTCTGCCATCTGCATCTATGGGCTGGAGGGATGAGTGAAATGAACTTTCCAGGTTCATGAGAATGACAAGCCGCTCAGACTTGAGAAGGACAGCAGCAGCCACAAGCAATTAACCATGGAGGGTACCCATGAGCCAGGAAGAACACCAGAGATCTTCCCCATCTATTATTCAGGACAGCAACACTTTCTTTTAAAAATCTCAGAGGCTGGAAAAAAAGTTCTGGAGATGGACCCACAGCAGCAAAAGCAAAGATCTTCAGATGGTAGTAATAACATAACCCTTTGAGAAATCATAACTTTGAGATACTCTTAGTATGGGAAGCAGCATAATAATAAAATAAATGAATAGGCTGCCTTTTAATGGTACTCCAAGATCTTCCCCATATTTTCCGAAGAGAAAGGAATAACCTCTAGTTATTAGGAGAAAAGTAGAAGTCTGGTTTGGTATAAGACCACAATGAGTTACATGTTTTTGCAAATTCAAGCCAACCCAACAACACAATTTTGTCATTGTTCATAACTTTGTATTTTTTCATGGATAGATGTTTTGACGTATGTGAATATTATGAAGGAAGAAGATAGTAATTATTTGTCGTTGGATCTACCTAACAAGTCCACTGTCAAGAGCATAAAGAGAGAATTGTAAACATCTGGTACAAAAATTGCTGTGCTAATTTATATTAACACTACAGCTTCCCAGAGAGCAAACAAAAAAAGATGTCTGTATATTCTAATGACACAGTCTTGCTAAAGACCAGGAGAAATAAGTTGATGGATCAGATCAGTTGAGAACAATTATGGACTGTTTATAGCCCTACAAATTATGGGTAGCCCACAAGAAGTGTGGGCAATCCACGAATGAATTAGCTCCCCTTTTGTTCACCAGGAATGCTACTACAAGCCTTTGCGATCAGCTTCTGTCCTACATATTTTCTTTAACTGTAACTCACTCTAACTTTACTGATGGGTTGATGGATTCCTTCACCACCACTAATTTCCTTCAGTGTAATGGGATAAAACTGGCCCTTGTTTAGATAAGTCATCGTATTATCTCCTGGCTTCTGCCGAAGTGATTTTGAAGCTTCCAGAGTATATTCAAAGTTGTTCCTGGAAAAATTCAGAACAGGAAGTTTTATAAGCAACTTATATCATGAAATAATTCAAACATAACAATCCATGTGCTAGATATTAGAACAGGAGAATAAAGAGTGGGACTGGCCATAAATGGCAGATATGTGAGAAATACAGGAGGATTGGAAATTTAAGATGATTTCATCTGGCTCCACCCCTATAATTTTAGGAATGGGCAGGGGGATTGCAGAATTTAAAAATTCCACCAAAAGTATCTAGAGTTTGGTACTCTGATTCAAGAATCTGATGTATCTGGGTTGTTCAGCTGCTGCGAAGGTGTTACACTCACTGATCTACACTTGGGTTACAGTGTTTTATATTTGTGGAGAGTGGGAAAGAACACTGCTTACAAAGTAATAAGAGTAAAATAACAACAACAACATTTATATAATGCTTTTGAAACACCTCATACTCATTGCCTGATTAAACATCACAACTTTTCCCCAACTTGCAGACATTGTGACTAAAGCCATGAGAAAGTGCCTGAGACCCACTAACATGTTTGTGGCGGAGGCTCACTGATCCCTGATTCACAGCTCACTCTCTGTGCTACACCAAAAGAGGAATGAGATATGCTTCCACTGACTCAGTATTAATCCACCTGCTTTTCTTTGCGAGTCCACAGCGCTTTACCATCTGCAAAGCTAAACCTGAAGTTTCAAACTGGGGGCGGAAAAGTACCTCATCTTGCCTAAGCACATTCTTCTGTACGTGACCTGATCCATGTGATGTTTCCAAAAGGATTAGGGGAGGAATGACCAAATCTCACCACTCAGGGCTTGTGTCTTTCATTTCACAAGCAGAGCATGAGCAAGAGGACCAAGCACATTTGAGGTGTGCCAAGTCAAGCTTGCAGAGCATCAGAACCCAACCGTTGTGCAAGAGCTAAATCGGAGGGAAAATACATTACCCAGCAATGCTTTCAAACACATAGTCTTCAGAATTCACGTTGGCCATCCGAAGATTCAGTTCAGAAGGGAAAAAAACCTGGAGGTATTCATATTGGTTTCAGACAAGCAGCAATTTTCAAACAATACTTCAGCCCTAAATTTATCATCAATAAACTATTTGCTGACCCCTATAAGTCAGATACAGAACAAGCTTAGTCTAGAACCAGGTAACCCATGTATCACACAAACATTATTTCCTCACGTTCAAGCTGAGTGAGCTACGTCCTGTAAGATGAGCCATGCTCTCTCGCTAGTAATTTCATATTGTACAGAAGTTGCTTTTGTTTTAAATTTAGAATTATATATCCATATCCAGTCTGAGAAAATCTTCTATTTCTAATCCACTGGACTGAGATTTCAGGTTTACATAAGAATTAAATAGGAACCTGATATCCATGTACAGATTAGTGAGTACACCCAAAATCAGAGGGGAAAGGGGAAGGAATGTCATTGTTATTTATTCCCAGAGCTGGAGTTAGTCTCTGCTTTTAAGATGGTCAACATTCAAGTAGCCAAAATTCTAAGACCTGCATGTTTAATCTTTTTCCAGCATAATCTCATTATGTTTACTCAGAAATAAATTCTATAGTGATTATTCCTGAGTGTCTATAGCCGAGACTGGAATTTGGAGCTAATCAGAAAGCTCCTGGATTCCAATTCCTGTCAGCCCAGCAATGAGCAGCAACAAAGGGATCTGAAGTCCAACGACATCTGCTGCATAGAAGTGCTATCTTCACTGATTAATTGTTCCTCATCGATTATTTTGTTAACATTAATTCTGTTATTTTTACTGTTATTATTTGCATAAGCATAATTTGCAGCTGTAAGAATGTATTTTCATGATTCTCTGGAAGGCCAATTCTCTACCCAAGATCATATTATGTTATATGGCTTTTCTTCATTACTACGGTAGACCCAGTTCTAGGCTAAGAACCCCATAAGCAAAAGATTCAGGCTATTTCTGTACCTCTTGCACACCTTCTTTAAATGACTCTGAGAAGGTGGAATCAGGAGTACGTCGCTGGGAATTTTGAGGCTGGCTGTTAGTGCTAAACTGGTCAGCGCTGAGGCTCCGATCTAAAACCACCACCCTCTCAGATGCTTCTGGGTGATAGACACTTGGAGGGATGCCCACAGCAAAACCATGCGACTGAGTTTCTGTCTTGATCGAATGGGTGGGCATAGATGCAATGGAGACAGTGACTGTAGTATCTGGAGTCGTCAGGTGGCCCCTCTTGTCAATGCCCATTGGAGAACTGTGTGGAAGGACAATATTCAAAGGCATGTTTTTCAAGACTTGCACTCTGTTCTCCCCAGCAGAAATAAGTGATTGTTCCGTCATGTTTGGCATACTGTTCCTAAACAAACAAGGTTGAGTGGTAGATTAAGCATGAGGCAGAAAAGAATCAATTTCAAGAGGAGAAACACCAATCCTCAAGCCTGCTTGATGTTACCCCTCCTCCATGAATGATTTCTCTATTGCTACCAGCAAGCAAAAAGCTAATCCAACAACACATTGTTGGGAGAAAGACTACAGAAATACTGAGGGAATATTTCTGACCCTTCCACTGCTAGTTCCCCTTTTTGATTATCTTCAGACTGGAGATAAAGGGGCAAAACCGGTGCACACATCACAATCTTCCTTCCAAACTTAGTGTTTCTCAATACTAGGATGACTCCTTTGCCTTTCTTGACCAGTGGCTGTCTTTCAGTCCCTGGAATCTATCACAACTTCCTTAGAACCATTCTACAATTGATATGTCTAGCTTGAGGCTTATACTAGCAGTTGCATTCACAAAATACATATTTTCATTAGAGACCAAGTATCTCAAGCAAAGACAGTGCAACTATAAATTAAAGGGCAAAAACATGCAGATCTTTTAGTGCTCATACACCCAACAGTAGCAAGTTCACATTGCATAATTAGTTACAAAGGCACCACCAGAAACTCCTAATGATGCTAAAGATTCAGGTCATAATTGGAAAAGTGACCTAGCTGTGAGAAATAGGAAACTTTTCTTCCATAATATTTGAATTCCACTCTGAATCTACCAGCCTATCAAAGCCCTCAAATCTGAAACTGAGAGAGAAGTTGGCAGTCAGTTCCAGACTCTCCTTCCCTATTCAACTACTTCTAATGAAATCACAGAACTCTGAGCTATAAAGGGGGAGCTATACTCATATTCCTGCCACTTTTCAAAATTAAGCTGCATCATTTCCTGCAGTTCTGTAATGATAATCTGGACGGCAGTATGAATGACGATTAGGACATGCCTAGTGTTTGAACTTTCTAAGAATTAGTTCTTTTTGAAATACCCAAGTTTAGTTACATATGCCAGACCCTTCCTTATTTACATTAATCTACCCATATTAAACTGAGAACAAGAGTACAGTTGCATTTGTGTTATATCTGGATAAACTCAAGCTTTGAATGCCTTGAAAAAGTCTTTCATATGGTTCATACCTTGCACTAATTAAGCCATAACTTGGTTGGTTGACTTTGCCATAGTGTGATTTGCTCACCCAACTATTGCAGCTAAGCAATTTGTATAAGCCAAGATATTTTGACTTATTCAACAACCCAAGGTTAAAAATCTTGGTGTAAACTCAGCCACTACAGCAGAGTGTAAAAAAACAAATCCCAATGTAGTTAAAATTTATTCCTCTCTTTAAAAAGGATCCTGGCTTAAAACATGTATACACACACTTCAAAACTGAATACTGAACCTTTTGCCATGATCTTGATCAGACTGGTCTACATCTGATTTCACTGTAGAAGTTCTCCTTTCCCGGGGTACCTTGGAATATGAAATGTATCAATTACATCATCAAAAGGACAATAACTAAGCACAGTTTTTGGGGATAGTAACAATTACCAGAATACACTGTACATGTCACAAATAAATTTTAAGAGCATAAGCATTTGGCTTGGAGATATCAGCTAAGAACAATTTTGACTTTTCATCAGCCTTGTTCCAAATCTAATAACTACAGAACTGCTTCTCAATCGAATATGAGATTATGCCCAAGGTTTTCTGTTCCTTATATTTCCTATTTCAATGTAATATTTGCTTTTAAGACATGATGCAAATATTATAGTAACTTTAAAGACAGACCAGATTCAACACAAGTCTTAAAAAAATTAAAAATATGTATAATGATCACAACTTCAGTAAACTTGAAGTTGATACTTTAACAACAAAATTTTTACAAAGCAATTTGCTTATTAAATAGAATTAGCTCAGTATCCTCCAGCATGGAAATCTGCTGTATCAGCAACACCTTTACATCCAAACATTTTTGTCTAGCAAACACAAACCATATAAATGACAGTGGGAACACCCTCTTTAAGTAGCCGACTATTTGTCAAAAAGGCAAGAATGTTGTACAAAATGGCTTTAAGCACAACTTAGCCAATCAGAGGGGTGTGTGTCTGTGTGTACACACTAAATGCAGTCCTAAGTGAGTCAAGTCACACTGGCAAAATACAGAATCAACTGTAGGTAGTGCTTTGTTTGCTTGTAAGTCAACCATGAGCCACCTTGGAAGGCTATCATAATCAGAACACAGATTTTTCAGGGTTGATCTACATGTTTCAGTAATTCTCTGTTGAAAATCTAAGTCCAATAGAATATAAAATGATGATGACAACGATGACTAGGCCACTGAATCCCTAAGGACTCTTGGCAGTTTACAGATAAGAGACATAAGAAACAATATACAATAAACCATAATTATACAAATACTGTAAAATAAAATTAACCAAACCAAACCAAACTGAAATAAGGGCTCAAATGCCGTGCTTGGAAGAGCTCTCTTTTGAGCAGTTTCCAGATAGCAATCAGGGTGGAAGCCAACTGGATGTCCCCTGGAAGGCCATTCCAAAGAAGCAGTCCAGTCACTGAAAAGCAACACTGTTATGCCCCCTCCCCTCACCTCCCTACTGTGGAGCACCACTAACAGATTCTCCTGAATAGATCAAACTGACCAGCCAATTCCAATGGGAGAATGCAGCCCTGCAGATAGTTCTGAAGAGAGATCAGTACACTTACTTGTGTTGGGCTTGTAACACTAGGGCAGAGGAGAGGAGTTGATGGGATTTTCAAGAAAAAGTATTTAGGTCTTACTAGTAACATGAGGCTGACAGGAACATACACAGTTTACTGTTGCCTATCCCTGGATGAAAGAATGCAAATAAATCAAAGCACACTTTGGAGTATTAATCAGTCCCAGGCTTCCAGGAGCTACCTTATAGTAGTCGTACAAGAGGCCCAAAGCAGCCGCACTGTCCTCATCCCCATTGATGCTCATCATGGCTTTGGTAGCTGCTGTAAGGGGGTTTTCAAGAAAGGACTTCCAGGCTTCATCCTCACTAGTGTATGGTCGCCTCTGGGAATAGAGGGTATCATTCTGAAGAACCAAGACAGGCCTTTTGCTAGAGAGAGAGAGAATGAATAAACTACAATTACAAAGAAGTTGAAAACAAACTTTGGTTGGCATCCAGGAGGTAAAGTACTTCCACCACCCATGAAAGATGTCCTTGTCAGACTGCAGTGCCGTATATTGTCTGTGACCACTCTTAACATTAATCCAGGAGTTATGGCTTATTTTACATACTAAGCCATAATGTTTGGGTTCACACCTACCCAAAGCAAATCACATTATGACTTAGGATGAAGTGTTGGATGACAATCTGGAGAGTGCCCATACACAGCCCAGGGCATGGACATTATACCTTAAGATATCCTTTAATGTTTAAATGCATTGTGTTCTATTGAAATAGTTAACTGGCATATTCTGATTTCATTCACAACTCAAAATGCACAAATAAATACTGCTTCTTGTAAGTAGTGCATATCTTGCATATTAAACTAACAGCTTACACCGTCTTGATCAGGCACAATTCAGTCTGCAGCAAGGCCAGAGCACACAAACAAGGACACTCACTGACTGCTCCCCAGCTATGGAACTTGAGTTTCAACTTTATTATTATATACAGTATTACGATCCCAATTCTATTTTTAAAAAAAATCTGAGGAGGCAAAATGTCTTAATTTTCATTAGCTTTTGGTGAACAAAATTTAGAAACTGTACACTGTGAGCCCATTCCTTTCTCAACGTTCCTCTAGGGCTGTTTTCCAGTAACTGTGCCCTTCAAGCACACTGGAGTTTCAGTACTCCCTGCCAGCCTGGCCGGTAGAAATCTGGAGAAAGTTTAGAATAGGGATTTGTAACCTGTTGTAAGCTCAAAAATCGATTTGGTCTTGGGGCCACACATTAAAATCAGGTTGGGTCATGACAAAAAGCGAAATTTAACATCACTATTTAGTGTAATGCAACTAGTACGACTACCTCCATTGTATTTCATCATTTTCCACTTTGGCCCATTAAAATTTCAAATTTGGTGACAGTTTCTGGAGGGGTTCTGCATACTGCACCCAAACGAGGAGAACAAACAGCCCTGGGGCCCTGCTTGCACACCCCTGACTTAGAGATTTCTTATTTGCTTTAAGGATGTTAGGACCTGCTGGTATCTACCTGACATCAAATCAGATAATTAGTCTAGACCTCCCAGTGAGGCCTGCTTTGAGTTACAGGTGTAACTGGCTGGAATTTAATATGTAAGAGACATTTGTTTTACCAATATATTATAATCTCCCATTAAGTTTAAAAACTTAACGCCAAAACATTTATGGAAAAAACTTCAGAGGAATTAATCTTGGTAGAACAAGTAAGGTGGGCTTGAAAAGCAAAAGGCAAACATACAACCCGTATTTTAAAGATATCAACTTGATTTCTAAGTTTTGGATGGAGCCTCAAAGCTTTCTCCCACCTTGTGAGCTAGAATACAGCAGTTCAGAGCTACCTGTAGGCTCGCCTCTGCTGGATGCATTCAAAATCTCCTCTAGCCAGCAATCTTACCCCTATCAATTCATTCTGTGCAGGAAACAGTGTAAAAGAAAACACCAACATGACCATTTTTACCCTCATAGTCCAAGGAGGGCCCAGTTCAAGTGAGGCTTTCCATTTCTGGTGACTCACCTTTGAATAAACTCCTCAGTGGCTTGTCTATTATTTCAGCATGCACGCTTATATAGAACTTGCGTGCCTAGAAGGAAACTTGCACAAATTAATGCCCACTACCTAAAAAACTTTCTCTGGCCTAGGAAATGTGTTAAAATGTTCAACACAGATTTTTTTAGGTAATTTCTAAAATGCTACTTACCCAGTATCTGCTTTGTCCCAGCAAATGAGACAATGCTGCTTGAGCTGATTTTAAACCAGTTAAAACACAGTTTGTCCTTGAGCATACACAATATTTAGTTAGCATTTAAGACAGAATCAGTTTTGCTTTATTTCCGGGAGGGGTAGAACCACATACAAACATAAGATACTATCAGTCCTTGAAGCAAATATCATAGAAACCTGCAATGGACAGTCTCTTCCATCTGGCACTGATGTTGAGACCTACAATTCCCACAATTCCCAGCCAGCAGTCCCCAATTATCTAAATGCCACCTGGCTGGGGAAAATGGATCTCAGTCTTCACCACCCAAGTCGTATTTTTTAAAAAGGGTAAAACATGGGCCAAATGATACAATTGTTGGATTCATAATTAGCTGAATGACCATTCCCACAAAGTGTTCCTAACTGGCTCCACATCAGCTTGCAGAGTAATAATATCAAGAGGAATACCACAGGGCTCTGGCTGTTCAATCTTTTTATTAATGACATGGGCTCAGATGGTTATCGCATTTCCAGATGGCACAAAACTAGGAACAGCTAATACTTTAGAAGAGGAAAGTTAAAAAGATCTAGTCAGGCTTGAACAATGGGCCAAAACAAACAAGACAAAATTTAATAGAGAAATTTGTGAAATCCTGCATCTGGGGAGAGAGAGAGAGAGAGAAAGAAAGGTAGGCACAAGTATAGGATGGGGGGCACCTGGCTTGGCAGTAGTACATGTGAAAAATGTCTAAGTGTTCTGTAGAAGATCACAAGTTGAACATGAGCCAATGGTGTACTGTAATGCAGCTGCTAAGAAAACAAATGCTATTTTGGGATATATTAACACAGAGTTCAGATGCATAGCATAGAGTCCAGAGCACAGGAAGACATTGTCCCAATCTGCTCTGCCTTGGTTAGAGAACATTGGAATAGCATGTTGTTCTGGGCACTGCAGTCTAAAAAGGACATCAATAAATGAGGGAATTCCGAAGAGGGCTACCAAAATGGTGAAAGGATGGGAAATCAAGTCCTGCAAGGAACTAGATGTGTTTGCCTGCAGAGGAGAAGACTGAGGGGAGATATGACTGCAGACTTCAGGTTGTCATATTGAGGAAGAAGTAGATTTGTCTCTATTGCCCTAGCGGGAAGAATCAGAACCAATGGCTTGAACCACAAAGAAGTCGATTCAGGCTACATATTAGGAGGAATTTCCTGGCAGTAAAAGCGGTCAACCAACAGAACAGCCCATTTCATGGACTGGTATATTCTCCTTTACAGAAGGTCTTTAAGCAAAATCTGAGCAACCATTTGTCCAAAGTGCTTCAGCAGATCCTGCACCAAGCAGAAGGCGGAATTAGATAACCTCTGAAGTCCCTTCCAGTTCTACGATTCTAAACTTTCAGATTATGGAACTGAAACGGCTGTATTTGCTCTAGGTTATAATTTGTGTCAGAGAAGGAAAGAAGGATCTCCTAGATTTCTCTGAAGCTTTCAATCTATCAGCTAGAGTATGTTTCTGAATTGCTTGAACTATCTGGGGATGTAAGCCAATCTATTGCAGTGCTCCAATCTAAGTGAAAGATAGATGCCAGATGGTGGTGCTGGAATCACTGCCCCTCCATATGGCAATCCTGTGGGATTCCACACGGTACATACTTTTCTCCCATGTTATTTATGTAGTATCTTCATGGAAATACTCAGCAGAGATATCCAAAGTTTTGAGGCACGGTGTAATATTTACTACTCCCTTTCAGCAGATCCCAAATGAAACAATGGATTTAGGAATCTGAAATCATTGACCAGCTGGATTAAGCCAAATTATGTAACACAGAGAAAGGTACACCGTCCAAGGGGCACTCCGGGATTTATCACCGTTCCTGAATGCCCAAATAATGCCCATCAAGCAAAATAATTTTTTCCACATTCACCTGATTCACCATCTATATACTCTTCTGAAAAAGGAGGATTTGTCCTGTCAAAAATCCACAGGTAACCTCTAGAATAGACTACTGCTCTTGAAAGAGCTGAGAAGTTTCATTCAGTCCACTTAGTTGTGATCTGTTGCAAGCTTCAAAATCCATGTTTTAACAACCTTAACATAACTAAAATTTCTGCCAATTTTGTCTCCATTATGAAAATCAAGGTTCTAATGTTTACTTTTAAAATCCTATTAGGACTGTGCAGAGAACTGCTTTGAAGGGTGACGTGGAATGCGTGTGGGTGTGCATGTCAGGCCAGTCAGCACTTCCCTAAATCAAACACACATTTTCCTGGAATTGCATGGCTGCAACTGTGTGAGCCCAGGAAAGGACACAGTTTCTTTAAGGAGCTGCTGACAGGTGCAGTGCGTACTCCAAATCATGTTTTTCCCTTTAAATCTGGAATTTTGCGCAGCTCTAAATTCTTTATTACCTGGGACCAAGACATTATACATGCTCCTTTCTACCATATCATCCTCCCTGGACATCTATTTGTTGTATAAATCACATCAAGCCTTTTGAAATAGTGCCTTCATTGTCTGAAGTCAGACTGGCATCCACCAAGAACAGACTTTCTCTTAATGGCAGCAAGAATAGGATAGAAATGGAGTATATTTTAACCAGGATCCAGCAGATTCACTGATCATGAACAGAGTTGTCAGATCACAACTGAAAACATCAAACAAGATTTTGATTCTACAGGAAAAAATGCGGTTGCTGTTTTCCATCCTCTTCCTCTATTAATTACTTTGCCTGCCTAATTTCCTCCTTAATCTACTCTGTGGACGAGCTGGAGTTCTACTTGCTCCAGAAGTCAAGGCAGGCACAGCATTTACAGGTTGTTCTGCTGTATTTAAAGAAATAGTTAAGATGACCCAGTTGATGTTTGATGCCCTTAATCTGAAAGCTGTGCCCATACATTCACCAAGTATGCCCAAAATGCGTGAGAAGTTCTGTGCAACACTTTCTATGTAGTTCCCTCCCTTATCCTCTATCAAAGAGCCGTGAATAATATTCATGATTTCTCTAGCAGATTAAAGCTGCCCTCATCTACATAACAACCACCCAGTGATTAGTAGATGTGGCAGCGAGATTATATTCCTGCCTGAAATCTCCTGTCTTCCTATGTAAACTGCTGTGTTACAATAGATTTAGGATGAATTCAGCCCAAACAGTACAGGACAGCTTTATTATTCCTGATACTAGAGCAAAAAAGTCATCCATCTCCAAAAGATACCTTCACATGAAATAGTTTGATAGGCACTAGTCTGCCAAATAGGCATAGCTGAAAATGTATTTTAAGTAGAAAACAGTCTCTGGTTTAAGAATCATCCAACACCATCTGTAAAGTTACTATTGGCTGTAAACACAGGTGTTCACTTACATGGTTTGTTTAATGGTTTAAATTAAATGAAACATGGTTTGTTTAATGAACCACGACTGAAGGGGGTGGGGAGTTTTACAACATACTAAACAGCTCCTATTATGGCTTAGTGAAGTAGGTGAAGCAGGCGGTGCGCAACATACCATAGAACAGCACTCCGAAGTATGTTGTAAGGCAGTGAAATGTTTTCTAGCCTTTGGAAGGTCAGAAAGAGCTTAAAAAGATTCCTACTCGGGGAAGTTCTACCAAAGCCACCTTGGTTTCTGTGGTGTGTTTGGGTTTTGAGGTCCTTCAGCTCTTTTCCAACTACTTCTGCTTAGGGTAGAACTAATTTCATCCAACACCTCAGTCAGAATTAGGATTCAGCCATGAGTTCAAGTAAGCAGTTTCCTACAGTGATGCTTAAAAGTTTGTGAACCCTTTTGAACATTATTTCTGCATAAATATGACCTAAAAAGTGATCTGTTCTCCACCCAAGTCCTAAAACTAGATAAAGACAACCCAATTAAACAAATCAGTCAAAAGCATTATACTTGTTCATATCTGGGTAAATTATTAAGATATCTAAGGCAACCATAAGATGGCCTAGTAGCAAAGGGAGGTATGGGAAGAGGAGAAGGTGTTTTTTCCTAAAAATAATAACCCTGTAATTTGGCCTCAACTTGCAGACCCCATATTGTACCACTGCTAATATATATAAAAAAGGCAAACTCCAGTGACATGTTGTCTGCATCATTCTCATTGCATCATCCCCAAATAAAATCCTCAAATGCCTTAAAGCTAAGCTAGCTCTGTTAAAAAAAGAGTGTAAAAAGAATTATCTTTAGAGTTATCAACAAAGCTCAGGGTTTGGCAGTAACTCGATCCCTGAATAAAACTGCAGGTTCTTTTAGGAAAATGAGACTGTGTTTTCTAAAAAGACAGCAAAATGTGTATATTTCTGACAGGTGCCCTGTGTCAAGTTTTAAGTTCTGATGAGTCGACTGGCAGCGTGAACTGTGCATACAATACTAAAAGGCATTTGGCAAGATCTGCAAATAAGTCTTCTATTGTGCTTATAATTGCTTCATAACTACCAGTTTGTTTTCTGCTTGAATAATTTGCAAAAAAGAAGATAGGAAAACATTACAGGAGTAAATGTTCTGTGCATAACAGGGATAAAGTAGTCATTATACAGAAGTTCTTGAGATGACAAAGTGTTGGACTTTTCCTTGGAGTCAAGGAACTTGTGAGACTTCTGGAAAAGAAATGGTGGACTGAAGACAGTTCCACCGAAAGTGGAGCTGACGACCACAGCAGAGGGAAAAGCTGGCGAGTAGAGCAGCTCTTCATAATTCCTCTTCAGACAAGGAGAGGACTTGAGATCGCCCACAAATGCTCCAGACAGCTGCTCCTCATGAGGAGACTGCAAGACAGCAGTCTCTGGCAGTTTCAGAGCTCTGAGAGACGATGGAATAGCCATCTTGCTCAAACCACTGTTGGCACCTTTGAAATGACAATAAGTTTGCATACTTCCTTTTCTAATCACTTTTGGAAATTGCTTGTTATCACTTTTCAGCTATTATGAACCTTTGGATCGACAAGTCTGAAAACACCAGGTCAGTTTCCTTCAATCCTTAGTGAAAGAAGTTTTAAATACAAGTTTAAGGACTTAAAAAGATTTTTTTTTAATAAATAGCAAAAGTGTGATTAGAACTTTGTTTTTGGAAAGTTACAAATGGACCAAGGGTCCAGATGGATTTGAAATAAGATTTTGTAATTAATTAAAAGAATCCTTCCCATTGGAAAATGCTGTTGTTCTGAATTCTCTTAAAAAAAAACATGATCAGATGAGACTTTGAAGGTTGGGCACTAGAGGGAACCAGAAGGGACTAAATATTACAATTAAAGGATAAGAACAATTAAATTTGACTTACTAATACAGAATGGAGCAAAATGTTTTAGGATTGGACATATTGAAGGATATTTTTGAACAATGAACCAAGAAGTTAGTTTTAAGAGTGTCTCCCTCTGCAGATAGACTGTGTTTAAAAGATGTGGAAGAGGAACAAGCTTTACCGGACAAGACTGAGACTGATCTGAAAGTGGATTTAAAAATGACAGGCTACAAGAAGGATATGGAAAAAAGATGCTACACTGGATATACAAATGAAAGCAGCTGACATCTTAATAATTAAAATGGATATACAAATAACAAACCGAAAGAGTGACCTGGATAACTTTCCTATATTTGATTTACAAAAGAGGCTTGTAAAAGCTTTGAAGAATTTTGTGAGAAGGAACAAAAAAAATAAAAATAAATCAAGTTCTAGGACATGATTTGAAGGGACTAAAGATCAAGATTGTTAAAAGTATAAGGAAGGAATATAAAGTTGGTTTATTTGATCAAGATTAAAATAGATATGTTGTTATCTCTGGTAACCCTTAATGGACTTTCACTGATCAGGACTGAACGACGAGGCTTTAAGAATTTGTTTATACATAAGAGATGAGATATGGGAAGAAGAGATCATTTGTTGTGTTTTAAGAGAAGGTGATAAGTTACTAAAATCGTTTATCGGAAGTCATTTCTTGATTTCTTTACTATATTCTTATTTTTTCTTTCTTTTCTATTTTTCTTTTCTATTTCTGTCTTTTCTGTACTTTCTATTTTTTCTTTTTCTTTTTCTTTTTAAATTTTTAAATTTTTTAGTTTGTATTAGTTTTTATCTTTTTAATTATAATTTTTAATAAAATTGCTATAAAAAAAGAATACAGAATTTGCCAATGTTGATTAGGGTTAGTTTTCTACTTGCCAAACTAATTAAATAATATTTATTTAAGTTTTCACTATTATGCTCTGAACAATAGCTCCAGTCATACTCAGCCAGCATTTTTAGTGAAGGGACAATCAGAATTGTAGTTTTAAATATCTAAACGCAACTAGGTTGGATAAGGCTGGTTTAGCTGAACAGTGATTGCTTTAGAAAAATCAATGGTCACACCTCCTTGATCAGAGCTGTATAAAGCTAAAATAGCCAAAGCAGATATACATTTTAAAAGTTTGTGTTTTCTTTTAAAAAGTAGTGTAATTAAGAGCTCAGAATGCTCTTGTTCCTTTTTTGCCTGCCAAAAAGTTTTAGTCCAACAAAGAGTTTTGTGCACCAATCAATCATGTCCACTTATTTTGGCTGCCTTGCACTTTTTTCCCCACCAAATGGACAAGAATTAGGGTTATCAATTGATGACTGACAGTTCCTCTGTAAATTTATGTACCCAAGGCATAATCAGAACAAGGATATCTCACCAATCAATTACCTCTGGGGTGGGCAAAAACTTTTTGGACATGAGATTTTAACACTAGTGGCAGGCAAGAAAGGAACAAGAGCCACTCAGAGAATATAAATAATGGCAGATAGCCATTTGAAACTTCAGTCTCCCCCAACAAACACAGTTTGGAACCAGAGAGGGTTTTATATTAAATGGAGACCAAAAAAAAAAAAAAGCATTAAATAGTTGAGAGAATATTGAGCCAAATACAGAAGAGTCTTACAAAAGACTGTTTGATTTCATGGTTTGATGAAGACATGTCACAGAAATCTATGTGAGTTTCAGAGAGAGTGAGAAATTAAACAGTAAATCACATTTGCCAAGTCTTGAAAAAGCAAGTGGCTTTGAGTGTCTGGTCTATTGAAAAATAACCATGCAATCACAGGACCAGATTTCAAATTCTGCTTTGGAAAAGGTCTACATAGAGAAGTGGTGTTCCAGTTGTAATAAATCTAAATATAATGGCCACACAAATATGTACATGGGAAGAGGAATTTTACAAATTTTGCACACTTATTAAATCTTAACAAACAGCACAGTTGCATTTGATCTTAAAAACAACTTGGCAATGTACATGAATTTTGCAAGTCTGCTCTGCAATGTCTTTCAGTAAAGAAAACAAACAGAGCACCCTTAAAGCCAGCAATTAGAAAGGCGTTCTCCTAATTCTCCCTTTTATGCTGGAATATCATTCTAATGTCCTTACGATTTTAGAGCACAGCGGTTCTCCCATGGATTTAGTTAACTATCAGTGGAAAATGTAGTCATTACAAAATGAAGAATTCCAGGATTCGGCATAACTACTCTAGTTATTCTAGACAAAAATAATTGGCGGTGGCTTCAGCAATACCCACAGAGTATAGAATAAACCATATACAGTCACAGTGGGATCAACTTTGGGTATGGATGAGTAAGACTACTGTGTAGGACAGATATAAAAAAGCACCAAAAGGAAGCAGGTACCTTGTCTTAGCTGAACCTGCAGGAAATCCTCCTCCAATTCTAGAAGTCAAATTTGCTGTTACCAGAAGAAATGTTATCTGCACTACCTGGCAACATTGCATTACAACAGTAAGCTTTTACGGTGGCTGTCATCAAGTTCTCAACAACCATGCATGGCAACATATAAACACCTGTACTCAAATGCAACCAAAGGTCCTCTTACAAAGAGACACTTTTACTGTAGGTATAAGTTGCATCAACAGCCGATAAAGCCTATGTTGCAAAGCAGGAAGATGACAGGATGCCAGCATCCATACAGATTCAGTCTTTGAACAGCATCACACTCTTTCGAGTCTTGCATGGCAGGGTAGTTAATGAAGCATTAACCATTAGATTTAGAACTTCGAAGCCCAAAGATGACAGCTTCCTATCAGCAGCATTGATGTATTCTCAAAAGGTGTCTCTATAAATATTTTATTTATAACCCTAGCCAAGATCTAGTAAGCTTCTCTATTAAGCTGCCTTTAATAAAGTTCTCTTCCAGGAGGTAGCCTTCCCTTTTTGTCATGTAACTCATAATTAATAGAAGTAAAAAAAAAGTCATACTACCATACACAGGCTAGAAATGTAGCAAAAATGAAGCTCTTAAGTCTGCCTTATGTGCAACCAGTACAAAAAGCCAACCCCACTTACCTAACCATTCTTATATAACAGGTAATAAAAGCACAAACATTTGAAAAGAGATTCATTGGAGTCACAACATACAAAATAAAGCCTTGACTAGCTGATCTCACTTATCGCTTTATATGTTTTCCCTGAGCACATATAAGGTCATTTTAAAAATGTCTAGAAAAAGAGCAGATTACCTGGACAAATCCACCTTCCCTGGAGAATGAGTTTCATAAAAATCCATCAGTTTTTTCTTCAACAAGACATTAAGAGGTGGCTCTTTGATATCCACAGAATAAGGCTGCACATCAGGGCCTACTGGAACCCCAGTCTCAAAGCTCAGCAAAATCTTAAAGCAACAGCATTCAAGCAATTAACACAAAGTAATGATGCCCCAGTTAAGGTATCTCTCTCATTGCCCAGCCCTTGTTCTCATCTTCAAAGAAGATGGAGAAAAAATATGCACAGCCCTTCATTAAGTTCCTGCATTAGATGAAACAATCAAAAGGACAGCCCTGGGCAAGGCAAAGGCCTGAACTGGAACCACCTCTGTGGACATTACTTCTTTTTTCCCCTCCTTTTTGGAAGGTGGGGACCTTAAGCTCCTCCTGAGACACAAGGGATTATTCCTCACACTCAACATTTAAAGAGGCAGTGGTGGAGAAGATGGATGGGGGGTGACCAACCCCTCAGCAAGGGTGTCAAGTTTCAAAGGCAAGCTCTTCTCAGTCATGGCTTCAAAGGAAGAGCCACACGAAATCCAAGTGACCTGCTTCAGCCAAGGCGATAGCAGAGTGGCCTGCTTTGGCCAATGTTAGGAGACAGAGAGTCAAAGAATACCAGCTAATTCCAAGCCTCCCTGGGGTCTCCTATGCCTTGAGAACAGTGTCCAAGGCAGGATAGCCAAACGCCCAAGCTGAATTTGTTTGCAAATTCAGTCAGGATCTAGCCAAAATTGAACACCTATTCCCCATCCGACTCCACTAAAGAAGGCTGCCCTTAACACTCTCTCTTCCCTGTCACTCTTAGGAGGGGTTGCAGTGCTTATCCTTAGCTGGATCACTTCCCAACAGTGACCAGATGGACGACTATCAACAGAACACATGCACACCCCGCTTGTTCAGCCGGCAATCTCTTCACACGTGCAACCCAGCCCGGTGGGACTGCCCCCTGAGCAAACTGGCGCAGGCTCTTGACTTCAAATTTCGATTGATCGATCGCCAGGCTCCAACTCCTCCGACAGGTGCCCTTCAGTGGGGCCTCAATTCCGCTAAGGCTACGGTGGTTATGTATTATGGGACTTGTAGTCCGACGTCTCGGGGAAGACACTAGTTAAGGGACGCCAACTCCAGAGGGTAACAGAACCTGATTTCTGGGGAACGAACCACTGAAGAACTGATGCGCCACCCGTCACTGGAAATATTTGGGAGAGGCAACGTGCGGGTGTAGATTGTGTAAAAATGGAGCTGGGAAACGAACTCATGAAGGCGGTAGGCGCAGGTGTCGCAAGTAAACGGAACCTACGCACGTCTCGACTAAACCTCCACACACACGGCCAGGTTATGGTCGCTCTGGGGTAATTTCGGGAATCAAATCTGTCAACTGCGGGTCAATCGCGTCTTTATAACACGCTTCAATTACCCTCCCTCCGCTCGCAACTTTAACGAGATGAGCTAAGGTCCGCTGCAGAGGCTTACGATTCGGCGAGGAGGACCCGGCGCGGCTGCTTCGCCCCTAACCCGCAAACGACTCCGATCGCTTCCCCCCTCCACCATTAATAACAGCAATAACAGTCCGAAAGAGTGACAAAAATCCCACGGGAGGAGGGGGGCGGAGTGTGGGTTAGGGGTAGGCGCACCGGTCGAACCTGCCCAGACTCACCCCCTTTTCCTCTCCTTCCAGTCTACCCAGCTCGATCACTTACTTGTCGTATTCTTGTGTCATGTCTGGCAGTCAGTGGGTGGCAGAACTGGCCTGGCTGGTTGGGACGGGAACTTGCTGCGGCCCAGGCGAGTAGGGAGGGGATGAGGAAGAGCAAAGAAGAGCAGCGAAAGAAAGATCGTACACAGATCGCCGCACAAACGGGTTTTGTCGGCTTTTCTCGCTCGCTCAGGTGGCTCCCGGGAGTCGCAGGTGGAATCGCAACTGCGCCTAGCTTCCCATTGGCTTGAGTCGAGAGGCTGGTGCTGGGTGGGATGGGACGACGGCAGAGCAACGCCCCAGCGGCACGCCAGATTGGAGGACGATGGAGAGGAGGGCGGTGCCAGGTGGTGGTGCCGAGTTCTAAATGGAACTTCGGGGGTTGCTGTGTTCCGAGTCACGCTACGCGGGCGGCGGATCCGGTCGGGTCCCGCCGGAGTTCTTTTAATGTGGCGTTGTTGTGCTGCAACTTCTATGGCACGGTCCAGGCTCCCCTTGGACCTCCCCACTGCTGTCGGGAAGAAGGGGCCAAATTATGTAAACCCCCCTCCCCACGGGGTTGGGAGAGACGCCGCGGTTACGTTATTTAAATCCGCAAGATTGGGATGAGGATCTGAGTGTGTCTTAAGTGTGACACTGACGGCGATTGCGAGGGGCGGGGGTGGGGATTTCTGTGTCCGAGTGTTTATTTCACTTGCTTGAACTAAATCCAGACCTGTTCCGATTTCACTTTTACTTTGAATGCGGGCGCTTTAAAATATTTGTATATTTTATGTACTACCTTTCTGGTAGGGTAATCCTAGAAACGCGGCTCAAATATCTCGAAGAAGGGTGGCTAAAATCTATATTCTAGGTAATTTTTTTATTCGGGGAAAAAAAGCCAACAATGCAAAGCAAACTAAACATCAGCCCGAAAGATGCATATCCTGCTCTGGAGCTTTATGCAAACGGTTGACTAGTCTAAAAAAAAACCTCACCAACATTGGCACTAAATAAATGTCTACCAGAGTGTTCCAGAACTAAGATGCTGCTAATTAACCGATCCACTTTTGGTTTGCCTTCCAACTTCTGAGGACTGAAACGGGGCCCTACGCGACGATCTCTGAAGGCAGATTCGTGTAGGAACGCGGTAAACAAAATGCTTTGTCATACCGATTTCTGTCCTAACCTTCCTGTAAAGTGGACTGGATAAAGAGACTTGCCCAAGGCAAGTATCCAGATAAGTGTGGTTTTGAATTTAGATATCTGTTACATTTCCTTGATATATGGGTAAGATCAGTCATTAATGAAGGACTAAAATTATCCCCAAATCATAAAAAGGTGCCACCCTATAAAAACATAATTGGACAGTTTCTTTCAGCTATGCTGCTTGTATATTTACATACTAGAGTCTTGTATATCAGCTCTATTTTTCCATAATTTAGAGTTTTATTACCACTATAAGCCTCCATAACTACACATTCAAAATTTATAATATTTAAATTGGCAGATGAAACATTTAATATTCAAATAATGTTTAAATCATGATTTAAATGTTTAACAGTAAAATCTGCAAATGTTACACCAGTGAATGGTAATAATGGAGGAATCAGATAAGAGTTTGGGGGAAAATTGCACAACGTTCTAAAATGAATGGCATGGGGATCTGGTTGTATAACATGAATTGATGGGTGAAAACAAGACAAGATAGAAAAAAGCGATTTAGTCATTTGGAGACCCCAGAATGAATGAGACTGGTGACTTTTTGGTAACAATTTGCTTGAGAAAAAGATCTGTTTGTTTTGACTATATGGTTTAAGCATAAGTTCATTAATGTAATGAATAAAGGAATGAATGTAATTCTAAAAACATGATTTATTAATTTGTTTACAATGAAAGATTGAATTAGTGAAGGATACTACAATGGTGAGAGGTTCCAAATGTGGGGAAGACAATTTCTTGGTAATGTCAAGAGAAGATCTCAGGAAAAAAATGTACATGGAAAAAAAGAAGTGAAAGAAATGAGCGTAAAAGAGCTGTGGGAAGAGAAAATTTGAGTCCTGTGTGAAAAAAAACATTAGAAGACAGATTAATCTCTCAGCAGAATGAATGGAAAGTGGATGCAAGGAAAGAGGAATGGAAGGTGTTTGGGTCAGAATGAGGAGTTACATTAATGGGAAGTATGGAAAAAAGATGCTTAGAGGAATGATGAAGTGAAAGTAGCTGTGGAGGAGAAAAAATGCATAGTGCAGAAATGAGGCTGAGAGAAAGATGCTGTCTGATGAATAGAGAAATAAAAAGATGATTACAAAGACTGTGGTAAAACAGCAAGGAATGCTGAAAGTCCAGAGAGGCAGAAGAATGGAGAATGATTTTGACTGCATACCTTAGGAAAATGTTTACTAAAGACATGATTGGTAAAACAGCCAAATGCTAGTCAAAAGGTAGTGGGTAGCCTGTGCTCCCTTGTGAAGACTGTGTGTTGCAAGAAGCTAAAATGGCTGTGCAGAGGAATCTCTGTCCACTTTCATTATATAGAAGTGAAGATTGGTTGTGTCAAGAGAAACATATAAGTGGAATGCAGTGGGATTGTTAAGAAGCGGGTGTGGTGAAACAAGGAGAAACAAGAAACAATGAGGGAGATGAATGGATGTGGCCTGAATTCAACAGCGTCCAGGTTGTACCCTGATGTAGTTTGGTTAGACTGAGAAAAGGAGCATGAAATTGCAAAACAAAAAAATGGAAGAAGAACAAGTGGGACAAGAGGAAGGAAAGAAAGTCAGAGCTGATGGAGTTGGTGAGATGCTTGAAAGGAGAGAAATCTAAAGAACAAAAATTGATGTATGAAGAAATATATGGACAACATCTGGAAGGATAGAGAGGTTTGGAGAGCTATAGTGTATGGTGTTGGTGTAATAAACTAGTTTTGACTGTACTTCCTTATTATCTTGGGTCTTTGATTTTTGGGGGTTGCATTTCTTGCTTCTTTCTGCACTCCATAATATTGCTTAGCCCAAACAAATAGCATGATGGGTAGGTATTGAGGAAGTTCACGGGAGGAGGAAGAATGGAAAAACTCAACATGGTGGTCAGGGCCACAACGGGGGGGGGGCAAGTGGGGCATGTGCCCCGGGCACCATGCTGGGGGGGGGGGGTGCCAAAATGTCGAAATAGTATTTGTAAACTGAATGTTTCCTGGCTCTTATAATAATTCCCACAATAAAACTTGCCAACCCACCAGGGGGGTGGGGGGGAATCCATGTTTGCCCTGGGTGACACAGACCCTAGTTGTGGGCCTGATGGTGGTCATGGCTGTGTAATCCAAGCCCTGGCCCTTTATTACATGTATCATCTTGATTTTTTTGACCCTTGTTGTGAACACCATTAATATACAGTATATGTATGTATTTATGTATGCTTAAATCAGCATTTTGGTTCATTCTTCCTCCCAATTTTACATATATACATGTGAGTGTGTATGTGTTGTATATGTGTATTCTGAGTCTGGGACATACTTTTTGTAAACAAACTTAACTGTATATTTTTTCCAGAATTCTCATAATGTTTTTTGTTTATTATGTATTTATTAGCTAAATAGACTGCTTTCTCCCTAAAGAGCTCAGAGTGATCCATTATTTTATCCTCCCAACAACTATATGAAGTAGGATGGGCTGCAAGAGAGTGACTGGTCCATTAGCTCTTCGTGGTCTTTATGAGTGATGTTTTTCTCACTCACAAAAGAAAAAGACTGCTCTCTCTTAAAATGAGTAGGTGGCCTCTCAAAGTTGAAAGAGCACCCTAGAAAAATCTAATGGCAAACCACTCCTATATGGTTATCAAGGAAATATGGGCAAAGGGGAGTGCAAGTTTGGGAAAATACTTATGTGATTGTCTTTACCCTTCCTTTTTATATCACCCTCCACCCCCAAAATGCCATATGTGTGCCTCTAAATTGATTTGAATTAAACTTTCGAAAGAAAGCTGCAGTTCCCATGTCGGCCAGGCTGATTCATCAGTGACTCCATTCACAGAGTTGCTTTCAGTGAAGTAACACCCTTTTGTTGCACAGACTGGGTGGCTGCGATGCATTTGACTAATGGGCCAGGCAGAAGTAAAATGCTTGTGACGTTGCTCTAATTACACCGCAGCTGAGAAAAGCTGTTTACGGCTCTGGTTTTCAATCTTTCATATCTCAATTCCTACCAGTTGTTTTCTATGAACGCGCCTGGGTCCCACCAAGAGGGAAACCAAAGCCTCCCATGTTTCCCATAAGGACATTTGTATATTTGTATAACACAGGTATGTCGGTGTTATAATTGTTTACGGTTTAAAAGACTTAATTGAAATCTAAATGACTTTGTGTCCCATATAGATTACTTTCGAGACTCACCTATAAAATAAGTGCTACCAGCTGAAAACCATTGTTCTGCAGCATGAGGCCGCCCTAAAGATACAACTGCAATTACAGGTGGAACCCTCCAGCATCCACAGATTGGGCTGGTCCTTTCTAACTCATTAACAGAGGAAGAACATTCCTGAGAAAAGTGAAACAGCAATGTAAGCAGCCAACTTTTATTTGATTATTGTAATGGATTGGGCAATGAGCCACCACATGACTTTATATCAGCAAATCAAATAGTCTAACCATTTCAAATCCTTTTGCCACCTTTGTGGGCAATCCTTTCTTTAAGCGCTCTTTTCTCTTCCTTCCAGTCTTCCACTGACTCTTCTTACCCCTGCTTTGTTTGCAGAGGGGGAAACCTGACCACAAAGTAGAAAATACCTGGTGGGTGGTGGCATTTGGAAGTTGTGGCAGGGAACAACGTCCACAATTTGATTTCTGGTAAATTAATATTTTGTGGCTGCCTGGACATATGCGATAATTATGTGAATGCACCCATGATATGCTCTGAGAATTTCCAATGTGTCCAAAGGTCACTGTCTCCTGTTTTAGGGAAACAAAGGTTCAGCCAGTAGTACACAGAAAACCTTTTGCATTGTGATGAGCTGTAGAAACACAAAGCAGACTTAGAATTGGCATAGTTGCTGCAATATTTAATATTTTTCTTACAGCCAGCATAGCTACCTTTTTTGTGACCAAAGGTAAAATTATTTTAATCAGCAGCAAAGTGCAATATGCCCACTATTATTTTTGTTAATTTTTGAGCCAGACAGTTTGAGATGGTATTGCTACTGCAGCATCTTCATTTAATCGCTTATTATTGATGCTAAAAGCAATCCTGTTACTATTGGAAGTGGAACCCCCAAGGAACACGAGTTTGAGAAAAGCATTACCATTAGACAGTTTTAGACTGTGGCCTTCATCATCTCCCTCTCTCCCTTCTAAGATGCTAATGTGTATTGTTTTGCCATCAGAAATGGCAATCTAGTTTCTGCCTATGGTAGCGGGTATCCTGCTCACTCTATTTAATGGAACTCTAAACTTCTGCTCCATAGTCCTGCCTTGATAGCATCAGCAGCAGAGATGCACAACATTTGCTGACTCTTCAGAGGAATCTCTATGACTGCAGCCGCACTGTTTCAAGTCATAATTGTGCCAATTTCAGTTATGCATAATTAGTTCCCAGATGGAGCTAACCCAACAGATTCTTTATTTGATTACAGCTCGGTTTCAAGCCAAACAACATCCAGGTTTGTTCCTGGATGATATATGTAGGGCTTGCTGTGAAGCTTCCAGAGAAACTGCAATCCAGAACGTGCTTTTCAAGTGTAGCATTCTCCACCTGTTACTGTCACTAGGGTATTTTCTGCTGCAAAAGGTGGTATTCTCACCATTTATCCTGTGTAAAAGGAAGATGTGCATTTAAAATTAAAATTACTTATTTGCAGCTGTTGTCATGGGCTCTTCCTCCAGATGAATTATATAGTGTATCTTATTGCTCTTTAGGTCCTTTGGGGGACTAACAAAATGTAGACAGCCATGAAATGGGGGCATATTTAATAAGTCAGTCCATACTTCAAAAATGTTTTGGAGGATGGTCTTCAGACCTTACACAGTCATCTTTTTCCCAGTTTCCTGCACTTAGGCTGCTTCAATGAAGAGCAGAGAAGCGCTGTGCTTGTGCATGGTCCAAAATAATCATTTCATATAATTTTTAAGGCATGTACAGCCTTAATATTGAACACATCACTCAAAGCTGCCCCATACATTGCAGAGGAAATCAACTGTAAAGTTTCTGTTGAAAATCTGTAATGTCTGAACGTTTTTCCTTTCTAGGCGCATGGGCATTGCATATTTTCAGATGTTGAATGTTGCAAGAAAAATATCAACCTACAGAGAAACAGATTTAGCCTTTGTTTTAAAGCATGAGAAGTAGGAAGTGTATTAAATTGTGAGTTAGCAGCAGAATCTACTGAAGCATAGGAAGTTCATTGGTAGCCCCTTCAACCATTCTTGAAACTTTATCAGACCCTTAAAGATGGATAAGGACAGATATATTTATTCTTTTATTTATTCTGAGAAAAGCTAAATCATTGGTTTAATTTTTTCATTATAAATGCAGACACACAACCAGATCAAACCACTAATATCTCCTTAGTAAGTTTACAGGTGTAACCACATTTCTATGGTAATTACCTGAGCCAAGAGTAAATTCAACTAAATTCACTAGGGCTTTCTTCTTATTTCTAGATTCAACTTTCAAAGCACACCAAGCTTTTCCAGAACTTCAGCCAGCTTCAGCTTTTAATTTTTCATGTAAAAATTGTGAAATGGTACCATTTAAGCTAGAACATGGTAAACACATCTCAAAGAAAAAGGAATATCTAAGTTCTGCTTCTTTATTGGCTGCAGTCTCTGATTTCCCACATTCTAATTTGTGATAAATACATATTGAAAGCTTTGCTACTACTTTATTGACTTGCTAGCACAAAGAGAAACTGTTACCCTACTGATTTGGGAGATAACATCATCCTGCTTTGAAAAACTTCCTGAAGTTTTGTTGCCCTCCCACTTCACTCTATTTTAAGGATGTGAAGATGGATCTTGTTCATGCCACCACTTTGGTTTACAGGAGTATGAAAGAGCTGCTCAAATCCACAGGCTGAGTATTTCTGAACCCATTTTGCTCCTGGATGCTTGGATGCCAGCTCCTAAGCCTAGGAACTGTTGTCAAACTTAAGCTAGGAGATCAGACCAGGCGATGGTAACCTAAGCCTAACAATACAATCCTATGTACATCTAATTAGAAGTAAGTCCTATTTTGTTACCTGGCTTACTTCCAAACAAGTATAGGACTTCAACCTCACTTAGAAATTGTTGGATTGTTGCAATAACCTCTTCATAGAACTGCCATTCAGAAATTTTAGCTGTAGGAATTTTAGACAGACCAGAATGTGGTAGCAAAGATTGGAATTGGGAATCTATGTCTGTAATCTGTATTACAATGAATTTCTCCTACTGTACTTTAGCTATAAGTACAATTCAAAGTATTAGATATTGCAGTTAGTACAGACCTAGGATACCTAATGGGCTATTTCAGCTCACTTGGCCCTATTATTCCTTTAAATCGGTGTTTTTCAAATTTGGCAACTTTAAGATGTGTGCCTGGGGGGTCCTGGAACTCCCCACATCTTTAGCATGGGAAATTATTTTATATGTTCTGCTGATAACCACAACATAATTGTTTCTTGCCCAAATCTGGAGGAATTATTCTCTGTAGCTATACCTGCATTACAGTATGGAATTCACTTTCTGGGAAATTCAACACAGACACACACCCACTTCTGTTCAAGATGCTGTTGTTCTAGCAGGCATTTTCCTTGATGAGCTGAATAATTTCAATACGTGGATGTCATTTCTTAAAAACTGTGCTTCTGTTTCTAGGATATGATGGTATCAACTGTTGTGGTATTTTATTAATTTGGCATTCATGAATGTTTTAAACCGTTGAAAGCCACCTGGAGTGTTGTGACAATAAGGTTGAATTTTTACAAAATAAAAAGTGTATTTGAGCCTAATTAGCAAAGAATTTTAAAGTTCTAGTTATTAGTGTTATGTATCTGAAGCAAGTAGAACTGCTATTAAATCAAAAGTAGAACTAGAGATAGAAAAAAAATACATTACCATAAGTAATTATTTATTTAAATTAATTATAGCCACCCACTCCCATAGACTCTGGGTGGCTTACAAATGCAAATCCAAAACACTAAAAACCATTAAAAACATACAACACCACAGGCAGCCTAGACTAAAACAATCAAACCATAACAAATCAAACCAAATGAGGGGCCCCACAAATTCATCAACTCCAGGCCTGGGACCAAAGTCAGGTTTTAAGAGCTTTCCAGAGCTTTAGGAGAGAGGACATGTCTGTATCTCTGTGGGGATGCTGTGACAGACAAAGCACACTTCCTTGGTTCCATAAGATGACAATATTTAATAGAAGGAAGCTGGAAGGTACTCATTCTGCCAGAACGTACTGGGCAGGCAGAAACAGTTGGAGATGGGTGGTCCCTCAGGTATCCGGGCCCTATGCCGTAAAGTTATCCTGTGTTCGTCCACACCCACTTCTAACCCAATACATATGGAGGTCTGTGATATTCAGTGACAGCAGCCTTATTGGCCTCGCTGTAATCCCCATTACTCAGTATTTTTGACAGAGGTAGAGTTGGGGAGCAGAGCACAGGGTGACAGAGAAGGAAACAAAAAATACAAGAAATTGTAAAGCAGATAAACTGATTTTTGCTGAAGGCACTTGGGAAGAGAACAAGGATTTCTAATCTGAATACAAACAGAAAAGTAGCTAAAGTTATTGTTTTTGAGCGTCACACCTTACCCCCAGGTGATTCCACTTTTAGCTGCTTAAGAAATGCAGCCCCACCTCAGCATAATGTGAAGTGGATTCAAAGCCCTTGGTGTTCTAGGCTCAGACAAAATTAAAGTCTCCTTGACTCCTGGGGCCTTCCATGGACGCCTCTGTGCAGTTTTTTTGGCCGGATACGGAAGTGGTTTGCCACTGACTTCTGGGTATTTTTTTCCACTTCCCAATTTCCCTTAAAACCTGATCTCCATAAAGATTACGCATTACTATGCACCACAAGCCTTTTACTTATTTCATTCATAAAATGCTGAATACTCAAACTGAGATCAGCTGCATTAAAAGTATAGCACCTTTTATTTGTAAATACTGGATTTTTTACCCCCAAAATACAAGCACTAAAAAAAAAACCAGTTTTGTGTATTGGCTATTAAGTTGCTCCAGCATCCCAAAAATAATACAACAAATTGCTTGGGCCAGGACTGGTTCAAGGTAAGCAGTATATAACACAGAATTAACTCCCTGTACTTTCAAAATAAAGTTGTATCTGTCATTAAATACACCCCCCGTTTCAAAAGGAGGTAAGCAAGTAAACATATCTATACAATTAACTGCAGTAGCTGAAGGTTAATATTGTATCTCTGAAGCAGGGTGGAGTTTAACTTGAAATGGAAGGTCCAAGAAAACTAAATTTGAGCCTGTAGTAGCCCAGTATTACAAGTTTAACTTGAATGTGTAAGTGTAGTAAAAGAAAAATCTGGCTAGGCATGACAGCTGTTCCACACTTTTAGAACCTTAGAAGACTATGGCTGGAAGGGGCCACTTAGGCCGTTGAACCCAACCCCTTCCTTCAGTTTAGGAACACTGAATCATTCTGGACAGAGGGCTCTTTACTCTCTACCTGAACACTTCTAGGGAAGGGGAACCTACCAGCTCTTTGCATATTGAATTCCACTGTCAATCTGCTTTGTTAGGATATTTTTCCTCCTAGAATTCAATGGGCACCTACCTTCCTATTGCTTACATTGTTATTTCAGAACTGCAGTAACCAAAAATAGCTCCAGTTTTTGCATTATGGAACATTAAAGGACTGGTATTTTATTTTCTTATGTGTGGCATTCTTTCAGTATTTGAAGAGTTTCCCCAGCCTTTCTTTAAGGCTAAAGCTCTAAGTTTATTCTCTCTCTCTTGATAGGATTCTGTTCTTAGTCCTCTGTTAATCCTCACTGTCATTCTCTGCACCGATCCAGTTCCTCTAAAATCTTCTTGAAACATGGCACCCAGAATGGAATACAACATTTAGGGGGGTGGGGTGGGGACCTGACCAAAGCAGAATAAATGCGTTACTTCTCATGATTAATTAAAAAACAGGTCTTCTATTGATGCAGCCTAAAATTACATTTGCTGCTTTTGCAGCCTCATTACTGTACACTGTTAACTCATATTCATTTTGTCAGCAATTAGTACTCCAAGTTCTTTTTCAAAAGTACCATTAGGAAGTGGGACATCCCTGATCATCTATCAGTACATTTAATCCCCCCCCCCCAAGTTTCCTTTGAGCTTTAACAGCAAAAAAACAAATAAAACACCCTTTATCTTTCAATGTCGTGGCCACGTTTAGCTACTCTTACAAGTAACTTACTTTCTAAAATATAAAAGAAGTTACTCTGGGATTAAAACTGCTGTCTACCTGGAGAGTCAGAATGAGAAGTTGGAACCTGCCTGTACACTTTGAGATAAGGCATTGTAACAAGTTGGCTTTCTGTTCCATTAGATTCAGGAAAAAAATTAATTTCCAAAAAGGTGACACTTCAAAATATCAGGTTTTATTTTTTGCGGTAATAAATACAACATTTTAATAAGAAAAATATTATAGAGGCATATAAAGAAAACATTATTTATATTCTTTATATTA
Source organism: Candoia aspera (assembly GCF_035149785.1). NCBI lineage: Eukaryota > Metazoa > Chordata > Lepidosauria > Squamata > Candoiidae > Candoia > Candoia aspera. Next base: position 139,544,832 of record NC_086153.1, on the reverse strand, counting down.
TACAATATAAATGTATGAACATTTTATAATATCACTGGTATTGCACAGAAGAAACAAACCTTGGTAATTAGTCAGATCTCATCTTTTCTGCAAGTTCCCTGAATGTATGGATGTGCAAGGTTCAGTTCAAACATATTACCAGTCCAACAAATTTAGCTTGCAAACCCACTTTGTATGAATCACACAATCAAAAGTTTCCCAGACTGGATGTTCAGGAAATGGGGGCTTACCAGCATTATATGCATTTCATACAAAACTGTTGTTTAACAAACTGGTTAATATTCTACAAAACCAAGGCTGCTAGGGCAGGAGAGACCTGAGAAAACAGAGGTAACGTTCGAACCTATCAATGATTTCTTCTTCCACAAAGCTTGGTTGTTAGATTGGGAATATGATTTCTGAAGCTGACCTAAATGTAAACTAATTGCAGAAAGGACGCATCTGTCTTAACCTGATGATTTCCATGGAATTAGATTAATGAAATGGAGCATGAAAGTTACATGGATGATTTTTGGTTACTACAGGTCTTCATTCTTCTCAATAGCCTCTGGTCTTACGACTCATTTTTTTTGAACTTTGAATATTCTGGACTTCATATGAAGTTTGGAATGAAACAGTTTATGTTCTATCGTAGATACTTCTTCATGGATGAGAGATGGCTGCACTCTCAGGAGGAAGGAAAACAGATGTAGCACAAACCGATAGGTATGGGGAAAATCTGATTCACTGTATTGGCTGTGATGACCACACACCCTAACAAAGAAAGAAATAATATTGTAAGAAAAGGAACACAAATATATTCTAAAATTAAAACATTCAGAAAAAGAGGCCAATTCATAAATACTAATAATCTTGTGGGCTTAAAATGAAGGAAAATCCCAAGTAAACTTCCTTGGAGGAAAGGCAGGATATAAATATAAACGAACAACAAACAAGGTCAATGCATGGAGGATTGAGCTATCGGTTTGGTTCCTGGTTTTAACGTCTATGTACTACTTCTGGAATCTCAGGCATTATATCCAAAATACCAGCTGATAAAAGACAGCATGTCCATGTTTATCAGCTTCCTGAAGGTATCTGGTTAGCCAGAATGTTAGACCAGATGGCCACCAATAAAAACCATTACAGATCTTACATTCTTTAAAACTAAGCACTTAGATACAACATAGAAGTGTATGCAATGATGTCAGATAGATGTCATTCCACCAGTAGAACAAATCATAATTTCAGATTCACACTCCTTCCCCTAAAAAACTGTTTTCCAGAGCAGAACTGGGATACATTTAGGACATGAGGTAAAGTGAGAAGAGTGAAGGGAAGTCTCACTGAGTAATCAGAAGTCTGCTTCCATAACGCTGGATGTAGCCTATAATCTTTTGCATTGCTCATCTTCAAATTAACCCTATAAAGTCATACAATCCCTATCTACATATAGGTTGTTGACACTCTGGAGGCAGCAACTTAGATAAGGATCCAGGGACATAAATGTTGAAGACCATGACTTCAACTCAAGTCATAGTCACATAAACTGGGGAGGAGATGGAGTGGATTAGGAATTGTTTGAAATGCAAACCACAAGGTATCTGCTACATATAATTACAGGTAGTCCTCGCTTAACAACTGTTCGCTTAACAACTGTTCAAAGCCTGGGAAAGGGTCTTTACAGCCCATAAAGCACTTCTGGCCATTGTGAAACACTGCGCCACCTCCACCCCGTGAATGTGACCGCATTTCAGGCGCTGGGCAACCAGCTCGCATTTACAACTGGTTGCCAAGCGCCCCGCAATCATGTGATCGCCATTTGCAGCCTTGTCTGCCAGCTTCCCCAGAAAGTCAATGGGGAAGCCAGCAAACAAGGCTGCAAGCGGAGGGTACGGAGGGAAGGGAAACCCTTCGTGGAGCCGCAAGAACAAAGTTCAAATCATGAAGATTTCTGCTTCATTCCTCCAGGATCTGAGCTTTGTTCCTTCAACCTGCTGAAGCGTTTCCCCTCCCCTCCATGCACAGAGGGGAAATCCATGGTGGGGCTGGAGGAATAAAGCGAAATCTTCAGCATTTGAGCTTCGTTCCTTAAGCCTGCTGAAGGGTCCCCCCCCCGCCACCTGCACAGAGGGGAGGGGAAACCCTTTGGCAGGCAGCTCTTTCGCTCCATCCGCTTAATGACCTGGGAGATCACTTAACGTCTGCAACTGGGAGTGCTGGGATTGCGGCCACTGAGTGAAGTAGTCATGTGGGCATCTCGCTTAACAACAAATTCACTCAACAACTGAGATTCTGGTCCCAATTGTGCTCATAGTTACATTGAGCTGTTTTTGTGCAGAAGTTTTCATTCTCACTGTGGTACAGGAAAGTATCAGCTCTCATGGTCTCTAATGGCACAATTAAAAGAAATGAAACCACACGATCCTCTTTAAAAATTGAATTAATTCGGTGGTGGAATTGTCTTAGTCTGATTTCCCAACAGCCACCATGTTGGTATATTGTTTTCTGCTACAGCCATTAAGTTACTATGGTAACAAATCACTCTGGCAGGGTTAACAGGTCAAACTTAAGTATCCTCAGTTTTGGGTGTGAAAAGAATGACCATATAAGAAAATTGCCTGGAGAGGAATTTGTCTGGGCTTGTTACAGTTTCAGTTTCCTTTTTGTATCCTCTCCTTCCAGTCCTCTCAGAGCGCGTGTGAATGCATAAGCTTGTAAATATGTTTATGTAAGAAGCTTTCTGTAAATAGATTTATTTTTATAGAAATGCCTGGTGTTTTTTCTGATCTCTCGGGCCAAAGGCTTTCCAGCACACTCTGACACACCAGACTATTCATTTATATGTATAGGAGGCAGAGAATTTTTGTAGGATTGGTCCAAGCATGCAACCCCATAAATTCCTCTAACACAAGAGCAGGTAATTGTTTCCCCAATGGTTTGAGGCAGCCAAAAGCCACAGCAGCAAGATGATGCCACCAGAGGTGCCTGAGACTAAGATTTTCACTGATAGTGACAATGAAAGCTTTTTCAGAATTTATTAGATGTGTTTGAAATCTATTTGACTGCTTATATGCCATTTTTGTTTGGTTTCCCATTGAAAACTGGTGGGAAATCTGTTGTTTATCATTGGCCACAAGTTTTGCTGGCCACACTTGGTGTCTACAAGGATTAAAAAGTAGATTTGGTGGCCACATGGAGCCCTGGGACTTTCACATCTACATTGATAGATGAGGTTTACAAGACAGTACAGAGTCATCTATTCTAGCCAACATATTAAGTTGCATAATATCATTGGTCTGATGTTTGTGGAAAAGTGTTTTTATAGCCTTACTGGACCTTACTTTAAAAAATATTTTAAACTTAAATATAAGAAGATAAATATAAATAAATGATAAAAATATAAAAGAAAAGCAGAATAAAAGAGTAATATAAAATAATATAAAAATCCAAAATAAACTGATAGATCATTTATATCTAAAATTAATTTAAATGCCTATAGTTAATAGGATTCCTCTCTGATCACATAATTAATAATATTCCGTTTGTCATGTTAAAAATTATTTTTGTTTTGTTAACAACTTTTGGCAGTCTCTGGGTTGGATTGCCAACTACAGTAGGGCTTCAGTTTGTGTACTGCTGCTTTAATACATGTATTTTAATACAGACAATTTAATGTAGACATTTTAAAATAGAACATTTAGCATTATGTTTTCAACAAGAGTATTATGTACTTACTTCTTGCACTTGTTAAGTGTACACAACCAATAGTCTCTGTTCAGAGGGGTAAAAATATCACCTTTTTGTTGCAAAACTGCTGCCAGGCTGTGCCCATGAAAACAATTCATTTTTGTGCTTTCTTCAGTCCAGTTTAGCTGGAAAAGGGAAGGCTTTCGCTTCTCAGTTAACCCCAGGCAGCCAGTCAGGGTACGAAACTGTCTCTGAAGATCCATTACCACTTCTGTACAAAACAGAATATTACGCTAAAGAAATACAACCATTCAAGATTGTTTTAGGTATATATCAGGTCCCCGGTTTAAGAAGGTCCTGGTTTACAGATGACTCCTAGTTAAGAACAGACTGCCGTAAAAACTACTATATTAAAAATTCGAGTTAAGAACAATGTTTCGGGTTAAATACACAATACTACTTTGTGTATTATTATATTTAAGATGTTTTAGTGTATTTGGAAGTGTTTCTTCAGTGTTTTATATGCATAGAAAGGTAAAATACATACTTTATACTAAGACAAACATTTGACTAACTGATGCTAAATAACTGTTCTGACTTACATACAAATTTGACTTAAGGACAGACTTAGGAACAGAGCTTGTTCTTAAACTGGAGACCTGCTGTACCCAAATATTTCAGGTTGTATGAAAGAAACAAACTTCACATAACACACTCAAATTCTTTGTAAAAGTTGCCTCAAAATTCAGAAGAGATACAGGTGGTTAAAGCCTGACTAAAACTTACAAGACTGTGGATGTCTCATGACATGCATTTTAATTTAATGTCAACTCTTGGGTAGTTCACACAAACAGTTGAGTTGACATAAACAAAAAGGGAAAATCTCATCCTCTTAAGAAAGGGTAACATAAATTTCCTTATTATGAATTTCTATTCTCAGAGTGTCACAAAGGGCATTTGTAACCATAAGAGGGTAGCTCCCTCTGGGAGCAAGTAAGGCAGGATCCAATTTCTAATTTGGTCTCCACCTTTTCAAGGGGAGGTATCTTCTCTATTCCTAGATCAGACTGAAAGAACAATGCAGTCTCTCAAGCCAGTACTAAAGTATGTCTGAAATGGGAAGCTCTAACAACTGGAGCTTTCACAAACCAGAATAGTTAAAAACAGGCAACATAGGAAAAAAAGCACAAAAAAGTGGAAAATTCGACAGTGCTGTTTAATGTTAATTTGTTGTTTAATTTAGGTTCTTTTGTTGTTGCTATATCCTTCTGGTCCTAGAAAAAAGAGATGCCAAAAACCATCTCTTGGGTTCACACATTTCTCTAACTGAACACTGTGGAAGCAAGATTTTCATTAAAAATCTTGGAGTGCCTACAGTGGAACCTTTCCTCTTTTCTAACAACATTCAAAGCTATGAGCTCTTAGGGACTTCTATTCCACTCGGCTCTCTAAGTAGGATTGGTGTGGGGATCCAGATGGCTCTTTTTTCTGTTGAGTTAAAATAAGAAATTAGACTTCGTTCTTTCTAGAAGGAGATACCCTTCCAAAGTGATCTTATTAGGATGCAGAATGGGAAAGAGGGCCTGGAAATGAATAGTTCTAGGAAATGCTTAATGTTATATACTCAAAAAGGTTATAGTAAATGGCTATTGATCTGGCTAGAGTGGGTCTGCTCCTACCTGTGATTTTGATGTGTCTCGCATATTAATTACCTGTTAAATTACCTGTGTAAGATGAGCACTGTATAAATCATATAAACAAAGAGACAAATGAATAAAATTCGTTCTAGAATTGAGCAGCAAGTTATTTTTGGCTTCTCATTGTCTGTCATGTTCATCGTTTCAATGTTCTGAATACATCGTAACGTTTCGCATGTCACTTTCCTGATACGTGTTTGCAGAGTGGAGAGTTCCAGCCGTGCCAGGCTGTAATCTCATTACTGTAACTGTGGAATGTATGTTTGGGTTATGGAATGTCTTCAAGGTTACTTTCTCAGGCCGATGTGGGTGACGGTTGCTAACTTCTGGGAGGGGGTGGTTGCTAACCGGGAGAGAGGGCGGGACCGGGTTTGAAGCGAGGGTTTTTAGTTTGTATTTGGTGCGCTTTTGCTCATTCTCAGCTTTCTTTGTATTTGCACACTATTCTTTCAATAAATCAGTTATCCTTAAGCATCTGCTTGTGAGACTGAGTCTGTCAGAATAGGCAATCATTACATAAAGCTGAGAATCCTAAAACTCTTTCCACTAACCTCCTTCCAGTGTTACTGTGAGGAAATAAAGTTAGTGATGACTGAACCTACTTCTCGCTCGGGAGAGAGTGAGGATTCCAGTGTGGGGGAACCGGATTCCATGAGGCAAAGAAGGGAAAGGACCCTCACGCCGGAGTCGGAGGAGCTGTCGGAGACCTCAGACGCCAGCTCAGCTACTGCGAAAGCGGTAAAGTCCAAAGTGGTCAGGAAGGACGAGGGAACCCGGTCCGGAACGCCCCAGGCACCTGGGAAGCCAAAGTATCCGCTGTCCCCAGAGGTGGCCATAAGGGTGAGGAGTGGGTTGGACATCTCTGAGGCCAGTGAGAAATCACAGAGATTGGAAGCCAGGGTAAAGTCTCTGGAAGACATGATGGCAAGGATGTCATTTGCAAGGGGCAGCCAGGATAGAGGAAGAAGGGAATATCGTTACAGACGGTCGTCTCCATCTGTTTCTCCTCCCCCCCCCGAGCGTGAGGAGGAAAGACCGGAGGAAGTACTGGGGGGGATCACCACCGCACAGTCCCCAGCGGGCATCCCCGTCGCCCCCGCGGCGGGCCGAGGATGCCAGGAGGGGACGAAGCAGAGATCGGAGGAAGAGTCCCAAAGTCGGAGCTGTGAGTCCCCTCCCCCCTCGGGAGAAGAGGTCTCCAGAGCCCAGGAGGAGGGCCGGGAGGAAGGAGAGGAAGAGCAGCCCGCAAAGAGCCAGGTATAGGGATTTTAATGTTAAGTTTGATGGGGATCCCACAAAACTGTCCTTCTTCCTGACTAATGCAAAAAGTTATATGGAGGAATTTGGGAGGCTGTTCCCTTCGGAGAGGGCGAAGATAAACGCTGTAGCTACCCAACTGGAGGGGAGGGCAGCTGACTGGTTTGTCCAATTAACCGAGATGGACACCCTGGAGTTGGATGATTTCAGAGACTTTCTGTGGGCGCTAAAAATGCATTTTGCTGACTCGTTAGCAAAAGAAAAGGCTAAGGTGGCTTTGAGGGAACTAATCCAAGGATCAAAGTCCGTGGCAGATTATGCCCTAGGATCCCAAGCCCTAGCGGCCAAGGTGGATGATTGGTCGCCAACCACGCTAATAGAAATGTTCAAAGATGGAATGAGACCCGACTTACTGAGATGGGCGTTAGGAAGGGCAGATCCGCTCACCCTATATGACTGGATTCAACTAGCGGCGAATGTCGAGCAAGCCCAGGCTAGGTTCGCACAAACCAGGAGGGGTCCCAAGCAAACGGCCATGGCAAGGACGGCTAAACCACCGGCCACCACTGGCAGAGCGGGACGTACGGGCTGGCAGGAGGAGAGGGAGAGCCGTCTTGCGAAAGGGCAATGCCTGCGATGTGGGAAGGAGGGGCACCGAGCAGCGGCGTGCCCACAAAGGAAGACCGAGGAGCGTCGGGAAAAGCAGTCAGAGAAATCCCCCTCCGGGCCCAGGAAGATGAAGGCAGTGATGGCTGAAACCGAGGCTGAGAACGTTCCTTTCTATGGGGACGAAGGGGAGCTTGAGCCGTCTCAGCCGGCGGAAAACGCCAGCCACCTGCCCTAAGAGGCGCCGCTGGGCAGGTGGTAGAGGAGGGGCGCGACCACGCTTCGGTGAATGGAAACTTCCCTACTCTGACCGTGAAGGTGAAATTGGGGTCGTGGACACGGACTGTGGAAGTGTGGGCAACGGTTGATTCGGGGTGCTCACGGTGTTTAATGCACCCTGATGTGGTAGCTGCATTAGAGTTACCCACGTTCCCTTTGAAACGGCCCATGATCTTCACCCAATTAGACGGATCTATGGCGGGGGGGAAACCGGTGACCCACTCCACAGGGATGGTGGCATTGCAAATGGGGAGCCACTGGGAGAAGCTGCCTTTTGTGGTGGTGCCTGTGGGGGGCCCGTTTGTCATTTTGGGGATGCCTTGGTTTGTTCAGCAAAACCCACACATAAATTGGGTGCACAGGACTGTGACTTTTGCAGATGGATTTTACAAAGCCCCTGAGGGGGATGAATTGGAAAACGGCGAGGTGGGGAGGGCGGCAGCAACAACTCCGCATCTCCTTATGGGTCCGCTGGATGGACTGCCGGAGCAATACCAAGACTTTGCAGATGTGTTTGGCGAAAAGGAGGCGGATCAGCTACCACCACACCGCAAACCCGACTGTGCCATAGACTTTATCCCTAATGCAAAGTTGCCTAAGCCAAAAATTTATGCTATGACCCAGAAGGAACTGGCAACGCTAAGAGAGTTTATCGATAAAAACCTAGCCAGGGGTTTTATCGAACCAGCCAGTTCCCCAGTGGGTGCTCCTGTTCTATTCAGACCCAAGAAAGATGGGACTTTGAGATTATGTACGGATTTCCGTGGATTGAATGCAGTGTCAATATTAAATAAATATCCCGTCCCGTTAATCAAGGACAAGTTATCACATCTGGCGAAGGGGAAAATATTCTCTAAGTTGGACCTGAGGGAGGCATATTTCCGCATTCGTATACGAGAGGGGGATGAATGGAAAACTGCTTTCAATTGTCCTCTGGGCTCTTTCCAGTATAAAGTGTTACCTTTTGGGCTGGCGGGAGCGCCAGGGGTTTTTATGCAACTGATCAATGAGGTCTTGCATGACCACTTATTCAAAGGGGTCTTGGTATATTTGGATGATGTGTTAATCTATACTGAAACAATGGAGGAACATATAGAACTGGTCAGACAGGTGCTCAGCAAGCTTAGGAAGGCTGAACTGTATGCTAAATTGTCCAAATGTGCTTTCCATAAATCTCAAATTGACTATTTGGGTTATAGAATTTCAGACAAGGGTATTGAAATGGATCCAGCTAAGATTGAGGCCATTCTGGCATGGGAGGCACCACGCACACGAAGGCAACTTCAAAGTTTCCTTGGTTTTGCGACATTTTATCAGTCATTCATCAAGGGGTTCGCAGAAATCGCCCTGCCCCTCATTGAGTTGCTTAAAACTAAGGGGCAGGGGGACACCCGGAGATCAAAGAATCCGGGGGCATTACTAAAATGGACGCCTGCATGCCAGCTGGCTTTTGACAAGCTTAAGAAACTATTCACTGCAGAACCCATTTTACAGCATCCAGATCCTAACAAACCATTTGTGGTGCAAGTAGATGCCTCTGATTTTTCCGTTGGAGCACTCCTGCTACAAGCAGATGAATTGGGATGTCTAAAGCCTTGTGCTTATCTCTCTCGTAAATTCTCTGAACAAAAAGAACAAAAAGGAAAATAATGTATACTTTAGGAGAAGGAAAGTAACAGTAAGTGCACTCACGTTTTTTCTTGAGGACAATGTGCTTTTCAGAGGCTGAATATAATAGTGGCTTCTCACATCGCCATAAATGCCTAAAGATGAAATAATGGCTGTGGGTGCACGGAGGAAACAGCATACATCTAAATACCCCCAAATGGTAATGTTACAATCTAGCCTACCACCACTAGAAAGGCATATACAGGTCCGCCTTCCCTTAAGCTTTGATTGCTGAGAGATACACAGAGATGACATTATGCCATGCTCCCATGTACAGGGTTTTACATGAAGTCTATCTTCACCATTATCTCCTCAGTATCATTATTCCTCCCTCAAATGGAACACATGCCAGACCTGGCCAGTACTGTCTTTACTGTTAGCAGGGAGTACTGCATGTCGGATGGATACAACTAAAGCTTGTAACTTAGTCTACATTTTTTCCAAATCACTAAAAAACATTATGGGAAAGCTTCAATTGACAAAGCCATGATGGGTGGCAGAGGTCAGTATCTGTGGGTCTAGCTGGTGACTGTGGCAAATGGAAGAGTACCACATGGAGTATAAGAGGTGTCAATGATAAGGACCATGAACTAACAGAAGAAATGAAAGAAAACATATGTTTGTTTGTTTATTTACAACATAAATTTATATGTTGTATGTTTGTGAGACTAAGAGAAACAGGAAGGATGTAGATCTGAATGAAAGTGGCTTGATGTTATAGAGCTGAGTTGACAAAAAAAGTGAAGGTTTAGGTTGAATTATGAATGAAATGGCTAACCTGTGGTTTAGAGTAAAAATCCATAGGACAGTACCAGCTGTCTATGTTAGATTCCAGTAACAGAAGAAGTGAATTTGGAGAAAATTGAGCAACAGTCTGAATTAAAGCAATTCAGAAGGAAAATTATTCTATTAGGTTATATGAATGAGCGGATGGGAACAAAATGAGGGAGTACAAAAGAAATGCTTTTGGCCATTCAGAGACTCCAGAATGAATAAAAATGGTGACTATTAGATGAGCACCTGCTTAGAAATTTATCTTTAATCACAAGTCTGTTCAATTCTATATATGGAAAAAGAATGAATAAAAATGTATTAAAAAAGACTGAGTGAATTACTGAAAGATACAAGGATGATGAGAGTTTAGAATGTGGGGTCATTAGTTGATACAGAGGGGACCTTGGGGGAAAATGAACATGGAAGAAAAGAAAAGAAAAGAAAAGAAAGAAATCAGAGTGAAAGTTGAAAGACTGCAGGAAGGTAAAATATGAACCCAGCATGAAAAGGTAGTAGCAGCATAATTTCTCAACAGAATAAATAGAAAATGATTCGATGGAAAGGAGGTTTGGACGCTCTTTGGAACAGACTGAAACAAATTATATTACAGAATGCTATAGAAGAGTGTGGAGCTATGGTAATGGAAGGTATGAAAACGAATGCCAGGCAGAATGACCAAATGCAATGGAGGAGCAATAAATAAGTAAATAAAATTAAGTGGTGAGAGGAATTTGTGAACTTTTTAGAACTATCCATAATCATGTAATATTATGACCTACAATATGATCTGAGCATCATTCAATTCCTGCTAATAGATACTCCAACTAAACAAACCACACACAAAGCAGTGCACTTTGTTGTTTAAATAGACTCTCTTTACTAGGAATCAGATAACCTCTGATATCGTAGTGCAGTAGTATGTATAGTTCTAAAAAATTCACACTATGTAAGCTAATGACTGCTGCAAAAATGATAAAAAAGCATACAATATAATGTGAGAAAAAAAAGTTGCAAAGAACACAATCAAAGAGAGCAAGAAACAAACAAGCAAATGCCTAAAGGAAATCATAAATACAGTGAGAATGTTAAAAAATCAGAAGACTGTATGTGTAGATGGCCTAACCAAAGAAATATGAACATATAGATGTGATTTCCTTATGAAGTGGCTCTGTAACTTGGTTAACATGAGAATAGAAAGACTGTGACTGAAAACTGACAGAATGCTGTATTGGATCTCTGTACAAAAGGAAGTAAGCAAATGGAAACGCAAAACTTATACCAGGGTTAGTTTACTAACAACACTTGATTAAGTATTTGGCAGAATCTTGATTGAGAGAGTATGCCAGATTACAATGAGCAAAATTTGGAACATCATAATTTACTGAGAAAGCTGCTCATGGCTGCAAGAATAAACTTTGCCCAACACTGGAAGAAAGATACAACACTAACAATATCTGATTGGGAACTTAAACTCGGAGAAGGGCAGCAATGGCAAAACTAACAGCATATATCCACAACAGAAGTCTAACCATATTCAAGCAAGAATGGTTTCCATATGTACAATGTATCACACAGCAAGGCAACTAAAATCATTTACAGTATGGTTACTAAGGGATGTAAATGTTTATACACATTGCGAATTGGTCAGAGTACAAAGAAAGGGTAAATTAGACAGGAAAAAAAAACAGAACAACCAGATAAATGTAGCAGTAGCATAGCTTGTAGTAGTATTCTAGAATATTTATTAAAGATGGGGAAATGGACAGAGAACTTTTAAGATGAGCAAATGGTAATAGATAGTATATGGTCTGCTGCAAAGAATAACATTTGTTGAAAAGGTGAAATGGCTATGTTTAAGAGGAGACTTCTGTCCACTTTGTTACAAGGAAATGAGAGTTGGGTATGTCAGGGAAACAAAAAAAGTTGAATGTTGTGGAAAGGGGGTATTTAAAAAGTCTAACATGAAAAACAAGAAGAGATAAGAGTCAAGAATGAAGGACGTGCACTGAACTTTAAAGCGAGTGATGCGTACTGAGCTGGTTTAGTCATACAGAGAGAATGAGTGAGGCTCCAGTTGCAAAAGAAATATATGAAGGGTGAATAGGTTGAGAGGAAGGGGAAAACTGATAAAATCATCATTGACTGAAGTTGATGAAAACCTGAAAAGAGAGAAGATTGCAGGACAAAAGGCAATGTATGAAGCAGTGTATACATATAGGGGAAGCAAGACTGGTTCTATGGGTATAAAGATGTGGAGAGAGAGTGAATAGTGTTGGTGTAAACTAGATTAAGCTATATTTCCTTTTCTTTTCTTATCATGCCTTATTTTCTTTGGCTGTTCCTTACTTTGCTTTGTTTTGCATAACACTGCTTAACCTAAAAGGGAATATCACAATAAAGAAAGTATGTATGAAAGAAATATACCTGATTCTTTCTTCATTAAATTTCTTCTGCTCCACATCCAGAATATTCTTTACAACCATGTACCATTTTCTAATATCAAAAACTGGACAACCTGTAGTAAAAAAGAACCCGTAATTTTTCTCCTCCTTTCTCCTAAAGCATTCAGTAGAGAGTAGGCTCAGAAATAGAGACAAGCCTTATTACACAAAGAAGCCATGCAAACTCCCTCTGCGCTGTAATTAAGAGTACTATAATGACTTTTTGATATCCTAAGATTAAGGGCATATATTAGCATCAGTTCCTGATGCAGAATTTCTAAGATAGTGATTTAATCCCACATAACCTACACTGAAGCCTATTAAATTATTTCATCAGCTTTGTCACCCTGCGACAAAACAATCTTTATTAAACCATAATATCCCTAGGATACATGGAGCTACCACTGATCAAAACCTGTAGGTCATCAAAATAGTTTAGTACTAATCACAGTTATGGACAGCAGGAACTTTTGAGGGAAGTGTGCATCAAAACAGTGAGGGATTGTGAGAAAGAAAAACATAATCTTGCAGCCAATCTCTGAATCCCTGTGATTAAGGAATTGCTAAATTCACATGATCTCTAAACTCACCCACTCACATACTATGATATCTGCTATGCTACTCTGCATGCAACCCCCTGAACATTCTTAAAATCATCCAAATATTCCAAATTATGCAGTTTTTTGTATCCTCTTTCATAATTTCAAATATTTTTCAGTTCACCAGATGAACCTTCACAATTACCCACAGATACTTCAGGAGGAATGGCTGAAATTACAAAGCTTAATCTAAATTGTTATTTAAAAAGCTTGGTACCTTCTTCATTTTTTTTGTTTCTTTCCTCCGCATAGTTTGCTAGCAACCTGAAAATACAGGATATTAATTAGATTTGCTATTTATTGGAATCATGACCCCCGTGTTTAAACTCATCAACTGTATTTAATATCTGAATTACTACACCTAGACCATTCAAAATTTTAACAGCCCAGAAGTCTGAACTGTCAGCCTCATATTTACACTATTTACAAATTAGTACCTGCTGCATCACAGGGGTGCATCACTAAATTTTCACATGTGGAAATTCAGGTTGTCAGAGCAACGCAAATATTAAACCTCACTGCATTGAAACAATTGTAATCTGCCTCCACATGAGATAAATAATACTTCAATTAATATTAGGTTCAATAAATTCTGATACTATTAGAGCTTCAAAGAATACTCTTAATCTGTTTTAGGAAAACGGCAAAAGGAAATCCAAGTCCGATTTATTTATTGTTTATTTATTAGCTTTATACACTGTCTTTTGTACAGGAGTTCAAGACTGTGTACATAGGGCTGACTCCTTTTTTCCCCATAACAACAATCTTGTGAGGTAGGCTGGACTGAGAGAAGCCAGTTGACCCAAAGCCACCCAGTGATGAGCCCTGGCTGAAAATCAACATCAACCAAGCAATAAGCTACCTTTCATGTAATCCAATTTCAATTTCTTTAGGTTTTTATAATTAAGAACACTTGACTACCATTTTTGCAATTCAGAACTGCAGTGTTAAGTATTCTTTTTTATATAGCAATGGATACTTACCACTCATATTCATCATCCAGCAAGAACAGAATTTTCAGCACTACTATAATGACAGCTGTGGCAAGAATATCGTATTTCACTGTCCAAGCTGATTTATTACCAGGATGAAGCGTCAGAAAGTCTGTTTCACCAACACCAATCTTTTTTACCACTCTGCAAGTCCATTTGTTCATATCATCTGAATGAAGAAAAAACGATTAACTGAGAGTAGCCTCAAATGTTACAGAATTCAACATTCTGAAATAGATCACCGCATCCAACAACAGGTTACATATTCTCTATTTGAAATAGTTTAATGATTGCAAGTAAACATGTTTGGTCCTCAGGAATTAGTATTTCACATAACATGGAAAATCGTATTAGAACATCTCTCAGCACAAAATAGCCGAGGTCAGTAAAAACAATACTCTAATCAACAGTTACTTTGGCCATCTTATAACCAAAGTAAAACTCCATAAAGTTCCACTGATTTTGTTAGAAAACGTAAGTAAACAGAAACTTAATGCACCAAGTACAATTAAACCATAGTTCTGAAGTCTGATCATGCCTTCACATACTGCAAAAATAAAGTTTAAACAGCATACATGCTAAAGTTGTATAGACTGATAGTATGATAGCATTAATTGTTCTTTAAATAGAGAGGGACCCTTTTAATTATTACTCTAAATTAAGAGCATGACGACTTTTCAAGATTAGCAAGGATGTCATGAATCAGCTGCTTCACTAGATTCCAGTGAGTCTGAATCTATAGTCTGAGATGACAGATAGACAGACAGACCACCTTTACTTTTTGATTCCTAAAGGACCAATTGCTTGTTTATTTTACCCATTATCTTATTTTAATATAGGGTCCCCTGCTTCAAAACATAATTCATTTTGAACAAGAAGAACGCTCAAGCAACTCGAACATATTAAAGTAGACTACTAAATGTTCCCTTACCAGGCAAGTTAATTTCCATCAAATATTTCATGCAAAGAATGTTTGGATGAAGGAAGCTGCGCTCAGTTATATCGGGAAAACAAGGCAGGTCCATGAATTCTGCAAGGGCGTGCATTTTTTTAAGAACATCATCATACTTTGGCCAAGACTGAAAAACAAAATATGTAAATAAGTATTAAAAGATGTTTTGGATGTTTTGGGTTATGAGCATGTGTGTATGAACAAACTCATGTTCTACATGATCACCATCCTCATTTTGCTCAATACAGAAACCTATGTTTCCTTACCTACCCTACAGAGCCCCAAGGATTATGCAGTTTTTTTCCAGCCTGAACTTTAATCAGTTATGTTCTTTTGAGAAGTATCCAGCCAAAACATATATATTACAGGACGAAATTAAGCAGATTTATTTTTAAATTATTTGTTTGCAATAGCTTCAGACTGCATTATCATTACTGTCATGCATATATCATTATTGATATACTGTATGCACATATTGAGCCTCGTGTGGCTCAGAGCGGTAGGTAGCAGTATTGCAACCAAAACTCTCCCCACGACCCAAGTTCGATCCCAGCAGAAGCTGGATTCTTGTGGGGTAGCTGGCTCAGGTGACTCAGCCTTCCACCCTTCCGAGGTCAGTAAAATGAGTACCCCCTTTGCTGGGGAAGGTGACGGCTGGGGAAGGCAATGGCAAACCACCCCACCATAGTCTGCCAAGAAAACGTTGCAAAAGCGGCATCCCTCCAAAGGGTCAGACATGACTCGGTGCTTGCACAGGGGACCTTTCACCTTCATGCACATGTATAAATATATATATTGAGTTATATATAAAAATGCAGGATAGAAGTATAATAATATTTATGATTGGATGCACAGTCAGCCAGATGTTATATTTATTATTATTATTTTCCCACCTGATACTTAGAGCATGTACCTAAAGACGCCATTTTAGTTGGTGACAAAAATACTATGCTGCCATTTTAGCCCTCCTCTCACAGCCCATGTTTTTTGCAAGGCTAAGCATGTTGTCCAAACAGCCTTTCAATTCTAGTTAGTGCTCACCAGACAGAACTGGTATCCCAGGCTTGAACACCCTTAGCCTTAGAAAAGGCACAGAGCATGACTAAAGAGCACAGGATGAGACGTAGGGAGAAATGGTAATATGATGGCATGTGCGGTCCCATATAACCAACTGAGTGATTTGACGTATCATGTGAACACACCCATATTTTTGGCTTCAGAGGATTCATGGAACCCAGGAAAAGTCTCCTCAGGAGAATAGAGGGATGGATCCAGACTACATTACCTATTGGAGACATACATTCATAAAGGTAAAAGAATGAAACTAGAATAGGAAAAATATCACATTGATATCCACAAATGTTGCCTCTGCTTTATTAGACAGTTATTTTTTTGTGGAGTCACCACTACTTCTCCAATTTTCTCTGCCATAAGTGGAGTGCTTGGGAGACACAAGCAACCTGTTCTCGCATTTGTGCTGGGACATTGTGAATTTAAGATAAGACACAGAAAAAGTATCTTTTATGAATAAAAGGTTGCTTCCTAGCTATGGAAGGAACTGATGAGAAGATGTAGAGATCTGCCAGTATCCCAAAATAACTACAGATTGCTTAAAACATGCCTGAATATAGCACATGTATGTTTGTTCTACTGCTATTATCTTATAGTAGGGGTGGAGAATTAGATTTTGTGTGTGTGTGTGTGTGTGTATGTGTGTCAGATGGGTAACATCAAGTGGCAGAGCTTAATGGATTCTCATCACAAATGCTGTCCTGCTGTTAAGCCCCATCTGAGGTCATCCATTTCTTCATCCAGGAGAAAAACAGCTGCTGTTCGCTGTCCACCTCCTGCTCTGAAGAAATATTTGGTCCAACATGCCAGAATCCCAGTGAGGGAAGACATACACTAGACAAACAAACAAGAGCCAGCTTCCTCTTGCCTTTCCTGCTCAAGGAGGAAGTATGACATATGTGTGGTGCAGGACAAGCAGCAATGGAAGAGAAGATATTTCACTAAAGAAGCTTCCATGTGCTGAAGATTCTCCATTCCTGTCTTACAGATTATGGGGCTCTGAAAGAAATCACTATATATGTGCATTACTAAACTGGACAGAAGAAAGGGAAAACAATGCGTGAATGGGGAAAAACATTGTTATCTACAATATAACATTTTTTCTTTCCTTATTTTAATTTATATAGGAATCTGGCAATACAACATTCATTTAAAACATTTCAAGCTTTACCACCCTCATTAAATATGCTCAGGATCCCAGAGACCAGAAACACATCAAATGTATAATTAAAAAAAAGTTTTATACCTGCACATAAATGTTTACAAGCTGTATTACTAAACTCACAAATGTTCAGATCAGCAAGTTTTTTTTTTAAAGTAACTTTTCTATCTGGATGTTTTTCTTGAAAAACCAGAAAGATTTGCAGTTCAGGACTGTTGTGCATCTGGGTTTATACTGGCCTTCTGACACTTCAGGACAATAGTCAAAAAGCAGGATTTAACAATGAAAGTTACAAACTGGAAGCAACATCCTTTCTTAGATATTCTACGTATGACATCTCTATGCATAATCTCCCCCAAAAAATTTTAAAAATGCAAAATAACATTTAATCAACATAAAATGAACTGAATGTACTGGAAAAGTTTTATTCTGAAACATGTGAACTGAAACAGCAACTTTTTCAGCTCTAAAAATTAATGAAGTATATAAAGATTCAACTGAGCACTGGAACAAATTGCCTAAGGAAGATGAAGAATCTTTTTTTTAATACAGCAAATGGTATGGCCATTTCTGAAGCTAAAAAATATTCTAGGCTCAGGCAAAGCTGAAAGTATTCCATTGCTCTAAGTGACAATTCCTGGAGTAAAAGAAAAGCCAACTCATGCAGAGAGATTTAAGTGGGTGACACCACTATGCTGTAGGAAACCAAAACCACCACCAAATTAATCCGTGCATTTTGTAGGAAAGGGCATACATTATCTATTTCCACCAACATTTTAAGCAAACATTGTACACGAAAAATGTTGCCATTCAGTAGCCAATCACAGCATCAGTTTGATCTCATAGAAATCCAACAGGAAGGAGTCTATAGCAAATCAAAAACCTCTACACACCACATCTATTCAGAAATACAATTTCTTACATTCAATTTGTCTTAATGTGAGAGAACTAGGGCAACATACTATACATGGATTTTCTTAAACTTTCATAGGCAGTTTAAACTACTTTAAAGAAATAACTTATCAACCTGTCTCCAGATCAAAATTTCAGAAAAATCTACAATGCTAAATCTGTCACTTGAATAATTGTAGGGTAATTACCTAAAGGTTTTAAAGAAGCATTTCAGGTAATTTTTAAATGCTGAATAATTCTATCAGGACACAGCCATTCATTTAAAGAAAGCTAACCAATTAAAACCCATCATGAATATCTTAACTACAAAAGCATTTAAACATGTACCAAGCCATGTAATTTAAAAAGAACTGGAATATACAGGAAATGGCGAGGACCACATTCACCCCACCCAAGGCTACTTGAATGCTTTCTCTGTCACATCTGTAATACTGAGATATTCATCACCTTAGCAAAAATTAGTCACATTCATAATGTGTATGGACCTCCATAGAGAGAGGAGGTTTAATCTAAGCAAATCAGAGATCTCTGCCAACAGTATAATTTTTCTACAGCTGTTTACCTGCAAGTCTTTCCCTTCAAAAACAACAGTAGCAGTTTGGCTATCCAGCAGACAATGAAATACAGTAAGACCATTCAGGCAAAGAAAACACTTATATAAATTTGGATATGCCAAATATACGCACACTAAGATAAAGATCAGAACAATAGAAACACTTTAAGGCCCAACACTAAAATTTAGAGGAAAATGTAAGCAACTTATTAGCCCATCACAAGCGTGGAAGTGTGGTCTAGTGATTAATATGTCGGACTAGAAGCAGGAAGAGCCAAGTTCTAGTCCATCTTCACCCAAGGAAAATCACCAGATGACTCTGAGCCAATAGTCCCTCTCAGGCCCATCTTCCTCATAGGGTTGTGTGGAAAAAAATACTGCACTTAGATGTGAATGCGTATTTAAAAAAATACTAAACCCAAGCTAACAAACAAAATGTGAACAGTAATTGTACCACTTCAGGTACTTTCTGTCATGAGTCTGGATGGGAGCCCCCTGCTCGCCATCCTTACTCATGACATCTTCAAAAGCAAAGAGATTGATTGACAGATTATGGGCCATTGTTTTTCACTCCCAGCAACCACATAAACAAATTTTCTCCACAATGATCTATCCCAGAGATTCCCAACCTTTTTGGCACCAGGGACCGGTTTCATGGAAGACAATTTTTCCACAGATCAGGGTGGTGGTATTTTCAGGATGATTCAAGTGCTTCCTCTTTTTCCCAACCTTTTATTCTTTTTCCTTCGTGCCATTTGGAGATAGCAGCCAATGGGCTTGCTTTATCTGACAGGAGGTGGAGCTTGGGCGGTAATGAGAGCAATGGGGAGCAGCTGTAAATACTCAGGCTGTAAATTTGCACGCTCGCCCACCGCTCACCTCCTGCTGTGCAGCCCGGTTCCTAACAGACCACAGACCACTACCGGTCCACGGCCCGGGGCTTGGGGACCCCTGATCTATCCCTATCCTGGTCTTTCAGGTCTCCCAACAGTACACTCATTGCCACTGTAACTTGAGTCCATCCACCTTGCTGCTGGTTGTCCTCTTCTTCTTTTTCCTTATACCTTCCCAGCATTAAAAGCTTTTTCCAGAGAGCTAGGTCTTTGCATAATGTGCCTGAAATAGGATAATTTGAGCCTGGTTATTTGTGCCTAAAGTGAAAAATCTGGATTTGTTTGATGATCCCCTGGTTTGTTTTCTTGGCTGTCCACGGTATTCTCCTGGCTTTGCCATCAGGCCTGGGGGTCTCAGGGCACTGTCAAGATCTTGAGGTGGCTCCCTTGCTAATCTAGTATCTTGTGTGCCATATGCTTTTTAAACTTTTAACAATGATTGGGGTTTTTTGACGTTTTATTGTTTTGTATCTTTGTTGTATGCCACCCAGAGTCACTTCTTATGAGATGGGCAGCTATATAAATGTGATATATTAATTCTCAGAAGTTTTCTCCAACACCTAAGTTCAAAGGTGTCAATACTCTTCCTATTCTACTTCTTCAGTCCAACTTTTGCTTCCATAGAGTGTCACAGGGAATACCATGGCTTGCACGATTCTGATCTTTGTAGGTATAGACACATCACAGCATCTGAATGTTTTCCATGGCCTTCGTGGCTGCTCTACTGAGTGGAAGTCTGCAGTGAATTTCTTGATTGCTTGTTCCTTTACTGTTGATGTTCTGCCTAAAAGGCAGAAGCTACCCACCACTTCAATATCTTCACTGTCAATTCACTGTCAATTCTAAGGGTGGTGGTGCTACCTGTTGTTGTTAGTTTGGTCTTCTTTATATTTAACATTAGTTCCATTTTTTTCACTGCACTCCTTGGCTTTTGGTACTAGAGCTTGGAGATCTTTTGTATTTTCAGCTATCATGGTAGTGTCATCAGCATAGTGCAGGTTATTGATGTTTCTTCCTCCAAAGAGATTCATAGATATATTAAACGCTTTTTAATTAAGCCTAGGTACGCGAGTCTTGAAAACTCTATTTTGCTCTGTAGTGCTCAGATAGTTCTGGCTGACCAGCTTGTTGCATAGCCAGTTCAGAGACTGATTGATGATATTAATATTAAGTCAGAAGTCAGAGACTTCTGTAACACTTAATATTTAAATACTATGAGAAACGCTGCATTTTTACATTTTCTTAAGATCATCCCATTATACTACTCATAATGGATGTTTCCACATTATAGGATCTGCACATTTGTAGATCTACAAGGCTTTTGTCTGTCTATATTACATCCGCTAAATAAAATATGATCCAAGTATATGAAGCAGTAACATTTCCAGGTTTCTCTTCAAAAGTAAACCAACCTTTTATTACTGGCAGTAAAAAACTTCCAATTTTCAGACTTTTCTAGTAATCCTTGGCTATGTGCATCATAGTTATGGAACTGATGATCTGGGAGGGGATTCACTTCCCCAGAGGTCTGCATTATCTCAATTTCCAGCTTCTCCAGTGAGCAGAATATTGAGGATTGTGTCTTTCAGCTTTTGGTTATAGTCTCTCTTTTTTTGGCTGAGAGAGACTGGCCCAAGGTAACCCAGTTGGTTTTGTGCCCAAGGCAGGACTAGAACTCACGGTCTCTCAGTTTCCCACTACACCAAACTGGCCCTTGGATATGTATGTTTTACAGTACCGGAAAACTCCATATACAGAAATCTGTGATGCAATGATTTTTAGTACAGTCAGCTGCCAATTATGCAAAAGTAAATTGATAATATCATCAATGACTATATAAAACATACAGCTAAAACTATAAATGACCTAGTGACTCAGTACCTTGCAAACTTACACCTGTAAAATATAGATCAGATTAAAATTCCCTTCCTGATTATTCCCTTGTTGTACATTTCATTTGAGTCTTATTTTTCGGTAGCTCATGAACCTGGTGAGCTAGAATGCAGCTTATAAGGAATGAAGTAAGTAATATCAAAAGTCAGAAGTGCTCAAATGATACACTGCTTTTTTGTTGCTAGATATATTAGTTGTTGTTTTTTTAGACACGTAAGCTTTTCTTTCCTCTTCATTCCACTTTCAGTTTCAATGTCTTCTATGGCTGCAATCTTATGTGTTTAGTTGGCAGTAAGACTTTAAAAACTTAATTCCTGTTATCTTATATGGCAATATGCCATTTTTCATCACATTCAATACCAGAATGGTTAACCAAATAATATTTTAATTTCCCTTTAATGCAGATATTTCTGGAGGTTTTCATTCAACTGATGCAATGGTGAAAGGTTTTTAATTCTCTCTCCCTAGCAGTAAGCTGAAATGGATCCTTGCACTTCAATGCCCTATTCATGTGATGGCATTTAATTAATTCATTAATGAGCAGTGAAATTCATCAGGTTCCTATAAGGAAATTTAAAAATATTATTTTGTTGTTAGCCCAGTGCTATATTCATAAACAAAGTGCAGAAGCAATACTGTAGGAAAAATTAGGAGCTGCCGTGAGGAGTTAGTGTATTTTGGCATCATCCTTCACTTACGACAAATGGCCTGCAGTTCTGCATCCAGGGAAAAATGGAGAAAGATCATGAAGGCCAACCCACCAAAAGAGAGTTCTCTTATTCTCATCATCTGCATCAATACATTAAAAAGACCTGCACCCTCAACCAAAAATAACTATCACTATTCGCCTTGAACGTGATGGAGAAACAGATACCTATTGATGGGTTTGAACTTGTTCATCCTAAAATTACAGCATTATTATCGCAGCCATTTTAACCTCACTCCTACAGCAAATACTCTTCTGCAGAGTCTATCATCTCCAAGAAGGTACATGTGGCTTCTCCACAATTCTGTAACAAAGCCGCACAGCTACATGAAGAGGGATGAAGGCCCAGAAACAGAAACTGAAGTCAAGGAAATCTTGGGGGGAAAATAGCAAAAGCAAATAACCAGAGAACGATAAATTATGCTGTTTTATTCTGACATTATACATAAGCATAAAATAAAACAAACACAACAGTTCACAAAAGATTTTTATTTGTTCTATCTATGCCTGTTTTCTCATGGCAATCGAAAGCAGCGGATCTTAAAGCTATTGGTGCAAGGAAAGGGGCTAAGTTGCCTTGATGCTTTAGGATAGCAACTTCTTTTTTATGGCATCCTTTTCAAAAGGCACAACCGTGTCAGTAAAGGTATTTACTTTGACCATTTAAGCTTTTCTGAAAACCTAACTATATGAATTGATATGCAGTAATGAGCTTTGTAGGGAAGGAAACTAATTAATTACATTAGGAGAAAAGCAGTCTATTCATTTCAGATACTTAGTTATTTACAGGGCTTACAGGCCTGTCAATTTATACCCTCCCTTTCTATTTCAAAGCTTACACTTGTAAGAATATTTAAAAATAGGCTCTATCAAAGAGTTTTAAAAATGATATAAACAATAAATAAGTAATACCAGCACAACAGAAGTAACAGAACTTACTTTTTTTAAAAGGCCTAAGTAACTGTCTTTACCAGTAGCCTAAATGCCATTAAATTGTTGAGAAAGCAAGAAGAACAAATTATCCAACATTAGAAAAAATAGTACTAGCTTGCTTACTGGAAGTATTAATAATAAAGCTAAAGATTGAATAGTGGAGTCCTTGGTGCTTTCTGAGCCTTGTTGTTTTCTTGCAGACGTTTCACTGCCAGACTACAGTAGGCAACATCTTCAGTGCGAAAATTAAAGATTAAATACTGTGGACCCATAATTTTAACTGATGCTTGAAAAACTGAAGGCAACAGAAAAAGAGGCTAACAGAAGAATATACTATTACTGATGACACAAGTATCAGCCTGTAAGAAAGGGAAGCTCTTACAGACAGTTTTGGTGAAACATTTATTTACCTATTATTATTATTATTATTATATTTCTAAACCACTGCAATCTAGCTACTCTTGGCAGTGTACAAAGATAATTACAAAATAAGCAAACATAAAATAACCATAATATAATAATACAAAAATTAAAAATAGAGCAAAATAAACAATATAAACATGATATTACCTCAATAAATTAAATTTTAAATGCCTCTGGAAGAACTCTGTTCTACCTTGCTTCCAGGACAATAACATCAGGGTAAACTTATTTTCCCAGGGGAGAGTGTTCCATAACATCAGAGTCTTTACAGAGAAACATCTTCTCCAGAACTCAACTCCCCAACTTTCCCAGTTGTCTGGAACTTTAAGTAATTTTTCCTGAGTTCTTATTAGGCAGGTCAATTCTAGCTGAAGTAGGTGGTCCTGAAGATGCCTTGGCATTGAGTCATATAGGGCTTTATAGGTTAAAATAAGCATTTTAAATTGCACCTGGAAACCTATTGGCAATCAATGCAGAACCCATAGCACATGTGAAATGTACTTGTAGTGACTGCCACTTAACACATAGCCTGTTGATTTTTGTACTGTATGCAGTTTCTGGGTGGCCTTCAAAGGCAGCCTCATGTAGGTGGTGATGAGAACACGAGTTGCTGTAGCAAAGTCACCTCCGTCCAGGTAAGGCCTCAGTTGGTATGCTAAATAAAACTAGGCAAAGGTCTTCTGTCCACAGGCTCTGCCTGCCCAGCCAGCAATAGCCATGATTCTCACTGAACTGCTTTGTCAGCTACCCTTTCAAAAGAACCAAAGCTGATGAAGAATCTTCCTGAATAAACAATAGTTCTATCTTGCTTTGGTTCAACTTCAATCTGTTTCTTCCCACCAAGACCTCCACAGCTTCCAGACACCAGGAAAAAAAATTCAACTGCATCACCAGAATGGCCTGGAATCAGTATTAACAACATACTGATACCACATCTCAAACCAATGGATGACCTCTCTCAGTGGATTCAACTGGATGTTAAAAAGCAGTATGGAGAGAACTGAATCCTGCAATACTCCAATGTAAAAGCCCAATCGGCTCTACTCTCCCTCCTACAACCACCAACTGGAACTGTCCAATGAAGAAGGACTAGAACCACTGAACCACAATGCTCTCAATTCCCATCCTCTCAAATGGTTCAGAAGCATACCACTGTCAATATTACTGAATATCACTGAGAGCTCTAACCTCATCTAAGGACTGACAAAAGAAAAATCTAGCATGACAGGGATGGTTTCCATCCCATGACAAGGCCTGAATCCTGACTGAAATAGGTTCAGTAATGCATTTATTCTAGGGTGCTCTGAAGTTGCATCCCCACTACAGTTTTAACAACCTTCCCTAAAAAAAGATTGAAGAAAAGACAATGGTTATCTAATACAGTTGGATCCAGGGAAGGCCCTAAAGAGGGGGCCTCTCTCAAGGTTTCAGGAAATCTGCAGCTCATCACCTCCCAGATTCAGCTGACCATAATCTCTTGGTTCTTTGTAAAAGCCAGAAGAGGCATAGATCCAGTCCACATATGATGAATGATATACTAGCAAGCAACTTGTCCACTTCATTGGAATCCATAAACCAGAAGGCATCCTAATTAACATGGCAAGATGCTGCCCCAATCCCTACTATAGACCCATCGATACAGAGTCAAGACTGAGTGTGACTTTATTAGCAACACTCTGTTAAGGTAGCAGATGTACTGAAGTTTCCCTATCATAAATGAAGTTTGTCATTCTAAACAAGGCAGACAACTGATGGTTGATGCCATAATGGAGAAGGAGACACACTTTGTTTCCGTTACTATCAAGGCGTAGCTCAAGCAGTAAACCAGTTGTTGGTCAGATTCGCTTGTAGTCTTCTTCCACCACCTCTACCACTTCAACTCCTGGAGGTCCTCAATTAGTCAAGGAGAGACAACTAGGATTGGCAATCAGAGGCCACTCAAGAGTCTGGATTGCCTCCTGTAGCCAGTAGCTAACCAGGTATTTGATGGATCTATCCACAAGATTGTCAAGAAAATCCCCAAACACCCACCAGAATTGATCATGATCCACAACGTGTCTGGGGTGGGCTGTATGAATGGCCCCGCAGTGGTCACAGGTGACAGCCAATCTCACCCAGACCTGCAAGTGATCTAAACATGGGCCAGATACAATGTTTATTGGGTAATGAAGACTCAGAAACAACTGAATGACTGAACAACAAGCCATTAGATTTGATACCGAGGATCTTCCCTGGGGAGAAGGTTCCATAAATGGAGGATCACAGCTGGTATTTAATACTGAAGAGACTCAGAAAATGGGCTTTCTACCAGAAGAATGATCATGGATTTTATTTTAACCTGCAACTTCATGTAAACAAATTCAAACCTGCTCTGAAGAGTTGCAGAATTCCCAAGATAAGGAGGTGTTTGGGTGCAGAGGAGTAGTTATGTGTAGCCTTGTTAAAAAGAGAAGCCACTGTTTGTAAGATGTTAAATATCACCTAGTAGCCTTAGCCATCAAGTGGCAGATGTAGAACTCCAAGGGGAAAAAAAAGCACTAAAAAATCTGGAGAATTTTTTGTCCTCCCTTAGAGGAAAGGGAAAAAAAACAGCATTGTTGTGTCTGGCTACTACAGGTAGTCCTCACTTAACAGCCATTTGTTTAGTGACAATTTGGATTTACAACAGTGTTGAAAAAAATGACTTATGACCAGTTCTCACACTTATGACCATCACAGCATCCCCTCAGTCACATGATCATTATTTGGGTGCTTAGCAACCAGTTTGCATTTATGACTGTCATAGCATCCCATGGTCACACGATCACCATTTTCAACCTTCCCAGCCGGCTTCTGGCAAACAAAATCAATGGGGAACTGTATGATTTGCTTAACAACCACGTGGTTCACTTAGCGCCTGCAGTGATTTGCTTAACGACCGCCGCAAAAAATGACCATCATAAAATTGGGTTGATTCACTTAATGACCACTTTGCTTAGCAACTGAAACTCTGGTCCCAATTGCGGTCATAAAGCGAGGATTACCTGTATGAGAATGAGGCAGCAAATATTGTCTAACACAACTGCATTCCTTCCATATCAGTAATACAAATTTTAACCTCAACTCTTAAATTTTCCCCTTTTATTCTTTATTGTTATTTTGATGAATTATGGGGGATTGTATATGTATTTTATATATATAGGCTGGTATAAGATTGTAATAAACCTTATACTACCTTCCTATCTCCCTTTCCTCCCTGACAGATGTTTGGAGTAGGAGAATAGAATTCTTTCACATCATTTTCACCTATCTTACAATTACTACAGAGGTCTATGTAGATTAAAGTGGTCCTTCGAAACCTGGAACCCAAGCCATAGAAGGCTTTATAGATCGAAGCCAACACTTTGGAGTTGTACGTAAAAGCCAGGAGACAGTGAAATTCTTTTAGCAATTGCTTAAATCTATGGCATTCAACAGCATAGTTGCTATATTTGGGAAATTTTAACTTCTTAAGTACAGTTTATAAGCAATCCCAGAGTTCAACACAATGCTACTGGGAAGGGATGTGTTGAACATAATGCATGAATGTAGGTTTCAAACAAATTAAAAGTTTTGCACCTTACCATTCTAATGTTCTACTCCCTCCACCCCAAGAACAAGCAAAAAAGGAAAAAAACTGTGCAGAGACAGAAATGAGCTTTATGACACCACCTTCAGTACTTAGAAAAATTGTGATACAGCCAGTCAGAGCTACTTTTGGTATGTATACATTTTTTCATGTCATACAATTTAGTCTGGTCAAACAGGTTTAGCAGATATTTGCAAGGCTTCACAAATGTGGTTGGTTAGCAATGACAGTGGAAGAAGAGAACTGAGTAGATGTAATTATTGCAAAAGTACTCTACCATGCTACCACCTACAATGTACTTGAGAAAAAAGAACCTCAAACTGCTACATAATTCAGTGTAAGAGTAGTATTTCATGGTCTTACAATATTATATTAAAACTGATTACATCCTTGATCTGAAGATTTAATTGATAAAACCAAAAAAGGTGGAACATAAAACATGAATATTGCCTTACCATGTCTTAATATGATTACTGATACTTTCAAAATGCCTTACAATGAATACTGACAATCTTGAAATAATTTTCATTGACTTATGTAGATACAGAAGTTTAAGGCCCCATTTCTCTATACTTTGCCTTTTCTTCTGTTCCTCTCAAAAACCAATGCTGCTTACAACAACTACTGAAACAAACTACAATAATATGCTACAGTCATTGGCAGGAGAGTTAATTCCTTCCTAAGAGGGGCTGTCAATATTTTAGAAAAAGACTATCCTTCTGAAATATTATATCTACTGTTGCTCATTTGCTGGCAGAATGAAACTCACTGGCAGAACAATTCTATCTTCTTCCCCTGTATATCCCCAAATCCAAAGATAAATCCACCTATTTTGATATTTGATGGGAAAAAATATGAATACACACACAGACAATATCATGTTGCAACCCATGTGAATAAATTGATTACTGTTCTTTTAAATTTTGTGTCACATTTAGCTCAATATTGGAAGATACTGTAGTTTTTTCATCTTCACAAATGATTTTTTTTCTAAGTGCTAAATACAGAGCAAGTATGAAATATTTAAGAAATACAGAGCAGTGATGCAAGGGAAGGCATGTACCTTCTATTACTTATGGGGCACGTGCTCATATGATACAACAACTGAGGGCATGCCTTGGATTATTAAAGGACAACCCATAGTAAAAAAGAACAAATATGTGGGTGAAACACTTACTGCTTAACTCAAAGAACTGCTTAAAATCCTGAATCACTCCAAGGAATAAGCAGCATGAAGAATATAACCCCCAACTGCAGAAGTAGAACAGTGACAGTGGAAAAATTCCAAAAATTTTCTCAATGTCACAAATTACCAGGACTGGCAATACCAGAGAAACTCAACTCTCTTGAGAGGGAGGGAAAGAGAGAAGGCGGTAGTGGGGGAAACAAACATCACCCATTTGGATCAATGTCTAGCAAGGGAAGCAACATTTGGAGAAAAAATGTTGAACTTGGCAGCAATACAGTTATGTTGGGCAGGATAATTTTAATAGGTAAATCTGCTCTCTCCCCACTTTTAACCAATCCTTCCTTTAAACTGGGGCAGTTGTTACACCCTTATCAGTATGTTTCATCAACCATGGACTATATCAAAAGACTATCAGGGTCCAATTCACACACTGAAAATATAACCGCTCTTTCGAAGTATCTCTCACGTGCACACATACCCTAAACTACTTTGCCATATTCAATCATACAATCCAAATCACAGATCGACTTAAGCAATCCACAGCATTAGAGAAGAGGTGATGTACAGTGGCATCAGTTCTGCCGTGCAACATATTCTAAATTACCACCTCAACTACATATGAATTCTAGTCAGCAGAGGAAACACGTAATTCCACATGGATGTTTAGAGTAGCAGCCACTGCACAGTGCTATTGGCAATGCTCAGATTAACAACCTTATTTACCTAGCAAATACACTGGAAAGCCTATAAAGCCGCAAGAGTTTAAGGCAATAGCACAGCTTCCCTCCCTCGCAGACACAAAGACAGATATTAAAGGACGCACGTCTCAGTCAACCCATTTTCCTTCTCTATTAAGCAATGCTTGAACAGGTAAGGACAAGCCAGAGTTTCTGTTACACAACAGCAGATTCCAGTGATAGACCTGATTACAATAAATGTCAGAAGTGAACTTCCTCCTCAGCTCTTTTTAAAGAGCCTCACCCTTGCTTACTGTCGTTTTTGAAGCTGTTTCAAGAGAGAAAATAAATGCTACGTGCCCACCTTCTGATTTCATCTCTTAATAGATAGTTTGAAAAAAAGTATGAATAAAAAGAGCTTCACATTCCAAAATATTAACTGGACAGATGAGAAAGTTATTATATGGCATGAAAGGAGAAAAAACTGGGAATTCTGATGATTTGACTTATCTCATATAAGCATAACAAGAAAATAGCACTGGTAAAAAAAAATGCAGACAGCCTCAAAAATATAATTGTCTCATTAAAATGAGCACAAGATGTCATATTAGACAGAAATATAAATATTTAAAAAACAAACAAACAAACCAGACCAATCTGGCATCTGGAACATCCTGTTTATCTCTACACAGTCACCCCATATTGAGCTTGTAATCATGCTCTGGTGACAAACTTGCTAAATTCCATTGACTTGGACCAGGAGGAAGGAACTCACAGAGTATCAACTAGATACTGAGGCACTGGGTTCTAAGATGGGCCTATGATTTGTTTATATGACCATTTTTAAAGCCCACCCAAATTAAAAAACTCTAGGTAGGTTATAACACATTAAGAATTACTTTAAAAAAGAATAACAAATCAACCCCACCCCCGGACAGGGATCAATGACAGGTCTGAAGGCTTAGTGAAATGTCTAATGCCATGGGAAAGGCAGCTTTATGTATCTTTAGAACTAAAGCATGTCAAAGGTGGAGGTTGCCACAGAAAAGGTGTATCATCTCATTCATGTCTAATTTCCAATGGAGCGGGGGCTCTTAACAGCTCTTCCAAGATGCTTTCATTGGACAGGCAGATTCAATTCTGGAAGGGGTGAAACAGGTTGTGCAAAAGAGTCAACTTTTGGGGGGTTGGGGTGGGGCTATTTTCTTATAATTTCCAAACAATTCATCTCAGAACTCAGTTCTAGAAGAGTAAGGCACATAGAATGATTTTGATAGACAGGAATGAAGAAGAGTGTAATGTTGAAGCAGTTATAGACATTTTATAAAAATAAATAAAATAAATGGGGAAGGTGGACTGGAATGGTGAGTTACTGGGAGAGAGAGAATGAGCCAAGGCATGTGGCAGGAAGGTGGTGGCTGGGAAGAACATGGGAAGATGTCAGGCAGCCAGGAAAACTGCCTGCAGCTGCTGGTCAACTGAAGCAGAGGGCAGGTGGCAGATTCAGCACGGATGGCTATACTTGTAATTGTGTGTTGGATGGAGAAGTGCCAGCAGATTTTGTGGAAGGCTCGATGGGTAGATAAGAGGTGGTCACACTTGCTGATGATCAATTAATCAAGGGCATTTGATTAGCAGCACCTGGCTACTACTTAGCCTCTTAATACCTATGGAAGCAGTAAGGGTGTACTTACTTTTTCACACATGGCTTCTCCATTTTGGCTTTATTTTTGTAAAAATAAATAATGACACAGTGTAATATGTCATGTGCTGTTGTTCCTCTGAGGTTGTCTTTACCTAATTTTAAGACCTGCTAAGGACCAGATGATTTTTATTATGTCCTGATACGTAAAACTGTAGAACTCAAACAGGGTGTACTTACTTTTTCCCACGACTATAGATCACATAATAATATAGCATTCACTCCTCTATTACTGTATAGATACATTTGTTACTCAGGTAGTGTGAATCTAAAACATTAGTAAGTATAAAATAAAAAATGCATATACCCTAACAATTTATTAATTAAAATATTTCAGTTTAAAAGTAATATTTAAAACAAGAGTAATTACTACTTTAGCCAGTTTTTTCTTACTTTCATTGCGGCAACACAAAATTTGGCTACTGTGCACATAATGTTTTAGATCCTGAAGAAAATGGTTCGCATAAAAATTAACTGGATTCCCAGGGAATTTATCTATTATGGGCAAAATGTAGATTGACCTAATGTCCCTATAAAATACATGTGAGATGGTTTCAACTTCCTCTTCACCACAAGGGCAGATACGCTTAGTGTGGGCAAAGTCAGGAAATGACTGGGGAGCGGCTTCCGGTGGGAATGGTGGACTGAATGGCTGTGCCCGCAGGTTCAGCGGGTGGAGCTGACAATGCGGTAACTTTTTTCAGGCTCAGGTAGGTGTTCCTGAAGCCCAGAAACGTTCCCTGGATAAAGAAGGACACCTGGAATCATCCCATCTGTCCTCCAAACAGCTGCTTACAGCCAGAAGATTGCAAACAGCGTTTCGCATTTGACTGGTAAGAGCCAGCTGGGAGGCGGGGCCATCATCACTTTCCAAGCCACGCTGTAGCCTTAAAGGGACACCAGGACCAGCCACCCATTTCTAAATCACGAATTTGTATTTTTTTTTTAAGTGTGCATACCCCAAGAGAGGCTTTCTACAGTGAGGAGAAGCTGGTTCTCTTGGTGCTTATAGTTACTTTTGGGATTATTTTTTTTTATAAAGTCTTTTAAGTTTTGGATTTTGTTTTCCTTTCAAAGGAAATTCCAAAGATTGAGTAAACAGTTGTCTTCCTGTTATTATTTTTCTATTAAATTTGAAGATATTCGCCTTTTCCTACATGTTGAATCAGCTGATTTGAACCTTCAGCTTTGTTCTCACTTTCCCTTGAGAACAGTCTGCTATCTCATTCTCACTTTATGTAAACACACTTTGGAATTCTTGCATATCTTCGATTTTCGCTGGTTAAGTTCCTAAGGGGCGCCATAACCTACTGTGTGAGACATGGAGGATTTCGAACAGATTTTTTTCTGACCTTCACCAAGATTTTAAACAGATTTCTTCTGGTTTTTATCAAGCTTTTATGCAAGATATCCAGGTCATTGTAGAAAATATGAGATCTAAAATGTGCCATCAGGTTGGGGATGTGGTGGATGAAATTGAGGAATTTAAGAGCAACAGAAGGGTTTGGTTTTTTTTAAGATTGAGATTTTTATCGAGGTGCTGGATGAAGACTGGATAATGGAGTTGGAGAAATCTATGGGAAAGCATGATCTGCAAGTTGTAAGTCAAATCGATCTCCTGGTGGAATGCCATGAAAAGAACCTGGAATCTTTGAGGGCAGCAGTTGGGTTGTTTGATTCTCTCAAGAAGAAATCTCTGTGCACACTATGGGGATACGTAACTGCTTTGGTTTATTCTGAAGTGGGATAAGGGTTGAAGAATGTTCATCTGGTTTGCTTTAAGGATTTGATTGATGCTATTTGCCTTTAAAGATTTGGATTTACTGTTATGAATTGGCTTTTTTGGGTTTATTAAGATGAAAATTATTAAAACTGTTGTATTAGGGTTAAAGAATGTTTATCTGGTTTGCTTTAAGGATCTGATTGATGTTATTCCCTTTTAAATATATGGAATTACTGTTTTGAGTTGTCTTTGTTTTTTGGGCTTATTAAGATTGGGATTATTAAAATTGTTGTACTATTAATTATAATAGCAGACAACTTAAGTGCTTTTTAATTTGATTCTTAATAGTAGACAGAAATGTATAGAATAGTGGTAGGAAGGGAATAATTTTTTTTTCTCTTGTGTTTCTGCACTTTTTTAGTTTTTTTCTTTGTAGTTTTTTTTTTGTAGTTTTTATTCTTTTCTTGAAACCTAATAAAATTTACTCAAAAAAAAAAAAGGAAATGACTGGGGAGCATCTTGCAATGTTACCCTGTATTCATTTAGTTTATTGATTCTGAGAATGTGGATAGGGTGATCTATGGCATGAGTTCTACAACACATGGACTAGGTCCTTGCTCCACCTGGCTCTTTCAGGAAGCTTGGTGGAATGTGAGGGGTTGAATCCAGCAGGTAGTTAATGCTTCCTTGAGGTATGGGATTATAATGTTCAAGTTGAAGGAGGTTGTGGTGTGTTCCCCTCTAGAAGGGGTCCTTCCTGGATCTGGTTTATCTTGATAACTATAATCAACCTTTTTCAGGAAGTTTGTTGAAAGAATGGTGGGGCCCAACTACAAACCACCCTAGGTGAAAGGGATTATTTAGACACTTGTCAGTTAGGATTCAGACTTGGGTAACAGCCAGAAAGCACACTGGTCACCTTCATGGGTCAGGACCTGGGCAGCTGGGGAGTGTACCCCTTCTGGTCTTTCAATACTATTGTCCAAGATATCTTTCTGGACTGCTGTGGAGAGAAGAGGGAATGGCCTTGAGGGACAGGAAAAAGAGTTGTTACCAAGACAACAGTCAGATAAAAGAGGCCTGAGTCCGGAGCAGGGATGCAATGTGAGTAAACATCTCAGAAAAGCCCCTCCCTAGTTCTCATGAAGATAAAGGGAGGGAGTGGGGAAGCGCATTCAGACTTGCAAGTTTCTGTTACTAAAGCGTTACAATAAAAGTAGTACTGATCTACATGACATTGGATTCCTAGTCTGATCAATCTTGAAGGGCTGACATCAATACAAAATAACTCTTTTTAAAACTACAAGGTATCTGAAATGGTATGACAGCAGCCAAAACTCTGTGAGAGACGAGGTGGGGGCGGTAGAAAAAGAGGAGAGATTGGAGATGAAGGGATTAGAAGAGAATAAGCAGGCTGCCAGCACCAGAGCATTGCTTTTGATGTGTGTTCCCCATTGTGGCCTGCTTACTCTCTTCTAATCATGGGCTTCCTTGCAGCGCAGTAGCCTTGCAAGGACTACCTATAGTCCTCATTTAGCAACTGCCTCATTTAGCAACCATTTGCAGTTACAATGGTGATGAAAAAGTAACTTTATGACCCATCCTCGCATTTACAACCTTCACAGATCTGTAAAGCAAAGGAAAGCTGAAGATTATAAACACACTCATGGTTTCACTTAGTGACAGCTTCACTTAATGACCAAGTTGCCAAACTCAATTGTGAAATGAGGACTACCTGGTTTTACAGGAACTATATGGACAATACATTATCACAAAGTTTTAATGAATTTTCTAGTTTAAAGTGCAAATAGCTTGAAATATCTTTTTCCCCTGTAAACATGCCTAGTCATTAAGGTGCTGGGCTAGAAACCAGGAGTCTGAGTTCTAGTCCTGCCTTAGGCATGAAAGCCAGCTGGGTGACCTTGGGCCAGTCACTCTCTCTCAGCCCAACTGACCTCAAAGGGTTGCTGTTCTGGGGAAAATAGGAGGAGGAAGGAGTATTGGGTATGTTTGCCAGCTTGAGATATTCATAAAAATAATAAAGGCAGATGTCATGAGTAAGGATGGCGAGCAGGGGGCTCCCATCCAGGCTGTTACGTGCATGCGTAGCACTGAAGAATTAGGTAGCCATTCCAAGAGACACCGATCGGGCCCGCCTTAACCTTTGGGGTTTATATGTATGGGTTTTTCCCACGCTTCTTCAGTTTGTTAGGATTCCCTGTTATGTAGCAACAATAAAACACTAGAGACATGTTCCTTGTCTCAGCGTGGTTCCTGGCTGTTAGGACAGAGGAATAAAACTTAAATAAATAAATAAATGCAGAAATAACCATTACTATAGTCACAATTTCTATTTCAAAAACGAATTACAAAAATAAGGCACAATATTTTATTGCAGTAGCATCTGTTGTTGGCACCTGGCATTTGGAACATCATCCTCTCCGAGGTGAGACTAGCCCCAACCTTTTTGGCTTTCTGGAAATTTCTTAAGATGTGGTTTTTCCAGCAGGACTGGGAATCTCTTGGAAACAGGGAGCCTGCGAGATGGCTTTATTATGAGATTTTTAACATTCTCCTGTGGTCTTATTTGATATATTTCCCTTGTTTCTTAATAGTGATTTGTGTTTTTATTGTTCTTTTATTGTATGCCACCCAGGGTCACATTTGTGAGATGGGCAGCTATATAAATTTGATAGATAGATAGATAGGTAGGTAGGTAGGTATTTTCCTCTATTATTGCCAAAAGCCATGGAATTGGAAGCAAATATGGGTGGTTTACTGTGATGTTCTGCAGCACTGATGCTGTGCTTCTGCAACCTGTTGCTGTAGCAATACTTCTAGACCTTAAGATC
Organism: Candoia aspera; assembly: GCF_035149785.1. Classification (NCBI taxonomy): domain Eukaryota; kingdom Metazoa; phylum Chordata; class Lepidosauria; order Squamata; family Candoiidae; genus Candoia; species Candoia aspera. The sequence continues at coordinate 139,509,602 of NC_086153.1, read as the reverse complement.
TCATGGGGAAGAGGGGTAGAATAGAGGGATGGGGAAGAATATGCTACAAAAGATGTTACAGATATCCTATGTCCCACAGGCTGCATAAAGCCCCCAGAACACTGCCAATATTTGTTTATTTTTCACAGAATGATTTTGTTTGTTTACTTGCCATTTTTTTTAAAAAAATGGGTTTCTTAAGTTGTGTGGAACTTAATACATTTTGTCCATCAAGCCACACTAAACAAACCAATGAACAAAAAAGGCTGAACATTTTGGCTTTGCCTCTTGCTGCCCTCAGGGGCAGGATAAAATTAAAAACCCAGAATGGTCCCAACCATAAAAAGGCTGCCTGCCCCTACTGTATATGCAGGTGCATAGCAACTATGATATCACACTGGTGCTCTGTGAGATTCCTTAACTAGATCAACACTCTCAGATGGTCATCTTAATTTTTTGAAATTAAAAAAATTGTAATGCCTTAACCCGTGACAAAATTACAATAGCATAATATGGTTCTATGTGTTATTGTAACATTTAAAATGCCGTAAGATTATTTGTTGTATCAGATTATTTCCCAGCAAACTCTGTATGAAGCAACAATATGGATGTTTTTTTTTCCCCCAAGCTGTTTGATTTCTTTGATACACTGATTTCTAATTTAAGCCATTCGGTACCTTCCAGGTAGGGCAGCCATGAACAGTACTTGCCTTCCAGTTGCTTGGCACTAAGGCCTGAAGAACAGGACTCCATTTGATCAGACCAAAGTCCTACCTAGCCCAGCATCTTGTTCCCCAGAATGACCAAGAAGATGGTTTTGGAAAGCTGACACTAATAGTAAGCACAAGACTATGTTGTGGTGCGTATCAGCCAAGGAGCCCTTCTGTATCTGGAATCCTAACTTTTGATGCACAGATTTAACGATCAATCTTCCTTTGCAGTCCATCCAGTCATTTTTTTCTCCATTGTTTTTAGAATATAAATTACAATATATACTGATTTATATAATTAGTATACATTTCAGTAATAGTTGAATATACATGTAATGCACACAGAAGAGCACTGAAAGACTATCATTATTTAACAAAACTGTATGATCATCATTTAACAAAACTGTATGATCAATAAAAATATCTACTGAGCCACATGTACTAGGTAAAAAGACTGTGCAGTGCTTCTAATTCAATCTCAAACCAGCTATTTTAACATGTTTAACACATGTCCCCATGCACTCTGAAATGACTTCTGGAAATTGAATCCAAAATGCAGTAGAATCCTAACAGATAAATATTCATACACTATGAATCAGTAAGAGTCACCTGTACATGAAAGATCTTAAAGTCAGACCCATACATCTTCATCTCCTCTGGGAAATCTTTAAAAGCATTCAAGTAAGGAATGTGACCATCCATTACCAACCTGGGTTAAGGAAATGAAAGTAAAGTCAATACATGTATTACAGTTTGGTTCACAACACAGAACCAACATTAGTTATAAACTTTTTAAAAATGTGCACATTTCTGACATCCCTAATCCATGTTAAATATTATATTAAGGTTTCTTAATTTATCAGGGATAGCCTTTCCGGCTGCATTCTACTAGCTGAGATATTCTACATGCCAAAATAGGCATGTTTTATGCAGCATGGACAGAGTATTAGGAGACAGACCAATGCAGAAATGTGAATCAGTGCAGGGTGTCTGTTCAACGACCCCTTTTCAAAGACCAATCAAGACACTTTTGTACTGTTTTTGGCTTGCAATTAGTGACTGGTACTAAATTTTTTAATTAGCTCAAACCATTTGGCTTGAATAGCACATATATGTATTTGTAATCAGCCCTGTAAACTGTTCAGTTAAAAAGTTAGTCAATGAATATTTTAAGTATGTGAATCTACTCATTCACAGCTGAATAAAAAAGTGACAAGTTTTACTCAGTGCAACTGATAACTTTTTCTACCCAAAAGCATAACACTGTAATTAAATGCAGAAGTAGAACTAGGATTATAAACAAAATGTTTCATTAGACATTATTTTTATTACCTTAAAAGATCCGATAACGTAATTGATTCTCTCAGCCATAATAATGCCAGATAGCAGAAAGCCAGAGTCATTGGCATTGACAAGCTCAGATCCCCTTTCTTTCTTTTCTGTAAATATGAACTGCCATCCACTGATCCAGACCAGGCAGACCTTCCTACGGAAAGAGTTCCATAAGGTAAAGCAAGCTAACCTTTCTACAGTACACCCAGATGGAAGAAAGCTTCAGAAAGCACAGTTTACACCTCTCTTAAAGTGAACACATTAGCACCCTTACAATGGGTTTAATTTTTCAGCCTAGCAAGGATAGCAAAGGAGCACAGATAATCTTTAAAGATTAACACAAATAATTAAGCTTATGTGACTTTATTTGAAGCACAGCTGGCATATAATAATTAAACTCGTATTCAGCTAAAAATAAGGAACAGAAGAGATAACAGAATTACTTAAAAAGAGAAATAACTACAACTACAAAATAATTATTTTATATATATACATACAATGGCGGAAATATTTCATCAATGAAATATGAACATTTAACTGCAAGACTAGGAGGAAGAAAAGCAGTAACTCTTTCTTGCTTCTGCACCCACAGTATAAGAGGTACTGTAAAATCAGCAACTGTCCCACCTTAGGAACTCATATTTTAAACTGGAGAGAGATCCATTGGACAGTCAACAAAAAATACACAAAGCACATGAATTATTTGTCAAAACAATGCCTGTCCACAGCTTTTATAATAAATATTCAGATTATAAAATGTGTATATGTGCATTCATTTACATACAGAAAGAATGCTGTGAGTCCAAGAAGACCCCCAGATTGCGCATCACTTTTAGAGGGAAGTGCTACCCCATCCCTTCAGCAAAGGATCGTTACCTTGTCGTGGTGCTGGAGCTTGAGCACCTCAATGATGCCATGAGCTAAACTGTGAAGGGCCACCCAAGATGGGAAGGTCATGACAGAGAAGTCAGACTAAATGCGATCCCTGGGGAAGGTAATGGCAACCCACCCCAGTATTCTTGCCGTGAAAACTAAATGGATCAGTACAACCAGAGATATGTCGGTATACCATCAGAAGATGAGACCCCCAGGTCGGAAGATGGTCAAAATGCTACTGGGGAGGAACAGAGGATGAGTTCAACTAGCCCCAGATGTGATGACGCAGCTAGCTCAAAGCCGAAAGGACGGCTAGCGGCCGACGGTGCTGGTGGTGAACGGCAAATCCGATGTTCTAAGGATCAACACACCATTGGAACCTGGAATGTAAGGTCTATGAGCCAGGGCAAATTGGATGTGGTTCTTGGTGAGATGTCAAGATTAAAGATAGACATTTTGGGCGTCAGTGAACTGAAATGGACTGGAATGGGCCACTTCACATCAAATGACCACCAGATCTACTACTGTGGACTAGAGGACCACAGAAGAAATGGAGTAGCCTTCATAATTAATAGCAAAGTGGCTAAAGCTGTGCTTGGATACAATCCAAAAAACAATAGAATGATCTCAATTGGAATTCAGGGCAAGCCATCTAACATCACAGTGATCCAAATATATGCCCCAACCACAGATGCTGAAGAAGCTGAAGTAGAGCAGTTCTATGAGGACCTGCAGCACCTACTGGACAACACGCCTAAAAGAGATGGTATTTTCATTACGGGAGACTGGAATGCTAAGGTGGGCAGTCAAATGACACCTGCAATTACAGGTAAGCATGGCCTGGGAGAACAAAACGAAGCAGGACATAGGCTGATAGAATTTTGCCAAGACAACTCACTCTGCATAACAAACACTCTCTTCCAACAACCTAAGAGACAGCTTTATACAGGGACTTCACCAGATGGACAACACCAAAATCAGATTGACTACATCCTTTGCAGCCAAAGGTGGCGGACATCTATACAGTCAGTAAAAACAAGACCTGGAGCTTACTGTAGTTCAGATCACGAACTTCTTCTTGCACAATTTAGGATCAGACTCAAGAGATTAGGGAAGACCCACAGATCAGCTAGATATGAGCTCACTAATATCCCTAAGGAATATGCAGTGGAGGTGAAGAATAGATTTAAGGGACTGGACTTAGTAGGTAAGGTCCCGGAAGAACTATGGACAGAAGTTCGCAACATTGTTCAGGAGGTGGCAACAAAACACATCCCAAAGAAAGAGAAAACCAAGAAGGCAAAATGGCTGTCTACTGAGACACTAGAAGTAGCCCAAGAAAGAAGGAAAGCAAAAGGCAACAGTGATAGGGGGAGATATGCCCAATTAAATGCAAAATTCCAGAGGTTAGCCAGAAGAGATAAGGAATTATTTTTAAACAAGCAATGCGCGGAAGTGGAAGAAGACAATAGAATAGGAAGGACAAGAGACCTCTTCCAGAAAATTAGAAACATCGGAGGTAAATTACAGGCCAAAATGGGTATGATCAAAAACAAAGATGGGAAGGACCTAACAGAAGAAGAAGAGATCAAGAAAAGGTAGCAAGAATATACAGAAGACCTGTATAGGAAGGATAACAATATCGGGGATAGCTTTGATGGTGTGGTCAGTGAGCTAGAGCCAGACATCCTGAAGAGTGAGGTTGAATGGGCCTTAAGAAGCATTGCTATAACAAGGCAGCAGGAGATGACGGCATCCCAGCTGAACTGTTCAAAATCTTGCAAGATGATGCTGTCAAGGTAATGCATGCTATATGCCAGCAAAGAATGGCCATCAGATTGGAAAAAATCAACTTATATCCCCATACCAAAAAAGGGGAACACTAAAGTATGTTCAAACTATCGAACAGTGGCACTCATTTCACATGCCAGTAAGGTAATGCTCAAGATCCTGCAAGATAGACTTCAGCAATTCATGGAGCGAGAATTGCCAGATGTACAAGCTGGGTTTAGAAAAGGCAGAGGAACTAGGGACCAAATTGCCAATATCCGATGGATAATGGAAAAAGCCAGGGAGTTTCAGAAAAACATCTATTTCTGTTTTATTGACTATTCTAAAGCCTTTGACTGTGTGGACCATAACAAATTGTGGCAAGTTCTTAGCGGTATGAGGATACCAAGTCATCTTGTATACCTCCGGAAGAATCTGTATAACGACCAAGTAGCAACAGTAAGAACAGACCACAGAACAACAGACTGGTTTAAGATTGGGAAAGGATTACGGCAGGGCTGTATACTCTCACCCTACCTATTCAACTTGTACGCAGAACACATCATGCGACATGCTGGGCTTGAGGAATCCAAGGCTGGAGTTAAAATCGCTGGAAGAAACATTAACAATCTCAGATATGCAGATGATACCACTTTGATGGCTGAAAGCAAAGGGGAACTGAGGAGCCTTATGACGAAGGTGAAAGAAGAAAGTGCAAAAGCTGGCTTGCAGCTAAACCTCAAAAAAACCAAGATTATGGCAACCAGCCTGATTGATAACTGGCAAATAGAGGGAGAAAACGTAGAAGCAGTGAAAGACTGTATTTCTAGGTGCGAAGATTACTGCAGAATCAGAAGACATTTAATCCTTGGGGAAGAGCAATGACAAATCTCAATAAAATAGTTAAGAGCAGAGACATCACACTGACAACAAAGGTCCGCATAGTTAAAGCAATGGTATTCCCAGTAGTTACATATGGCTGTGAGAGCTGGACCATAAGGAAGGCTGAGAGAAGGAAGATAGATGCTTTTGAACTGTGGTGTTGGAGGAAAATGCTGAGAGTGCCTTGGAATGCAAGAAGATCAAACCAGTCCATCCTCCAGGAAATAAAGCCAGACTGCTCACTTGAGGGAATGATATTAAAGGCAAAACTGAAATACTTTGGCCACATAATGAGAAGACAGGACACCCTGGAGAAGATGCTGATGCTAGGGAGAGTAGAAGGCAAAAGGAAGAGGGGCTGACCATGGGCAAGATGGATAGATGATATTCTAGAGGTGACGGACTCGTCCCTGGGGGAGCTGGGGGTGGTGACGACCGACAGGAAGCTCTGGCGTGGACTGATCCATGAAGTCACGAAGAGTCGGAAGCGACTGAACGAATAAACAACAAACAGCTACCCCATCCAAGACTAGAAATAATGGAAATTTTACTTCAAAGTATCTGGAAGGTATCCTACTGCCCAATTCAGCAAGTTAGCCATATAGGCTCACGATTTTCTGATGTGTACATTTAATCTCTGCCATAAATAGTTCGAAGATATATTTTATAGCATTTCTGGGCCAGAAACCAGGAGTCTGTGAATTCTAGTCCCGCCTTAGGCATAAAAGCTGGCTGGGTGACCTTGGGCCAATCACTTTCTCTCAGCCCAACTCACCTCACAGGGTGGTTGTTGTGGGGAAAATAGGGGGAGGAAGGAGTATTAGGTATGTTCACCGCCTTGAGTTATTTGTAAAAATAATAAAGGTGGGATAGAAAATAAATAAATAAAATGAGAATTTTATTAGATTTAGTACAAAGATAAAAACTACAAAAAAGCAAAATGACTACAAAAAGAAAGAAGAAACTAAAAGTGTAAAAACACAAAACGAGAAAAAATGTTTTAGATTACAAAAAGAGGTGACTTTTGACTTTTAACAGCAAGAATATACAACGTTATAATCAATCCCTTACTCTTTATTAAACCAAAATCACATTATTTCTCTAAATCATTCTATTAGCACATTATAAAAATCACTAAATAGATTTGCTCCTTCCACTTATATTAAAAGAAAAGAATACAAACCTCCTAGTCAATTTCCCCCCTAAAATAACATTTATTTAATTATTTCCTTCCTACTACTATTGTATACTTTTCTATCTGCTACAGTAAAGAACAAACTAAAAAGCATGTAAATTGTCTGCCATTATAAATAATAATACAACAATTATAATAATCTTAATCATATTAAGCCTAAAACCAAACATTACTATATCTTATTAAACTTAATCCAAATCATTAAAGAGGTCAAACAAGCCCTAAAAGCAATCCAAATAATTATTCTTAAGCCCTTACCCCACTTCAAAATAAACCAGAGCACTTACATATCTCCACAACATACACAAGGCATTTTTCATAAAGAAATCAGACAACCCAACTACCCGCTTTAAAAACTCTGACTTCTCAGCAGAAAACCTCCCATTGATAACAACCCCTTTTCTATAATGTTCCATCAAAAGACAATCTCACTCATGGCTTGCAATTCGTTCTGTTCCTTGAAATTCGACAGCTCAACTGCCCAATTGTCTGGCATTTTAACAGAAGCCTCAATCTCGCTGTTAATAGAAACATTTCCATCGTTGTTCAGGTCTTCAATTTCTTCCACAACATCCCCAGCAGGATGACACATTTTGGAACTGATGTTCTCTACAATGTCCCAAATATCTTGCATAATGACTTGACACGAATCATAAAGAATCTGTTCAAGCTCACAATGAAAATCCAAAAAAAGTCTGCTTGAAATCCTCCATGTCTCAGGCAGTAGATTATGGCACCCCCTAGGTACTTAACTAGCGAAAGTAGGAGTTAATGGAAAATTTCCGAAAAAAGTTTAAACAAGTGAAAGTACAATGATAGGTAGTCCCAAAGAAAGTAGCAGGAGAAAGCTAAAAGTTCAGAACAGCAGATTCAATGTGTAGGAAAATAGTAAAATCTTCAAATTTAATGCAAAAATAATAACAGGGAGACGATTACGTATTCTCAACCCTTCTTAATATTTGGATGGAAAGCAAAATCCAAACCTTAAAAAGAATTTTTTTAAAAATCCCCAAAATAATGATAAGCACCAAGACAGCTTGCTTCTCCTTGCTGTGAAAAGCCTCTCTTAGGGTACATAAACCTAAAAAAAAATTGGGTGGTTTAGAAATGGAGTGGCTGGTCTTAGTGTCCCTTAAAGGCTACAGCATGGCTTGGAAATGGTGACATCACAGCCTCCTAGCGGCTCTTACCAGATTAGCACGATGCTGTTTACAATCCTTTGGCTGCAAGTTGCTGTTCTGGAGGACAAATGAGATAATTCTGAGCATTTTCTTTATCCTTGAAAATGCTCCAGGGCTTCAGGAAAAACCTGTCTGAGCCCAAAAAAAACCTGCCATGTTGTCAGTTCTGCCTGCAGAGCCCGCAGACACAGCTGTTCAGTCTGCCATATTCCCACCAGAAGTCCTTCGATTTTATAGCATATTTTTATCACACTGAGAGCCAGTGTGATTTAGTAGTTAAGGTTAGGACTAGGAGCAGGGAGACCCAGGTTCTAGTTCATCCTCAGCCATGGAATCACTGGGTCACTCTTTCAGCCCAAACTACCTCACAGAGTTGTGGTGGTGGTGGTGGTAGTGGTGATAAATAGAAGGACATAACATATATGCCATATGCTCTTGAATGAAGGAAGGACACAAATCTAACAAATTGAGACCTAGCAATATCTTACACAGAAACATATTACAAAATCTCAATGGGACAATTGTATAATTTGCCATCTTTTCCAAAATGTAGCAATGAAGACTGTGAGCTATTCATATTTCCTATGGATCATATTTAATTTTCAATGAATACTTTTAATTAAGGTGTTAAATCCATTAATAGCAGCAGCTCAATATCAAGCTGCCTTTACTGTCTTTAAACAAAGTGATTGAATATAGTTACTAAGAAAATATACTCTAGATCATGGCTTCTAAAAACCTAGAAGGAAACACAAGAATAGTTTTGAGCGTGATGTATATGTGAGTCACAGAACAAAAACTATGAAGCTCAGTTAATTTTTTTAGTCATCAGTTTTGCCTTCTTTTACATACAGGCTGTGTCTTAAAAGTACCGCTGATATAAATTCTATAACTAACCAGATTAAGTCCAAAATGCAATTCTTTGTGCCCTGTTTTTAGCCATCATGTTAACAACATCATGCTAGCAATCCTTCATTTTATTTATTCTAGATTATACAAAATATATTCGACAGTCAGCACTAAATCTTATTCAACATACAATTTCAGACCTGTCATAACAACCCACAAATTTAATAGGCTTCCCATTAATGTCTACATACCTGCATCAAATAGAAGATTTCAATGTGCCAGCTTCATTAACAGTTAACTAAACATTTCAAAACCCCAAGATCCCATAATGCCTAATTGGTAGAGAAGCCCCCCAGCTACTAGCAAGATACTTGGAAAGATGCGACTCTAGAATTTGAGGATTCAGATTTAATTTTCCCCTCATTATTATTTACCCACGTAGATCTATTTTTAGGCCTAGATTCTGTCTAATTTATTCATCATACATAGTAAAAAGAAAGGAGATCACACAGTGTTGATGGTCTTCTATATGATATTGTTAGAGCTTCTATGGCAATGATAGGACAGTTTCCATATATTTTTATATAACATACTACTGTTTGTTAATCCTATTGGGCAGCCTGGATAATTTATCAATGCACTATAAATGAATCTTAATAAAAAAACACACATTTTTGGGAAGCTGGTGCAAGTCTAAGTGACAGCATGACCTATAAAATCTATGATAAAATCACCTTCTCCCTGGTATTTGCTTCAGCACTAGATCAGCCACAAAACTGACTTGTTCAAGTAGTTTTCTGGGACCTTCCAAATGTGTTGTAATACATCCATCATTATTCCTAGCCAGAATAACCATACTTTGAAATGTACTAAATCCACCGACAGAGCTCTAGATTGGGGAATATTGCTCAAGAAGACTTCCTTGGAGTCTTCTGCAACACACAGGAATTCCAAGTGAGTCTGGCAGTCAATAAATGGTTTTTTTTCATTATTCTTATGGTTAAAGACCACATTTTCTATAATGTTTCTATACAGACATCATGACTGTATGCTTAAGTCTCCAAAGTAATCAAGTAGAAATATATTTTCATATCTAAACTAACTACACAAAAAACTAAACAAGGTACATTTGTCTTACCTGATGCTTCGCTAATAGAAGAAGCAGCACCAGAGCTAAATTCTGGTATCACATCTGTATCACTTGCTGAACAAGCCAAGTTAATCAGACTAGTAGTTTCAACTTCTGTTTCAGGGTCAGTGTGCTGCTTAAAAAAACAATAATAGTTGTGTAAGACTCCAATAACTTAACCCAGAGTTCAAGGGGATTCTTTTTTCTTTACTAAAGCAAGTCTTACTTTTCAAAAAATCAGTTAAGTTTAAATTGCCAAGCAAAATATCAAACAGCACATATTTTTAGAAAGTGTGCATTTTGCACAAAGTTAGTGCAAAATGATTTCCATAAACACTAGAACTGTAAGTGTATTGTTTGTTTTTTACTGATTTTCTTACAAAATGCAAGTAGAACAAAAACAACAAAAATATATTATCAACAATTCAACCAGAACTATATGTTATAAAAACTAAATACAACAAATAACACAGATACAAAAGAAAAATGGAAGACTAAACATTTTAAACACAGAGAGTGTAAATCAGTTGTAGATAATTCAAGTCACCATTACTTTTATACCAACTGGTTCACAGTAGGTGTAAGAGTAAGTAAGAGACATAATTTTCTTTGGGTTATTAAGCTCACGTCAATATAGGTAATCCTTGCTTACAGACCCTAATTGGGACTGGCAACTCTGCCACTAAGCAAAGCGGTTACTAAGTAGGGAATCATGTGACCATGACTGTGCTTTCTGGCTGGAAAGAGACAAGACTAGGCAGTTTCACAGAAAGCAAGCAATTTCTGTAAGCGATCTCTTCTTTGCCTGACCCTTTCCCACTGCTGGTACGATCACATTGCTTTTGATGTGTAGAAGATCAAACAGCTTACTCTCTTGAAATCCCTCTCCAATCTCTTTGCTCTGCAGGGGAGGGGGAAGGGTCAGGCAAAGGAGAGATTGCCTACAGAAATTGCTTGCTTTTTTTCTCCCTCCCTTTGCAGAGAGGAGAGATTGGAGAGAAAGAGATTTCAAGAGAGTAAGCTGTTTGCTCTTCTATAAATCAAGAGCAATGTGATTGCACCTGCAGTGGGAAAGGGTCAGGCAAAGGAGAGATTGCCTACAGAAATTGCTTGCTCCCCCCACTAATTGCAGAGTGGAGCAATTGGTGACAAAGGGATTTCAAGAGAGCACTGTAAGCTGTTTGCACAGCATGCCCATGGCTCCTAGTCCTGGGCTGCCAGCAAACTGCATTTCTTTCAATGTATAGAAGAGCAAACAGCTTACTTTCTCGCAATCCCTCTCGCCAATCTCTCTGCTCTGCAACGGATAAAAGAAAGAAAAAACCAAAGGTCAGGCACAGGACAATGCATACTGCCTGTAATGGCAATCACATGACTGAGGGACGCTGTGAAGGTTGTAAATGGTCGTAAATGGGCCGTAAAGTTATTTTTTCAGCAACATCGTAACTTCGAATAGTCGCTGAACTAATGGTCGGTAAGTGAGGACTACTTGTAGTCTCATGTAGTCACAAATATAAGCATTCACATATAATCTATGCTTAAATTACTGAATTACAGTAAGAACACGTGTACTCTTCCACAGCGGTACTCTTCCCCTTTCTTTTCATGAAGTTTATGTGAAATAAAATTATAAATTCTGGGACAAGTCCAATTTAAAATACTGGGTGAGGACGATCTATGTTCTGTCCAACCCAGTGTTTAGCACAGTCAGATTAGAACAGAACAGCGTGCTGTTCCCATTGTCAGTAATAGATAAGAAAATGCTGACTGAACCAACAAACTAACTGTAAAGTATTATTTAATTGAACATTTGTTAGATTTCTCTTGCCTGAAAGACAGCATATATGACTCCATCTGCTGGATTTAATACCTCCAAGAAAAAACTAAAAAATAACTTCTTACTGCTAAAAATCGTAAAACTGCAAAATAGTTATTAAATAGCACTTTGAAATAAGGAGTTTGTCTGCAAATTTGTACTACTCTTATTGATAGTTCTACAGGTAGTCCTCACTAAACAGCAGTAATCCATCACTAAGTGATGCCATCATAAAGCACATCATGCGACAGCATTGCTTCAATTCCAGCAGTCTATGTTGCCAGCTTCCAACAAGTAAAGTCAGTGGGGAAGCTGGCAGGAAGTTACAAATCCCAGGAGGCTCGCAAGCAGGCCAGGGGGCAGGCGATGAGTGCTATGGAGTGTAGCAGGGGGGCACTGCAGTGCTGCATGAGTGTGGGTGGGTGTGGGAAGGGGCACTGTGCAAGCAGGTATCAGAAGAGGCGCTAAACAAGTGGGCATGGGAAGGGGTGCTGTTGTAAGTGTGAGCCAGTTGCCAAGTGCCTGGATCGCGATCATGTGACCACAGGGGGTGTTGGGATGCTGGCACAGCCAGAACTTCGAGGACCAGTTGTAAGTTCCCCTTGTTCAGCACCATTACAACTTCAAACAGTCACTGAACAAATGGTTGTTAACTGAGGATTACCTGTACCTTTCACCAAAGACCTGAAGTACTGATATATTTAAAAAAACACCAACCCCTGTGGATTTTTAAACAATGATGAACTATGTGACAATGTAAGTTTTCATGGACTTAAGCCCCTTCATTAATTACATCAAATGATGTACACAAAAATTTGTTCTACATAATACCTCTTAATACTTAAGGCATCACAAGCACCACTGTCTTTGCTACATCAAACTAATATTCACCTTCTGGAAACAGTTACATATTTTAACTATTATTTAATAAAGCACAGAAAATGTACTGAAACCAGAATATTTAGGAATTCTTTAAAAAATTACTACAAAAATAGCTTATTTTGCCAAAGATAATAGCAAATAACATACATTTTCAAGGAACTGCAAGAAAAGTGTGATTTGTAATTTAAGCTTGGGTGTTTATGTTTATATAACTGTATCAGTGTGAAGAAGGTGGTTATTATTTCTCCTGAACACTATACTTACTGATAAAATATCTTGAGTAATATCATTGACAGGCTTGTCACTGTAATCCTGTTTGCTTTTATGAAGATATCTTTTCCAAAAATTATACAGAACTTCATCCTGATAAGAACCAGCATGTTATTCATAAATATTAGTATACAGGAAGCTTTCTCATTCATAAATTTTGATGAGGATGTCTAGAATTTACATTAAACCAACCATGGATTTTGTTGTTATTTTAATGCTTTAGAAATAAAAAATATAAAAAGGAAAGAGGAAAAAAGTGACACATTCATTCAAGCATTAAAATTTGACACATGAAATAATATCAATAAGACTTTTTTGGTTCTGACCCATGTTTGGTAAATTCACTGGTCTTCATATACTGATATATGAAGAACTGTAGTATGTAATTCAAAATTGCACCTTTAAAACACATTAATTTTTCCAAAACCATATTAAAAATCTATTGACAGTAAACCGAAATAGAACAATTTTGGGACATTCTACACTTCCAGCATAATGATGTTACTGTAACTGTCAGCCTTTTTAAAACATTCTCAGGTTTCCAATCAACATGAACAAAAACCTTTTGTTGAATTAGTCTCATTTTAATATTATAGGCAATATATTTAATATTCTTTGAAAACTTTTAACACTTGATTTGCTAATATGGGGTATTCCAACTTTTTATTTCAAACTTCATGCAAATAACTGATGTCTATTCAATGAACAATACTTTTTAATTATTTAATAAAAATACTGCAAGTTTAGAATCACCCAAAGCATGGTTCAATGCAGATAGTAATTTAGGAATTTAAAAACTGCTTATTTGGACCAAATTGTTAAATCGAACGGTATTTTTATATTTATTTATATTTCAAATTTTGTCACCGCCCATCTTGTGCGAAGCAACTTTTTTATTATTTTTATTGGATATATTGCCATCCTTACTCAATAATTCAAATTGGTTAAAAATGATGGGTAATAAGCTCATCTGAAGTATTAATATCTCTATTAGCCCATAACTTTAAAAAGATTTACCTACTTCTAGAGTAGGAGGCCCTTCAGTCACGCATCTCCTAGTCATCTCTCAAGTGCATTACTGAAATGCACTGTCCGTGGGACTGCCCTAGAAAACTACTTGGAAGCTACAACTGGTCCAGAATGTGGCAGCACCGGCAGCGGTAGACGTGTCACGTTATCTTATGTGTCATCCCTGCTTTGTGAGCTGCACTGGTTACCCGTTGGCTTCTGGGTGCAATTCAAGGTGCTGATCATTACCTATAAAACCCTACATGGCCCAGGGCCTGGTTATGTGAGGGATTGTCTAATGTCAGATAATTTCTGCCTGCCCAGTGAGATCAAGCAGAGTGCGTACATTCCAGGTCCCATCAATTAAACCAAGTCTATCAGGACCTAGGAAGCACACCCTCTCTGTTGCAGCACCTGCCCCCTAGAGCAGCATCCCCTGGAGATTTGTATGGCTTCCACTCTACAGCTGTTCTTCAAATTGTTAAAAATGTGGTTCTGCTCCCAAGCCTGGGATTAGGGTGGATGCCCAGCCTTTGTTAGCTTTTTGTTGGTTTGGGATATGTTTGGTTGTTTATTTTTCCAGACATGCATGTTTTTTAATTGTTTGGTCTTTGTTTGTATTGTAAGCTGCCCAGAGTTTTCTGGGTGTTGGGCAGTCTCCAAATCTAATAAATAAATAAAGTTACCACCATCCCAATCATTGTATGATAACTGCAATACAAAGAAAATATAGAGTATTATCCTCCCCATAAAGCCTTCCTAAAAATTATCAATTACTTGAAATACTTGAAATGTGTATAACAGATGTTTGTGAGGCTTGTCCTTCTTGTTCTAAATCAAGGTTCAATATTATATACAAAAAAAATACAAACCCATTATGTGGGCTTTTTAGTTTTGTTTTCCTTAGTGTGTGTTGCATAAATGTAGCCACAGCCTAGCATACTGTGTAAACCCAGATAACTGCTTTATTTTTAAAATGGTTAAGCAAACCATGATTAACCTCATTACTGAACAGAGCAAAATACCTTCATCTGAGAAGAAACTCCTAAAGACTGCAGAGCTTCTGCTTGCTTCTGAAGAATATATTGAAAGCCTTCACATATGAACCATTCCCAACCTTTATCTAAAAAATTAATGGAAAGTGATATCCTATGAGTAGCTTATACTTGTCAGGACTCAAATTATATCAGTTAGAAACTTTAGAATGGATTCTTAAACATAGATTTTTTTTTATTAGGGAACAAATACTGAAAATAGACAAAAATAAATTGCACAATTAGCATCTACCTTCCAGACAGACCTAGAAGTTGACAGTGGCAAACCATTTCTATATCATGCCAAAAATACTGCCTGGATGTGTCCATGTAAGGCACTGGGGGTCAAACTTCATTCAAAAGTGACCTTCCTTTAACCAGATATAACAAAAACTAGCCGTTATACTCAAATAACGATCTATTATATAAATTGCCCTATCCAATTAGATGCTTTTACTCTTCTTTCTTACCATTTTTCATTCACTATCAGCTATCAATTGAGCCTTGATGGTAGCAAAACTATAAATGTTTACATAGATCAACACAGATAGGGATGTAAATGTTACATCCATGTTAACCCATGGCCTGAGGAAAAAAACAGGTTTTAAGGGTTTTTTGAGGTCATGATGGAGGCATGTGAGTCTCAGGGGGGAATGTTGTTCCTGAGAGCAGGAGTGGAGACAGAGGAGGCATGTTTCCTGGGTCCCACTTTATCAATGTGATCCAGAGTAGGCTGATTCTGTCAGACCAAACAGCACAGGCAGACACTAAGAAAGACAGTCCCTCAAGTAACTAGGCTCTATGCCATGAAGGGCTTAAAAGGTGATTATCAGCACCTTGAATTGCACCCAGAAACTTACTGGTAACCAGGGCAGTCCCTGAAGCAGAGGCGTTCATGATATACCAATTGCCTGGCTAACACATTCTAGACCAGCTGCAGCTTCCAAGTGGTCTTCAAAGACAGCTCCATGTACAGAGCATTACAACAGTCCATATGCAAGATGACCAAAGCATAAATATCCAAAGAGCCGCCTAGTCCACAGAAGGGAGCAAGTGGCACCCAAAATGAATCTGTGCAAAGGCCATCTTGGCCACAGCTGCCACCTGCTCCTCAAGTAGCAGCTAAAGTCCATGAACACCCCCAAATCATGCACCAGCCCCAAGTAGAGCAGTGCCATCCTATTCAGGACTAAGGATGGATGATCTCTGGATACAGGGGGCCCAAACAAGCGCAACCACTTAGTCTTGTCAGAGCTGAGTTTGACCCTGTTTCTCCCCATCCAGATCCTCACAGCCTCCAGACACTGGGATAGCTCGTTGATACCATTGCTTAGTCAGCCAAGAATTGAGATATATATACTGGTATCATGAGTATGCTGTCTATCGTCCGAACTGATAGATGACCTCACCCAGCAGATTCATGTAGATTTTAAAGAGAAGGGGCAAGAGTATCTAGCTGTGTGGCACCCCACTTTTCAGGGGCATTAGGCTCAATCTCTTCCCTCCATCAACACCATCTGGAAGTAACCATGAAGAAAGGAGAACTCCTGCACTACAGTGTCCCCTACAACTCATTCCCACAGGTGGTCCAGAAGGATACCTTGGTCAATACTGTTGAAGGCCATTAAGCAATCAAGAACTAGGACCCTTGTACCATCCCCATCCCAGCTCCATCAAAGGTCACTGAAAAGCATGACCAATGCTGTTTCAGTGCCATACTGTATCCTGGTCTAAAACACAACTGAAAAGGATTGAGATAATCCATTTTCTCCAGGACCCCTTTTATAAATTGCTGTGTATCCATGTGTCTACAAGACCAGATTTTCTTTAAACTGAAGCTTAAATTTTCACACTATGAAGATTAATATAATATAAAGTATTGCTCTGTGTATAATCCCTTTAGCCTGTGTTCTTAATCATTACAAGTGAATGGCAAAGTACTTTGTGCCCTAGAAAATGCTAGAAGTTGAAAAACAATGGCAAGGGTTGCAATATTTTTCTTTTAATTTTTTTTTATAATGCAAGGGTGGAGAAAACTGTTTAGATCCAAAAACTAGATCAGCTCTCTCATATAA
Source organism: Candoia aspera (assembly GCF_035149785.1). Taxonomy (NCBI): domain Eukaryota; kingdom Metazoa; phylum Chordata; class Lepidosauria; order Squamata; family Candoiidae; genus Candoia; species Candoia aspera. The sequence goes on along the minus strand of NC_086153.1, from coordinate 139,492,614 downwards.
TCTGGAGGAGCCATAGCCAATTTGCATGTTTTGTCTGAATACATTTGGCGTGCATGAGCCTATTATTACTCTATACTGAATACTCTTCCTATGTATAGTTGTCTTTAACAAATACCAGTCCTAATGCACTTTTAACAGTATTATGATTCTGAAACACTTATCCTCAATTTTGAAAATAAAAAAATCAGATTCTGAAAAGTAGGCTTGCGAAGCATGACTCAGAAAACATAATAACATTGTCTCTATATAAATTATACATTCCAGATTCATACCATTGTGTATCCATGTGTAGAGGATTTGATTTTTTTAAAACTGAAGATTAAACTCTTACCCTAAGAATATCCCTGTGCCCCACAGATTATACTGATCACCCCTGCTGCAGAACTGACATGAACAAGCACAGCATGTTGGATGAGATGACTGTAAACTTGTCCAGCATTAGCTGTATATGGTGGGAAAGATCAATATTCCATACTTTTATAACAAATTGATAAAAGATAAATCTTACCAAATTTATTCTTTCTTTTTCTTAATCCTCTAGAGATAGACTGTGCCCTTGCATTAGTTGTAACATCACCAGTTAGAACTTCTCTAGTCTTCTGCAAGAGAGTTTTGAAAATATCTAATGTTAATAAGCATGCCCAGGATTATTCAGCCTTTTTACATTTACTTTAATTAAGCAACAGTCACCTTGGGATGGAAAATATAGTAAGCAGGATCTATGCACACAGCTGTCATCAAGGCAGGCTTTCATTTGGCTAGGAACCTGTAACAACTTTGCAAAACGCTCCTGAATGCCTGAGTTACTAGGCCCCAATATGTGCCCACATCCAGTGCCAATCATTCTCTCATATAGATAGCTGCAGCTAAAACAACTAAATCAGTTCTACAATTATTTAAGAAGTTCACATATTATGTTCATGTATTTAATCTTTAAAGATTTACACGTAAAATTAAGGCGAGTTTTGAAATGCGGAAAGAAATAACAGCAACCTTACTTCTATTACAGTGTGACAAGATGTGCAATAAAATCTGCCTTCTTCTGTAATGCTCCAGCTGACAGCAGAACAATATCCACAAGGTTCATTGTAGTCTCTCTATAACAATGTGAAATGTGAAAATATTTTCCATTGTGTCCAAATGCACAAAGCTATAAAGTACTATGGTAACAACATTTAAGAAAAATATTTCAGCATATTACAGCAAGCATCTTATTTAGTCATAATATACAGTCTGCATATAATTTGGTTTTTTAAAATGGTCATGCATATCTTCAGGTAAATTCAGGGTGATTTCCTTCAACTAAGCATGTATAAAATTGCACTATGCAACATACAGTCCTATGTATGCTTACTAGACAAAAGTCCCCTTCATCACAGTGGAGTTTATTTCATATAAACAAAGTGCTACCATCACTGTTATGCAACTAAACATTTACCCTCACAATTGCGCTTCTTCTGTTTTGCAGCTCAAATCCACAAACCAGGCTGCACACCTGGGGGAGGGCATAAGATGGTGGAAAGGGAATAGCTGATAGATACAATCAACTACACTCCACTACTAAGATGCACTAAGGTGTATCCTGTTAATGTATTTATCTTTAATAAACATGACTTCGGCACACACACACTTGGTTTTCAATGTTTTAAAATATACTCTTTTTTCCTGATCTAAATGATGCGAGGAACAGCAGCATAGGAGAGTGTTGGCAATCCCAACACATTACAGAAGGATGGAAATTCAAGCAACAAATGGAAAAGATCAAATTAGGAGCACAATATCCAGACGACCACTAGATGGCTGTAAAGATTTTTCTGTGCCTCTTTACTGCTGCCATGTACATACTGGTCGTCCAGATTTTTGCATCCAGATCGTAACCCGTAGGTTAAGTTTTCCCTCAAGCTGTGTCTTTCTTCTCAAAAATTCCTGAATTCAACCAATTAAACTTTCTCCAGCATGGCTCTGAAATAAAAGCAAATAGCCTCCAATAGCTACTGACAACCTGTTAAAGACAGAGGACACATGCTTTAAAAAGAGATAAAATTATTTTCCCGCTCACTCCCGCCTTGTTTTTTCCTCAAAGTGCAATATGCACTTCCTAGTCCTCATGTGCGTTGCTGAAATTACGCCTACGCCGCCGCCAACCCCCCAGGTACGTTCCAACCTCACCGCGTCCTCTTCTTCCATCGCGTGCTCCGGTTCATGCGCTAACGATCACCGCGACTGCGCCATAGCAACCAACTTTTGATGCCGGGAAGCAACGGAAACAGCTACCGGCCGGGAAACGAGACCTCGAGCTCTTGGGTTCCGAGGTTGGTAATAAAAGCGGCCGCTTTCTGCATTACCATGGTTTACTTATAACTGCGAGCTTGAAGGCCGAGGGTTTTAAGCTGCGTAGGTCTTAAATCGAAGTCCAAGTTATTTTCAGAGAAGATAGGAGGAAAAATAGTTTAAGAAACACTGAGATAGAGTTCTAGAGACCCAAGTTTATGTTGTGTGTGAATCTCCCCCCCATTACAGCCACTTCAGTAGGGAGTAATCCTTGCCCCCCAGATGTTCCTGAATCCTGGCACCTGTCACTACTAGTCTTCTAGACTGAAGTGCTGAAAATTGGAAGTTTAGCAAGATCTAGAGGAACGCATGTTACTTATTTCTGCTAGAGATCAAAAGCCTCTGATTCTATTTATACATTAACCAGTTTTGTTTGAACAGGGGACTATAGTTGGGTTTAAATTATGGCCTGCCAATAATAGTGGTGTGTTATTTGGCTTCCTTGGGAAAAATGCAAAGCAATAAACTGGGTTTAATTTCAAATAAACAGATACTTGCAATCACCTCCTTGCAGCAATACTGGAGGCAGGGAGGAGTACAATGACTCATAATTATTTTACTACTACAATCCAATATATATAGCTGTCTCTATATATTTGGCTGCATTTTATTTACATTCATTTATCCAATTTATAATGTACATTTCTACTCTGGCAAGCAGTGAGTATTCAAGGCAGCTAACAAAACATTAAGGACAAGAACAAAAGAATCTGAAAAATTAAAAATGTAATTTAATCCTAAAATTAATTAGCAACTAAAAGCCTGGTGAAGGAGGTGTATCTTTAAATAAGCTGTTTCACTACAGGATACTGATACACTTTTTCAAAAGTTTACTGTTGTGATACCTTAAAGTACTGTGCATCTCTTGCGTAACAATACAGTAATACAAATAAAATAGAAGATTATGTCTTTTCATGTTTGTTTTTCTTCCCTTTATGATCTCACTTCTCCTGAGAACAGAAGCTGATTTCACCAGTTCAAAGATACTATCAAATGTACAGTTACTTTCCTTGTCTATCTGATATTTTAGGCCTCAGTAGTACTTTTAACACACAGCATCATTTTGTAATTAGTAATAATTTCTTAGCTTTCATGCATATTAATATTTTACAGATGCAATTAAAATCATACACCATAAGCAAATAAAAACAATAGCAATTTTGTGTCTCATCATGCGACATGCTGGGCTTGAGGAATCCAAGGCTGAGTTAAAATCGCTGGAGGAAACATTAACAATCTCAGGTATGCAGATGATACCACTTTGATGGCTGAAAGCAAAGAGGAACTGAGGAGCCTTATGATGAAGGTGAAAGAAGAAAGTGCAAAAGCTGGCTTGCAGCTAAACCTCAAAAAAACCAAGATTATGGCAACCAGTTTGATTGATAACTGGCAAATAGAGGGAGAAAATGTAGAAGCAGTGAAAGACTTTGTATTTCTAGGTGCAAAGATTACTGCACATGCTGACTGCAGTCAGGAAATCAGAAGATGCTTAACCCTTGGGAGAAGAGCAATGACAAATCTCGATAAAATAGTTAAGAGCAGAGACCTCACACTGACAACAAAGGTCCGCATAGTTAAAGCAATGGTGTTCCCCGTAGTAACATATGGCTGCGAGAGCTGGACGGTAAGGAAGGCTGAGAGAAGGAACATCGATGCTTTTGAACTGTGGTGTTGGAGGAAAATGCTGAGAGTGCCTTGGAATGCAAGAAGATCAAACCAGTCCATCCTCCAGGAAATAAAGCCAGACTGCTCACTTGAGGGAATGATATTAAAGGCAAAGCTGAAATATTTTGGCCACATAATGAGAAGACAGGACACCCTGGAGAAGATGCTGATGCTAGGGAGAGTGGAAGGCAAAAGGAAGAGGGGCTGACCAAGGGCAAGATGGATGGATGATATTCTAGAGGTGACGGACTCGTCCCTGGGGGAGCTGGGGGTGTTGACGACCGACAGGAAGCTCTGGCATGGGCTGGTCCATGAAGTCACGAAGAGTCGGAAGCAACTAAACGAATAAACAACAACAAATACTTATTATAGTACATTTAGTGTATTTGCTTCACATATTGTCAGCTTTATCAATTAAAAAAGTGCAAGTCATAGATATTAGCTATGCAATCTTTCTCCTGCACCTCTCAATATGAAATTAGTTTTTCCAAATCCTGGTTTTTATACTGCAAACCTATTTTCATTTCTTAGGCATGCTGTTTTGGATTCTGCCAGATTAACAGTCTTGGTAGCAGCTAAAAGGCTTATTGTCCACCTCGGTCGTGGTTTCAGAATTTGAACTAAAGTACTAAAGGACTGTATCACCTGCAAATTTTGTAAAATTCTCACCTATTTTACGCAGGGTGTATGGAGTCTCAGCCATTGCACAGTCTGTTGATTGCTTTATGATTCAGTGTGTCATGTGACCTAAGAAAATTGGGTGAACTCCATAAACCATACTTAATTAATCTTAAATAAGTATGTCATGTGAATGTACCCATTATGTGGATGCTACTTGGAAGGAGTATGTATCTATGTTTGTATGTATTTATTTTCTATCCCATCTTTATTATTATTTTTTATAAATAACTCAAAGAAAATACTGATGGACAAGAACCTGCCTTGTACCTAGAGCAAGCTGTGTTCAGAACTGGCTGGTTCCTCTTGATCCAACGCATGTTTTTAAAGGGATATCAACTTATGTTCATACAGAGTTTTAATTCTTTTATAGCAATTAATGCATCAAAACCTGGCAGTATGTAATTTGTCAACATACATGATAATTACTTTTCATAGACGAGGTTCATACAACATAGTAACTAGTTTTACCCACAAAGTACAGTAGCCTACCACATTTTAGTCTGCTGCGTTGTGTGAATTTATCCTGTGTAGTTAGTTTATGGTTTAATGGGTTCTGTGTATAGTATACAGTATATTAGCTTAATTGAGTAATCCAATGGTTAATTCAACCATGCAAAGGTATATCATGCAAACAACCCTTGAGTCACAAACTAGTCAATTACATTTCAATTATTTGAATTCCCAATATAAATGTGCTACAGAAGATCTGTTATCGTATTGTCTATAGTTTTTTTCTTTGGATGAAAGTTGGGCCAGATAATTTGATTGAAAAGTATACACCTATGTGTATCTACCCTTTTAATCTCTTTGCTTGATTGCATCTTCAGGGAAGCATTTAAACTGTGAAAATAATATGAAGGAAGTGTTTGGTCCTGGCTTAATATGCATGGAAGTATCCAGGGCATAAAGCCAGTCTCAGAAGTCATCAGTGCTATAAACTTCTCAAGCATTCAAATGTGAAGTAAACAACATCCATCTGAAAAAAAATTACTTACATTCTATGATTCTATTATATAAAGTATAGTAGTGTAGTGTAGTGTATAAAAATTGGTAACAATAGAGATATCTATGAAACTCAACACATCAGCAACCCTGGGGGGTGGGGGGAGAAGCAAGCTGTTGCAAATGGTGAAATTGGTTTCATTCACCCATGTCTCACCCCCCCACCAAAAGACACAGAGACATATTTATTTGAGGTTGGAAAGTGGTTATGAGTTAGAAACTTGACTGAAGATATATTGAAATACTTGTAAATACTTGTCAAACTGAAAAAGCAAAATTAAATATTATTCAAATTTGGAATGCAAAATAAATGCATACAGTAAAAAAACCAAGAAACCTGAAACAGTTATACAGTTGTTGGAAGTCAAACAAACATTTCAGTTCCTCCTCCATTTATTCATCTGACCTAATATGAGTGCAAACTTCCTTTCTGTCTTACACACTTGCATGCCAGCTGGGGAAAGCAAGTCCTCCCTTTGAATAATGACATGAATATAACTGGTTATTTAACGTATAAAATTATGTATTAACCTTTGTCCCTAATTACAGGTTACCCAAGCATACTGAGGCCTTGATAGGAATATGATAATTTTGGAGTTAGGAGACAGCCTGTCTTCTCACTTCAGTTCAGTTTCTAATTAAGAGAGTTGCATGCAGTATATTCAAGTTGATGCACACTCTGATAAATACATGCCCGGTGGATTCCAACAAGCTTCATTTCTAATGAGCAAGGTTCCACTGCTAATATTAAATTCTGATCTTTGTTTTCCCAAACCTGAAGAGCTGCATATCCAACTTGAATACAAAACCATTTATCACCTTCAATATAATGAAAGTCTGCTTTTGAGCCATATTCTTAAATATAACATTTGCTTTCAGAATACAGTCAAGTTCCCTCAGATGAAGCTTCAAAACAGAGTCCCCAAGGAACATCCCAATTATATCTTGCAAGCCCCTGACAAAGAAGGGTTACAGATAATTGCTTCTCTTCAGAGACCTGCTACTACTGTACTTCTTACTGATATATGGAGATGCCATTTTCTGAAACTGCCTTGCAAAGCAGGCTGTATATTTCATTTTACAGATCACAAGATTCAGAGCAGAAATATTTCTCTTGCATCCTGGCTTCCTTCTTTCTTGCTACTGTGCAGAAATTGCTAGCACTACAGGCTGCTTCTGCAAACCTGTTGGGTAGCGAGCCAATATGTGGTGTTCCAGATATGTATTTAGTGACTGAGTATGTATCCTAACGTTCAGGCAAAAAAAAGCCATGAAAGAAAGCTAATAACAAAAATAAAAGGAAAAAATATGGCAGGAAATAACGAACTAGCCACTAAAAATACTATTAAAAACATAGGAAACACTGTTAAAATTGCATCAGTAACAGAGACTACACCCAACCAATTTAAGCCTGATTCAGCTCCCAACCTTGCTTACTCACTGGCTGACCAGAATTTTAAAAAAAAACAGGATTTTCTTGCCAGTGAGTGGATAACAGGGAGAGAACTTGCCTGATCTCCATCAGTAGGGAATTGTAAAGCTTGGAGCAACCACTGAAAAGGCTAGTTCTTAAGTTCCTACCTGTAGGTGTTTGATCTATCCAGGACCAGAGACTTCCCATCTTAAATCCTGAATGGGATCACACTTAACTGTTCAGGTCAAGTGTGCAGTTTGAAGGTCTTCCTGGACTCAGAGCTCCTACTTGAAGAGCAGATGGCATTTGTGGGTAGGAAGGCTTTCGTACAGATTCATCTTGTGCACCAGTTATGTCTGTTTCTGGACTATGAGGACTCCAGGCAGTTGCTCATACCTTGTTCGCCTTGCATGTGGACTATTGCAACACATTCTACATGAGGACCACTTGAAAGCTGCAGCTAGTCTAGAATGCAATAGCATAGGCAGTTATGGTAATGCAATGGTATGCCCATGTTACATTTCTGCTTTGTGAGCTGTACTGCTTACCGTTAGGCTGTCAGGGTCAGCCTCGCTTTGCAATAAGACACAGACTCACTTAATGGGTATTAAGGATTTCTGGTTTATTGGAATGATAGCTGACAGAACGAAAAACGGGAATGGGGTTGGTGGTGTGGAGGTGCCCCTTTTATACCCTCTTGTATTGCCCCGGGCTCCCCACCCCACATTGTCCCGATCCCTCTTGATGGGACCCTTGATGGCTGCCTGGGCGTTTTCCCGGTGCCTTCCTTTGTCTCCCAGCGCCGGTTGTGTCCTCCGGGGCACCAGGTGCGGCTTATCTCCGTTCCTCTGACGTCCTTCTTTTCAGGTGCCTATGGGTCTATGGGTGTGGGTGCTTTTGGGTGCTTGTGTTAATCCCTAGTTTGATTATCTCCTTCCTCTATTTCTTGATGATCATGATCTACGTTGTGAGGCTCTTTGTGCCTTGCAACGAGGTCATGACATAGGCTTCTGGGTGCAAGATGCCTACCTATAAAAGGGTCTGGCTATCTGAAAGACTGCTTGTCTCCTGTAGTTTCTGCCCATCCTGTGTACTTGGACTGAGTTAGCATGCTTTGGGTCCCACCAAATGAACAGTGTCATCTGATGAGACCCAGAAAGCAGGCTTTCTCTATCATGGCACTTGCCTTCTGGAACAGCATCATCTGAGAGCTCCATATGGCTCCTACCCTGACCTTGTTTAATAAGCTTGTAAAACCTGTTTTTTCCCCCAAGCCTTGAGCTAGGGTGGGTAGCAAGCCAGTTGAGGGAGTACTTTGTGTAAGACAGTGTGCTGTTTTCTTCCCCCTGAATGCTTGTTTTTTCCTGAATATTCTTCTTTTAATTGTTCTAATCTATGGTTTGCTGAATTAACGCAGATGCATTAATTTGCATTAAACAATTATCCACAAATCAATCAATCATATTTTAGTCTAGTGTGTTGTGTGAACCAAGCCATTATTTTGGAAACAGTGAACTATCGTTTAGTTTCTATGTGGAATCTTAAATCACACTTTGACCTTGTCCCCTGTTTTTAATATAATGGGGAATTGTAGTTCAAGCTAATCAGGATGGTGTCACTGCTGAAAGAACAGTGATGATGTCACTGCTAAAAGAACAGTGAACAACAGAAGGCATAACAAATGAATTACAAATGGCACAAATATTTTTATTTTTCCACAGTAATATGCAAGTATCTTTATATATCTTCATATATCTTAAAAAGAAGTTAAAAACTAATACAAACTAATAAAAAGTAAGAAAGAAAAAATAAAAAAAGAAATCAAAGAGAAAGCTAAAAGTGCAAGAAAGGAAAAAAAGTTAAAGAAAAAAAAAGAAAGAAAAAAGATATAAAGAAGTGGTTTCCGATCTTCTTTACAGCAGTTATAAGTACAATTATAAATTTACTTCTTTCTCTAAAATTACAACATGTCTCTCTTCTTTCTATAATCTATCCTGTCTAATCATCAAAATGAAATCATAAATTCATTTTTTTCTGTTTTGCCACTGTTTAAATGGTGTATCAGTTGTCTAAACAGGTATTGTCTGGAACAAAAACATCATTCTAGGCAGGACATTCATTTTTTTCACAGAAATTCTCCCCAACAATGACAGTTGTAGTTTCCCCCATCTTAACATATCTTTTTGAACTTCATTCCATGTCTTAACATAGTTATTTTGAAATAACATACAATTCATATTTGTCATACCAAGATATTTGTGATACCAAGGTATTTTGCTTTTTTCTCAATCTTAAAACTCATTTTATTCATCAATTCTGTTCTATCTTCTATTTTTGTGTTTTTGGTTTTTGTTAACATCTTTGTCTTCTGTTCATTGATCTTAAAACCTGCTAATATACCAAATTCTTTTAGTTTTCCCATTAATGATTCAATTCCATTTAAAGGATCTTCCAAAACCAACACCAAGTCATCTGCAAAAGCCATTAACTTACAAGTTTCTTTTCTGATCTTTGCTCCCACACTTTTCTCATCTTGTCTTATATCTCTATTTGGTATTTCAAAAACCAAAATAAATAGGAGCGGAGACAATGGGCATCCTTATCTTGTTCCTTTTTGTATCTCACAAGGTTTGTTAGATCTCCGTTAGCCATTATTTGTGTTTTCTGTGAAGTATAAATCCATCTTCCCCATTTTATAAAGTTCTCTCCAAAGTTCATATTTTCCAAAACTTTGAACAGGAAAGCCCAATGTCAAAGGCCTTCTCTGCATCTAAGAAAATCAGTGCCGCTTGTTTTTCATTATTTTGCTCCAAATATTCCAAAACATCCAACACATTTCTAATATTGTCCTTTAACTGTCTTTTAGGTAAAAACTCACATTGATCCTCGTGAATAAATTCTTACAAAATTATTTTAAGTCTATCAGCCAGAATCGTTGTAAACAACTTGTAGTCATTATTCAGTAATGATATTGGCCTATAGTTTCTTGTTAAAGTCAAATCTTGCCCCTCTTTAGGTATTAGGGCTATATTGGCTTTTTCCAACTCTCTGGCATCTTTCCTCCCTGTAAGATACAACTGACTGTATTTTGTAAAGGTTGTAAAAGTTCATGCTCAAAACATTTATAATAAGAGCCTGATAATCCATCTGGTCCAGGCACCTTTCCAGGTTTAATCTTTTTTATTGCTTCAGAAACTTTCCTTATTGTTATAGGTGTGTTTCTGTTCCTCTGTAATCCTTGGTAAATTTTGTTTCTTTAAGTATTCAACTATTTTCTCTAAAGAGATATCACTTGCTTTATACAAGTTAGAATAATATTGATGAAATGCTTTTTGCACGGCCACACTGTATTAACACACTGTAAATACAGTGTCTCCCTCTTGTAGTTTCAATAGCATTTCCTTTTCTTTTTCTTTTCGTAATATACATGTCAACTATTTCCTTGGTTTGTTTACAAACTCTTTTTTTTTTTTGCTTTACACAGTTCATTTTTATTTCCATTTCTCTTAATGTTAACATAGATAACTGTCATTGTAAAAGCTTAATTTGTTGAGAAAAACTTATCTCTGGAAATTTCTTTAATTCTTCTTCTTTTCTCTTTATCTCATCCAAAACAGCTTGTATTTTCTCTTGACTCTCCTTTTTGAGTTCACTTAATTATGTTGTATAAAATAACCTCTGATAAAAGCTTTACTTGCGTCCCAGACCATTCTTAAATCAGTACCTTTGTTTAAATTATTTTCACAAAATTATTTTAATTTCTTTTTACAATCCCCCACTATTGCTTCTTTCTGTAACAACATTTAATTTAATCTCCATATCAAAGAACTGGATTTCCTTTTATAAAACAAACTCACAGGATTATGATCCAAAAAAGTCTTTGGTAATATCTCTAGTTTAGAAACCTTGGTAGCCAAATTCTTCAAAATCCAAATGATATCTGTTCTTGAAAAGGATCTGTGTTTTTCAAAAAAGCAGGTGTACTCTCTTGAATTTCCGTTTTTCTGTCTCCATATGTCCACAAGGCCTAAATTGTCCATCAAATCGAAGAAAACTTTTGGTAATTTGCCTTGAGTGATTTTAATATTTTTCCCAGAAGTTCTTTACATTTGTGGGGAAATAACTCCATTCCGATCCCCCATCAAACACCAGAACCTGTCTTTTTCATTGGAGGGTGGAGGAAGATGGCAATGTGAAAGTACATCTGTACAGATTCTCCTTGGTCCAATATATATTTCCTCTTTTTGATCAGCTTTGCTTTATCTTAATTTCACTAATCTTGCTTTTAAACAGTTTTTATTTTTAATTTTATCAAGCTCCATTCTATTGGCCGTGGAATTTTAAATAGTTTTGGACTGTTTATTGTATAAGATGCAACTTCCTCCACTTACCACTGTAAAAGCAATCAAGAGGTATCAAGAAAATGGGGAAAAGAAGGAAGTGACACAGAATAAACTCAGAATTGTCGACTCCTTCAAAGCTATTAAAGCAGCCTAAAATTGCAGAATATTTAGCAACCAAGAGCAAGAAATCGGCGAGTATGATCAGTAATAAAATAAACAAAACAAGTTCTAATGACATGACAAACTGTCACAATGGTCTGTATTGTGACATAGAAACTGAGATTGAAGAAAAGCAATTGTTAGATCATCAGGCTTTTAATTGTTATTAAAATATTATAATAACAATTAAAATAATATTTTAATAAATATTTTAACAATAATAAAAATAAATATTTTTTAACAATATTGATTTTATTTTTTCTTGATTTAATGGAATTGTTTTAATTAAGCTTTATTATTTATATTTGCTGTAAGATGGCTTGGGTATTGGGTGGACAGAAAGACAACATATAGGTACATAAAATAAAAGTTTACTGTATTGCATAGTAAGCCTGCTGTATTCGAGAGAGTAACTTACTCCTAGAGGGATTTTTTTTTTATCCGTTTAATTGTGTCTGAATCTCAGAAACTGCCTGGACTAGTCCCTGCAGTTTTCTTGGCAAGGTTTTTCAGAAGTGGTTTGCCCTTGCCTCCTTCCCAGGGCTGAGAGGGAGTAACTGGCCCAAGGTCACCCAGATGGCTTTGTGCCTAAGGCGGGACTAGAACTCCCGGTCTCCCACTTTCTAGCCTGGTGCCTTAACCACTACACCAAACTGGCTCTCTCATCCCAGATTAAGTCTAGAACTATAGATTAAATTTAGATAGACCTTGCAATATTCCTTTAAAACTGATTCTAAAGTTTGCAATACTGTATGAAAAATACAACTAGATGGGGCCAGGTTGATATAAATCAGATGAGCATCAGTCTGTTAGCAGGGAAGTGCAAATTCCAGAGTGAAAGGAAAACATTTGCATTCTTTAATTTCCAGCTATAAACTAATGCCAAAGGGAACTTTGTACAGTGCCAAATGTATATTGGAATTTAGTAGTACATCTTCAGATCAGCAAGATTTTTCAACTCCTGATATTTTAACATTAGTCCCAAGAGAAAGTGTTTTTCCCCCCTTACTAAATTCATGAAATCGTCAATTAGGCTGCTAAGTTTTAAAAAATCTTGGGGAGAAATAGAAATAGATATTTGAGAAAAGTTTGTGATCACAAAGTAGTCCTCATACTGAAAACCAACTCTTAGAACCTGCACTAAGAGGCACTGTGTTCTTTAGCTTTACCTGTTCAGCCATTATGTTGCAGTTGGGTTTGATAGGAGCATCTCAGATCTTGGATGCCTAAAGATTCCTCACACTTGGCACAGAAGCTGTTGAAATAAATCAGTAAGTTGGGTTGTCAGGTTTTTTTTCTGAAAAGGGAGGGGCTGCCACCTTGTGGAGCTGGATTATATTACAATAACAGACATAACAATAAACAGGTTCTCAGCAATTCTTACTATAGAATAGACTGACAATCTATTTGCCTTGTAATACAGTTTGTAATGGACTTTTGGAGGCATAATTCTTTTTATTTAATTCATTAAATAAATATTTCCAACTTCCGATTCTAGGGAGGAAAGAACTGTATAGAATTGCATTCCATGATGTCATAATAGTGAACACATTTCCACTCCACTGATTGATTAGCATTAAAATTGTAAAAACTTTATTAGAGTTGTTAATTTCCTATTGTTAACGGTTCTAATGAATTAAAGGTTTTAGTAAAAAGTACTAAGTAACCATGTGGCAGTAGCCAGCTGAACAAATTGTTTGGACTGGACAAACTATCAATTATTATAAAACACCCAACACATTATTTTTGCTTATGCGATTGGTCTCTTAGGATTGTGGATGTACATCTAGTGTTCAAAACTGAGAATGTTGTTAGATAGATAAAAAAAGGGCAGCACTCATCCAGAGAGAGAGAGAGAGAGAGGAGAAATCAACAGACTTGGAAATCTGGAGGTCTGGAAGTCAGAAGGGAAGGGAAGAGTGTAAGAGAAGAAACTATCCAAAACAGCCAAATGGGAACTAAGTCTGCTAACTGTTGTGTGGGGAACAAAAAAAAAAACTGGGTGGAAGTAAGAAAGAATAAAATGGAATATGACTAGACAACCTTCTTCAGGTTTAGCTGCACATTTTGAATTTTGCAGCACAGCATAAGCACTCTCAGAAATGGCTGGATGGGCTACGGCTTAAGCACTCACTCACTCACTCTTTGAGGGAGATGGGCAGTGACGAATTTGAAAAATAAATAAATAAATATTCACTGCTGTTGTGACTATCTTCTGCAAAAGAGCCACTTACAAAAAGTCACACTGGTGAGCTGGCTCTCCACAACTTCCATCTAGCATCACAGCTTACCTCTCTCTCTCTCCCTCTCTCTCTCTCTTTTTCTGGGCAAGCTGGCACATTTCTAAACAAGAAAGCACTCGTTCTGATTTTCTAAGAATGCTTATGAGCTTATATAGGCCTTCAGCCACATTATTGGAAATAAAAGATTTTGCTAGGCTAGTGGTTTGCTTTGCAATATGCCAATTTCCAAATTTAAAAAATCTCCTTTATATTTCTGTACAATATCTTCTTGAAGTAAAAGCATGTCATTCATCCTCCATAAAAAAAGTAGGTTTTCTCCTAGAAACCATGAGATTAAGATTGGATTATGATCTACATATATATCATTGGACAAATCTAAACTTCCTTAATAAGCAGTAAAAAAAATAATTAAAAGCCTCTTTAAAAAATAATTAAGCCTAGTGAATTAGGTAATTTTTTGGGTGCCAAGAGAGAGTGGCACATCTGACAGATTCAGACAATGAACAGGGATGTAGATTCCTCACTTCAGATGACCATTCTGATAAACCATCAGTTCCTGTCTGTTCTCTGACTTCTTCATTCCCTATAGGACCTTCTCTCAAGTTTGAACGTTCTCTAATGTGATGTGCAATAAAGGATAATAATAAGCTTGTTGTAAGGATTTGAAGGTAAGAGTATGGGGCAGAGCTACTTTGCCACTTGCGGTCCCTCAAGGTTCAGGGACTCTGGGAAGATCAGGGACTGAGATGTAGGGACTGCAATGGATATCTTGGAGCCCCCTCTGTCTGCATGAGGGCCTTAATGCTACTGGGGAGACCAAGCCATAAGGTATATCTTTAAGCATGATTACTACTATAATAATTATTGCAGGAAGGAATACAATGTTAAAAATGGTTTGTTGCTGCTCTAGAGCATGCTCAAGAGAGCTAACCAAGTTTGAAAGCAAAAGCAGCATGTAAACAGTTTAAAACACAAATTAATATTAATGATAAAATAAATGCTATACATTTCACATTTTAAATGTATTAAAATGCAAATTAACATTAAGGATAAAATAAATGCTACACATTTCACATTTTAAACATGTTAAAGCTTGGCAAACTTTAATAATTTAATCTGACATTTAAATAGCTGGGAGTTACACAGGAGAAGATCCTGTCTCATGGGTGTTGTGGAGGGTGTGGGGGGGTGTCACGTGATGGAAAGAGAAGCCTCTTTATAAGCAGGTCATTTCCAAAAGGTCCATAAGCACCATTTTCTTTGACAGAAAGTCTGGAGAGATATAAATCTAACAACTGATGTTTGGAAACAAAAGTGTATTACATTGTAAATATGTAGGTATGTTATTTCAACAAGTCCCCTCCCTGCAGTTATTTATATTTAATAACCTAAGGTTCATTTATCATCAGTAAGGAACTTTACAAAACTCCATTTTGTCCTGCTAATTCTATTAGCTCCTGAAAACATTCTGTCAGTCAGCAACAGGGGGCAGCACTTAGATGACTTTGGCTGATCTTGAAATGCTCAGCAAGGTTGGGCCTGCTTAGTATTTGGATGGGAGATTACAACAAAATCCAAGGGCAATAGGCTAGACTGGGAAGTCTAAAACATCCCAGGAGGAGGCAATGCTGTGCTGCTTCCATATTGTTGCCAACAAAACTATATGGGCATGTCCAACTTGGAGCGGCCTTTTTATATGTTGCTGATTAATATTAAATAATATACCGTAGCTAAGGTAAAGGTAAAGGTTTCCCTTGACATTAAGTCCAGTCGTGTCTGACTCTAGGGGGCGGTGCTCATCTCCGTTTCAAAACCGAAGAGCCGGCATTTGTCCGTAGACAGTTCCGTGGTAATGTGGCCGGCCACCCATAAATTTAGGATACGTAAGTAAGAAAAAAGGAAAAATTAGAAGGCTTGAAATTACAGAAATTATAGATACCAGAAGAGTAGGGGTGGATCTTAGTGAAATTAAGAGTTGCAAAGAATTACTGGATGCTCTGGAAAAGCTCAAAAATAGTCTGAACATCCAGGTACTATGGGTTTGCAAAAAGACCTCCAACAAAGATGTTTTGGTTTTAGAGCTTACTTGTACAAATTAAAATTGATGAATGGTCAGGTTCCTTCAGTGATCGTGAGTGGCCTGGACCACTTCTATCTTTTGAAGCTCATAGCTATAACAAAAATCACAACGTGAAAACAAAACATCAGAAAAAGAGTGAGACATCATTGGAATATTGTAATTTTTAAAATTGCAAGAATCTAACTTGGAAGGTCCCTTGAGCTTAAGGCCCAGGCCAAATACTTGTGTTGCCTCTTCCCTTCCCAGATTGATATGAATGATGTCACACTTTCTTTTTCCGCTGCTTAGGAAGCAAAAGTAAAGAAGAAACAGCATTGCTCAGCCAAGACAGCTTCTTTAGGAGGCACACTGCAGGGGGCATGACTCATGTTCAACCAAGAGGGAGATTTAAACTTAAGTTCTCCCTTGTATCCAGATTTTTTTTTCTTATTTGAGCAAAGTCTATTTTTTTCATTTTACTTTGCATAATCTCATGAGAGGGAGGGAAGGAAAAGTGAAATGAAGCCTGTTTTTTTTCCCTGAAGACACTGCGTTTTACCTTCTGCAATTTGTAACTTGTCTGATCCCAAAAATATGCCTCACTCTGTCCAGAAAGTTTCCAAAGACAATTCATGGAATCGGTGGTTTTCAAAGTTTTATATCATCTCTCCCACAGGGACTGTCAGGCTGCCCCCTTTTTTCTTAAAAGAACATTTGTCTGATTATACACATTTTGTTACTGTATTTATTATTCAAATAAGTGGAATATTCTAAAAAAAATTCTAGGCATATAGGTCTGCTATTTATCTTTAATAACTTGATAAATTTCTTAACCGAACTGAACTGAGAATCTGACCTGTTTCTCACTGGGCCTCTTTTACCAATCCGATAACTGAGCATGATGTAATTAAAAGTTTTAAAAATGAAAAATCACCAGATACAGATATTGACTACCACTGAATATTATATTGTATTGGTGTACCAACCTTACATTTAAAACTGCCATAGAAAAGTACAGAACTGTGGGAGAGATGCTAGGGTCCCAACTTTCTAGATCATTCTTAAACTCTGGGAAATGCTGAATGAATGAAGAGTTAGAATTCTAGACCAGCAAATCTGAGGAGAAGCATAAGGCAGGGATGTCCCCTTTCCCCTCTCTTCTTTGCAAAATGAACCTCTAGAAGAAATGATTGGAAAGACAGTACTGTAGACCACAAGCAATACTAAACAAGAAAAAGTTGGATCTTCCCAGCGGTATTAACAAGCCTACATTGGGACCTCTTTCAAATACCCTGGAATGTCATTAACAAAAGAATTAGGACAATTGCTGCAGAGAAAAAAATAAAGATTAAGGGCCATTCTGCACTACAACCCAAGCTGCCTGTGTCCTGTGCCACTCCTATCTGTTCCTAAGCCAATTTCAGTAATATTTGAAGGTATGAATCATTAATTTCGGGTCCAGAAACAACATTTAGATTTAGGTCTAGTCTTTGATGTGGCTGTTCTAAAATATCGCATTTGTTCTTCTTTTTATCCATTCTGTTGTAGTCTTTCTTGTATGTTTGGGATAACTGTCTTCCTACATGACCCATTTTTTTCTTCAGTTTCAGTTGATAGGCAGATGGTCTGATTTTTCTCCTGTAGAATTCTCTGATATAAGATGGAACTCATGTTTATTTCAGTGATGGAAAGTCATTCCAAATTATAACACGACTATCTATATGCTTGACAATCTTGATGAGGTTTCTTAAGAAAATTTAATGCTGTGGTCTTAGAGTGACTTTGACAGGACAACCATTGGCATTGTACCAAATCATCCTAATTTCAAAACCGTATCTCTGACTTAGTAACTGTTTTTCCAATCTTGTTCAGACTGTTAGGCGACAGTGATTTTTGTATGTAGATCTTCAGAAACTTCTTTTGAGTGGGACATGACAGGCCTGTGTAATCTGTATGGTGGGAACTTCACTGTGATGAGGGGAGTTAAGTTCATGAGATTGATAGAGAGAAAGGTTGAGCCAAAACAGTCCTAATTGCATAATGAGCTATACCACTGGCCATAATTACCCCTTTAATTGAATGGTGAGGATGATTTTACTGGTACGTCATACATTGCATGACTTTGCTTTTGAAAGTCTTAAACTACAATTGTGTATTTGTGTCAGCTGACAAAATGTTAGCATCACAAAATCTTACCATTCAACATTTCATCTATGATTGGGTGGATCATCCAAGAGTACTGAGGCATACATATGAGAAAACAATGGAATTGAACAGCTTTTTCAAAAATTAAAGTTTATACATTTGATTTTTTTCAGGAAAATCGCCTATTGCATTATAGTTTTGTAATTGTGAAAGCTGACATTAATATAATGTTCAGATTTTTCAACCAGAACTTCTCTGATGGATAAGAGCAAAGGCCAATTTAATCCTTTCATATAATATATATCCAAATACTATAGCTATGAGAAGCCCAGAAGAATGATAACCATCTTTGGTCACTGTCATTCCTTTGATAACTGACTGCCACTTAATCAAGACTAAAACTTCCTTTATTCTCAATTAGCAGTGGCCCAAGTGCTGTCACTCTGAGGTGACATAAGACATCTTTGCTGCCTCCTTCCTCTTTTCCTTTGCTTTGAGCATTCCTTCTTCTTTCCATCAAGGCCCTGTGGGGAAGGAAATTCCTTCTGCTATCCATTAGCACATAGGTGGGATGCCTCCAATGACACACCTCCAATTATATGCCCTGAAAAAAGAACTCTGAGCTACACTTTTGGGCTTGGTGGGAGCTCCAGAGAGCTGCGCTAACCACTTTTCTACAGTGACATTAGTTGGGACTGGGATTGGGAAAGCAATCCATGTACAGTAGTTCTCCAGAACATCTGTCCACCCATTTTGATGTTTTGCTCAGAGGAGACTGCAAAATGAGGTATCGGTGTGCATGATTTGAAACATTCTCAGACTGAGGCATAGAGGTGGGTGAAAGGCTGCTTTGGAAGCACAAATGGCCAGCTTAGCTCTCCAAAATGACATTCATCCCAATAGTTAACTCTGAGATTTCTTCAATATATAAGAGTATGTGCATCTGCTCTGACTGGAGAGATTCACCGACTGCTTTCCTCTTGCAGCAGGTGGTGTAACTGTTGACAGCTATGGGGTGGCATACAACCTTCCTAACGGTAGGAATGTGGGAGAATGTGTGGTCTGCAATCCTTCCCTGTCACCTAAGGAAAAGATTTCACCCTGCCTTATGGGAAGATAATCTTGTTCCCAATAAACAAGTATGCATTTAATCAACATATGGAAGAAGGAGTGCTATGTCAATCTTTGCTCCCATCATGAGCTGGCAGTATTTTTGTACATTTACAGAAAATCAGGCATCTTCTTCTACAAAGCATTCTATAAAAAAACAACCAAATGCTAAGCAGGAATATTCACTTAGGTGTTGAAAATTATCCATGGAAATAATTTTCTTTGCAGACAAATCAGCTTGTTTTCCAAAATCAGTTTTTTGTTGTTCTCCTGCTATTAAATCTATCTGCATTCTCAGTACTGAGTTATATATTTATAAGGGATAATAATAGTGATCCATCGACTTCCATTAAATTATCTGTTCTCAGTCTAAATTATTTAGTGTCTTCCAACACTATTGTGTTCTACTATATAATTTACTATATTCTGAGTGAACATTTGTTAAATATTATTGTAGCTAGCTATTGTAACTTTCTTAATTCCTGAAGAACATTGTGCTATTGTTATGAAGTTCATGGATAAATTATATGTTCTCATTCTTATTCATACTTCTGGGATCTAGAGTTTGCCTAAACAGAACAAAGGATAGCAAATATACAACTTTACAACTTGGTGGGAAGCTCTACCATAAGCCATATTCATTTTAAAAAGTTAGACTCTAAAATCTTAAAAACTCCCATAAGAAGCTACCTAGGAGGCTAAACAGGAGAATAAAGAATGGAACAGATCTGCTAAAAATATAGGAGATTCTGCTGCACAGAGATTCCACTTATATCAAGCATGCAATAACAGAGCTTGTATAAGTAAGCATCAGAAACAGTAAAAATATTGACTAGCACACAGGAAGTAAATCATAGCCATAGCATAATGCTAACCGTATATTTACCTATGTTTACCCAAGTAACAACTCCTTTGACTAAGAAGTTCCTTTCTGATTCAATTTTATCTGTACTTGCTTTTTGGTTTTCTGGAAATTCTATGTTCCAAATTCCATCAAATATGAGGTTGGAGGAAAATCTTACACCTTATACCTTCTTGCCCTTTTTCTTCCAGAGTTCCAACTCATAACTCCTAAAGACAAAGGCCTTTTTAGGGAATAGGGAGGGGGGGGGAAATCTCTTCCTTCCTATGTAAGCAGCACATGTCACACTCAAGGCTGTGGGAAATAGCTGACAGTCTGGAACACTGTGAAGGTAAGGTGGCTCCCCAACACCACCTTCAACTGTGCCACTACCTTTTTGTCCCCAGGCTTTGGTGACACAAATCAAGGGTACTAGTAGGGCACAAATAGGGAACTGGAGGCCATATCTGCCCTATGATTGGCTAACCCTTGCACTGCAGCCATCAAAATAGCAAAGGCTGCCACAGAGGACTTTTTAGTATTCCAGTACATTGTTTTGCATGTTGGAATTTCAGAAGGCAATTCCCAAAGTGAACTTAAAAACATTTGGTTAACACAACTGAAATCCATAGGAGGAAAAAAGAAAAACTATAAATAAACAATACATTGGAAGAATGCTGTAAATAATATGTAGATTACAGTATATGTCAAATTAAAATATAACTCTAAAACCCAGATTTCTGATATGGCACATTTCCATGTTAGAATTGTAGTGTAGAAATAAATAAGTTTGAATTCTACATCAGATTATCTTCCCAAATAGGAAGTTGTTCTGGCATCAAAACATATTCCCACAATTTGCTTAGCCATTTTTCCATATAGGGGTTCAAAGATCTTTTCCAATAAAAAAGAGTATAAGATCTTTGCAGCTTTTAACATACACAAGACCAGTTCAGTATACTTTGAAGAAGTTAGTAAGAATAGCTCAGGATGAAATGGGATTCATTTCATCAACTTCCAAAATTTGTTTCATTCTACCATTAATTATTTTCCAGTATTATTGGGCTTTGCAACATTGCCACTACATGTGAAAAAAGGATCCAATCTATTCACTGCACTTCCAGCATTTTAAGGAAAATAAGTTGCTGATTTTGGCACTTGTTAACTGGAGTCATCTACCAACTGCAAAACATCTTATATCAATTCTGTCTTATACCATTTACTGCAAATATTACACTTATACCAAGTGTAATATTTGCAGTAAATTTAATATTATTTTCCATTGGAATTCCCACTGTTTCATATTTACATTAAAAATCTGCATACATTTCATCAGTCTTTTACTTATTCAGGTTCTGAGTCATATTTCACAAGTAAATTGTGCCTAACTAATGCTCAGTGTTATGAGTTATAAGATTTTCAAATTCAGTCAATTTTTTCAATATTCCCCCTTGTTTCCATAATTCTTTTTTTTTTACTGTACTGCTTATTCGTAAGTATGGAAACCAGGTTACTGTGTAAGAGTGCACACACGCAGTGTGACTTAAGGAAGAGGCAATTACAGTACTGCAAAATGTTGTAGGCTGGACTTCTACCTTCCCTGTAGCACCCTAATCTGATTGAAGGCAGGTGAAAGGGAAGTGGAATGGTCATATAGGATCAGTTGCACATGACTTGGAATCTGGGTGAACTGACTACAGTATATATATGTATATATGCTGATTTACTGGTAGAATTCACTTTGCAGGTAGAAAATCTAATACTGTAGACTTCCAGCAGCATCTGTGCCAAACTGTAGTGATATCAAAAGGATGACATGCACACGGTGACATCATCACCCAAGTAAAACCATTATGTACTTGCATCCCAACATTTGACACAAGTATGTTCAATCATGCCCTTTGCCTATTCCCTGCAAACACCCATGCAGACTTATGTCTCCAGCACTTTCAGATCTATCATAAAGATGGGAGTAGAATCTGAGGGAATGGTATTAAAGGCAAAACTGAAATACTTTGGCCACATAATGAGAAGACAGGACACCCTGGAGAAGATGCTGATGCTAGGGAGAGTGGAGGGCAAAAGGAAGAGGGGCGGACCGAGGGCAAGGTGGATGGATGATATTCTAGAGGTGACGGACCCGTCCCTGGGGGAGCTGGGGGTGTTGACGACCGACAGGAAGCTCTGGTGTGGGCTGGTCCATGAAGTCACGAAGAGTCGGAAGCGACTAAACGAATAAACAACAACAACAACAAAGAATCTATATTGCACATCCTGGCTAGGAATTGAGGAAGCATACACTGCTGGGGGTGCTGAACTGGGAAAGGCAGCCTTAGGACCTCACAGAGGGGCTGATGTTTCCAACAACACTGAAGATCGAAACAGGTGGTGAAACCCAAAGTGCCTGGAATACATTCTTTGTCAAGGCTCTGTAAATTAAAATCTGATTATCAAAAGATTTGATTAAAATATACAAGTTGGGTTTGTACTGTCAAACAAATCACTGAATTTGCTAAAAACATAATACGAATTTGAAAAAACAAACAGCCTTTATCATATTTTATCAGTGTTTATGTTTAAAAAGAAAAGATGGATTTGTCCAAATGAGGAAGTCTTTACATTATGTCAAAAAGAAAGCCAAGTTAAAGTTACTCATAAAAAGAGTATAGTCTTTTTCAAGTCATTCTTGACTCCTGGTGACTTTATCAACATGGCTATGCAGTTTTCTTAACAACGATGCTGAAGGGGCTTGCCACTGCTTTCTTTTGGGATGTTTTTCAACTTTCCAGTCTAGCCTACCACCACCCTGGTATTACCTGGAGATTTCCCATTCAAATACAGCTCAAGCCCAACCCTACTTAGCTTCCAAACCCAGAAAAGGTACTTGTGGCTTCTAAGATTATGCGTTAAGAAAAACCCCTCAGAGAATGCAAAATTCAGTCTTACATTCTATGCAGTCCTTTGACATTCAGAATTGTTACACAGGGGCAGGTATTTGGGGGCTGTTTGGCAGTAAACGTAGCAGAGAATTACTGAACCATCAAAGAGGTAGGCAGGAAAACAGAAAGATTTTGTAACCTGGCAACAATGCAAGATTTCTGCAAGAGAGAAAGAAAGATAATTGGGGAGAAATTTTTGGAAACAAAATTGACCTTCGACTATAACTAAAGGACAAACTCTCTAGGAAGTTTATGATCATTAGAAGAAATGTCATATTGGCAATCAAGTTTTTCAAATGTTAAATGCAGACGCAATGTTCTAAGTGTTACAAACTGAACATACGTTCTCTGCTCCAAAACAGATGTTTCAGAAAGCTTTTACAAACACCCACCCTCCCACTCACACATTGTATATATGGAGTTGGAAGCAGGAGGATCCCATACATTAGTCCCACCACATATGTTGACTAGTTGATACTAGTATAAACATTTGATACTAGTATAAACAGGTCTTGTGCCATACAAGCACTGTTATGTTTTAAATCAATGTAACAGTATCACATGCCTGTAGAGTTGAGAGTTAAAGTAGTTTTACAACCGCATATAAGTTTGGTCTTAGGATGTGTCTGAAATGCCACAATATAGGTCATCAGTCTGGGTGGTTTGAAGATGATAGAAGCTGCATTCCTACATATGCTTAACTTGGATACTAAATTAATAAATTTTTCTGGATTCAAACAATATATTAAAGCATAAAATTACAAACATAATTTCATTTGTAGAATACAGTAAGTTATAGAAAAACAGTGACCAAGCTTAGTGCCATATACAGTATATTCACATATAAGCCCATCTGTGGATAAGCTGGCCCTCAAATTTTTAACCAAAATAACCATGAAAAATGTGCCATCTGTGGATAAGCTGACCCACATTTTTCATGGTATTTTGGTTAAAAATTTCAGGGGCCGCTTAGCTGCAGATGGGCTCCAACATGAATATATAAGGGAAGTACAGGTACTTTTAAAAAGTATTACCATATATAGTTTGCGGATAAGCTCATCCATGTGTAAGCCAAACCTGACTTTTTGGGTGCATTTTGGCACCTAAAATTCTCAGCTTATCCACAAGTATATATAGTATATTCAGCAAATGTACATGCTAGGGCTTTACCTGATGCACATATTGTTTGAACTCAGCTGAACTGTTGGGGATCCTGCTATATATTGCTTTGATTTCATGATAAAAAATAATGTTCTTTCTTACATAAAATTTTATAATAAATATTGAAGGGGTTTTAAATATTATAAAACATTGTTCCTTTTTATTTGTCCTGTGGAGGTTGAAGAGAATTTGGTACAGAAGAAGATTCAGAATGCTATTATTTTTATTGATTGTGTTAATGTCCTAGCTTTCTTCCATGGCACTCAGAGTAAAATGATCAGTAGAATTACTAATGGTCTTCCATCTAGTTTTTGACCAGACCCAACACTACTGGGCTTTGCCATAAATTCCTTTATTATGCATAGCATGAAACCTGAATACCATGTTGTGCTCACAAAACATCCCTGGGGATAGAAGTCACTACCTGTAACAGCCTTAAACTAAAACTGATAGCATCTGGAGATGCAACAGTAGAAAGGAATAGAGATACCTCATTCAGCACAAAGGACCCATTCCACTTCTCCAGTTAGATTGTAAGCCTAATCACATCTTCCGGTTTCTTCTGTCAATTTTTTTTTCATTATTCGGCCCTTGTTCCTGTGGCTGGGAAGCTGGGATGGTGTGTGGGATTGACTTTGGGAGACAGGGGAAGAGATGCTGCCTAGGGAACAATCAGATAAGAGAGGACATAGCCTGCAGCTGCATAATGGGAAGAGAAAGAAACTGAGAAAGGAACCTCCCTAACATATCAGGCTGTAAAAAGGGTGGCAGGAGATCTGTACTTTCAGACTTGCAAGATTCTGTTAATGTAGCCTTACAGTAAAGTAGAGTTAGCTTATCTGGTTGTGTTTATGTCTGGTCTACCTGGCAAGTCTGAAAGTACAAATCTCCTGCCATCTCTTTTACAGCCTGATATGTTAGGGAGGTTCCTTTCTCTTTCCTTCTCTTCTCCTTATGCAGCTGTGGGCTATGTCCTCTCCTATCTGATCGTTCCCTAGGCAGCATCTCTTCCCCCATCTCTCAAGGTCATTCCCACATACCATTACAGATGCAAAGCTGACAACACTCAAGAAATCATTTGTATTTCTTGCATGTGCTGTTTGTTTTACTCATTACCAGAAAGAATCCACCATTAAAAACTTGTTTAAAACCAAGTCAATGCATCTTTTGAAACTATAAATATTATGGCTGGGCATGCTCTGAAAGTAATACAGAAGCAGCACTACTAATGAAAGCAGCCGTGTCTTTTAATTTTTTTCAGGCTTCCACATGGGTCTGAAAAAAGAGGCTGCTGCTTTAAGGCAATGACTCATTAAAGTAACTCTTAAAACAATAGTATCTTTGTCTGAAAAATGATAGGCTGCTTTAATTAATAGCAGTGTTGGCACTCACAGAAAGTCCAAAGTACTTTCCCCAAGTCATTTTGGAAGCATGCCTTGCCCTGATAGATATATATAATGCCTTTGCTTTAAAAAAAAGTACTTTTTATGTATCATGCTATGCACGTATTAATTTTGTTAGAAAAATAACAATTACTGTACTTTACATTTTCCAGTATGTACATCAATATTTCTTCCCTGCAACTTATACCCAGTAGAGTATAAAAACTATTGGGATAGCTCAGCATTGCTTTGATAAATAATAAGGCATGGAAATGCTAATTTATATTGAAAGGTTATTATTTCCTGGATATATGAGTAGAGAGAAAACTGCTCTCCAGTTTATAAATTACATCTTACACAAAAAGCAAACTAGTTGGCCATTTCAAAAAATCCAAAATTCTTATTAGGGTGATTTTTTTTTAATCATTCTGTGATTTATGAAATAGCATTATGATTATTGCTAAATCATTTCTAATATAAGTTTTGAACCTCTGTTTCTTGGGCAGCCTGACATTTTAGCTTTTGGTGCTTTTATTAACAAAACAACAATTTTCTTCTGAAATGCACGTTTTCTTGCTGTTGTATAAGCTGTAATCAACTCTAGTCACATGAGCATTGACTCATCAGTCTGCATGGATCTATAACAATATAATTAATTTTGCTTTTAAAATCTGCTAACAACCTTTGCAAGTGCCCCCCAACAGTCCAAACAGACAAGGATTTTCTTTCTTCTACCCATAAATCTCAGCTTCCAGGCATCATAACTGCTCCTTGTCCAATTCCCTACAGCCAGTTCAGGAACTGCCAGTCATGGAGAAATTCTATTAACTCCTGCACCCCGTTCAAACAATATATTTCTAACATTTTCCCATTAACCAGTGTATCACCTTATCTTTCTATCAAAGTGTTTATAAATTAAATTGTCATGTAACATTAATAAAACACAGCTATTCTTCATTTTGTCCCAGGAAGAAAGATATAATTAAATTACAGTGTTTTCTGCCTTTTTATAACAAATATTTAACCCTAAGGCAAGGTTTGTAACCTGAGGGCCAGGAGAAAAAGGGTATGTTGTGTTTAAGTATACTATCACCTTACACTTTACTTCCCTAAGTTATTCTCAAAGGTTTAATACGGCTAAAGCATTGCTTGACCACAGTTCGATGGAAGTGGAATTAAAAGTTCTACAAAGCATTTATTCTAGCGCTATATTATCCAGCAATATATTTCCTCATAGCCCATCTCTTATATTAACTCACAAGTTCCTGACAAACACTGTTAAAATGATATTGCCTGCAATTTCATTCTGTCTTACTGATGCCTTCTAGTTTCACTAACTGGGCATTAATGATAAATTATCCATTTCTTTTTTAACCTCTTCTTTTAATTGCTGCAATATGCAAGCTGGCTCCCCCTCTGCTACAGTTCACTGGGTGACCTTTGATCAGACACTGTTTTAGAATAACCTCTCAGCGTTGTAAAAGTAAAACAAAGGTAGGAACACTCACAAAGCATGCCGGATAAAAGTATGACATTTCAAAAAAATATCTTTGGGCGTTGGTATTTATATAACACATCTGTGTACCTGTCTCTTTACAAAAAATAGATATAGCAGTCCCTACTCCTAGGTCTTACAGTTTAAATAGTCACAGAAGACAAAGAGAGAAAATGTGCCAGAGTGAGAAATATGTGATTGTTTCAATTATTCGTGTTTTGGATTAGGTACACTGAAGTATAGCACCCACATACTAATCTAAAAGCTTCCAAGAAAAAGGTGATTTTGGAGGAGGCATATAATAGAAAAAAAGGGAGGTTATTACCAATGCCAGGCATAAAGGAAAATTAGCAAACTCATTTATGGGAACAGATGAATTTTTAAGGGAGTTGGAGCTGGATAAGAAAAGGACACAAGAAGTATGTGTCAACCGCGAGGCCTCTGGGCCGTGGGGGGGAGGTGTGTGTGGAGCCAGAGCCCTACAGCCCTAGAGAGATTCTGCCCTGCCCTGGGGTAAATATAAAGAGATCCAAAATGGTGGCCATTTAGGGTCTGGACAAAGCACTAAGTGTGAAACCTTGGATAAAGAGTGGCCCTGGAGGAGAGGGCATAGTGACATGACTACAAACTGCGACTTCTTGCTGAGGATGTTAAGTGAACACAACCAATTCTCTACAAGTTAGCTTGCCTCCCTAGACACAGGGCAGGAAGGCAAGTGTAACTGATGATGTATGCTGGGAAATGCCAACAGCACTCACACATGTGTACACCCACCCACATCTGAGGTTCAACAAGTGCTGTCCGGTTTACCTACTGTGCTTCATTTCACTGCATTTGGCTACTCTACCCCCTCTTCTCCCATCACTGGTCACTGTCCAGCATGCCATTTCATCCAGGGCTGGACTGTTGAAATCCTGAACCTTTCTTTTTTTAATAGGTTCACTGATGGAATGGTGAAATGGTGCATTTTTCTTTCTTTTGAAATTTATAAGAGTTCTGCCAGTTTCTCCTCCTAGGCCAAGTAACAAGCATAATAGTAAAACTGTGGCCTTTCCTTTCTTTTCCTTTCTCTTTTTTTTAATAGTCCACTAATAGATGCATAAGACAGGAAGGTGTCAAGTATGAGGGGGAGTCAATGGAAGAGGCTAATGCTGAACATCTATCAGTGGAAACCAAATGTCTCCAAAAACCCACCCATGAAAAGGAAAGCAATTGAGGCTTGATTTCTCAGCAAGAATGCGAAGAATAAAGAAGCAGAGGAATCCACCAGTCATGGTCTGGACAGAATACCAGCCATTTGCATGGCCAAAGAAGAGGAAGGGGCTGAAATCCAGAAAGGGACTTCTTAATCTGGCTTCATTTCCAAGTGGTTTATGGCTAGGAACAAGTGAGAAAAAGCCAAATATAGCGTGTCCTTTTACAACAGTTAGTGAGGATCAGATATCAAGGTTCCCAAATGCAAAGCTTGCATATTCAGTGACTCAAGCACAAAAGAAACACCAGTTCACAGATATTTTTTGAAGGTTTTTATTCTTCAGGGTATAGATTTAGTCTGCTATCTTAGGCATCATTAATTAATTATATGTATACAATCATTTCTGTACTGCCCTATTTCCAGAAACTGAAGGCAGTTTATAAGATATCAGAAATAAATCAAGAACAAGCCAACATAAAGGAGGCAACACATTACAAAAAGAAAGTTAGGGCTACCATCCTCATAGGAAGCTCATTGGAGGAAAACGGCCCTACAAAAGTGAATTGGCTCAAAACAAAAGCAAAACCTCCTCTGGAAACACCCTTGCAGGGCAAATCTTCAACGAAGAGAAGGAGTAAGATGAAATGATGGGAAAGGTCCGAAATTTAAATTTTAAAGAAGGCCATCTTCATTACCTTGATCTTTATGGCAAGCTGAACAGTATCAGAGAGGCAAAACTAGTATTTGACTGGGGCAAATACAGTGAGGCATTGAAAACAGAAAAAAAAATCATGGACTGGGAGATTACTTTCTGAATGTAAGAACAGAAATTTCAGAGGGAACAGGAGAAGGAAAACAGGCAGGGACAGGGAGGAAACAATTATTGGGAATGAGAGTTGGAGAAAGGATAAATGATGTCAAAATATTAAAGCAGAGTTTTTAGGCCCATCACAAATACATAATCATGTATGTAAAGATGTACTTTTTTGTGCATTAATAATTAGATTTTCTCTCTGGACGTAAGTTGGTCTTCCTTAAGAAACTTGTGAGAATCAGGACCTTTCAGCTTCCTCTAGAAATAAAGCAGGATCCAATTCAACCTGTAATTGCATGACTGCTACCAATAAGCACCTGAATGATGGCTGGGTTCTTATGGTACGTTCACTTATGGTTGATTTAACTATGGGTTATGGGAAGAAGCCCATTTTCTGGATTCAAATGACATACAAACTATACATTTGGTTTATATAACACACTAAGCTAAAATGTGATGGATTCAATTGTGGTTCAGTGTCTCTTGTGAACTCAGCCAATCTGAATGCCTACCAGCAAACACAATTCTTCTCCTGTCTGCTCTGGAGAAAGGTCAGGTCATGAGAGCACTGCTTAGCCAGGAACACTCTCAGAGAAGCCAGGGGTCTAGGTTGTGGACAAAGAGACCTCTGTCACCGAGTTTACTGAATCACAGGGGCAGCCCTCCAAGCAGTGTGGGGTGGCTGTGTCTAGACATCCTTTCATTTTCCCAGGACGAGCTACATGAGAGGCCTTGTGGGAAATTAAACAGATGGCTAAATTTAGCCAGCAAGTGGTGTTCAGAGTACTGAGCCAAAAGATAGGGGGAGTCTTCCTAGAACAGACCTTAATTCACTGGCATTTAAAACATAGATTTATCTTGATCTGTAGTGTGTGGCTACAGATCAAGATCTACATATTGACATTGGGTCAAATGTCAGCCTCTACATTCCCCATCAGTAAAAGAGACACACCTCTATTGTGAACAGTGTAATACACACACATGTAGTTTTCTTAATCTGATTAGGCTCAGAAACTTGTTACCAGCTCTGTGCATGTTCCTTCTTACTCTTTCAAAAGATGGCACGCAAGTAGACTTATGTCCTGGATGAGAAGCTGAAAGTATGTACAATATGCATGATATTGTTTCATGACAATAGACTAGCATTTTATTAAGTCATTTATCTATGCCATTTATGTCTGCCTCAGTCTGGAGAAATTCTCTGGATAGCTTCAGACGTAACCGCATAGAAAAATGTAAAGTTCCTTTTGAGTAGAGTTCAACTCTAGATTTCATAGAAATGTCCATGCTGCTTTTTGCTGGAATTTGTTTTACTTCCAAGTTTAGCCTACGGTCCTCCTATTTCCTGATGCTCTCTCCTCCAAATATTAATGAACCAAAGTTGGGAAGATGTTGCCATTTAGCTTCACACAGTAGCTTTACTCTCAAGATCAACTGAGTGTTTACCACACATTCCACAAAATATTTATTACACACATTTATACACCATCCATTTTGTAGAGTTCTGTGGATGGTGAGCATTATAACACAACACACCCAGACTACAACAGGTTGGAGAAGGCTTCTACATACGTTCACTCAGAACTTGGCCTCCTTTTCTTCAGTGGGGCTTATTAATGGGTTACTGGCCGTTCAATGGCAATCTCAGAGAACTAGAGTTTTGCAGTTTATGCTGAAGTTGCTATATGTTGAACAGACTGTTCTGAAGCACTCTGAAATTATTCAGCCTTCACTGTACTTGACTTTAGGCATGTAAAAATAGTATCTATTGGGAATTAGAGCAGACAAAATACTTCCTAGTATTTGGAAGAAATGTCAGAGGTCAACTTATTTTCAAGTGTATGAGTCAACTATATTGATGCAACATATAAACAAAATTTCCTGTCTTTCAAAGGTTATGCAATATATCTGCCTTATTTCAGTTCTTCGGTTTATTTCAGAAAAAGAAATAGGTTATATTTTGCAATGCCCAAGTACATCAGTTTTGACATTCTTGTTTAGGTCTTCTGTTCTCTAGTTTACATCTTTCTATTCATGCCATATATTTCTTATCAGCACTGCTCTTTTTCCAGTCTTCTGTCTATCAGGAATGCAAGGGGCTGCTTGAAAATGGATTTAAAACTGTTTTCCCCTCCTACTCACATATGGTGTTTTCCACAAATACAGTTCCTTCATTACTATAGAAACCATTGTCTCGCCAGGCTAAGCAAGTTTGACTGTTAAAATTATATATTTGTCAAGCTTATTCTGATTAGCCATGCTACTTGTTCAAACACAGAAAAAAATTACATTGGATTATACTTTTTTATCAAATTCTGATAAAGTGTGTTTTATCAGTATTTTAACCAATAGGACCTCTTTATATATGACATGTTATGATCATCCCTAAGTTCTTTAAAGATACATATTTAGGGGGGAAAAAAGATATTCCCTGATGACTAAAGCTGAGAGAGAGAAAGAGAGATGCTTGACTACTACAATATAGTCCACCCGGGGCTATGCTTGTACAGTCTTTAGAACAGCCTTTCTCAACCTTTTGACCCTGGAGGAACTCTTGAAATATTTCTCAGGTCTCGGGGAACCCCTGCACATTCAGGCTCAAATATAAGCCAGAAGTTACACAAAATTATTATATTCGTTTCATGGGTAGGCCTGCATATTTATTTATTTATTTATACTTCAAGTTTAGTCACCGTCCATCTCTCTCAGAGAGCGACTCTGGGTGGTTTACAATAATGCAATAACAGTGTTCTTAAACTAAAAATAACGGAACTTACCTCTTTAATGTGAAGTTGCCCAAATTTGGAATAATTTTTTAAATAAATCATGATCTCCCAGGGGACCCCTAGTGACCTCTTGCGGAACCCTAGGGTTCCATGGAACACCAGTTGAGAAACCCTGCTCTAGAAGATGTAGTTGGTACAAAATGCAGCAGCTAGACTGCTAATCAATGCAAGGCACAGGGATCATGAATGAAAGGATCAAAACATTAGGATCGTATGATGCCTGTATCAAAAAAGTTGCACTGGATACCATCTGCTCACTGGCTACAGTACAATACTGAGTTTTGGCATAACCTTTCATACACTAAATGGGTTAGAGCTTGACTATGGCCCCCTCTCCCATCAGAAACCCATCCACTTTTTAAGGTCTGTAGGAAAGGCTCTTTTGAAGATGTTCCTGCTGTCAAAAGCTCATTTTTCCATACGAAGGCAGGGCTGCTTTCAAAATCATGTGCTAGGAGTGTGCATTAGATTTTGCCAAAGTCCAAATCCTGAGTCAGAGGTGAGTAATATATTTTCAGTTAGCTGGGTTGAGATGGATCAGTGGGAATATGTTGCACTTCAACTCCAGATTTCCATCAAGGGCTATTCCTGTCAGAGAGTGCTGGAAAGCGTTTGGCCCGAGAGATCAGAAAAATCACACACCAGGCATTTCTATAAAAATAAATGTATTTACAGAAAGCTTCTTACATAAACATATTTACAAGCTTATGCATTCACACGCGCTCAGAGAGGACTGTGAGGAAGGCAGATAGAAAGGAAACTGAAACTAAACAAGCCCAGGCAAGTACCTCTCCAGGGCATTTAAAAGCTTGATCTTACATGGTCATCTTTTCACACCCCAAACTAAGGATACTTAAGTTTGACCTTCTGACTCTGCCAGAGTGATTTGTTACCATAGTAACTTAATGGCTTGCTCCTTGCAAAAAACAAGGAAATGCCAACAATTCCTATTAGTTTCTCTTGAACTCAGGCATGTACCAGAGAGTGGCACTGCAGCAACCTTATTAAAAATAAAAGTTGCCTTTTCACCATTTTTAATTGAAGTGCCACAGTGGGGAAGAGATGACAGGGGAGCATTTGATTCAGTGATTGCCAGGTCACTTTCAAATCAAGTGATCTTGGAGAATGAGAGAGATTTTCAATTGTGCCATTTGCTCTACCTCATTGTTACCCAGCCTCACATCCTGAGCTGTTTTAAGAGCTACCTTAACTGAACTGGCTGGTGGCTGTGAAGGAGAAAATAGCCAGCTCCTGTGCATTCAAGAATCATATTCCATCTGTAACAACAACATTTTGAATGGAACTAAGTAATTTAACTAAAAAAAATTATTTTTATCTTTATTTTTACCTCTATTTATATTATTTATTACTGTATTTTATTCTGTGTATTTATGGTTATGGTTTTTAATCGATTGTTGTAAACCGCCCAGAGTCCCCTGATGGGAGGAGATGGGCGGGGACAAATTAGATAAATAAATAAATAATTCAGATATTTGTGCACTGATTCTATATAATGATTCAATTTTTTATTTTTATTTATTGTGCCTTCAAGTCAGTTTTTGACTTCTGGCAACTGTCTGGACTAGTCCCTGTAGTTTTCTTGGCAAGGTTTTTCAGAAGTGGTTTGCCCTTGCCTCCTTCCTAGAGAGAGAGAGACTGGCCCAAGGTCACCCAGCTGGCTTTGTGCCTAAGGCGGGCTAGAACTCATGGCCACCCGGTTTCTAGCCTGGTGCCTTAACCACTGAACCAAACTGGCTCTCTTAATGATTCATACTAGTGTGCCTGCAATTTAATTGTATTTGGTTGGGGCGGGGGAGTTACATTCATTTGTGTTTTCCCATAGTAAGAGAGGAGTGCAATGCACACTTTTCCTAAATCTTGCTCTGGATCCCTAAACTGACTTGGACTACCCAGACTACATCAGGCTATTTCTGGGACTCCAGATCAGATCTCTGAACCAGATAATTTGCACACCCTTATCATGTGAAGTTTAATAATAAATTTTAAGAGAATCTGAAAGGTTGCTTAAAGTCATCTTAATCACATTCTTGTTCTCCTCTTAAAGAGTCTTCTTTTCTGTGTACTGATGTCTTCTTTCCCTTATTTTTTCAACACAAAGTAGCAAGAGAAATGTCTACATGTTGGCATAAGTTCAAATATTTAATGTAAGTGCAAACATTTAGGCGTGCAAGTTATTTATATTGGTCTGGTCCCAAGAAGTGGGTGATATAACTGAATCCCACTGAGAAAAATAATAAATTTTAGCTCCTCCCTGTACAGGCATGGATTTATTTTTCTGAAAATTAATTCTGGGGGAAACAAGCCTACATTGGGTAAAACTATATAAGACTCAAGAGACATACTACACAAGCCTACATATGTGTATATGGAACTTAAGGCCTCCACATTCAATAGTATTTGAACCATGTTTAAGAACACAGTTATAATATCAAATAATTATTTTGCATTAGGGGTTGGTAGTAAGAACCTAGGGAGGTAAAGGATTTTTGAAATGTTGGATTACCTATAAAAATCTTATTGGTTCCAGTTTAGCCAACTAATCAGGCTATCAGCTCAAAGGTGGAGGACATATATAAATCATATGTTAGTACTGACTGTGAGAGGCTAAAGAAAGAAATCATGTGCATAAGCCAGATCTAAGCTTAGCATGAAGCATCATCAGATGGTGAAGCATGACAACTGTCATGCGCTGCCTACCTCTGAATAATTCTCAGACACTGGTTCTGTGGAACAGGCTCTGATTTATTCACAGTGTAGGTACAGTATAGGAAAAAAGCTGAGAGTGACAGGAGCGCGCCGGTGCGGGGTTTAAATACCCCGCGCCGGTCAGCGCCCCCTCACTCACGGTTACGTCACCCCCCTTTGTCCAACACGTTGTCCTGCCGGTAGGTGAGGGGTTGCGAGGCCCCGCTGGCGTTCCGGGATCGCCCATCATCGGTTTCTCTATTCCTCCGGTGATTGCTGTCAGCTGGGCGATCTCCGTTGCGTTAGCGCTAACAGCTTGGGTGTGCCTCGCGATCCGTTTAGCCATTGTTTCTTGTCCTTCAGTCTTTGTGAGTTGATGGCTACTTATCTTGAGCCCCTTCCCCTGTTTCCTTGCTATTGTCATGTGTGCCATTGCGCTGATGTCTTCAGCTCAACGGCACTCATGACATACTGCCCCCTGTCCGAATAGTGCCCCCCCCCGATTTTCTGGTTTTTTTTTTTTTTTTTCTTCCAGGAGAGCTGTCAAAAGTAACTTTTTAAAATTCCCGCCGGAGTGTTTTTCGCCCCTCCCTTTGTTCCGCCCTCTGCCACGTGCCTTCCTAGGGTGTGTCCTTAGTGCGCATGCCCAGGTCACACCCTGGCGTGCGCATGCTCCGGCCACACCCTGTTAGTTTGGCTCAGTTCAGCGAGGAGAGAGGCGTGGCTGGTCAGGTGCTTATCGGCTCCAGGTAGGGCCCTTCCTTTTTATTCAAAGTGCGTCGCCTTTGTTATGTGTGCTCCTGGGCGTTGCCCCCAGGATGCCCTGTTGACTTGCTTGCCACTCCCCCGTGGGCCCGGGGCGGGGGGAGGGTGCTGGCGAACGCTTGTTACTGCCTCGTGGGCCCGGGGCGGGGGGAGTGAGTCCCGGGGGGGGAGGTCCACCCAAGTCGCGGGCTTGGGGGAGCCCTTTCCCTTGGGGCACGGTAGGCGGGGGGGGCCCGCGGGGGAGGGGTTTTGCAGGTGACGGCTTGCTAGCCTTGGTTTTGGCTTGTTGGGGTATGCCCGGTGAAAAGCCCGGGTCAGGTCAGGCGCGTTAACGTTGTGCGCCGCCACCCATTCTGGGTGGGGGAAGTGTTTCCACCTGACCAAATAGTGTAAAGTTCCCCGTTGCCTGCGAGAGTCGAGTATGTCCCTTACGTCAAAGTGATGTTGCCCGTCGATCATCACCGGTGAGGGCTGTGGCGTGCTTGGGTGCCATCGTGAGGTGGTTGCCGGTTTCAGGAGGCTGGTGTGGAACACCGGGTGGAGTCTCCGTAGGTTGTGTGGCAGGTCCAAGCGTATTGCCACCGGGTTCACTATTTGCGTGACTCGGAACGGCCCGATGTACTTAGGCCCCAGTTTTTTCGAGGGTTGGGGTGACTTTAGAAATTTGGTGGATAGGTAGACCATATCCCCCGCCTGGAACGTCGGTTGTTGGCGCCGGTGCTTGTCGGCCTGCTCTTTGTAGGCCGCCTGTGCATCCTTCAGCGCTGCCGTGATTATTGGCCACGATTCCGCAATCTTCCGTCCCCAGTCGCTAGCGTCCACCTGGGGTTCCGGGGGTTGTGGTAGCTCCGGTATGGGGACAAAGTTGCGCCCCGAGACTACCTCGAACGGAGTTTTCCCCGTGCTCGTGTGGACGGCGTTGTTGTATGCGACTTCGGCAAACAGGAGCAGTTCGGCCCAGTCGTCTTGATGATAGTTGGTGTATGAGCGTATGAATTGCTCTAGGGTGGCATTAAGGACCTCTGTGGCTCCGTCCGTCTGGGGGTGCCAGGCAGTGGATAGGGCCTGTTGGGTCCCCGTCAGCTTTAGGAAGGCCCGCCAGAATTTAGAGGTGAACTGTGTGCCCCTGTCGGTCACCACACGTGCGGGACATCTGTGTAACCTGTACACGTGGATGAGGAAGAGTTTGGCTAGTTGTTGTGCGGACGGGACCGATGTGCAGGGGATGAAGTGGGCCTGTTTCGAGAAGTAATCCTTCACCACCCAAATGGCCGTTTTCTTCTGGCTGGGTGGGAGGTCCACTATAAAATCCATAGAGATTTCCTCCCATGGGCGGGAGGGTTCTGCCACCTGTTGTAGTAGCCCCGCGGGTTTGCCTGGTGCCCGTTTGGCCCTAGCACACGTTGGGCAGGACGCTACGTATGCTTTCACGTCTCGTCTGAGCGCGGGCCACCAGAATTGACGCCTTGTTAGGTGTAGGGTCTTGAGGAACCCAAAGTGTCCTGCTTGCTTGGCGTCGTGTGACCTATGCAAGATCGCTTGGCGTTGCGAGTCCGGGACATAGATTCTGCCTTCCCCCCATGCCAGGTCCTGTGCCATCGTTACCTTGTCGGGGTTTGCCAGGAACCAGGGGTCGGTTTTGAGGGCAGCGGCGAGGTCCGTGCGTATTCCCCCTGGTAGTTGCGGTTGGCTTCGTCTGGTCGCAGGTTGTCCCGCCGTCGGCTGCGCCGTAGAGTCGAGCTGCCTCCGAGCGCCGCTTCGGGTGGTCACGGCCATCCCCAGTTGCGAGGCGGATAGGACCGTCCCAATGGTGTCTGGGGCGGGTTCTTCGTCCTGGGGCAGTCGGGAGAGGGCGTCGGCCAGGAAGTTCTTTTTGCCCGGCATGAACTTCAGCTGGAAATTAAAGCGGCTGAAGAATTGGGCCCATCGGACCTGTTTTGGGCTAAGGCGTCTGGGCGTTCGGAGGGCCTCGAGGTTCCGGTGGTCGGTCCAGACCTCGAATGGTTGGGTGGCTCCCTCGAGTAGGTGTTGCCATGTTTCTAGCGCCGATTTTACCGCGAAGGCTTCTTTCTCCCAGACGTGCCATCGCCTTTCTGTCTCGGAAAATTTCCTCGACAGGTAGGCGCATGGTTTCAGGAGTCCCGTGGGGTCCTTTTGGAGTAGGATGGCCCCCAGGGAGAAGTCTGAGGCATCGGCTTGGACCACGAACGGCCGTTCTGGGTCCGGGTGCGCGAGGATTGGCTCCGTGGTGAACAGCGCTTTCAGCTTGTTGAATGCGGTCTGGCACGTGGGAGTCCAATTCAATACTGTGCCCGGGTTCTTGGCGCGTCGGGTGTCCCCCACCCCTTTGGTTTTGAGGAGGTCCGTTAGGGGGAGGGCTATCTCTGCGAACCCCCAGGCGAATGACCTGTAAAAATTCGCGAATCCGAGGAAGCTCTGGAGTTGGCGTCTGTTGCGGGGGCGTTCCCAGTTCAGCACCGCCTCGACTTTTGCGGGGTCCATTTCTATGCCGTCTCCGGAGATTCGGTACCCCAGGTAGTCTAGGCGCGCTTTATGAAATTCGCACTTTGTAGGTTTGGCATAGAGCTGTGCCCTTCTGAGCTTGTCGAGGACTTGCCTGACTAGGGTCACATGTTCTTTGTGCGTTTTAGTGTAGATAAGGACGTCGTCTATGTAGACAAGGACCCCTTTGAACAGGTGTTCATGCAGTACCTCATTGATGAGCTGCATAAACACCCCGGGGGCCCCCGCGAGTCCGAACGGCAGCACTTTGTACTGGAAGGCGCCTAGGGGGCAGTTGAACGCAGTCTTCCATTCGTCCCCCTCCCTGATTCGGATGCGGTAGTACGCCTCACGAAGGTCCAATTTGGAAAAGACTTTGCCCGTGGACAGGTGGGCGAGCATGTCTTTCACCAGGGGTAAGGGGTATTTGTTGGACAGGGAAGCCGCGTTTAGGCCCCGGTAGTCGGTGCAGAGCCGTAGGGTGCCGTCTTTCTTCTCCCGGAATAAGACGGGGGCTCCGACCGGTGAGCATGCTGGCTCTATGAATCCCCTCTCTAGGTTTTTATCGATGAACTCCCGGAGGGTTGCCATCTCCTTCGGGGTCATCGAGTAGATCTTCGGTCTAGGTAAGGGGACGTCGGGCAGCAGGTCGATCCGGCAATCCGTCTTGCGGTGGGGGGGTAGTTGGTCAGCTTCCGCCTCTCCGAAGACCTCGGAGAAGTCGGCGTATTGTTCCGGTAGGTCTGCTGTGGTAGCGGCGTTGTCCTGTGTAGTCGCCTCTGCTCGTCCCACAGGGGTTGGTTCTGCCCGCTGGAACTGGTGCCCGATACTTGCCGTCGCCAAATGTGAAGGTGCGGGTCTCCCAATTGATGCGCGGGTTGTTTGTCGCGAGCCATGGCATTCCCAGGACTGCAATGGGCCGTCCGATGTGGGTGACGACGAACGATGTGCGCTCGGTGTGAGTGCCCATTTGCAGGGTGACCGGCTCGGTTTGCATCGTAGCTGGTTTCCCTCCCGCTGTAGAGCCGTCCAGCTGGTGGAATGCCAGCGGTGTGGGGAGGGGGAAACAGCGGAGGTCGAGTTTGGCGACTAAGTCGGGGTGGATGAGGTTTTTTGAGCACCCCGAGTCTACTAGTGCCGCGGCCGTGGTGGCTCCGTTGCCGGCAGAGAGTTTAATTGCCGCCATTATCACGGAGCTTTCGCCGTTCCGTCGGGGTGGTCTGCGCTGCTGTCCCACCGCCTGCCTCGCAACGCGTTTCAGGGCAGGCGGGGAGCTTTTCCCGCCGGCTGGTCTGGGTCTACGTTGTCCTCTTCCCCCCAGTAGGCGTCCCAGCCTTCCTCTGGTGTCGCTGTGGCTACGGTCATTCGGCGGTGAGGGGGCGGCACCAGGTTAGGTGGTTTGGGGCTAGCTTTCGGGGTGGGTTTAGGCGCACTGGTTGGCAGTCGGTTGGCGAAGCAATCCGCCGTCTTGTGCCCAAGTTTTCCACACCTCCCGCAGGGCTCCCGATTGAATTTCTTCTTTGGGTATGTGGGGCCGGCCATCCCCACGTGTGGTGCGGGTACCTTTTTGCAGCTGTAGTCCGCGTCTTCCGTAGTTGTCATGAGGAAGGTGCGGTGCGCGTGTTCGGCTTTCCCCGCGAGGTGGATCCACCCGTGTAGAGTTTCTGGGTCGTCGCGGTAGAGGGCCCATTGCAGTACGTCACGGTTGAGCCCCCTTTTGAACATTTCCAGCAGGGTGGTCTCGGACCAGTCGCTGACCTTCCCCGCGAGGGCTTTGAACTCGAGGGCGTAGTCTGGGACAGTGCATGTGCCCTGTTTAAGACTTTGGAGTGCGCTCTTCGCCCTCACTTTGGCTAGTGGGTCTTCGAAGTAGCTTCTCATCTCCTTGATGAAGGCGGGGAAGTTGGCGAGGGCGGGGGAGCTGGACTCGTACAGTTGGACGTACCAGTCCGCCGCCCGGTCTTGTAATTTGATCGCCACGGCAGCGATTTTGTCCGCTTCGGAGTCGTAGGAGTGTCCGTGCCTCCCCATGAACTCCCTGGCGTTCGTGATAAAGAACGACAGTTTCGCGGGGTTCCCATCAAAGAAGATGGGGAAGTCCTTTGGGGCCCGGGCATTTTGTGCGGCCCTTCCTCTCGCTTCCCGGCCTGTGGTGTCGTCCGCCTGGGCCGTCTGTTGACCTTCATTTGGCCCGTGGGGGTTCGGCGCTTCGCTCGGGGTGCGGACCTGTGCGGGGACGTCGTTGGGCGGCGCGGGGGGCATGAGCGACTGAAGCATGGTCCGGAGTTCCTCCAGTTGGGTCTGCATGGCCGCGAGACCAGCTCGTGCTTCCTCGTCCACGATCCGCGCCGCCGCTGGGGCCGGTTCTGTCGGTGTGTCGGCGGGGGTGGGTTGCCGGTGGGGTTCAGTCTCTCTCGGCCGTTGGTCCGCTTCCTCCGCCGTCTGCTGGGTGTCCCCATCGTCCTCCTCCGTGCTTACCGCCGTTGGGCTGTCGCTCCACGCCCGTTGCTGGGGTGCGATGTGGGGCGCGGGGTTCTCCGCTGGTTTCGGAAGGTATGTTGCTCCCTCCCGTGGTCGGGTTGCCTCCGTCGCCATCTCCCCTTGGGGTTGGAGCTGGGGCTCGGGTCGGGTCGGGTCGGGTGGGCGTCCATGGCTCCGGGAGTCCGCGGTGCCTCTGGCCTCGGTCGGTCCTCCTCTGCTTCTTGCCGTGCGGCTCGCCCTCCTTGTCCGCGTCGCGCCGGCCTCATCTTCCTGGTCTTCTCGCCGTCTACTCCTCCCATGGCTCGTTGTCGTCCGGTGGGGCTCGGCGAGGCTGAGTTTATGACTCTCAGCTTTATGTCATGCGCTGCCTACCTCTGAATAATTCTCAGACACTGGTTCTGTGGAACAGGCTCTGATTTATTCACAGTGTAGGTACAGTATAGGAAAAAAGCTGAGAGTGACAGGAGCGCGCCGGTGCGGGGTTTAAAAACCCCGCGCCGGTCAGCGCCCCCTCACTCGCGGTTACGTCACCCCCCTTTGTCCAACACGTTGTCCTGCCGGTAGGTGAGGGGTTGCGAGGCCCCGCTGGCGTTCCGGGATCGCCCATCATCGGTTTCTCTATTCCTCCGGTGATTGCTGTCAGCTGGGCGATCTCCGTTGCGTTAGCGCTAACAGCTTGGGTGTGCCTCGCGATCCGTTTAGCCATTGTTTCTTGTCCTTCAGTCTTTGTGAGTTGATGGCTACTTATCTTGAGCCCCTTCCCCTGTTTCCTTGCTATTGTCATGTGTGCCATTGCGCTGATGTCTTCAGCTCAACGGCACTCATGACAACAACAGAAATAGAATGCTTTCTGTAGGACAGGCTACTTCTTACATTTTCAGCTCCATTTTTACAGCCCCACATCTAGGGCCATCCCATTCAGCTTGGGCCTCTGAAGAAGAGATAATTGTGAATCAAAAGCTAGATTTTCACATGAATATGATTAGCTATTCCTCCTAGATCAGTTTTCTGGAGTAGCTGGTATTTTTATTTAATTTTTGAAATTATGAGTTACTGCTTAACTTAGTTTTCAGCATCTATGTTTCCATTCTTAATTTCTTTTCTGATGTGTTAAATTAGTGCAGCTTCAGCACAGAGTACTGACAGTATGGCAGTTACTGTGGGCAAGTTCTCCCATTATGCGCTAGGAATTCTTAAAACTTACAGAATGCAGAATTCTACTAACAGTATCACCAAACATTTTACATTTCAATGTCTTGCAAAATCTACACACAGGACTACAACAGAGTCTATATGACTGATTATAGGCAGTTATCCTCCAGTACTCATCTAGTGATGAGAGAGATTTTTCACACCTAAGAGATGATACATTCTTTTCTTCTCTGATAATCTACAGATTTCTCCAGGGCTGGACTATAAGAGCCCTCCACTGATTTTAAACAACAACTCTTCAGGTTAACTGAAACTGATGAGAATCCAGAGCAGGTATCTAGTCCTGGTCTTGCATGTGGTCTCTCAAGCATCACAAAAAGACAGCCAATCTCTGAATAATGCCAACAAAATTCTCAACCCTTCAAAATATGAAGACTTTTCTGTTGGAGATGTTAACAAATCAGCATGCCTCAATTAGCATATAGATGAGTGGATCCCATGATGCAATTCTCTATGTGCAAGGAAGCTGTTTGTTGCCACTCCCACTCCTACTTCCTCTCTCTCTCTTCCTCCTTCTTCACCATCTGGGAAGAAGCATGTTTTGTTTCTCTCTCCATCTTGACCCTAAAGCCATGTGCTTGCCCCTTTCTTCCATGCAGCTCTTAGCAGCTGTAGGGCTTAGAGTTCATTAAGTTTAGGGAAAGAACAAAAGAAACAAAGAATCATTTTTCCACCGAAGATGGATGTAACTGAACCAAGAATAAAATCAGTAAGACTCTTTTTTACTTATCTTAAACCTACTTTGTCTAAGCATGTAATTCTTTATGCTTGAGAGGGCTAAGCTTCAGCTGGCCCAGAATGCAGTTGCACGAGCAGTTACTGGTGCCCCAAGATCAGCACATGTGACACTACTGCTATGCAAACTGCACTAGGTGCCAGTTTGCTTCCAGATCCAATTCAAGGTGTTGGTTATGACCTTTAAAGCCCTACATGGCATGGGACCAGGTTACCTGAAGGACCGTCTCATCCCCTTAACATCGACCTGTCCCACCTGGACATGCAGAGGGGGCATGCTGCAAACCCCACTGGTAAGGGAATTCCACCTGGTAGGGTCCAGGAGGTGGGCCTTCTCTGCAGTGGCACCCACCCTCTGGAACATTCTGCCCCCGGAGGTGAGGCAGGCCCCTTTGCTCCCGGCCTTCTGGAAGAACTTGAAAACCTGGTTCTGCCGCCTCACCTGGGGTGGGAGGGGCAACAGTTCTACTTGGGGGTGGCTAGTACCGTAGATCTCTCCCCAACAAATAAGATCTTTGCCTCTTGGATTTTATGTCTATTTTATCTTTATTTATTGGTTTGTTATATTGTAATTTATATGCTTTTAATTCTTGATTTTATTGTAAACCGCCCAGAGTCCCCCTTTTGGGAGAGATGGGCGGTAATAGAAATTTGAAAAATAAATAAATAAGTGTGTAAGATCAATAACCTGTGTTTAACTAATGTCAGATTCCTCCGATCAAAGCGTTCAAAGAACCCCTTATCGGAGCATCTTCCATCACTTCCTTATCAATGGCTTAGACTCTCTGTCGCTGGATGGGAGGGGGTATGAAGTTGGAGTGTGAACTGCATTATTATGGCTACAGATTTATGATGGGTCACATCAAGGCCGGTGG
The DNA here is from genome assembly GCF_035149785.1 of Candoia aspera. Classification (NCBI taxonomy): domain Eukaryota; kingdom Metazoa; phylum Chordata; class Lepidosauria; order Squamata; family Candoiidae; genus Candoia; species Candoia aspera. Next base: position 139,449,573 of record NC_086153.1, on the reverse strand, counting down.
TTAGAGATACACCAGGAATACCACCTGGATGGGAAGGGGGGTGACATACTTTCGTGGGAAAGGGAGGCAGACAAGGGAATATAGTTTTAAATGTATGTTTTAGTGGGAATTCTCCATTTGCAGCTTTGCTTCTGTCCTAGTCATTTCGCTTCATTAAACAGTTAAAGGAATCCAGACTCCTGACTGTTATTGTGTGAATGCTGGAATGGTCTAGTGCTGACAAACGTGCCCATTAAAGCTATTTAAGATAATATTCTTTTTCTGTGCGCAGCTTCTCCACTGTGTTAAGCTCTGCTCCATTCAGTGGTCCTAGCTGTCCACTAATGGCTTCATTTTCTTCAGTGGTAGTTGAGATAAAAGGATCTATTTATCTGGTCTCAAGAACATTTCATTCCAAGCAAGCGTCAGAGCATGTCTGAGCTATAATAGTATTTTAACCCAACTATTTGCATTCCAAGAAGTCTTGTAAGAATACAGGTCTTTGGGCCAGGCAGTTACTCTCTGTCAAGCTAAACCACCTCACAGAGTTGTGAGAATAAAATGAGGGGAGCCCCTTCCTCAATGCACACCACTTTGAGTTCATAGAGGAAAGACAGGATAAAAAATATAAATCATTAAGCAGAGGTGGGCGAGCTTCTTCTGCCAGCAGGTGCTTGTACAATTTCAATCATGTTTTGTGGATACCTCATAAAACAATTATCCCAGGCGAAGCTTGCACTTTTGCAAATGGGCTACATGGTAGGTGTGGCCAATCACAAAACACCCATTCATCAAACAGGAAACTGGGGTTCTTGTTTCCTGTCACCCCCTATATGCTTCCCTACTACCTTCAGTTTTACCTTGATTGTTTTGTCAGGACAAGTTGGCACACTTCCAACAGCATCAATTTCTTATTTTTTATTTTCTAGATATAGCCATGGGGCATTCTTAGAAATACAGATAATGCTGAGGGTGGTGTTTATCTTTGTGGCAAAAAGATTAGGGAGATGTTTATTGTCAGCTGTATCTCAAGGCTCACTAAATAGGAATTTATGGGAGAATTTCAGTTGTGAAAAGACATTCCTCCTTGTAGTGATCCTCCTAATGCCCTGTTGCCTCCCAGCCTTTTAAAACCAGAATTGCTGATACATCCCAAACCCAGAACAGATTACATTTTTAAAAAATCACATGCCAAAGAAAAATTATGTAGCCCTGAAATTAATGGCACTTTGTTAACAGCACCTAGCTAGGCTAAGCTATCTAATATAGGCTTCTGTCATTATTTATGCTGGGCACAATCCAACCAAAAGGAAGCACCCTGAAGAATTACTTTGATTTTAATGTGAGAGGTCAGAGATCATATGTCTCACATCATCTTTCCAAACAGGAGCCAAAGGAATTGCTGATAAAAAAAAAACAAAAGCCTTACAGTAGGGTACTGATTCTGAAGAAGACCAAAAGCCGAGCATGCATTTTGCTCAAGAGCAAAAGCAAATGCTTGTGAAATTTCTGCATCCATTTGGAGCTATCCACTGTGTCTCAAAGCTGGAACAGATGGGTCTCTGGCTTGACTCTAACACGGCTCTTAATTCTTATGAATTAACCTAGTAATAACAAGTAACCTAGCCACAGCAGCCACCTGCTCTTTGCGCAGGAGTCGTGAGTCCAGAAGAACCCTCTGATTGTACACCAGTTCTGACTGGGGAAATGTAACTTGGTTTGGTTTGATATGGGAACCTCGCCAGTGGTTGTTTAACCATGTTTAAGCAAAATATGTCTTAGCTGAAAATGTGAACCTGTTCTTGGTATTTGTCAAGTACATTTTGATTGTATGCCCTAATTAATTTTTTCCCCTGGATCAAATGTCTCTAACAGGAAAAAATATGGTGACTGGACTTTGGATTATGGACCTAACAGGAAAAGGTTCATTCCATCTCCTCTAGTCAGAAAGGCAAGGCTTTAGAATTCTGCTTGAGACTACATTTGCTAATCAAGCTGGGTTCTGATGTTTTGGGTTTTGTTTTTTTTAACTTAACGTACACCACTCAGAGTCACTCAGATGGGCACTTTATGAATTATTTAATTGAATTAAATAATGTAAATAAATTATTTAAATAAATAAATAAAGCCTTTTCTGCCGACTCCAGGACTGGAGGAAAGTATGTTGACCCAGCCACAAGGAAGGGCCTTGAGAAAGTAGCTTCCAATACCACCCCAGAGTAGCAGCAAAGTGGAGATCGGTGCTGAGAAAACATCAGTGGCAACGGCTCTGCGGAATCAGGCCAGATCACGTCGTGTAAATGTTATCTGAAGGTGGACCTTTTGTTAGCAAAGCAGTTCTTTCCACACACAAGTATGGGAGGCCTCAAAAAAATAAAATAAAAACGCCTAAACTAAGGGATATCCCCACTAGAAAAATTTAGACCAAACTACTACTAAATAAAGGGACGCGGTGGCGCTGCGGGTTAAACCGCTGAGCTGCCGATCGGAAGGTCGGCGGTTCGAAACCGCGTGGCGGGGTGAGCTCCCGTTGCTCGTCCCAGCTCCTGCTCACCTAGCAGTTCGAAAACATGCAAATGTGAGTAGATTAATTGGTACCGCTTCGGCGGGAAGGTAACGGCGTTCCGAGTCATCATGCTGGCCACATGACCCGGAAGTGTCTATGACAACGCCGGCTCCAAGGCTTAGAAACGGAGATGAGCACCGCCCCCTAGAGTCGGACACGACTGGACTTTACGTCAAGGGAAACCTTTACCTTTACCTACTACTAAATAAGCCACAACTGGCTGGGTTTATACACTGTGCAAAGTTACAAGCTGTGTTTTACACATCACAGCAACTGAGTCCATACACTGTGCTAAGTCAAAATCAAACCAAACCCATTACAGCCTTTCCTCAAATGGCTTCCGAGTCTTTATTTTGCCTGTTTTCTAAGTTGCTTCTTGTTAACTTGCATGGCGACATTTATGACTCCCTTTATTTATGACTGGCTATTTATTACTCCTTTTTTTTTTAAAAGAAAGAGTATTTTTAATTTCCACTTTTATTTTTACAGTCCTAGCAACTGCCATTATTTGTTTTATCTTTGAATATGGCACTTGTAAGCTTTATAACAAACTTAAAGAAAGGCACAAGGGCATGTTGCAAGGAAAAGCCTTAAATAGAAAGGTTGTCCCTACAATAAAATGACAATAATAAATAACAAGTTGGTCTGGAAAAAGACAGCAGGGCATTAATGAAAATTATGGAAATAACAGTCTGAGAACAGCTAATTTTGGATTCTCCTTAAAAACCGATGGAGGAATTGCATCTGTTTGGGATAAATCAGCAAATGTAGAAGCAGCCAGTATGTGGCAGCCACCCATCTGAAAAAAGTTCTTGCTATCGCAGACTAAGTTAGTTGTGTACATACAGATGTTACGGGCAGAAGTTTCCATTAATTAACTTTTAATACATGATCACAAAAACTGGGGAAGTTACTACCTTGCTAGCATGAACAAGCCAGGATATGCTGAGTGCTGTGCATTCTGCTGCAGGGTCATATCTAGATATGGTAGATACGCCTACAGATGTATATACCTTGGTATTACTGTGCTGCCCTGCACTGACACAGAGGCTCACGTGGACAGGCTGTTCTCTTTTGTGGGAAGGCCTGAAAGTCCCAAATTATATTTATACTACTTTAACCCAGAGATGTGCGTGTTCCTTTTGGATCGCCTTTGAGGTTGGTTTTAAGATAAATATTTTATTTTAAGAATTAATTTTAAATTTAGGAATACTCCAATACTCTCCTCGGAGTACGCCTGTTTTTCTTTCCCAAGCTGAAGCAGTATGTCTGTGTAAGGAAAACCTGCTTACCCCAGCAGTCTTACACCCTACGCAGACTGGCCGTTTGGCACGCCCTCCTTCTCTGTGTCATGCTGACTCACTCTGCAGTGACATTATAACCAACGATTTGAGAGCATTGTGTCTTGATACAGCACGCCCTTTGGAAAGAAAGTGCCATTATTCACAGCCAGCAAAGCCTCCTCTTGGTAGCTCTGGGAAATTAATGCCCTGCCCTAGTTAAGGGTCTATTGCCCAACAGCCCGCAATGTCATAATATACTTTACTTCCCTTGCAGTTATTTGTGTTAAGCAGCCAAATGAGTACATTCTCAGCTTCCACTTCATAAGTGCTTGGACATGGTTTGATATTCAGTCTCAGGCTCTTTCTCAGGGCTCATGCCAAGTGCTATCCACCCAAACTGGGCCAGCAAATAACTATACGGGCATAAAGTGTATTGTCCCTATTAATGATTTCTAAATTGTCATAGGCCTGACACTACTCTAAGTAGGGAAAGGAACTGGTAGATTTCAATGGCTTTGTTCCTCCTCCTTCCTGGCAAGCATCATCCACCAGCCAGGAAAACATCCCCATTTTTCTTAATGTGGGCTGGGAAAGAGATGCATATCAAGGAATAGATCCATGAATTTAGCCATTAGTCAAAACTAGAGCAGGGTTTCTCAACCAGGGTTCCGTGGAGCCCCAGGTTCTGTGAGAGGTCACTAGGGGTTCCCTGGGAGATCACGGTTTATTTAAAAATTATTTCAAATTCGGGCAACTTCACGTTAAAGAAGTAAGTTTCATTCTTCATTTTTAGCTTAAGAACACTGTTAATGCATCTATTCAGGCCTGCACATGAAATCTATATAATAATTTTGTAACTATATTTGAGCCTGAGTGTGCAGGGGTTCCCCAAGGCCTGAAAAATATTTCACGGGTTCCTCCAAGGTCAAAAGGTTAAGAAAGGCTATTCTAGAGTATGCCCAGCAGGTGAGATATTGGAGGGGAGGTCTCCCATTGCATCACACAACCCTCACCCTGTGCCTGTCACTTGTTAGTGGAGTTAGTTTTAAACCCAGGTTCTTCCGGAAGAGCACTAATCTGATATGGAAAAAAAGTCTGACTTAATAGCTAACGGATGGATGGGAGGGTTCATAGTGCAAGGGTGTCTTGAGGCACTGGGCAACCACCTACTGCCCTATCAACTGCTAAGTGGCCAATGCATCAGGGATTATTTTTATTGTAAACTGGCCAGAGTCCCTTTTGGGAGATTGGCGGTGATAAATTTGATTAATAAATAATAAATAAATAAATTATAAGATGCAGAGGGAGGCCAACTTCTGCTGCACTGGGCAGCCCCATCCATAAGCCTGATCAGCTGCCACAGCTGCTACAGCTACAAGTGTTAGGTGCATAGGAGGACTGCACAGTACAAAGAAATGCTCCCTTTCACCATACCACACATAAGCTGGTAACTCAGGCTGTTTTTGAACACTGATTTAGTGCTCTTTTGAGTGCTAGACCAATGTTTAAATATAGCCTGACAAGTGACAGGCACATGGAGGAACATTGCATGTACATGGCGAAGCCCTCTCCCATTTTACCACACAATCCTCCATAGACTCTATAAACGCTTAAGTTACGCTTTTTTTTAGATGCAGGCTTACTGCTCTTCTGAAAGGACAATACTGTAAATCCTTGCTTAAAAGTATCCTAGCTAACAGGTGACAAGCATAGGTGGAAGCAGCCATGCCAAGGATGCCTCCTCCCTCTACTATCGGAAGGTAGGATATTAAGCTATTCATCCCAGATCATGCAGTGATGCTACTATATTATCCATGCTTGTGTTTCCTTCAAAGCTGAACATATTTTCATCAAATGACCCATAAAAGTCATCATCATCTTTTTCTTCAAACAAGAAAGTTTAAGTAGCCATGTGGAGACCTTCATTTTCAGCAGAGATGCTACATGGAATGAGTCATGGAAAATCAGGGTTCTGCATTCTACTGAGCCTACACAGAGAAAAAAATTGTATTTATCCTGAATACAAGGAGGGCAACGGAGGAGCAGACAGAGTTAATGAATTTATCCCCATTCCTCCTCCTCCTGTTTACCCAGAATAAGTGCCTGATACTGGTCTAGAGCTGCAATTGTATAAACCAGGAATAGGAAGTTTAGCGGCCCTCAATTTGGTTAACCTACAATTCCCAACATTCCTCAACCAAATTCCACACTGAACGGGACCACTCGAAGTTCAGTTCAGCAATTTGGCCAGGGTTACTTATTACTAGTTTCAGGCAAAAAAATCACTTCCATTTAATATACATTTGGAATGTGTTTCTTGCATTGAGCCTAATGTTTTGTAAAGCTTTTAGTTTTAAAACCAAGTTTTAGGGAGGAAGCAGGAGTATTTAAAGTTTAAATGACTCATAAATACAGCTAGAATGATTAGCGAGTTAAATATTTATTAAGCAATGATAAAATGATTAATATTTACATTTTAATAGAGGTATTTTTTTCTTCTTCAACTTGCCGTCTAAGAGGGTGCCAGTTGGAGCCTAAGCCTAAAGCAAAAAGCCGTATGATTTTTGTCTAAAAACAAATCAAACAAGGAACAAAAATAGAATTATTTTCTTTAAAACGATGACACACAAATTCATGCAGTGCTAAAAATCTGTTGCTAAAACAAATGTGCCAGGTAAGGATGAAGAAACTGAAACTGGATTGCAACCAGTTGGGTTGTAGTTTCTGTAAGCTACAAGGTCCTTCCATGGCTGAGCTGGCCTTCCAGATGTGGCTGAAGCTGATGGGAATGTTGTAGTATAATATATCCAGAGGTCACCAGGATGAAGAAGGCTTCAGCGTGAAATACACGCTGCCTCCCAAAGCAACAAGTAGGGAATATCTATAATGTTGCATATTGCCCAGGTATTGTATAAAATACCTCCTCCTGAGTTGTACATGTATAGAAAAGTTAGCATCTTAGGGCCAAGCTAAAACAGCCTTCCCCATTTGCATTTATCATAGCACAATACATAGCCTGGCAAAATAATAAGGATAAGGATAAAAGAATAAGAATATCATCTAATAATGAGAGCCAGTTTGGTAGTAAAGTGCTAGCAGTAGAACTAGGATGAGAAACCAGGAAACTCTGAGTCCTAGTCCTCCCCTGGGCATGAAAACCACTTGGATGACTTTATGCCAGTCACTGTCTCTCAGCATAACCCACTTCACAGGATGGTTGAGGAAAAAGTAGGGTGCAGGAACATTAGGTTTGTATGCTGCCTTGAGTTGACCAAAAATAAAAGCAGGATAAAAATCTAATAAACAAATAACAATTTTCTGCTATGTCCCCATGATTTTGCCTTCATTTCACCCTCTGCCCATATGCACCAGAAGAAAAGATCCCATTTCTATCAGTGGAGGTCCCATTATCGTCCGTGCCTTTAAGCAGTTGCTACAGTTTTTTCCTGGAAATTGGAGGAACTTAGATTGCAGATTGCAATTTACCAGATTGCTGTCCTTTTGTTTGATTAATGTCAGGGGTCAGAGATGCATTTAACATTTCCGGGATTCTGTCTAATGGATAAAAGCACAGTGCTTATCAAATGAGAACGTAAGAGCTGCCTTCTATCAGCAAAACAATAGATACAGTAACAACTAAAAATATAGTTTCTTCATTCATTCCATACCTTTCTCACATTCCTAGTCTGGAGAGTTCCATTTATGCTGATCAAAAATTTACAGTGTGTCTTTGCTAAAAAAAAAAAAAAAAGGCTGTCTTTCAACAGCCATCCACTATATATTTTGAAAACAGCAGCAATCACACAACAACATATTGAATATATAACCATTATTTAATGAAAGACATATGTCCTTTAAAAAAAAAAGACTATCCTTGAGCTAGACCCACCTTTAACCACTTTCTTTTTTTATATAATGTTTTTATTAAAAGTTTTAACTACAATAATAAAAGATAATACAAACTAAAAAGAAGAATAAAAATAGACTAAAAAGTACAAGAAAGCACAAAAGAAAGAAAAAAGAGAAAAAGAAAAGAGAAAAAAAAATTAAAAAGAGACTTCCCACCCTCATCATGACTAGTATAAACAATTTCACTATCTCTTCACCTTCTCTTAATTAACAATTAACAGATACAAAACTCTTCATCCCATAACTCAACTCTTATAGGCAAATCCAGTAAATGTCTTTTCCAATCCATGTGTCAGCAAAATGTCCAAACAGAGCCCTAAAATAATCACATTAGTTAACAAATATAAAACTTACCATTCCATATCTCAACCCTTAACTGTAAGCAAATCCAATACACAACGTCCTTTCCAACCCAGATGCTGACAAGTCCAGACAGAATCCCCCCAAATTCTCAATTATAGGTAAATCCAATAAACCACATCTTTTCCAATCCAGGTGTCAACCAAAAGTCCAAACAAAGCCCTAAAATAATCACATTAGTTAACACATATAAAACTCATCATTCTATATCTCAGCTATTAATTGTAAGCAAATCCAATGCACATGTTTTCCAGTCCAGACATCAACAAGTCCAGAAAGAACCCCCTAGAGTAATAACATATCCAATTTTAATCCTGATCAAATAAGCCAACATTATGTTCCTTCCTTTTGCATAAAACAATCGTGCTTTTTAATCCATCCGGATGACGTTTATCCCATGTCTTGAATTTCTTCAAAACTTTAACAAACCGTTTTTGTAAGTCTAGCAGGAAGAAATTGTTCCAATTACTCTCTTGAATTGGCATTTTTATTTCCTTCTTAATTTTTAGAGCCTCGTCCAATTTTTTTTTGTATATCCAGTGATAAATTCTTGTTCGTGTTCTTGTTCAAACTTATTAATTCCAGATCTTTTTCTGTAACAGCTTCTTCTGAGAACAGGATGTTCATAAAAACACACAACGTATTTGACACTATTGATTCAAAGTCCCATTACCATTCTTCAACAATATCTCTGAATGCCATTATAAATTGCTTATCTTGTAATGTCTCCAATGTAAAAAATTATTTTTCTTTCCCACGAAAATACATTTATTCTTTAAAATTAATTTATAAGTCTTAATATTCCAAATTAAATATTCCAATATTTTCTGAGCCCTTAATTCATTTAAAACATTCTATAGCCAAACCCTTGTCTTGCTTTTTGTTGTGTATTTTGAATTCTTAAACTTATAAAGATGCAATTTCATTTTCTTATATTAAGGATTGAAGGTGTTTAATTTCCAGCCTTGTCATTTTGAAGGTGTGTAATTTCTTTAAAGCAGTTAATAGGCAATTTCTGAAGGTGATTAGCAAAGGAAGTGCGAACTTAGTGTCCTTTGGAAGGCTCCAACTATGGTTAGAGCAAGTATGGCAAATTCCCTCCTGGTTCTCCCACCCTTCAGAAACCACTGCCTTGCAGTCTCCTTGTGAGGAGCAACTCTATGGAGTGCAGCTTGGGCGATCTCACATCTTCTCTGTCCAGAAAGGGTTGAAGGGGCCAATCTACTCGTCAGCAACTTCTTAGCTGCAATCATCAGCTCCACTTTATGCGGAGCTGTCTTTAGTCCACCATTCTTCCCTGGAAGTCCCAATTCCCACCTTTAACCACTTACCGTAGTCATCTATTTTCTAGTCCTCTTTTTAAATTCGGCATTGGCTGTTGAAACAATATTCTTTTAAAAGCAAAGCATAGGATTGCATGGTGCTAAACGGACTTTAAAATAAAACTGGCCATAGGGCTCAATTTTTGTAATAGCATCCTTTAAAGTGATGAAAAATGAAACACTCTTCAGCCCAGCAGCTGCAATCTGTAGGAAAGCTGACAGTTCTCACGCAAATGACTAGAATGTTTTGATTGCACTGTAGATGTCACAGGAAGCTGCCATTATTTTAATGCAAAATAAATAGCACTCTCCTGATTGTTTTTCAATGTTGAATTTATCCTACTGGCTACATTTCACTTTATAATACATTTTCACCAATGTGTCTTTATGGTCTTGGCCCTTTTCTGAATGCAGTACTAATGATGGTTAGCTTTGACAGGCTTGCATGATGAAATAGCTTATTCATGTTACTCTCCTGGTGAAGGGAGGTGAACAGAATTTCACACAACATACTAATGATCACAATATTTATTCAGAATGCATGAGAGCATTGGCTGCACTGCTAAATCAGACATCATAGGCAAGAGACAAACTGCACTGCAGTCTACTGAGGGCTATGAAAACACATGCAAGATGTAGAGATCCTCTTTCACAAGAAATTTTTCCGGTAAAGAGCAGCGAGGTTGGTTTGAAAAATTATTCTCAGCTTTATGTGATAGTTGCCTTAATTCAAATAAAACGCTCAGACTCAAAATGGCTGGACTCTCGCAGGCTGCGGGGAGCTCTTCAATACTTGATCCGCTGGAAACACTTTCCACATCCTGAATGGGTTGCTGCCTGAGATGTTCTTGCCCCTGATTTAATACGTGCTTTTCATGTTGCTTACCCTTCTAAGCCTCTGGTAGCTGATTTTTTGGGAGGGGGGCAGTCTTTGACGAGAGGCAGAGGGTACTTGTTGGAGAGGGAGGCGGAATTTAACCCGCGGCAGTCCATGCAAAGTCTTAGGCTGCCATCCTTCTTTTCCCGAAACAAAACGGGCGCCCCGACCAGCGAATTCACCGGTTCAATGAAGCCTCGAGCGAGGTTTTTGTCAATGGACTCTCGCAACGCGGAGAGTTCCTTTTTAGTCATAGGGTAAATCTTTGGCTTTGGCAAGGGCACACCTGGAAGAAGTTCAATTGAACAGTCAGTTTTGCGATGAGGGGGTAACTGGTCGGCCTCCTCTTCCCCAAAGACATCTGCAAAGTCTGAGTAGGTGGCTGGAAGACCCTCCAAGGGGGACGGGGGAGGGGGGGAAGCCACAATCTCCGCTTGCCCAGCCGTTGGAGGCATGGGACATCCCAGCAGAGGAGCTTGATAGAAGCCATCCTCAAAGGTAATGGAGCGGGAGCGCCAATTGATGTAGGGGTTATGGGAAGTGAACCATGGGATCCCTAGCACCACCAGAGGATTCCCCACAGGGGTCACTATGAACTGGATAAGTTCGAAGTGGGACCCCATGCGCAATGCAACTTCACCCGTGAAGTGGGTTGCAGGCCCCCCCCCCCCCCGCAGTAGAGCCATCAAGCTGCTGGAAATGCAGCAGCTTTGGGAGGGGGAAGCAGGGTAAATCCAATGCCTTGACTAAATCCGGATGGATCAAGCACCTAGAACATCCGGAGTCTAGTAAAGCCCAGACCTCAATAGATTTTTTCTGAAAGCCCAAGTCAACTTTGACAGTGAGAATAGGGCAATCAGCGCTCACCCCGTTAGCGTTGCGCCTGGATTGTACCACCTGCCCTGCGGCACCGGTTAAGACAGGTGGAAAGCGTTTCCCGCCAACTGCTCCAATGCATCTAATTCCTTTCCTGGGGTGTAGACGTCTTCGTCGTCCGCAGTAGCCAGCGCTCCTGTCACCCGATGAGTAGGGTTGATGGCTTTCTTGGTTGGCCTTTGAAGCACTTTCGTGGGACGTTCTGTCGCCTTAGTTTTGGGGCAGTCAACAGCACGGTGACCCGGCTTCCCACAGGTGATGCATTGCCCCCGGACAAATCGGCACTGCTTCTCCATATCCCATCGCGAGGTAGACGCCAGCCCCGGAGTGCGGCCAGATGAGACAGGCTTGTCCTCTCTGGTGGCCATCATGAAGGTGCGCTGGGCATGTTCTGCCTTACCAGCGAGGCAGATCCAATCATGCAATGAGTTGGGATCATCTCGCCCAAGAGCCCAATGCAAGACTTCGCAATTGAGGCCATCCTTAAAGCGATCAATCAAGGTGGCCTCAGACCATTCGGGAACCTTGCCTGCCAAAACTTTAAATTCTAGTGCATAGTCAGCCACAGGCTTTTGCCCCTGCACAAGTGCTTTAAGTGCGTCCTTAGCTCTTTCTTTAGCCAAGGGATCTTCAAAGTAGGCGCTTTAAGGCAGCCAAAAAGGCTTCGAAGGAGGCCAGGGCTGGAGCCCCAATCTCCGACAGCTGGACATACCAGTCCGCAGCTCTGCCTTTCAATTTCGTAGCCACCGCCGCTATCTTCTCCTCCGATGGGAAGAGGTGGCCATGCCGTCTCAATCTTTCTCACATTGGTGAGAAAGAAGGACAGGTTAGCGGGGTCACCATCAAACTTCACCGGGAAGTCCCGGGGGGTTCTCCCAATCTGTTGAACCCCACTGGATGACTGTCTTGGAGCCACCCCTATGGGAGTAGATCCCCGCGGACCCGCTGGAGAGCCCCGTGGTGGGGTGCTCCCTCCCTGAGCCAGTGAGGGGGAAGACAGGAGGCTGGGCGGCCGCATCGCCCCGGGACCTTTGACGATTCTTACAAGATCCCCAAATGCAGCCAACATGGAGCGCAATACGTGTTCCATGGATTCGATCTTGGATTCCAGGACCCTAATTCGGTCTGGCGTGGCGGAGTCCTCCAGCCCTGGTCCCTCCTGCGGAGGGCTCCTCGACCCCTCGGGTCTCACTCCCAGCGGAGTGTCTGGCCAGCAGAGCTTCCATGTTGAGCGGGATGGCCCGGGTGGAGGGTCCATCAGCGCATCCCATAGAAATTGCTCCTGTCCCACTCTGTCGTCTGGCGGGGGTTTCTTTGATCCTGCTGTAGAATAGGAGTCCCCCGACTGAGAGGTTGCTCAGGCGGGGACAGGACTCGGGTTCCTGCTCGTGGCCATCGACTCTGGAGCTTGTTCCACCCGTTCATCGAACTCTGTAAGATCCTCTCCCCCTTCAGCCATCGCTGGATCCTCTTTCGCAAGAAAATTTTCCGGTAAAGAGCAGCGAGGTTGGTTTGAAAAATGATTCTCAGCTTTATGTGATAGTTGCCTTAATTCAAATAAAACGCTCAGACTCAAAATGGCAATTCAGGTTCTGAGTTTATTTAGAAAAGGGTGCAAACAGGTAAAAAGCTGAGAATGAGAAAAGCGCACCTAAACTCAAACTAAATAGCATCTTACAAACAGCAGCCCAGCCCCTCCCTCACATACAGTTCACCCCACATTCCCAGGTGCTCCTAACGAGCTCTGCTGCTCAACGGGCAAAGAGACCTTGACATTTCAGAGATAGTCTAAACACATTCCTCCTGGCACAGATCAGCATGTTTTAGTACAAGGCTCGCAGCAGCACCCTCCCAGCCAGAACACGTATCAGCACCATGGCAAGCGAACCGTTACGATGCAGAAACATCGGAACGGTGAACATGACACATAGTTAATACTGAAAAATTCCAATAAAAATATCATAGTTAATAGTTGCTTCGTTTATTTCCTCCTCATTGGTATCAGCAAATGAGTGCACCACACTGTGGGTGAAAATTGGACATAAAAAAAAATTCATTGAGAACCTACTGTAACTACCAGATATGTGACATATGATAAAAGATACCTGTATATTCTTTTCACTTGATAGTATGCATTTTTGTACACAGTTTTCTCTAAAGCTATAGAAAAAAATCCCTTATTCTACCCAGGCTGGGATTCTACTGATATCAGGCAAAGTCTAAAGGGAGCTTTAAGTGAAAAATGTTCCTTTCCAAAAAATTCTAAAATTCAAAGTATTAGAAGACTGGTACTGTTCATCCCTATATATTTTTTCTTTACATTTCTGAAAAAAAGATCATGTTCCATAATAAGGAAGGGATCTTAAAAAAACAAACAAACTTTAATTATTGCCTTTGAATTCTTATTTGTTCATCCTGAGGATCTCACTTATGCATAAACCATTACTACTACTAGCTCTAGACAATGGTCTTCAACTATCAAAGGCAGGGGTGTATATTGGAGCAATTATTCTAATAAATAAGGCTTGCTTCATCACCTTGTCTCTTGGATGATGAGCTTTGAATGACACTGTTTTTGCAGTTCTTTCATTGTTTCCATAATGAGTCAAAAGCCTTTTCCCCCCCTCTAAAGATAGCAGTTTATACAGAGGGTGTGGTGGATGAGGGGACCACACAACAGGATAATGCTAAACTGATATGAATATAAATATTATACAAACATATCACATGTGGAAGCAATTAAGTATGTACAAATTCATAGCACAAGACTACATACAAGCCCCCTTGAAACTATCTGTCTTTTTCTAAAAAGTTGGAGATGACAAGAGAGAGCAGATGAAACAAAATATCAGAAAAAGCTTTCACACCAGAAATCTGAATCAGGAAGCTGCTTTGCATGAGTCTATGAGATAAATCCTGATCTAAGGTTTCAACATGGACTTGTTTTTCTTCTTTCTTTTCTTTCATTTTTCTATCTTAAGAAAAATATATTTATTTATAGTCTTGAGATGTGGCCAGTGAAGCATCCTACTGAATCTCTGGCTGTAATCCATATTTTAGAAAAAGAGCTTTGTTCGAAAATGTTGACATCAAAATGGCTAAAGTGGTTTGTACTAAATTTCTTGCAGGTGAACAAATAAAACATAGCATTGTAACAATACTTTAAGAAAAATTCAAGAATTTTCCCTTGAATCAGCTCCAAAGGATGACAAATTCAAAGTCCCCAGAAAATAATCTTTATTTCATGCATTCATAAAGACAAAGTACTTCAGATGTAAGGCCCATGTACGTCAGTCAGTGTGCTTTCCCACTATTGGCTGATCCATGAACTGAAATCAGATAGACTCCCAACTTGTGGTCCTTCCCATTGGTAAGGCCCATAGGATGCTGACTGGATATAAGGCCTTCCTGATGTCTTAATTCTCTTTTACAGGAAGAAGTGCAGTTGGCTTCCATACTGTCAAATGGGAAATAATGTTGCCTTAAAATTAAAATATTGTTATATTCCTAATGGCTCTTAATATATTGGGTTTTTTAAAGCTTTCATTGGAAGTTTTGTTGTACAACAATGCTATAATTTTATTATTTTGATATACCATCCTGGACTCCTTTAAGAGGAAGTGAGGAATAATCATTAAATCATTCATTCATTCATTCATTCATTCCTCACATCTATATGGCCACCCATCTCACAAATGTGACTCTGGATAGTGTACAACCATAAAACATTCCACAATAAGAACTTCAGCATTATTAACAAAGACTAGAAGAGAGCATCTTTGGGGTTACAAACACTATACCATGGATTGTAAAAGGATTACATAGCCTTCTGTGAAGTTACCAGTATATTGAAATAAAAATGGAGGCACTATCTGCCTTTTAGGAAAAAACAGCCCTTGATTTGCAGAAGCATATTTTTAAGAAAGACGTTATAGTGTTTTGATTACCTTATCCATATGCCTCTAAATTCCTGGCCCTTTACCCAGAGACAAATGGGCAAATTCAAAAAGAAGGAATAAAGGAACCTGAAAGGAATTAATCATAGAGCCCTTCTGCTCACTGAGTGGAGAACAAAGATTCGCACAAGCCATTAGTATTCAACAGTAGACAAGTTAAGGCAGCTGCATGCAGCGCAGGATTAATGTCATCAGACCATGGAAAAATGTCAAAGCACGCATAGATGATACAAAGGCTTCTGACAAACATATCAACTGTTCTTGACTCATTGTGGGCGTTTTATTAGAAATCTGAAGACAGAACATCAGTTGCCCATATTCTTGTCTTCTCCATCAGTCACTTCTCTTCTTTCTCAATTAACATTGTCCTTTCTTAAACCACTCTACCGGTTCTCATATATTTGGAATTTCCTCCAATGTAATAGAAGCTCTGTGGTTCCTTTCATGCCTGTCTCCAGAATCATAAGCTTTCCACAAATGCCACCTTCAGCTGAAACAAACCTGAGGTACGTACATTCTCCGTTACTGTTTTTCTTTCCCATTCCTTTCCTCCTCCTGATACTATTCTGTTCAACCACCCTGTGAAGTCTAAATATAAATACTTCTTTAAGGCAAAACTCTGACTTTTTCATACATTATACACCAAAGCACCCTCCCATACACATTGATGAAAGATTTCTTGAAAGCTACAGTTTGTTAAAAATTCAGGGCTTAAGTCCCTCGGCTTATTATTATAGTTATTAATTCTTGTACAAATAATTGTATTTTTTTTATTTCCCTTCCTCCCAAAGGAGCTCAAAGAAATATCCCCCCACTAATAAAAACAATCAAATATAATGCAAACTCCCTTAAATCAAGACAATAACATTAGCTCATGAGCTAAGGCCTTTTCCCACTGTTGAGCTGAAGTGCTATCCATCATCCTTACGCCAGATGAAAATTATACCAGTATAAAATTTGCTGTCCTGATTGCAGATCCCTATCCCTATCTAGGGATTTCAAGTCAGTGCAGTCCCCTGATTTTCCTCCAAAATTACGGGATCAAAACCTTACAGAATTTATCCACATTGAAATTGCCCTGGATTGTTTTGTAGTAAAGAAGAAAACATAACTTTAACTCTGGTACAGCTAAGGATTACTTAAAGCTGTCTTACTCATTGGCTGGGGACAAAATGAGGGTGCCCTTGAAGACCCTTGAAAACTTCAAGGGTTGCAAAACACCGCAGCATCTTTACTTGGGGGGCACTTTCTTGCTGATGAATAACATTGCTGCCACAAGAGCTGCATCATCTCCCAGTATACGTCCTAGTGCAGTTCAAGATAACTGGTGTTAACTGATATAGCCCTATAGAGTATGTCTCTGGGCCTAGGTATCTGTGAGGCTGCCTTTCCCAGATAGATTCTGCCTACCCAATCTGAGCCAGCAGAAAGCTTGCTGAAACTGCCTCTCAGGTAGGCATTCTCTGTAGGAGCATCTGCCCTTTCAAACAGCTTGACCACTGAAGCAAGAGTAGCCCCCAGTCTCAGGACCTTCTGAAAGCTTTGAAATGTCTGACTTTTAGAAGGCCTTTGGAATTCAGTTGCTTTTTAGCTCAGATATACTGTATGTTGCTTACAGCCATTCAGACTGAAGCTCTATGTGAACCTTACAAAGAAATAGACCTCCTGGGTCATGCAGAAAAAAGATGTTGTGAGAGTATGTTTGTGCCATAATTAGGGGGGCAAATGGGCAAAAACCCTTAGGAGAAATATCAGGAGGGAGATATTTTCAGTGTTGACTCTAATCTTCCTTCTCAGAAACCAGAATGCATCACATATTCCCAAGTGACATGGTTCTGTTGGTACTCTAGAAATGTTTGGTCCACAAATCCCAATGGAGTTAAGGTCTTTTCTGTGTCAGAAATGGGGAAAAGGTGGTTTTCAGATTGTTTGCCCTTTAATAGAAGCTTAGACTTACCACCTCCAAATGTGGCACCGCTATCATTTTGGATGTGTAGAAACTGGAAATGGTAATCAAACTTGGTCATTGGAAGCTTTATTTTTTCTCTCTCCCAGTTTTGCCAACGAGTTGACGGGCAGCTTCCTGGAATCCTTGGGAGCAGTGAGATGAGGCAAGTTGACTCTTGCCCCCCCCCACCGCACCTTTTACCTAACTTAATAAGAAATTAAGCTTTGCCTTACCTTGCCTGGCTGGAGTTGAAATTTCTTTGCTTGAGCTAAAATGACACTTTGCAACCTCAGTATTCCAACCTGGTCTTGGAACTGTGCTTGTGTGTTCCCTTTTGTGAGTGAAGAATTTAGAAACGTTTAAATTCAATACACAAATAAATGGCCTATGTCTAATTCTGATCATGTTTATTAGCAGCAAGCCTTTTCCCACAGCCTCTCTAATCCAATTCCCACCCTCCCTTTCCCAAATAAGGTTCATAGAAAAGGTGCGGTTTCATGATGACTCATAGGTGGATTCCTGCCAAGTAACAGAATGTAAAACAACAATGTGCAGCTTCCTCTTAGTAAAATGAGATTGTTCAAATCTCCAAAGCATGTTTTATCTATGCAAGAATTGTATTCCTTTGTTATCACATCCTTCCTTTGAAGAACAAGGGTTGGAGTGAATGGGTTGCCCCATTTTATCACCACAAGAGCTAGGCTAGAATGTCATTCAACAAGCATCATCTCTGAAGGGGTCTGAACTCAGCTTTACCCTGGCAATAGGCTTATAGCATTCAGATTTCATAAACATTTGAGTCCTAGAAAGTGTTTCTGCAGGAGTGAAAGGTGACATAAGAGTTTTAAGTCAAATCATGTCTACACAAGTATCTCTCTTGTTGTTTTCAGATCCCGTACATACAGTCCTTTTTCTTTTTTGCATCCTGAAAGGTATGAATAGATTTGAATGCAATTGAAGGTTTTATTGGTACCAGTTACACAGCACAGTCTATATGAAGCATCATTCCATAGTACCGGCAATGTTCAAATTTAGTCAGTTTAGCTCAAGAAAAAACAGCATTGCCTAATAAAATACAAAAATAGCACTGTACTCTAGATTTGTGCTCTTTACTGAAGAGCAGACTTTGAACATTTTACCTATGAGAAATGAGAAATGAATATGATTCTCCACATCATATTCTAAATCTGAAATTACCAGCCCAGCCTGCTCTTCCAACCTGGCTTAATTCAGCCCTTGCTTAATATCTACAACCCAGCCACATTCTACTAAATATACTGATACATTGTGATGTGGCTCACTGCTAAGGAACCTCTAAAAACTACCTAATTTTTTTCAGTGAGCAATTATTTCCCTTGCCAATTTATTTTTATTTATTTTTTCCTGCTGTATAATGCAGCATGTCTATTAAGAATGTCCTGCCCTGTCCATAGAGATGGTCTTAGCAATATCTTAGCAATAGCTACATATTACAGAGATGACCTGTCAGTTAGAATGTGATAAGTGAGTTATGAGTGGGATGAAGATATTTAAAGCCCCAGGCTTTGAAAAAGATATTCAGATGCTGTGATGCATCTATACCAACAAAGATCAGAAGAGTGGAAGCAACAGTATTCCCTGTGATGCCCTATGGAAGCAAAAGTTGGACTTTGAAGAAGCACGATAGGAAGAATATTGGTACTTTTGCCATTTGATATTGGGGAAAACTGAGAATGCCATGGACGGCCAAGAAAACAAACCAATGAATTATTGAACAAATCAACCCAGAGTTCTCACTTGAGGCACAAATGACCAGGCTCATTGTGCGAGAAAGTTCTTTGGAGAAGGCTCTAATGCTGGGGAAGGTAGAAGGAAAGAGAAGAAGAGCATGACCAGCAGCAAGGTGGATGGACTCATTTATATTGGCGATGGGTACAAAGTTGGATGGCTTGAAGGTCCAGGTTAGGGACAGATCATCATGGAGAAAATCCAATAACGTGGTCGCTAAGAGTCAGCAACAACTTGATGGCTCATAATCAATCAATGGAAAAAAGGACAAAATGGCAGCTATTTCTCTCTCAAATCTCTGAAAATTCTTTCTTCATATGCCTACCAAACATGTACTTTAAATTCTCCTATCATGCCCATTCCCAAATTATGCCGTACAGTTATTGTTAAACTAAAAATACAGTGATCCTCGATCATTTGCCATATTGCCTAGGTCAAAAGGAATTATAATTCAAACCAGCTGGAGCAACCTAGGTGAAAGAATGATACTGTGTAAATATCAGCAGTTCTGTTCTTTTTGACGACAGCATGTACAGGCATTAAGTAAATGAAGAAAACAAACAGCAAAACCCCTATCCTCTATATATCCTCCTCCACTGTCAACTCAGTTCTAAAGCACAGGTCAAATTCGTTTTTCCCAAAGAGGCCTTTTCTGGCTTCCCTTTGTTTATACCAGGTGAAGCACAGTACGTAAATTCCAGAGAGGTAGCCATTTGGGCTGTTGCAGCCCTAAAGACTTTCAGGGTGCCTGAAAACCAATCTGATGGGGTCTGTTTGCCTTAATAAATGTGTTCATCATTAGGCTGCTGGGAACTCTTTATTTCAAAATAATTAAATAACCAAGAATTTGAAGAAACCACACTCTTCATCTCCATATGTCTCCCATGAAATTTTTGTGTCAAAATCCCAGCCACTGTTTCCCACAGCCACTTTAGAAGGAGATTGCTGCCAAAATGCCTTGGCATCAATTTAAATATCTTCAGTCTTGGAACTACTACCTAATACGACCAGTAAAATGGGTGGTCCATATTGTGGCATGCCAATATGCATTTTTCACACAAGAAATTGCGATATGGCATGCTTCTTGGTTTCTGTTGGGAGCTGGGGGGGAGGGGAGTTTTCATTATTTTATTTGTTCTTAAATAGAATTTACAGAAAAAAAAATTGTGCTAGACTGTTACTGCTGTTTACAACTCCCATATATCTGCAGCTGCTAACTAGCCTCTGAATCTCCTCCAACAACTTCCTTCCTCTACACTGGAAACCTCTGGCTAATCTAATGCCTGTTATTTATTCCTTTGTCCCTTTAGAATCAAATCCTTTGTCTTTCCATTACTTCTTCCTCTTCCTGTTCATTAACAAATACCAGGAAGAGAGAGTTTTACCCTGGTTTGCTGCAGCAGCAGTGGCAGTCTTGGTTTATGAAAATTGAATCATTCAGCATGATCCTTGCTGGAGATCCTTTCAGGTATTTCTGCTTTAAGCCATTTGCTCTTTTTGTAACACATCAGCCTTTGTGGGCAGAAAGAACATGAAAGACAACCTTTTGTCAAGGCTCCCAGATTCAGGCAGCAAAAATCCAGATAACGGCTAGATGGCAGAATAGTTGAGGGGTTTGTATCTCTCCTGCCATTTATCCATTGTCCAGATTTTTACAGTCTAACCTTGTCGGTTTTTTATTATTCCATAAAAGATAGAACAAAAGCTCACCAGACATCCTGCCCAATCAGCTACAATATCTGTGAATTGCTGCCTCTATGGGAAATAGCAGTACAATACTGCAATCTGTAAGGAAGTAATTAGCTGCTTGTACACTGCTATGTTAGAATGAATTCAGATAAAATTATACCATCTCTACATATTGCATAGGTAAGAGCCTGAAAAGTCCTGAATCTCAAAGGAACATTTATAACATCAGGGGGTGACATCCACGTAATCTACAGTATACAAAATTATGACGTCCCTTAAGGTAAGATTGAGCAATGGTTAAGAGGAGCAGTGTCTTATTTTGATTCGACGTCCATGCACAGATGATAAGCAAGCAGGGGAGATCCTCATCAGTTGATGGGAGATCAGTATCAGAGACTGTAGATTCACTGTTAAAGCTCCTGATGAAGCAGGACTGAATCAAATGCTCTGAAATAACTGTGGTTTTATATACAGTATTTCACAGAAGGCCCTCCATGCATCTTCCATTAGCATTTAAAGCAGTTCCAAGGCACTTCACGCTGAGTCTTTTTTTGTCTTCTCCACTGCGCAGAAAGAGGTGTGAAGGATACAACTGTCTGTGGCTGCTGGCCATAAGGCTTATTTGTCCTCTCCACTATCAAAAACTACTGTAGGTCTCTTTCATAATCCTTACCCCAAGTGGATAAATATTAGGGGTTATATTGGTAACATGTACCTCTTTTGGATTAGTGGACAAACTGATTTGGGGGCAAATCTGTGGGAGAGAAATAAATGCCAGTAACGTGTTTTCCCAAAGGCATTCACATGTTCATTTTCCCTTTGACCCTTTCCCTAAATTCATACATAGTGGCAATGTTGAAGAGACTAGAGTAGTATCATCTGAAAAAGGTTGCCTTCCTTGAGTCAAGCTCAATTTCTGGTGACTGTGGCAACAGTACAGAACTGGTTTGCCATTGTCCTCTTTCAGATTTTCTTATCTTCCCAGCCTCATCTGCAACCCTAGGATTCCCTGGTGGTTCCCCATCCAAGTACTAACAAGCTAACCATGTTTAGCTTTTGGGGGATCAGCCAAGATCCACTAGGTGTTGCCACCAACTACAGGTCATTAGTACTGTGAAAATAATCACATTCATGATTGTGGGCCATAGTCTACTTCATCTGACTTGCAGCTTGTAATCCTGTTAGTTTTAAGGTGCCACAATACACTTTGTATTTTTGCTGCAAAGATTAAAGCAGCCAGCCATCTGGAAATACATAACAAACTTATTTCTGAAATCTTATTGGAGAGGGAGTGTATGAAGAAGAGACCTAGCATTTCTTGAGGAGAGTTAATTCCTCCTTGCCCAGGAGGAAGTCAATTTCCAGCCTGCAGTGTAGTTTTAAAAACTGATCCACTGGATCTAATAGAGAAATGTTAATAGACTTACTACACTGGAAGATGGGAACTGTGCTTATCTACAATCAGCTACTCTTTTCATGCTTTAAGAGGAGACCCTGGAGCCTGGGTGATGGGAATGGAGCTAATCAAGGAATCCCTGGAGGCTGTATTTGGCTGGAATGCTATTTTAGCATAAACAACTATATTAAAAATAATTATATGTATTTTTGTTTAAAAGATGGGGAGAGGTAAATTGTAAGCTTATTACAGGATTATCATAGATATGGTTCCATCTCAAACCCCATGGCCTTCACAATATCATTCCAGAACTGCTGTCAACTGACCATTTTCCCAGTGGGGAAAGATACACACATACAGATAAATCTGAAACTAACTCCAGGTTGGGGAGGTGGGTTAGCACCATAGCTGAAAGTTGTCAATGTGCTATTACAGTTTAGCTAATTCTGACTGTGGTTCCTTGTCATGTAAACAGATCATGTACAGAATAACAATAAAGTGTTTATAGTTTGTGTCAAAAATAGGCCTGAATATGCATATGTGTCTGTATAAATGGCATCCTCCAAAGAATTGGACCTATCTTCTGCTAGGACTTAGGCTGTGCAACCTCAGTACAGCCGTTCAGAACAGATAGAAAGGGTTGTTTTATCAAAGGCAGATGCTTCTAAACAGGGTGTGAACTCTTTTGTTGAAATACTATCATGGACGCTTGGGAGTGGTGCCTTGGGAATTATATGAGGAATATGTCTGTACTTGTTTTGGTTTCTATGGTCTCAGGAATGAAAGGTAAGCCATGTAAGAACAGATAGCAAATCTGCAATTACACTATCCATAAATAGCTATCTGGGAGACTCTCCCCCTACCCCCACCAGCTTTTATAATTAAAAATGGTAGATTTTTATCATTCAAATCTTTTTAGGATGCATGCTTATTAGAAGTTGAACTGTTTGCCTTTGTATTTCTAATGATTCTATGTGAGGGCAATATTTATGGTTTACATGGGAAGAGCCCATTTACGTGGGCACTTACTACATGCCCATGATCTGCCATAATCATAGTTAAGAGAAGTGCTTTTGCTACTTCAACTAACGGTGCACAGCTGCCCTCAAGTCTGTGGTGTGTGTCTCTCTCCCATCTGCTAATACTATCTCCCTTTTTAATATTATCATACTCATGCCCATGCAAAGAGTGAGCTGTTACAAGATAGTATCTGGAGATTTCTGCTGTTGTTTTAAATCATGCTGTTTTATCACAGAAATGTGATTCCCAGCTTCCGCTAATCCATGCATCCATCACAGTTTCAGATGTTGCGCAACAAAAGTAATTGCTTCTTCCTCTCAGACTTTTCAGATATTTAAAGACTTCTGGCTCAACAAGGTTGAAATTCCCCTTTTACGTATTTTCCTGCTCTTTGCAAAAGATTTGGAGAGAGAGCAGTGCAGAGATTTTTGTGTGCTGTACGTTGTGGCCATGATTGGATAGCAACAGTACACAAGTCTGAAGATGGTTACAGATGGTACACAATGATACCAACTGCACAAGTTAGGAACCAGTGCAGTTCTTGGGGTGGTGGGACTAACCATTCTCCCAGAAAAGGATGTAAAAGGATCACAGACATGGGGCTGCAAAGAAATAGGGAATGCCCCAAAGAGCGAATTTATCTGCAGACCTTATATTGAGGACATCTGAATTGCTGTAGAGAACATAGGGATTTGCCACCAAGTAAACTGATAGATGGATCATTATTCTCGGAAGACATAAGATCATCCTGTTCACCATGAATTTATGATTTTACAGGATACCACCTGCCTGCACAAGTCATTTCTTTCTGTCTTCCCCATTTTCTCTCAAAATCCAGAGTTTAGTGAGGTCAAGTTAACACACAGAGACAAACTATGTGTGTTTAATAAAAATGTACTTCCAAGTAAACAATAATGACAGAATGTGTTTCCTAAAGAAATGGATGGTCTCCTACCTAAGCTGAAAGTAAACTTGACATTTCCTGTTGGAGATATTTTTTTTTGTAATGACTTTCAAAGGCAAAGGCTTCATAGGCCATTTTTCAAAGTTGTTGTCCAAACTAAAAATCTTGTATTTTGTGAATTTAGAAAGGAAAAAAGAAAAGAACATTACCTACAACCTAAGCATTGTGCTTCATCCGCAGCCTTTCCCAACTGGTGCCTTCTGTATTGGACTACAACTTCATCATTCCCATCTAGCATCCCTAGTCTACAGCAGTCCAGCATCTCTGAAGATATCAGGCTGAAATTATTAGAGTGGTAATTGTTCAATTAAATGCTATAGGGAGGAAGGAGAGAGTCAAAGAGAGATTTCAGTCCATGAGTGCTGAAGTAGGATTGAATAATGCAGTGAGGGAAGGAGATCCAGTGTTTACTTTTGAAAGGCAATATTAATCTCCTTTCCTCGCTGAATTGTCCAATCTTGCTCAACCTCATATGGACTGAAATTCAACTTTTTATAGATATTTTATAGATATTTACACGAGGCTGAAAGCAGTTCTTATTTCCATAGATTGGCTATGTGACTATAAAATCTGTATTTTCAAGAATGCTAATATTTAATATAAACATCTCTTCTGCTATCTCTTCACCAATCACAACTATAAATAGCAAATAGGCAGTTAATTACTATAACGTAATGTGTACCTACTCAGAATGAGCCTCCTTTAATTCAGTGGATGTTATACTGTAACTTCATCCTATCCACCTAACTTTTTTAACTGATGAGTTCAGAACTGCTACTTTCAGATTCGTAAGAGATAGAATGTTTCTGGCCTTCGATGTTCAAAGGAACCATTTTGCATCCTTTATGATAAACTCAGCTTTGCTTAAATTAACCAATCATCCCTTTACAAAACCTATCCAAACTCAACATGCTACTGTATGATCAAACACGTATTTCCTGAAAAATAGAAAAAAAATATTTCCGGGAGCATTTCCTACAGAGAGTTAGCTAACAAAATAGCAGAGGACAAGTATTTTTTTAAACAAAAGATCTGAAATATAACTCGGTTTCTTAAAAAGCTCTTTCAGGGATGAGATTAATAAATGTCTTCTCAGCAAGCAAAAAACAGAACTAAAAGTTCATTAGATGTCTTTTTCAAAGAAACACTGGCATTTTCACATTACATTTGTTGGCAGAACAACTTTACACATCTATAAATATTTCATAGGCCATCATTATGTTTTGGTGTTATGTTCCAGGACAAGAGTTGTACTCTAGGCCTTATAGATCTAATTGCTGCTTAAAGCTTCATGAGTATGTGCATCCCTTAGTAGAATCCCAATCATGGGACTGAGTAGAATCCCACTCAACCCTAACCTCTCCAATAGAAGAAAAGCAGGAAAGCAACTTTTCCAATTCTCTCTATTCCTACAGCCTCTGTTGTCCCTTTCCAAAGCTCTGGAACAGTGGTGTGGGGAGATTAAAAAGGGTCTACAGAGAGACTCAGTGAAAAACATGTCTCCTCCAAGCAGGAACCTCTGCTGGCTTGAAGGCCCTTCTGCAGATGGAAGTAGCATTTCTTTTTTATGAATTGCTGTGATCCAGGTTTGCAACACAGGTAAGCCAGACTGTTTAAAACCATGATTAAATCATTGTGCTTTGCATATACAACACAGTAAGACCAGGGTGGGCAACCTATGGCCTGCAGGTTGTGTGAGCCACCCACCCTAATTTTTGCAACCCTTCTGAAATCCAAGGCCATGGCCCCCAAACTCTGTGGCAAAACACTGAAAAAAATTACAGTTTAATTTTGAAGGCACTTGGAAACTACAATACAAAATCATCTTGGTATCAATCTCCGTATCCATAACACAAAGGTATCTGTCGGCTTCTCTTGCTCTTTCTCAGTATCAAACTTTCTCAGTCTTACGCTAGATGATGTAATTGTAATTTGGTTGTTTTGTGAATATTTTCATTTAAAGAGTACTCTTACAGCACAGTTTCATTGGCTGCAAAAGAGAGCTTCAGTTTTGTTTGCCATATGACCATTGTGACACTTCATGTAATTCATACACTGAGCATATTAAATGCATTGCATTAAGCAAGCCATTCAAACATCCACAGCTATAGAATGCTAACTGGACCACAATATAAGGCAATCCTGCTATGGATTGAACAATCTACAAACAATCCTCCTTTACTTTAGAGTTTGCAATAGTATCTCCCACACAGATGACCTGAGATGTGTACAACACTTGCAAAAACAAAAAAAAGCTATGGGTTGGCTGGTCTGGTAGCCTGCATGGAAGGTACTTGGCTGCCAAAATGTAGGTAATTTCTTGCCATATATTGGTGGAGCCAGTGGGGAAGGCAGCCAGTTCTGTATGTGAGTAACAGGCCCTTGTCTATATTCACTGGTATTGCTGACCAATGACTCATTCTTCCTTGCAGGATCTCAGCCAGAGTCCATGGAGCAGAACAGTCACTGGAGACAGAATTCCAAGGTAACACCTTATATGGGATGTTTGAGTACTGATGCCATGGCAACATTTATCTCCCCCTGTACATAGACAGACAGTGGCTATTCATTACAATAGACCCTACATGGCCTTATGGAAGTTTGGAGTTGCAATGAAGAAAACAGCAGTCTAAATTTTCAGCTCATGAGAAGGGAGATCCTCAAGGCATCCTACCACATGTTGCTTTAAGGAATTTCCTGGAGCTTTGAAGCACTGTCTGATCACATGCTTGCCCGTTCTTCTGTGCTCAGATTGTGACGGTTAAGCAGATATTTGCCAGTGACTGGGTTGACGCATCCTAAGCTGTAATGTGGCTTATATAGTTTTGGTTTAGCACGTTATGTCACCCTACTCACTAACTTCAGAAGTGCCCACATGTTCTCCTTAAAAAGAAATGGGACCTCTGGAATCCTTCTTAGAATTCAGGTACGGAGAGAACTAGATCCAAAGGCTGTGTTCACACTACGTCCTTATCCACTGTTACATGGCTTACTCAGTTATTCCAGTCTGCAGGGCTTGTGCATAACACCAAACCATCTACCACCTACACCCCAGGCTAAAATACGTTAAGCGAGCATGTCGCTCAGTGCATAGTGTGAACCAGCCAAAAAATGTCATGCTTTGGGTACATACTTTGGGTACATACACTTCACCTTTGTATTATTTCTATTAAATAACAAAACATTAAAGATCAAATACTTAAGCTACCCACTGGGAAGGTCTTAACTGGACCATCCTAATTTCCTTCTTTTATTGACAGCCTTGTTTTCTGTCAATAATTAGCTGGAAGACTCATTTGCTGTGAGATCCTCCTGTTCTAGCTTCTTGGCAGATACATTTCCTGTTTCTTTCTGTGCTGTGCAAATTATATTTGCTTTTGGGTCAACAAATCCGGAAGTCTGATGAGTGCTATTTTTGCACACCCAACCTCGTTGTTTTCTTTTGCCAGAGACTAGCAGTGTCTTTTCCTGTAGTGAGAGCTGCCACTCTGGGTCTGACTAGTAAGAGAAGAGCAGCTACCGTCTGCTGCTGGCAACAACACTGATCCTGGTAGAGCAAGTGCTGAGCAGCCCTGGGTGAACAACAGGAGATTCCAAAGGGTTATACTGTGCTAGAAAACAGAGCATCATATATTTCTTGTGCATTTTGCAAGAAAAGCATGATCATTATACTTTTTTGCTTTACACGTTGTATTCATTTTTAAAATTCATTTACAACCCCATTTCTACCCCCCATATTTTTTAGAACATTTACTTTTCATTATTCACATTTGTTTCCCTCTTCATCATCTTTAATCATTTTTGGGAAGGGGCAGAGATTAAGGTAGCAGAACTGAGTTGTAGAAGCTACCTTCCAGCAGCCACCATTTTATTTCATTGGAAGCTCCAGGACACCTTGGCAATTAATGTTGTTGTAGTGCCTACAGTGGGAGGAAACCATGCCTCCTGTATGACTCATGAAGATTATTTGGAAGAATGATGAGCCACCATATTTTATTATTAGGCCTCAGCATCCCCATGAGGTGTCTCTAGAGCAGTTGGGACCCATTTGGGGAGAAGGCTTTTAATAGGGTTATGGGGTTTGGGTGTGTTTTTCCCGGAGAATACAAAGCATCTATTTTTCCCTTTACATATCCTAGAACAGGGACAATTTTTGTACTTGGAAAGGTTGGACTTACCTATCCCCTGATATGAAGAGGTTAGTGGCCAGAGACCCTACAGTCACGGGAGGAAAAATAAACTAAAAGTGCAGCATAT
Source organism: Candoia aspera (assembly GCF_035149785.1). NCBI lineage: Eukaryota > Metazoa > Chordata > Lepidosauria > Squamata > Candoiidae > Candoia > Candoia aspera. The sequence continues at coordinate 139,421,404 of NC_086153.1, read as the reverse complement.
AGCCATAAGATTGTTACCCATCTGTGAGTTAAAGAAACCAAGCAACATTGTATTAGTAGAAGCAGCTAAACGAATGCTGGCTATTTTGCTGCTTAATAAATTGAAATTATAAGCCAAGGCTTTTTCATGGTTTATACTCTGGCTTGTTAGAAAAAGAACCCTATTTTGAGTTTGGCTGGCAGCATGAGCCAAACGAGAGTGACAATTGCTCATTTTGGATAAGTTAAAATCTAGAGAATTTGGGCATATAATGCATATCATACCCATGTCTGGAATTTCTGCAAAACAGAATCTTTAAGGAAGAAACCTCCAAAATCAGTTCCACTGCTTCTGGAGAAGGTGTACCCACTAATCCCAACTAAGTATGGCTCTGATAATAAAAATATCACAAATTATTACCTGCAAAACTGTAACAAATGGTAATTAAATCATGTAGTTCGATTTCTCATTAATCTCAAATGCTCATTTTTAGTATTCTGTTAAAAAGCTAATTTTCATTAAAAACAACATGAACATCACTGGGAGTTAGATAAGCACGTTGCTTAGAAGGCTCAGTAGTTTGGACAGCTTAATTCTCAGTTTTTAGGACTGTGCAATTGTTGATGGAAGTTTCAGGCTGATTAACATACAGTATTTCAAACACATTTTTCAGAAGATATTGTGCTATAAGAAACTCAGACCTATATCTTTCAATGTGCATTTTGTTTCCCTTATAATCAGTACTCAATAATTTTGTGCTCTCCAGATGCCTTACACTACAGTTCCCAGAATCCCTTGCCAATGACCACCCTTACTGGAAATAATGGGAGTTCAAGTCCATAGTATATGTAAAGCACTGTATTATCCCTTAAATTGAAAATATGAATAAAGATGGTGCAATGAATTGGTGCCATTGAATAAAGTAGAACCAATCACTCAGAGAGATGGTCATTTTATTTCACTGGTTATATTCATGAGGAGGCTAGACAGGTTATTTGGATTCACACAATGAGCAGGGTTGGATTCAAGAGCCTAAGCAGTCCCTTCCAACTCTAGAATTCTAAAATCCTCAGTGTAATCCAATGCATCTAGAAGGCACCAGACTGGAGAAGCTTTGCTGTAATAATAGAGATCCCAATTAAATCTGACCTCAGCCAAATCGCCTTAGGCAAGTCTCAGACTCAGTGGGGAGGCATTTGCAATATGGGGATAACAAAGGTTTACCTTACAGAAAGCTGAATGGGTTCTTGGGTAATATATGTGAAGCAATTGAACATCCTAGAGCTAGTAGATGCTTAGTGACAGTACCAATAGAAAGCAGGGTGGGAGAATGGCCATTAAGAAGAGGCTCCCCCATTACAAAACAGCTTTCCAGAGCTTTGCCTGACAGCCTCCACCACCCCCACTTCCCACAGTTCTTTCAACAACATACTGTAGTAAGACATCAATTCTATTTTGGGGTTATTGTATTTTTGCTGTTTCTGATGTAATAGCTTTATTTCTTTTTTTTATTATTATTATTATTTATTTGTTTGTTTGTTTGTTTGTTTATTTATTTATCAAACTTTATCCCTGCCCATCTCCCTCACCTGGGGGGACTCTTATTTTGCATTTGTTTTTACACATTTACAACAAGGTGTCCACATAACTTGATGTTACGAGCAGCAATCAAATGCCAATCAGTCACAGTCTGTTGGTTAATAACTGGTCTTTGCAAGAAGTGAAGCAGAATGCAATGTAAAACAACAAGATCAGGCAAATAAGAATGCAAATAGTTAGAAATGAACCCAGATGAGGAATTAAACTATTTTGGAAAAACACTGAAATTTGACAGAAAAGGCTACATTGCTGTCTCAATTTACCTATATCAGTTTTTATCACTGACTGACTTGAATAGACTTGTATAGGAATGCACTTTTTTTTCTTTTAATTGAATTGTGTAATATATTTGTGTTATTGTTTTTAAAGGACACTGTTAAAAACAAGCTTTTATTTGAAGAGATATAACAATTGGCTGAGGATCTGAAATTAAAGAATCTCTTACTCAGCTAGAAAATTTACAAACTAGCTAGCAGAAGCCAACTAATCCTTTAGGATATGTATATGTATCTGTGTGTGTATGTGTGCGTGCATGTGTGTGTGTGTATCTATATATAAAATTGATTATGTGCCATCAAGGTGGTGTTGACTCTTAGTGACCACACAGATTTTCTCCATGACAATCTGTCCCCAACCTGGTCTTTCAGGTCTTCCAGTGGTGCACTCATCACTCCTGTGCCTGAGTTCATCCATCTTGCTGCTGGTCATCCTCTTCTTCTCTTTCCTTCCACCTTTCCCAGCATTAGAGCCTTCTCCAGAGTGCTAGACCTTCACATAGGGTAATGCGTCCAAAGTAGGATAATTGAGCCTGGTCATTTGTGCCTCGAGTGAGAACTCTGGGTTGATTTGTTTGATTACCCATTTGTTTGTTTTCTTGGCTCTCCATGGTATTTTCAGGAGTCTTCTCCAACACCAAAGTTCTAAAGTGTCAGTACTCTTCCTATCCTATCTTTAAGTCCACATTTTGCTGCTATAGTGTGTCATAGGGACTACCGCAGCTTGCACTATTCTGTTCGTTGTAGGTATAATCACATCACAGCATCTGAATATTTTTTCCAAGGCCTTCATGGCTGCCCTACCAAGTGCTAGTGGTGTATTTCTTGACTGTTTTTTCCTTTACTGTTGATCCTAAAGGGCAGAAGCTATCCAACATTTTAATATCTTCATTGCCAATTCTAAGGCTGCTTGTTCTATTTGTTGTCATTAATTAGGTCTTCTTTATATGATGCTAAAGTATATCCCCCAAGTTTGAAATCTATTGAAGCAAGGAGAAGATTAGATTTATCACACATGTATGTATTATTCTTTTTTTTGATATATTTGGTTTTTCAGTTTATGTTATAATTTAATTAATTTAATTTGGTATTTAATTATTGTCTTCCCTTTGTTATAGTTAAAAAACAATAATTGTTTTTTAAAAAAGAATACACTAAATAGTATTGGAGAGAGAGAGACAGAGAGACAGAGAGATTGATTCATCTTTTTTACAAAAACCAGTTACATGGCAATGGCTATTTAATGAAGTGAGTAAGATGGATCTGACCCCAAATCTACAAGGTCTAAGCTGAACACACTGCTTACTTGACTGCACTGACTCTTGAACTCAGAACAAAGATCCGGTGGAATGCTTGTTCTGTTTGGATTTGTTGTAGAGTACGCATTTAGAGGACTTTGGGGGGAGGCATGGCACACTGAGGACATCTTTGGTAAAGTGGAGCTGATGACTGTGGCAAAGACCAAAGAACTAGTGAGTAGACACGTTTCTTGGGACCTCTCTGGATAGGGTGAGATGGGAGATCGCCCACATATACTCTGGATGGCTGCTCCTCACAAGGAGACTGCAGGACAGCAGTCTTCTACAGGTTCCAGCACCAGGAGATGAAGGGATTAGCCATCTTGCTCGCAACAATGGTGGAGCCTTTTAAAGGACACTAAGTTTGCAAGCCTCACTTTCTAATCACTTTCAGAAATTGCCTATTAACCATTTTAAAGCTATTAGAGACCTTTGGAATGACAAGTTTGAAATGTTACCAGGTGAGTTCAACTCTGAACAAAAGAAAAATTAATTAATTACAAGCTTAGGAAGTTAAAGAATTTGAAATAAACAGCAAAAAGCTAAATAAGATTTTGATCTAAGAAAGTTACAAACAGATTAAGGGCCAGTTTAATTTGGAATATTGACTTTTACTATAAGATTTTGGAATTAACTATAAAAAACAGCTTCTCATGGGAACCAGAGTTATTTTGGCTATCTTGGTTCATAGCAAAGATAAGTGACTTCATGATTTTAGAAACTTTAGAGGGGACTAAAGATTCTAAGTAGAAGGAAAAAAATAGAAGCCAGCTTTTGATGTCGGTTAACTGGGATTTACAAAATGACACAAAACGTCATAAAACTGAAAATATTAAAGGAGATCTTTGAAGAATGGAGCCAGAAATTAGTAGCTACAATATCAACAGCGTCAGTCATGATGTCTGATTCTATGGATAGATTATGTCCAAAAGATGTGAATGAGGGAATGATAGATGTGGAGCAAATTTTATCTGGCAAGACAGAGAAAGTACCAAAAGTAGAACTATAAATGACAGGCCAAGAAAATGACTTGGAAAATGATGCATTTTTGGATATACAAAAGAAACCGGCTGAAGTTTTAAAAATTAAAAGGGAAATACAAATGACAAACCAAGAGACTGACCTGGAAAATATTTTATTAGATCTACAAAAGTGTCCTAACTGCCAGGAAACACGCTGAGACAAGGAACTGGTCTCTAATGTTTTATTGCTTGTACATAACAGGAATCCTAACAAACTGAAGAAGTGTGGGAAAACCCCAGCCATATAAACCGCAAAGGTTAAGGCGGTTCCGATCTGTGTCTCTTTGAATGGCTACCTAATTCCTCAGTGCTACGCATGCGCTTAACAGTCTGGATGGGAGCCCCCTGCTCGCCATCCTTACTCATGACAAAAAGAGGCTTTTAAACCCTTGAAGAAGTCTGTGCAATGTGATAAAGAAGAATTGGAATCAAATCCTACGACAATATTTGAATGAACTAAGGATAAGACTGTTAGAAGTAAAAGGAAGAAATATAACGTTGGTTTATTTGATCAAGGTTAAAATAAGACATTTATTTGCAAAGTTCTTGCAACCCATTTATGGACTTTTTCCTGACACCAGGATTGAAAAGTTGTTATTTTAGGTTTATAGATAAGGGATGGGATATGGGATAAAGAGATATCTGTTTGTAACCTGTGAATAGTGAAGAGTTGCTAAATTTGTGAAGAGTTACTAAATTTGTCCATACCTGTTGTAATGAAGGTTGGAAGTCACTTCTTTATATATTTTTCTTTTTATCATATTCTTTCGTCTTTATCATATTTTCTTTTCTCTTTATCATATTGATTCTCTTTCTTTTTTTCTTTTTTCTTGCACTTTTTATTCTTTCTTACTATTTTTTTTTTGTTTCTTAAGTTTTGTTTGTATTGGTTTTTACTCTTGTAATCAAAATCCTTAATAAAAATTATATACAAAAGAAAAAAAGAGTCCACATTTAGAAAAGAAAGAAGAAATCTCCTGCTATACATGCTATTCTAATTTAAGATTCCCGGGCTATGTCCTAGCTACTGTTTGAAATTATTTCTTTCAGAATGGCTTTTTTGGGGATGCACCCCTCTTCCTTGTGTGTCCAACAGGAGATTGAAAGTTGGAAATGAACATTCCTTACAGTACAGTATGTGTTCATGAATATATATGAATGCAAATTTAAACTTAACATGCCTTAATTATAGATGAGGAATAATACACACACACACACACCTCTATTTCAAATCACAAACTGCTACCACTATGCATATACTGTATCTTGTCAGACTTTTCTCAGCTTCTTTATAGCAGCCAGACAACATATTCTGCAAAATATGGAAAACAAGGCTGAACATTATTAGCACAGGATTTCACGGGCCTATATAAAGCAGTCTTCTCAACACAAAAGGTTTCCTTTCTGTCATGGTTTAACTGTTAACATTGGAGCAGTTAAAACTTTCTTTTTAAAATGTGGCAAGATGCCTAATATTTTCTATTTTAAGCAATCTATATATATATATACTATACTTAACTCCTAGAGACATTTGGTGATTGTGAGTGAAAGCCAGCAAGCACATTTTAAAAAACAATATCCATATAGGAATATTTTTGGTTGGTTTCTACAATATTAATTAGTATTAATTCCTTCCAGTCCAGGTGATTACCTGATCAGGAAGCAGCATAAGAATTGTTAATGAGATGACAAAAGAGCACTATGTATCTTATTACATGGCAAACATGAACTCCCAGCTATAAAATTTCTGGTCATAAAGGGAAGAAAAAACTTTATTTCAGACAAGATTATTTACCTGCTGCAAATACTGTGTTTATCCTTCCACCATCTGAAGCATAGTAAAGATGAAAGATAATCTCTTTGACTGCTGGTGTCTTCATGGACACATCCATATAGTTTTTGTGGTAACAAAATTGTAAACCGCCCAGAGTCCCTTTTGGGAGATGGGCGGTGATAAATGTGATTAATAAATAATGAATAAATAAATAACAATTCAGCAGTCTTTGCCATTGACTTTTTATGGGATAGTTTGTTGACTTTCTAGTCCAACCTACAGTCCTGGGATTTCCTGATCTCATCCAGATACTAACTAGGCCTAACCCTGTTTACCTTTTCAAGATAAAGATTACCCCTGACTATTTTTAATTTTGGCAGTGGTGAAGAACTACCTTACTTAGCTGTATCAGCCCTTGAGGATATGGTGTGGCCTCAACTCATCTTGTTCTACGGTTGAAAGCTGTGCATGCCTCTCGCATTTCTGTACAAAAAGGTTGAAAGCATTTTTGGAATAACATCAGAGTGAATAGTCCTTGCAACTTTGTGTGCATTTGGTATTGTTGTTAATTTGAAGCAACTTTATGACAATGTTATCTAAAGGGTATGACAATACATGTAGTGATTCTTTATATTCAATACAGCCTTATCCAATTTGGGATCCTCCAAATGAGTTAGGCTTTGTCACAGAATCTCCAACTAATGTGATGAAAAACTTAACACATCTGAAAGAAGTAAGTTAGGAAAGGCAATTTCAATTTCATAATTTCTTAATTTGGCAATACGTTCAACAATTTGCAATCTCTGAGATTATAGCTTTGAAGGGTACAACCATCCTTCTGAACAGTTGATTGGTAATTAGAAGCAATGCATGGGAATTTGTATTAATGGAAAAGTCTGTTAATGATACTGTTAAGTGTAAAACATCCTAGGAATTCCACTAGATATAAAAAACTGCTTCAGGATAAAAATATAAAAGTGAAATACTTAGATCAGTATTATCCAGTCTGTCTGCCTGCCTAATTCATGTAATAGAAGGGCCAAAGTCAACCTGTTATAAACAATAACAAAGTAAAAGAAACAACAGGAAATAGCAAAACAGCCAGCAACGTCACCAAAATACTTAGAGACAAATAAAAGTATTACCACAGAAATCAATATTTATTAGCAGCCTAGCATTTCTCTCCCCCTCTTCACAGTTTTAGACAATGACATACTTGGTTTTCTTTTCAATTCTGGATGTGTTTAATGTTCCTAAATATGATTCCCAAAGAATAGTATGGACAATTTAATATACTTGTAACTCAAAATATTTTTGCTTATTGTACAAAGTTTAGTGCAGTTCCTGCAGAACTGACTGTGAAAATAATCATTCCATTGTGGGAAAAAGGGGAGAACAATAACTCTTGGGATCTTATAATATGATCTTGTGCTTGAGATTCCCAATTCATTTAGACCAGCGTTTCTCAACCTTGGCAACTTTAAGTTAGATGGACTTCAACTCCCAGAATTCCCCTGTGCTGGCTGGAGAATTTTGGGAGTTGAAGTCCACCTATCTTAAAGTTGCCAAGGTTGAGAAATGCTGATTTAGATACTGATCAGTTATCAACGTAGAGTTGACCACATCAATCCAAAATAACAGCAGTGATCAATAATTAGCAGCAGCAAGTACAGTATCACATTACATTTTCCTACAAGAAAAATTAAGCCGATACCAAAATGTATGTGCACAACAAAAGCACTCACCAGGTATATCCATTTGTTTTGTTACCTTCCCACCTCTCTATATATCTTCAATGTGGCTTCACTCTAGTTACAAAGATTTCTCTAGGTCAGCAACAAGGTTGGTGTCTCAATGAGGTCACCTTAGACAGATGCTAAAAGCTTTAGACTGCCTATTTGTTTCCAGGTAAAATATAAAGTGCTAATCATTATTTTTAAGGTCTTCTACATTAGGGCTGTGTTTTGACATACAAGGGGGTGCTCACACATGCCTGTTTTCAACTTGTGAAAACTGCTGTATCTTTTCCTAAGATCATGTGTCTACCCATGACAGCCGCAGCATGATCCTGGGAAGTGATGCATGTAGTTTAAGAAGTTACTGGCAGGTGTTATACGCATGCCCATGCAATATTCCGGGGCACCTTGTTCTCTTTGACTCTGCCCTGTTACATAGCTAGAGTCCAAGCTACTTGGAATATGCTTCTTTTGTATGATTTCACCATTTATTGAAATCATCTGAGGTGGTTCAGGCTTGGCTTGGGTCAATTCAGGGCTCAGCCTTCTCAGTCTTGGGCGTATGTTCCCTACCAGTTGAGAAAACTGATGTCTTTGTTAGTTTTAAGAAAGATCTTCAAACTCACTTTTTAAAAGCATTATTGTAACTGCTTTTAATTTTAATACTGCTGATTTTAATGTTGGTTTCATGTCATTATAGTAGCCAGTTTGGTGTAGTGGTTAAGGCACCAGGCTAGAAACCAGGAGACTAAGTTCTAGTCCCACCTTAGGCATGAAGGCCGGCTGGGTGACCTTGGGCCAGTCACTCTCTCTCAGCCCTAGGAAGAAGGTAGTGGCAAACCACTTCCAAAAATATTGCCAAGAAAATTGCATGGACTTGTTGGGTCAGTTGACAGGAGTAAAGACTGACTTGGAGGCACATGTACACACGGACACACAAAAAGTAGTAAGCGCTTTGGTTAAACTGTGGTGGGCAATCTTAATATTTTTGAGAGCTCAGCTCACTTCACAGGGTGGTTGTGGGGAAAATAGGAGGAGGAAGGAGTATTAGGTATGTTCGGCGCCTTGAGTTATTTATAAAAAATAATAAAGGCAAGATAAAAATAAATAAAATAAATAAATATAGTATAATCAGCAGAAGACGACGACTAAATCTTCATCTTCCTTCCTTCATCTTTCTTAGAGTCTCTTCCTCAGCAAGCCACCTCTTCAGTTGGCTGGGTTGTATCTGTTTAGATATTCCATTGCTACCCAGAATACTTTTAATGGAAATTCAAACATTGAATTGAAAATGATCTCAGTGCAACTATTACACAAGTCTTCCCAAATGTGGTGCCCACCAGTTTTCTCAACCCAATTCAGCCCGTGAATTATACCACTGGCACAGCCTTGGAGAACTTTGGAACTTATTGGGTGCATTTACTAAGTATGTTACATGTGCTAAGCTATGGTTTGGTCAGCCATGATGGCTGAAGAAACTACATTTGGCCAATACACATAACAGGTTAAACCACAGACAAATATATAGAGGTGGAGTCAGGCTGGTCAGGTGACAGGAGTTTCTGTACAAGTAGGGGGGGAAAAACTCAAAGCAATGAGAAGACTTTGAGGTTGAACCCAGATCCTAATTTGCTAGTGAGCTTAGCCAATATCTGCAGCCCCATGGGCAAGATATTTTTCTGGACTTCCTCCAGCATTGGGAGTTGACAGCCAACTCTTTCCTGGAAAGTAAGTGTCAGGCTCTGCCTGCTACCCAGTAAAAACGCAGACGCTAGTGTAGGCTTAGGTTCTGGTTTTATTTGAGTAACAGTATGCGTGCCCTTTAAGAAAAGCTGAGAATGAGTGGAGCGCGCAGGAACGGGATTTAAATAGCCCGCGCCGGTCAGCGCTCCACCCCTTCTTACTTCGGGTGTGCCCCGAGCCCCGTCGGTTCCGTCGTCGGTAGGTGAGGGGTCGTGGAGCCCCTCCTGTGCTCCGGGCGTTTCCTTAATTGCTTCCCTGGCCGGTGATGGTTCATTGCCGGGCGATCAGGTTCGTAATCTCTTTGACAGCTCGGGCGCGCCTCGTGGTCTGGTCTTGTCAGTTACCTTCTTTGCAACATTGTATCTCTCTCTTCTGCACCTCCAGCTAGAGTTGATACTTTGTTGCCAGCACCTGTTGTTAGCTAGTTGCCTTTTCTCTTAATCCACCCAGTACCCATTTCCCTGCATTGTCATGCGAGCCATTGCAATGTCACAAGCATCGCAACGGTGATCATGACATACTGCCCCCCTTTGAGAAGGTTAAGCTGCGAGTTTGGAGGGGTAGGCAGTATGGAAGGTGCGGATCAGGTCAGGGCCTGGACGTCACAGGCAGCGACCCACTCAGGGTGTGGAAAGTGTTTCCACTTTACAAGGTATTGGAGGGAGCCCCGCCACTTGCGGGAGTCAAGTACCTCCTTTACTTCGAAGTGTTGCTGCCTGTCTATCATCACTGGTGGAGGGGGGGGCGTCCGTGGGTGCCACCGGGAGGGATCACTTGCCGGCTTGAGTAAGCTGCAGTGAAATACCGGGTGCAGTCTCTTTAAATTATGGGGCAGGTCCAAGCGCACCGTGACTGGGTTCACGATTTGTGTCACCTGGAATGGTCCAATGAACTTGGGGGCCAGCTTCTTCGATGGTTGTGGCGATTTTATGAATTTGGTGGATAGATAGACCATGTCCCGCACCTGAAATGTTGGTTGCTGGCGCCGGTGTTTGTCCGCTTGTAATTTGTACACCGTTTGTGCCTCTTTAAGCGCGTCCTTGATGACCGGCCAGGAATCTGCGAGTTTCTCACCCCAATCACAGGCGGCCACTGTTGGGGACGGAGGCTGAGGTAGTTCAGGGATGGGGACGAACTCCCGACCCAACACTACCCCAAAGGGGTTTTTTCCCGTGCTTTGGTGTATTGCGTTGTTGTATGCGACCTCTGCAAACGGGAGGAGGTCCACCCAGTCATCTTGGTGATAGTTTATGTAGGAGCAGAGGAATTGCTCCAGTGTGGCATTAAGGATCTCTGTGGATCCGTCCGTCTGGGGATGCCAGGAGGTTGACAGGGCTTGCTGGGTACCTATCAGTTTCAAAAAAGCCCGCCAAAACCTCGAGGTAAATTGTGTGCCCCTATCGGTCACCAAGCGGGAGGGGCAGCCGTGTAGGCGGTACACGTGGACTAGGAACAGTTTCGCCAGCTGTTGGGCTGACCGGATTGAGGCGCAGGGGATAAAATGCGCTTGTTTTGAAAAGTAGTCTTTTACCACCCAAATGACCATTTTCTTTTGGCTGGGCAGTAAGTCGACTATGAAGTCCATTGAGATCTCATTCCAAGGGTGGGAGGGTTCAGCCATGGGTTGCAACAGCCCCTGGGGTTTTCCAGCCGGTCGCTTGGCCATAGCACACACTGGGCAGGACGCCACATACGTCTTGACGTCCTCCCTCAGTGAGGGCCACCAAAACTGTCTCCGAGTCAGGTGTAGGGTTTTCAAGAACCCGAAGTGACCAGCCTGTTTGCTATCATGCGATCTGTTGAGGATCACCTGCCGTTGTGAGTCGGGTACATATAACCTTCCCTCCGCCCATGCTAGGTCCTGGTCCATAGTGACCTTGTTGGGGTTGACGAGGAGCCAGGGGTCAGATTTTAATGCTGTTATGAAATCTGCCTGTAGCCCACCTGGCATTTGAGGTTGCCTGCGTCTAGGGGCGGGTTGCGTTGTAGTTGTTTGCGAGGGGGGGGGCAGGCTGCCCCAAGCGTGACCCCGGGTGACTGCTGCCATACCCAGCTGGGAATCGGAAAGCACCGTCCCTATGATGTCGGAGATAGGCTCCGCATCCTGAGGCAGTCGGGAGAGTGCGTCTGCCAGGAAGTTCTTTTTGCCTGGTATGAACTTCAGCTGGAAGTTGAACCGGCTGAAGAACTGAGCCCAGTGTATTTGCTTGGGACTGAGGCGCCGGGGCGTACAGAGCGCCTCAAGGTTGCGGTGGTCTGTCCAGACCTCAAACGGGTAAGTCATCCCTTCCAAAAGGTGACACCAAGCCTCCAGCGCTGCTTTAACTGCAAATGCTTCCTTTTCCCACACGTGCCAGCGCCTTTCTGTCTCCGAGAATTTCCTCGAGAGATAGGCGCATGGCTTCAGGATTCCAGCAGAATCCTTTTGCAGCAGGATGGCCCCTATTGAGAAGTCAGAGGCATCCACCTGCACAAAAGGCCGTTCGGGGTCCGGGTGAGCTAGAATTGGCTCCGCTGTGAACAGCGCTTTTAGCCTGTCAAACGCGGTTTGACAGGCAGGAGTCCAATTAAGTACAGCCCCCGGGTCTTTTACCTTGCGCGTCTCCCCGACGCCTTTGGTCTTGAGCAAATCGGTTAAGGGTAGGGCGATTTCCGCGAACCCCCTCGCGAAGGACCTATAGAAATTCGCGAACCCGAGGAAGCTTTGAAGCTGGCGCCTGGTGCGTGGGCGTTCCCAGCTCAAGACTGCCTGAACCTTCACGGGGTCCATCTCTACGCCTTTGTCAGAGATTCTGTACCCTAGGTAGTCCAAGCACGACTTGTGGAATTCACACTTGGACAGCTTAGCGTAGAGTTTGGCTTTCCGGAGCTTAGTGAGGACTTGCCTCACTAACCTCTCATGTTCCCTCTGCGTCCTCGTGTAGATGAGGACATCATCCAGGTAAACCAGTACGCCCTTGAATAGGTGTTCATGCAGTACCTCGATGAGTTGCATGAAGACCCCCAGGGCCCCTGCAAGACCGAATGGCAGTACCTTGTATTGGAAGGAGCCCAAGGGGCAGTTGAATGCCATTTTCCACTCCTCCCCCTCCCTGATGCAGATTCTGTAATATGCCTTGCGGAGGTCGAGTTTGGAAAACACCCTTCCCTTTGACAGGTGTGCTAGCATGTCCTTTACGAGGGGTAGGGGGTATTTGTTGGATAGGGAAGTGGAATTTAATCCGCGGTAATCGGTGCATAGTCTCAGGGTGCCGTCCTTCTTTTCCCGAAATAGGACGGGTGCTCCAACTGGCGAGTTCGCTGGTTCTATGAAGCCCCTGGAGAGGTTTTTGTCCAAGAATTCCCGCAGCGCCGCTAATTCTCTCTGGGTCATGGGGTAGATCTTGGGCTTGGGTAATGGGACATCTGGGAGCAGTTCAATTGTGCAGTCCATCTTGCGGTGGGGGGGGTAATTGGTCCGCCTCCTCTTCTCCGAAGACATCTGCAAAGTCTGCATATTGCTCCGGCAGTCCTTCGGGGGGGGGGGGTATGGTCGATGACTTCTGCCCTCCCCACCGTCGGAGCAGATGGTTTGTCTGGTGTCGGTGCCTGGTAGACCCCGTCTGTGAACTTGATGGAGCGTGTCCTCCAGTCTATGTGTGGGTTGTTGCATGCTAGCCAGGGGATCCCCAGCACTACTATGGGTTTCCCTATCTGGGTTTCCACAAAGTCTATGGATTCCTTGTGGGTGCCCATTGTCAGGGTGACCATTCCGGTCCTCTGGGTGGCCGGTCCCCCCCCCCCCCCCGCTGTAGAGCCGTCTAGTTGTTGGAATGCCAGCGGTTTAGGGAGGGGGGAACAGGGCAGTTTTAGTGCGGCGACAATGTCCGGGTGGATCAGATTTCTGGAACACCCAGAATCCACCAGAGCTTCGACCGTAATGGCTCTAGGGCCATAAGAGAGTTTAATTGTCCCTGCCAGGATGGAGCAATCATCACTCACCCTGGGGTTGTTGCACCCCTTCTTCACCACCTGCCCAGTGGCGCTGCTTAGAGCAGGTGGGGAGTGTTTTCCGCCGGCTGTTCTTGGGCGTCGATCACATCCCCTGTGAGGTAGGTGTCTGCGTCCTCGTCCGGGGTTGCTAACGCTCCTGTCAGGTGTCTGGGGGGGTTGGATGGCTTGTGCGGCGTCTTTGGTGTGGGTCTGGGCGGGCAATCCGTTGTCCTGTTTTTGTATCAGTCTGCCGCTCAGTGGCCCGTCTTCCCACACCTGGTACACTGCCCGCGGGCAAGCCTCCATTGTTGGTCCGTGTGCCAGGTCGGGTCCAACTGTGGGACTGGTCCTCTGGTGCTGGGAGGGATTTTGTCCTCTGCGGTTGCGAGCAGGAACGTGCGCTGAGCATGCTCCGCTTTTCCGGCTAGGCAAATCCACCTGTGAAGGGAGGCTGGGTCGTCCCTGTAGAGTGCCCATTGTAGCACCTCCTGGTTGAGGCCACGCTTGAACATGTCAATCAGGGTGGCCTCAGACCATTCCGTGATTTTGCCTGCGAGGACCCTGAACTCAAGGGCGTAGTCGGCCACCGTTTTTCTTCCCTGGCGCAGCGCTTGAAGTGTGCACTTGGCCCTTTCCTTCGCCAGGGGGTCCTCAAAGTAATGCTTCAGCTCGGCTAGGAAGTTTTGGAAATTGGCCAAGGCTGGGGCTCCGGACTCGGACATCTGTACATACCAGTCTGCGGCCCTATCTTGGAGCTTGGTGGCCACTGCCGAGATTTTTGCGGTTTCTGTGCTGAAGCAATGGCCGTATTGGGCCATGTAGTCCCTCGCATTTGTTAGGAAGAAGGACAGTTTTGTAGGGTTCCCGTCAAATTGTACGGGGAAGTCTTTGGCGAACCTCCCAATTTGCAGGACCCCTACCTGTGGGTGGTGAGGGATGGCTCCCACTGGCCTGGGGCCACGAAGCCCTGCAACAGAGTCTCGTGCTTGGCCCCTTCCGCTCGGGGTGGTTGGCGGGGTGGGTATGGTGCCTCGATCCCCTCTTGCCCCCTGTGCCACCTCAGTCTTGGAGCGCTCGCCTACGATCATTGCCAGGGACTGGAGCATATGTTCCAGGTCTCGTGCCTTGGCTTCCAGGGCCGTGTCCTTGTCTGGCATGCTCCGGTCTGCCGATGTCGGGGACAGGAGCAGGTGTTCAAGGTATCGTACCCTGGCTTCCAGGGCCGTGACCCTGTCTGGCGTGCCCTGGTCGTCCGACGTCGGTGCTGCCAGATGCTGTCCGGTCTGTAGTCTTGCGCCTTCCTGCTCGGGTGTTTGGGGGTAGCGGAGCCTCCAGGTGGAGTAGGGTGTTCCCGTCCAGGGTCCTGCTCCGCCAGCCCATGTGAGGAGTTGCTGGTCCCTGACTTCGTCTTCCGTCAGGGCTCTCCCGTCTGGGTTGGAGCTCCAGGTCTGGAACTGGGGTGCGGTGTGGGCAGGGAGGGTGTCCATGTCCCATTCCGGGTGCGCCACCTCCAGCAGCTGTTGGGTTGCCTCTGCCTCTTGCAGGCTGTCCTTCACGCCTCTGGTGCGAAGTGCTGGCTCCATTGCTGTCCCCGGTTCCATTTTCGCCAGTTGATCTCTCCCGCGGAAAATTTTCGTCCGGTGGAGCTTGGCGACTTTGGTTTGGTGACTCTCAGCTTTATGTCAGGCTCTGCCTGCTACCCAGTAAAAACGCAGATGCTAGTGTAGGTTTAGGTTCTGGTTTTGAGTAACAGTATGCGTGCCCTTTAAGAAAGCTGAGAGTGAGTGGAGCGCGCAGGAACGGGATTTAAATAGCCCGCGCCGGTCAGCGCTCCACCCCTTCTTACTTTGGGTGTGCCCCGAGCCCCGTCGGTTCCGTTGCCGGTAGGTGAGGGGTCATGGAGCCCCTCCTGTGCTCTGGGCGTTTCCTTAATTGCTTCCCTGGCCGGTGATGGTTCATTGCCGGGCAATCAGGTTCGTAATCTCTTTGACAGCTCGGGCGCGCCTCGTGGTCTGGTCTTGTCAGTTACCTTCTTTGCAACATTGTATCTCTCTCTTCCGTGCCTCCGGCTAGAGTTGATACTTTGTTGCCAGCACCTGTTGCTTTCTTTTGTTAGCTAGTTGCCTTTTCCCTTAATCCGCCCGGTACCCATTTCCCTGCATTGTCATGCGAGCCGTTGCGATGTCACAAGCATCGCAACGGTGATCATGACAGTAAGTGGCACTGGAAGGCTATTGTCCCTTCCCTGAGGACTGCCCTATAGGGTGTTTCTGAGGGCAATTTTCTCTTCTGGGCTTTGGAACATCTATATGTACTTGCTTAGTGACATCATACCAGAAATATGGAGTAAAATATCGTAACTTTGTTTCTTGCTTGGTTCAGCTGTGACAATAAGCACAGACCCTAAAGAACATCTGAAAACTTGTAGGTTGGCCAAGGATAAGTAAGTGGAAGTTCATACTCAGTACTGCAAAGTTCAATACAGGAGGAACCTTAGTGGACTAGGGTGCCTGAGAAATATCTGCCGTGGATAGCATCATACTTTGATTTGCACTTGGGGTGCTAAATATTGCTGTATAAAATAAAGAGAAGGAATTAATACTCCTCCCATGCACTATATTCAAGAGGCAATTAACTGGCAGTTTATCAGTAACCTCCTAGCCACGTTCAATGCAATAAAATAGTGTGAACTATTAATAATACAAAGGACCTTCTGAATATATGTTTAATAGGCAGGGGCCCTTTAAAAATAAGCCATGCCAGGCTGAATTTCTGTGATTGTATCCTTCCATTTTTTTGGCAGAGTTACAGATGTGATTTCTCATTGCCTTTTTTTAAAAGGATTTCCTTTTTTTTCAGGCCCAACTCAGCATAGCTTTCAGGGTCAGCCAAGGTCAGCCAGGTACTGCTTTCTGACAAAACGGACATAGAAACTTGGTGGCCCCATTTTTATCAAATGTGCCACGTTAGGAAGTAAGTGACTTCCATTTCTTCTTTTGAAAAGGTATCTAGACAGGAATGCATAGAATCATAGAATATTGTGTTTAGGTTGTAAAATCCAACACAATCTGGCATGCATGGCAAATAGTTCTTCATCCTCTATTTCAATACATCTAGTGGACAGCTCCCAATCTTTCTTGATAACTTTATATCCTGACTATCCCTTTTCCGTCAGTTTAGAATCAAGAAAGCAGGATTCTCAGAGATTCAGAGAAGATCAGATTCAGGCTTCTTGCCGTGAGCAAGGAGTTAGGCTTCAGAACCTGAGAAAGTGGATATATGTACTTATGCACTTTGGTCCTCATTTATGAGTATGTTAAGGCTGGCCTTCTCTACTGCCTTTGATCTTCTTTCTACCAGAGTTTTGGTTACAGAATCTGTCCTCCTGCAACTTATTATAATTCTACATCCTGCACCCTGGGATAACAGACAGACAGTATTGGTCTTTCATGTATCACCTCTTTGGGTACTTGAAAAGTGCAAGCACATGCCTGCCTCTATCATTTTTTTTCCCAAGGCTACACATGCTGGGTGAACTTAGTTTCTAGTCCTGCAATTGATCATACTATCCTTCTCCGCATTTCAGTTTCACTGAATTTTTCTCAACATATGGTGCCTAGAACTAGACATGTTCATGCTTCTTACGTTCCATGTTCCCACTGCAATTCTGCCTTTGCCTTTTCTGTCTATTCCTGTATGGCGACATCAGCAACTAGACGTCCTAAAGGCTTTAATGTAGTCACATCATAAATACCATTAGTATTCTGAATGATCCTCAGCTCTTCCTCAGTACCATGTTGATGACATCTGGCCTGAAGGGCCAATCATGTGGCACTATATCATCAATTATTTTGTATTTTCAATCCATGGGGTTTTCTTGGTAAATACATGACAGATTTAGCACTGCCTTCTCCTTCATAGTATGACATGGCCCCTCCAGCAACTTCTTGTATCACTGTAGCTGCCTGCTTGCTTTAGCTGGGCAGGTGGGAGATCTTTATACATTAGGCAACCCTCCTGGGTGTATATACTCTACATGTACACTTGTGGTGGTCTTCACACATCCTTCCAAAGAACAACCTCCCACCACAATGAGGCAGCATAGCAGGACTTGGTGTGTGCTTTGGGGGGACTAATAGAATTAAACTTAATTTTAATGGACTAATTGGGGGAAGGGGTACCCATTGGGGAGCATGTGATTGTAGTGATTTACATCATTTGTGTGATATAATATGCAAATGCAACGAACTGCTTCATTTGCATAAGGATGACATTGCACAAATGATGTAAATTGATGCATTTGCATAATGATATATGTCATTTGTGTAATAACATCATTCATGTAAAATGCCGTGAAATTTAGTCTGTTGCATGCAAAGCCTATTGCATCGTCGTCTGGTAAATTGAGGTTTCACCGTACCACTTCCATAACATGTAAACTATATTTTTGCTCAGGTAAATATTTTGCTCAGGTAAATATTCCAAATATTCATCCTTATAGGGACACGGTGCTGCTGCGGGTTAAACCGCTGAGCTGCTGAGCTTGCCGATCGGAAGGTCGGCGGTTCGAATCCGCGTGACGGGGTGAGCTCCCGTTGCTAGTCCCAGCTCCTGCCAACCTAGCAGTTCGAAAACATGCAAATGTGAGTAGATTAATAGGTACCGCTTCGGTGGGCAGGTAACGGCGTTCCGTGTAGTCATGCTGGCCACATGACCACGGAACTGTCTACGGACAAACGCCGGCTCTTCAGCTTTGAAATGGAGATGAGCACCGCCCCCTAGAGTCAGACACGACTGGACTTAATGTCAAGGGAAACCTTTACCTTTACCTTAAATATTCCAAGCAGTGCAAACAAACACTATTATCACAAATTATAAAGAAGAAAGCTTAATGCTGGTTAAAATACTAATCTATCAAATATGTGAAATATTTCTTTTAACCGCCTTCCGTTAGTAATAGAAACACAACACTTTGGTGGAGCTAAAGACTCCATTAGGAAGCAATCTCTATTTTGCAAAAATAACTCCATTACCATCCTCCAACAAAATTCTGCATTTGTAACAATTATTGTGAAACATTTGTCTGCAATATCATCAGCTGAGTTTGCACAACATTCTAACCCATGATTATTTAACTATGGTTTACTGAATTATTCCAACTGTTCAGTTTCCACAACACACTGAACCAACTCTAACCATAGTTGATGGGTCTATATCATGTCAGATTAAAAACCATTTTTTAAATCAAAATTTCAAAATGTTTTAAAATTTAATCAGACTTTTTTCTTAAAATGTCAATAAAAATGAATATAATTCAACTATCTAATCATGAATTTAATACTATTTCAACTTGTTAATATGGACATGAGATATTAACAGACCTACTAAATGAAATCCCTCTAAATGTGCAAAGACAAAAGTTATGCATTATAATGATGGAGTAGATCTGGATAAGGGGGAGCAGATATTGGAGGGATATTATTGGCTACCGAAGGGAAGTTGTTAGGAAGTGTTTAAGGAGAAGTGTGCAATTAATTTAGAGAGAAAAACTGTTACTATGATTCAACCATATGTGCTTATGTATTAACAGAAAAAGGGAGGTCAAGAAATGCACACACTACTAAATATTTACAAGCAGCAGCAATAAAAATTTTAAGAAACTGTCAAAAGAATGCCTACTGTGCAGCTTTTCTCAGGATAAAAAGAAATTAGCAGAAAACAAGTAAGTCTCCAAATAGTATAATTTGCATTATTCCTTTAATGCACCTTTTGGTAAAACACTTAATGCTCCAGAAAGACAGACTACTGTAAGAAATGTTGCAAAGTTTTCACAATCAACACTGGAACAGCTGCTAGGAAGAAAGCAGGTGAAATCAAATTAATTTTCCAACTATACATCCAATGAAATACATCAGCAGACCATTTGGAGCACTAGAAGCAGAATAATGAAAAAAAAGCTGAATCTGTTAGAGCTAAATTTTTCAATATGGGGCTAAATAAAGAGAAATATGAAGCACTGATAACTATTCTAAAGCCCATTTCTGTAGCCTTGAACATAGTGTAGAAAAATGATTGTTTGATGTCTGAAGCTGTAGAAATTTGGAAGGAACTGAGTATAATCTTGAAAAGAGAAATAGGCAATGACAAAGTAACAAAAAATGAAAGGAACAAGCACTGTCTCCAGCTTGATTTATTGCTGGTATTTGTAATAGTATCAGGATTGATCCTAAGTATCTGTAGTTGAAAAGAAGCCAGCTGTGACATGGGCATCCAACAATCATCCCTCCATAATACCAACTATAATGTATTTCAGGCAAAGGGTGATCTATTCAAGAAACTCTTGCAGGTATTTTAAAAAAGTCAAACTGTGAATTGGAGGAAGTTATTAAACATTTGGATTCAGAAATCACTTTAACAGTATTCCAACTTTTATCAGCAGTAGATAATCTTCTGCTACAGTAGAAAAGAGTTTTCTTCCTTTGGAGTAATTTGTTCAGAACTGAGAAATTAAGAAACCAAAAAAGCAGGAAAGCTTACCTTTCTTTGAAGACTGACTAAAGAACCTGAATACAGATGCAAATTGAATTCACCAGCCACCCATTATTTTAGTTTCCTGAGCTGACTTGGCTGAAATTGCTTAAATATATAAACAAAATAGCTAAATAAAAATGACATGCTTTTTGTTAAAATACTTTATTTTTACTGTTTGTTGGCAAACAATGTTAGGAAATTTAAAATCTAATGATTGTTCTAGAACATCTTAGCAGATATTCTCCAAACATCCACAGGAAGTGAACTGCAGCTGGTTCCATTGCTAATGACTTCATAAAGCTGTGTCTAGTTGCTTGACACTAAAATCTTTTCAATTTTAATTAAAATTAATCTGAAAACATCTAACCAAATCATGCTTTTATATATTGCTACTTGCCAAAAGTGGAAATCTACAGCTGAGTGCTGAAAATACACCTTCAGCAGGATGCATCAAATAGCCTGAGTGCACTTTTACTAAAAATGGTTAAAGAATGTTTCCGACTAGTGAATAAGTAATTATTTAAACAATTCAACCGAGTTTTCCTGAATCAAGATTTAAATCGAATCCGCCCCGGTTCGCATAGCAATGAGCCAAAATCCAGCCACCATGTAAGTTGCTGTGCAGAGCATGACAGATAACTTTCCTGCGTCAGTCATCAGTACGCTAGCCGCTTTTCCCTGCAGCGCTCAAGTCTCTGCAAGCCTGCAACTCGAATTCCTTTCTCTTTGCTCGCCTGGGAGGAGCAGCTCAACCCAAAGCCCCCAACCGATCTCCCTGCGTCCCGCCCTACAGCAACACGGGGCGGTCGGGTCGCGCCCTGCAGACACCGCAGCAGCACGAGACCAACTCCCCTCGCTTTGCTTCCGCACCGTCTCGTGCCTCACCCAGCCCACCCTTCCAGGCTGGGGAACTGAACATGTAAGAGAAAAAAGATGGGCGGGGTAAAAAGGGGGGCTTTAGCAGCATCTCCATGGCGACGATGACGTCATCTCACCCTGGATCTAATTGGAGGAAACCCCGTGCCTTAGCTGCGGCGGCCCACGGACCAACCGAGCTTGTGCCCTGGTTCTGTCCACCTTCGCGGCGGCGCGCAGCAGCTGGATTGGCCATATGAACTTGGGAGGCGGAGTCAGGGCCCCGAGGGTGCTCCCTGATAGGCCTAGCCGCACGAGCGCGGGCCTAGCAGTGAAGAGGCTCGCTTTGTGCCAACGCCCTTTAGCAACGCTGCTTCTTGCGCTGGAAACGGAGCAGCTTTTTCTGTTCTTCTCCCTCTCTTCCTCCTCCTCCTCCTCCTCCCCGCCTCGCGAACGCAGCCCCGGAGCGGAGCGAGCGCAGCTGACCCAGCAGGCGCCAGCCGGCCGGCCTAGCGCCTCAGCGGAGCCCGGTGAGAGCGAGGGGGCCTCGGCCCGGGAAAGAGCGGGGACATCCTCGCTTCGGGCGTCTTTCCTGCTTCGCGAATCTGTGCCGCGTCGTCCATTTTGTGGAGGCAGCGCGGGACTGGGAGTCCCCTGCCGGGGAGGGGAGGCGAGGCGAGGCGAAGCAGCCAGGCGGGAGAGAGAGACGCCGCCATTTCGTACCGGCCTGCAGCCGCCGCAGCATTTTCCGAGGGACGGCGGGAGACGAGAGGCAGGGCGCGGGAGATGGGAGGTGGCTAGACGGTGCCCTTTCGCCTCGCCGTCTCGGGCTTGGTCCCTCCTCCGTCTTCGGGGACAAAGGCTTCGCCGCCGCTGCCTTCCTTAGGCTCCGAGGGAGGAGCCGGGGGAAAGTACGTTCCGATGCGGATTCCTTTTCTTCCTCTCCTTCCCTCCCACCACTTTTTCCTGCCTGGCTTACTATCGTTTCCTTCCCAGGCTTTCCATGGGCCCAATCGCTCTTTTTGGCCACTCTGTTTCGCCTCCAGGGCCAGGCAGGAACCTTTGTGCCCTTCGCCCGCTCCCCTCCCTTACCCTCGTCTCCAGGCATTCCGTGGCCCGGCCTTCGCCAAGCTGGCGCCCTCCAGAAGTCTTGGTCTATTGCTGCTTCACCTCGCGGGCAGCACCTACCGCTGGGTGGCGGGGGCGATGAGTATTGTAGTCTGAAAGATCTGGAGAGTGCCAGTCTGTGAAAGGTCCGTAATCTTTCCTTCCCTCTAGAACATGAACCACATTCTTCCGGCTGCTTTCGCCGTTCATTCGCTCTTAGATCATCGTCCTGCGATCCTGCTGCTCTCTGGCAGGTTCTGTAGCAGATTCTTAATCGCACTTATTCATGTTTCTCTCAGTATGCTTTCCTATAAAATGCACTTAAAAGGTTTCTTTCGTTTGGGGGGGGCATTGTGGAAAAAAGAATTTCAAGGTAACTTGATATGTCACTCCTATTCAACTAAGGAGTCTTCTCTATTACTGACCACCATCTCTTGTGTCCTGTTTACATGGCTCTCATCATTTTTGGAGGAGAAGGAAGGGGCAAAGAACCCATTTTTGCAATCAGTGTTGTCCAAATTTGTTATTATTTTCTTGTAGACAAAATGCATTTTTCTTGCTAGATTGGGTGGCTATGCAAGTTGGAAATTTCAGTTGTTTATTTCTTAATTACTCTCATTAAATTATTGCCTCTCCTATTGGTCTGACATCCTAAATCCATGTTGGCTACTTTTATTAGCTCTTTATGTCTTAGAAAAAACACAGACTTAAGAATGTTTCTTTTTTGTTACAGGTTTTGAGCGACTGTATTTTGACTGATACAATCCATCTTTCCTGCTAAATCAGTTGCCTTACTGCTCAGACTACTGCAGGCTAACATGGAAAAGACCGAGATGATCCAGAAAGCCAAGCTGGCTGAGCAGGCAGAGCGCTATGATGATATGGCAACCTGCATGAAGGCAGTGACAGAGCAAGGTGCTGAATTATCCAATGAAGAACGCAACCTTCTCTCTGTAGCGTATAAGAATGTTGTTGGGGGGCGGCGCTCTGCTTGGCGGGTGATCTCCAGCATTGAACAGAAAACTGATGGCAATGATAAGAAAATGCAACTTGTCAAGGATTATCGAGAGAAAGTAGAATCTGAGCTTAAGTCCATCTGTACTACTGTTTTGGTGAGTTGGCTGTGGTCATTTTGGTTTCAAATTTTATGTGATAAATGTTTAATTAGATTAGAGGCTGATTAGTAGAGGAATGAATTGCATTCCTCTGACATACTAATATAAAATTATAATACAAAACTAAGAATTTGATGACCAAAGTACTGTTTAATGCAAAACTGGGTTTTCACTGAGGAGTCTTTAGATTCTGAAAAGTTAGTGTAGGAAAAATGATTATTGGATTATACTTCAGTAATCCTACTCACAAATAAGATCTGTGTAACTTTGAAGCAGCATAAATAAATTGTTTTATTTTGATATTTAAAAATGAAACAGCTGTTTTATTATTTCTTGCAGATAACACTTATTTTATCCTGAATTAAGTGAGTAGGGAAAAGTTAATGGAATTTAGGAAACTGCTAGGCATAGTAATAACAAAAGGTGATATAGGAAAGATGTAGCATGCTTATTTTCTCAACCTGGCCAAAGTAGTAGTCAGTGCTCTATACCTACTGTATTTGTGACAAACAGTAAATACTGTTTGATAAATTGTAATAAATTGTGATTGGGTAAATTGCTTTAAAATATTTATTTCAATGGGGAATAAGTTTTAACCTGCTAATATGATGATTAGTGAGAGCCAGTTTGGTGTAGTGGTTAAAGGCACCAGGCTAAAAATCAAGAGACTGAGTTCTAGTCCTGCCTTAGGCATGGAAGCCAGCTGGGTGACTTTGGGCTAGTCACTCTTTCTCAGCCCTAGGAAGAAGGTAATGGCAAACCTCTTCCAAAAATATTGCCAAGAAAATTGCATGGACTTGTTGGGTCAGTTGACAGGAGTAAAGACTGACTTGGAGGCACATGTACACGGACACACAAAAAGTAGTAAGCGCTTTGGTTAAACTGTGGTGGGCAATCTTAATATTTTTGAGAGCTGAAGAGCTGGACCTAATTTTGGAGGGTGATTTGTTCTTGAAATTCTACTAAACTTACTGTATTTGTGCTACTTTTTAACGATGTTCTACCTCAAAATGAATGGTCAAAGGGGTTCTGTGCGGGTGTCGTTTTCCACCCAAAAGCACGGGCTAACCTGTATTTTTGGTGCTTCAGATGAAAAATACCTTGGGTTTTATGTTTGTATAAATTACCAGTTGAATATATCTACATTTAAGATAATTTCTATACATTTTTGTTTTAATGAAACGTTATAATATGTTCCATTAAATCCTAACTTGGCGATCTGATTGATATAATTCAATCAGTCAAGTCAATACAAATGCTTTTCTGGTTCTTTTTTATGCTTAAATGTGCAAAAGTGTTTTTGTGATCCTGCTAAACACATATTGTTTGAAAGGCACGTTTAATTTTGTGGCAGCAACAAAAAAACATACTTTTGACACTTACCCCCAAATGACTCCCCCTCCCCCCCAAAAAACAACATTTCACACCATTCAGGAGAACTTTTTAGAAATATAAGGTTATTTTAAAAATAGTTTGATTATGGCAGCCTTTCCTTTTTGACCCTGGAGGAACCCTTGAAATATTTTTCAGGCCTTGGAACCCCTGCACATTCAGAAGTTAGAAAATTTTTATATTCGTTAAATGTATAAGCCTGTTTATATGCATTAACAGTATCCTTAAACTAAAGAATGAAATTTACCTCTGTAATATGAAGTTGCCTGAATTTGAAATATTTTTTTAAATAAATAGTGAACTCCCAGGGAACCCCTAGTGACCTCTCATGGAACCTGGTTGAGAAATCCTGGATTATGGTATTTAGGTCTGCTGTAGAAAGAAAATGAAAAATTCACAGGGAAAGTTCATGGTTCTGGGTGTAACTATTGAAGCTTTCTGAATCCTGGCCAATCCTTAGTCATCTCTGTTGTGTGCCATTAGCTTCTCTAATACAAGCAAGTTTCTGGATTTTTCAGCTTGAATTACAGGCATACCTTAGAGTTATTGTGGGTTCGGTTCCGGACCACTGCAATAAAGCGAATATCACTATAAAGCGAGTCACACAAACTTTTTGGTTTCCCAGTGCATATAAAAGTTATGTTTACTCTATACTGTAGTCTATTAAGTGTGCAATAGCATTATGTCTAAGAAACAATGTATGTGCCCTGATTAGAAAAAATACTTTATTGCTAAAACTGCTAATCTGTTGGGAAAATGGCACTGATAAGCCTTCAATTTGTTAAAAAACAACAACACAGTATCTGTGAAACACAATAAAATGAGATATGACTGTATCTGATTTAAGAGATGGTTGTCTGAATGTGTGACATTTTTAATCATTGAATATCTTTCTAGGAATATAAAAATCTGACTTAAGTGTTTTGCCACTGTTTTCTTCCATGATACTTCTTAAATTCCCAGTCTAGTCTACAATGCTGGGATTTCCTCGTGTCTTCCATCCAAATGCTGTCCAGTCTGATTCCACTTAGTTTTTTTAAATCAGCCAGGATCGACTAAGTACCACATAGCTGGGTTTCTATAAACTGCTCAGGAAGTCTGAGCTTTAGGTAGACTTGTTGAAAATAATGCATTCATACCAATGTACTACTTTGTATAACTTTGCCTGATGACAGGTTACAGTTATACTTCGCAGTACATTTTATACAAGTCATGTAAGATTGTGCAAGTTAGAAGAGCATGCCAAATAATACAATCCAGTTCAGTATAATCTGTTTTAAATGCCCATATATTTAAACATAAAACTAATGGGTCTTACAATTACCTAATTTAAGGCTTCATTTAGATGTTCCTCTAATGGTTTTGCTAGTTTTTCAGTCTTTGTTGAAATGACCACTTATCATACTATCTCTTATGTGCCAAAGAATTTAGTTCAAGATCTAGTAATTCAAACTGCTTTGTAGTCTAGAAAACAAAATAATCCAAAAACAGTATAAATGATGACAGAGCTAAATAAGTGGTATAGTTTATATATAACCCTAATTTGGCTTTTTTATTTAATGTATAAAACCATCACAAGAAAGAAACTATAGCTTACAAACCATACTGGATAACCTTGCTTATCATGCTCAGCTTTAACAAATGTTTAGTTTTATGATATACATGTACTGTATACATGTATGCATACCTTGTTCTTTGACACCCTAATTAATGAATTGTAGTTGAAACAGACTAGTTAATGTAGAATACAGTTGTAGGACATATGAGTTGCATTTTTGAAACACAGAATCCTGTGTAGTACTACAGTCTTGCTAGATATTTGCTCAAATTTTGTATTACAGAAGAACATACAGACCAATGCTGAAACATAGATATTTGGCTTTTAAACATTTGATAAGATCCATACTGACCAGAATGGATGTTTTACAGAATGCTTTACAAAAATGATTTACAGAACAATCAGATCTAGTGAAGCTTTTCTAGGAGATAGAAGTGCAGGACAATATTTGCTGATCTTCCTTATACAGTCTTCCATGCTATCTCTTGTATTCTGAGCCTTCAGGCCTGATTTTCAGAGGGTAAAAGATAGATCACATAATACTGTCTTTCTCCATCCAGCATTATTTTTGATAATTGTGATTTCAGTCTAAATTTGGGGGATAGTTTTTATTTCTGGTCCTTGCAGAATAGTAAACATATTTACAATTTGTCCCAACCTGGTAATTAAAATTAACCATTTCAATAATTTATTTAATTAACTTCACAAAAATCAGTAGAACTTGTAAATATAAAAGGCAATGGTCTATTTCAATACAGCAGTACTGTCCCTTCTATAAACTGAAACTTACTTTGGCCTTTGTATAATGTGCAGGGGACTGAAATCCAAGAGTGGGTGGGGTGAGATAAAAAAACTAAATTTGTTTTAATTGAAATTAAGTTGAATGCAGCCTGTTATTCCTATGCATTTTATACTTTTCTGTACATTTAAATTTACAACTCAAAGGCAACTTTTGGAGGAACTCTGGGGCTATATCCCAGATTTGGATAGGATACATATAACAGACAAGGCATAGTAGATAGAAGCAAGTTAGAAACAAAGTATCGATAGTAGATTATGCAGTGGTGAGTTATATTTAGATCAGTATTGCACCCATCCAGAACATTATCAATTGTTTCCTGTTCTGGGTAATGTACTTCAGAACATCATGAACCAACCCCAATGCTCAGAGTGGTATATTCTGGGGAATACATGGAATATTCTGGGAGAAAAGCAGAATGTTCCATTTCCTGATTAGCATGTTTAGATTGCCTCTGCTACTTTCTGTGCATGTAAGAGATATATGACCTTGGAGAGAGATCTGTGAAGAGTCAAGCTCACTGACAGCAGCAGGACATTTTACTGCAGTGAATATATTTTTACTACAATTCTCCCGTTTTTAAACATGCTAACCAGGCCTCATGGGAGTTGATACTCAAAGCATCTGGAAGCACTAAATTGCCTGTTTCTGCTCTATAAGGTTTGAGCCATACAGGTCAACATTCTTTTCTCACTGGGCATTTTTGAAATTTTAATTTCCTAGAGTTACATGTGGTTCCATTTGTTACCAATTCTGAGCAGCCTATGTACCTATTACCCATAAATAAGTTTAAAACAATAAGTACAGAAAATTACAACAAGTGTCATAGGAAAGATTGTTGTACTAATTGCTGAATCAATGAATATTTAATCCCTTGAGTGGAGAGGCACACATTCTTTTATTCATATTTTCTTTGTTCTAGCAGCTGAAACTTGTGTGAAGTACTAGAAGGCAAAGATGTTCCTCTCCCCAGTAATAACAACCCTGATTATCCAGTGATATTTCCTATATGAACCTAAGTGTGTAAATTGGATTGAATATGGGAACTGTTTTTGGCTTAAACCATCTAAATTGCTTTTCAGATTGAGAAACACAGTGCTAAAATGGTTCCCAAAAGCATTATCCATACCAGAATTTAGTGTGCACCACCTCATTCTTTCTTTTTTCACTACTGTGCTTTCTTGTGGATTTCTATAATTGGACTAATTTGGCCATCACATGATTTACAACTAGTTCAGTCTGTTTCTTCTTTGTGTTCTCTGCCCATAAGCTTGCATTACTTAAATGTATACATAAAGTTGAAAGTAATGTAGAACATTGCATATGGACATTTTCACATTTAAAGTAGGTGGCATTAGCTCTAGGTTGATGAGTGACTGGACATAGCAATCATATTTCAGGCTTCAACTTGAACTAAAATGCATTAAAGTTTCTGCAATCAAGTGTGATTGAACTGAATCTCCATTTCTTGCTTCCTTGGAATGTATCAGTGAGACTGGAAACTTGCTTATGGGGAACCTGGCTTTTAAAATGTTTTATTTCATAAAGCAACAAAGAAAAATTTGACAATGTGTGATCTGTGCCCTTTGAAATTTAGAGTAGCTGTTTAAAGCTAGAAGGGGCTAAACAGACATTTTAAGAATCCTTGTTCTCCCTTGATTAGCAAAATAGAATATTTAAATAACTAAATGGTGCAAGATGCAATATCTGTTAGTGTAGCATTTGAATGCAGAATATTATTTTGTTCTAGATGAGGGTATACACAATTAAAATAAGTTAACAATGTGTGTCCCTAAGCCTGTTTACTTGGAAGGAAGTCCTGCTGACATTCTTTATTTCAAAGGAGTAAATTTGAGAGTAAACTGCACATTTGTATTGTTCGAGCACTTACTGTTTCTTTAATCTGATTCATCAGTCTTAAGTTTTCTCATGGAGATGATTGAGATCATGGGGCTTATTTTTTGAGCAGTTAAAATGGGGTGATACTAATAATCTGGTTTATAGTAGGTATACAGAATTGCAATATGTGGTATAATAAGTACATACAGAAAACTAAACAGCATGGAACCTTACTGAGAATTTAATGAGGGTAACATGAGCTGGTATTAAGATGTATATAACAGGTAGTTACGGACCACAAGATGTGCTGAAGTTATCTAAATCTTTGAAATAAAATGATTCTTCAAACTAAAATAGGCATGAATTCTATGGCATATTATCGAGATCCCTTGTCAAATCAAAATGGCTTCAGAGTGCAGTGATTCCACTTAAATGCTATTGTGGAGTCAACAGGCATTAACGAGTATACATGTTTTTTTTGTGTTGTGTGCATTATACATGCAACGTAGAGTGGGCTTTTTTGTAGTATTTCAAATAGGGATCACCAGCCTTTGGAGGCCCAAGACACCATGATGTGATTTTGCAGAATAGCCCTGCCATCTCCTCCATGACTGAATCTCATAAAACCCAAGTACAGGTAGTCCTTGCTTAATGACCACAATTTGGACCAGAATTTCGGTTGCCAAGCAAAGAGGTCATTAAGCGACTCTGACCCAATTTTATGACCTTTTTTAAGGTGGTCATTAAGTGAATCACCATGGGTGTTAAATGGAGCAAGTGGTTGTTAAGCGAGTCACATGGTTCCCCATTGAGTTTGCTTGCCAGAAGCTGGCCGGGAAGGTTGAAAATGATGATCGTATGACTGTGGGATGCTGCGATGGTCATAAATGCGAACTGGTTGCCAAGCACCCAAATCATGATCACGTGACCATGGGGATACTGTGACGGTTGTAAGTGTGAGGACCAGTCATAAGTCAGTTTTTTTAGCACTGTTGAGAGTCTGAACTGTCACTAAACGAATGGTTGTTAAGTGAAGACTACCTGTATAGAGTCTATGGTAACAATATCTTCTTCCCTACTTCTGCCTTATTGAAGAAGTTCACCATCAATATGTGGAGGATGAACAGTCTAACTGTTCTTGAATTTACAGAAAAGTTAAGATTTCCCATAATTCATAATGGTGTTATGAAAGTAGATGCTTGAAGATTAGATCTTTAGCTCCCAAGCATGACTTGGGAGGGATAGGTTTCACAATTTTTTCTTCAATATAACTATTTTACTTATCTCAAAGACTTGATAAGTCATAGTTCAAGTTATTTACACTCTTAATAGTGGCAACTTTAAACATGCAATGTTGTTGAGACAAGCAGAATTTTTTGCCAGACTGTTTCAGACCTTGCATTGTAAATAAGCAAAGATAGTATCTCAAGTTCAGTAACTGGTTAAAAGGAGCATACGACTAGATTACAAGTGAACTAGTAGTGTTTCAGACATGTTACTGGAAATGAAAGTTGCTGCAGTAGCATCCATTATAGAGATACTAAAAGGAAAATGGGAGATGGGTCCTTAAAGACATGTTAGGATCAAGAAGGCCCACAAGTAAACATTTTGATGCAGCATTTCATAGTTGAATACAGTGTTTCAGAATGCACACTGTTGGCAAAAATGCTTTGTTGCAAATCAGATTTATATGAATTTTCAATTAAAAAAATTAAGTAAAGAGATCAGTAAAAGGCTTTCCGCATAGCTAAATTTAAGACATTATTTCAATCAAATGTATGAATCTATAGAAATGTTCAGAGTAATCTCTGAGCGTTCAGAGAAATAACAATACAAACTGAAAAGTTAGATCTTCTGGAACAACATTGCAAACTAAACTGACTACTCTGATGCACTTACTTGTCTGCAAAAGTGCATATAGCTTTTGCATTGAGGGTGGTGGTGCTTCTGCAACATTTCTCTGTGGTTTGAGAATAAGTCAAAATTGCTAAAGTGAAGATATAATCTAATAGAAGTCTCATTTTATCAGCAAGAAAAAATTCTGGGCATCATGTCTCTTTGATCTCTGTTGCATATTCGGCTGGATAGCTGTTTTACTGGGGTGACCTGCTTCAGTTGACACAATTTTCATTTAAGATACTTCAGGTCACAGATTTTAATATCAAACCCTAGACATAAATACATAAAAGCTAGACATAAATACATAAAAGCTAACTATAACATTTACTTCATTCAGGTTAGTTTCTTAGTAATTCCTATGTAAGCTTGAAGGTGGAACTTTACAAATAGAATGGCTAAGAAGGATACAAGTCATTATGTTACCATAACCCACTTATTTTATTTCAGGAACTCCTTTACTTTTAGCTTATTTATATCTTGTACTGATCTTAAGGAAGCCACCTTGTGTTAGTTTTCATTTTCAAATCCTGTTATTTATTAGCATTTAGATTTCTCCTGTTATTACCATTCTTGCCTTTTACTTGTACATCTCCCTGCAAATTAAGTCAGCTATGTTCTGCTGATCTATCTCCAGCCATTTAGGGAAGGAGGGGGAGAATAACAAAGCTGGGTGAAATTCCAGAAAAATAACCCTGTTCTACCCACCTTTGGAATCACCAGTCTAGCAATATTCTTTAGAAACTCTTGTGTCTGTATTGTGAACATATGGGAGCCACTTACCACTTTAATTCAGTTAGGGAGCAAGGTGATGTGCATATTACTTAGTGCTGAAAGAACAAGACAGGAAGAGATGGTTGAGTGAAGAACAGGTTAGAGGAAGGAAAACTGGTAAAGGGCCAATATCAGCTGAATCCAAGGTATTCATTCTCTGCTGGACAGCCTTTTTTTTTTTTTTTTAACTTATCCTGGGTGAGCAGGTGAATGTTTCAGGACGGTTGTATTGATATTTATGGAACATATTTCTAGAGAGCTAAAATGGTATTATAGTTAAGGTATTTGATTAGGAGTGAGAAAATCTAGGTTCTTCTCCACAACTAAATTCATTCTGTTAGTCCAATCTGTCTCACAGGGTTAGAAGGAAAAATAGGAGGGAGTGCTGTGCATGTTGCCTTGAACTATTGAATGAAATGTAGGATATATGTCCAGTTAAATAATAATACAATTATTTTATGTGTTTTTTCCCCAGCTTTAAAGTATCAGGTAGTAAAAGCGTAGTGGGTATATGTCCTCAGTTCCTTGTTAGTGATTTACATAGGTATGACACAGGTATTATGTATTGCACAACTAGCAAGATAACCCTAGAATGAATATTCCTTTTATTAAAGGCATTTTCTTACCTAAAGTGCAATTGTACCCAGTTACAACATAGTAGTTTAAATGTTTTTAATGTGATCATGTAATTAAGTGTGATGTCCATTTATGGTGGTAAGTGTGAAAAATATTACTTGAATCCAAGCAAGGTAATAAATGACCAAAATGGTCACTTTCATTTTGGTTTTTATTGTGATAGGAACTGCTGGACAAATACTTAATAGCTAATGCAACTAATCCAGAGAGCAAGGTGTTTTACCTGAAGATGAAAGGAGACTATTTCCGTTACCTTGCAGAAGTTGCAAGCGGAGATGACAGGAAACGTGAGTATTGTGTTCATTTAAGCCTCTAGTTTTCAGCTAGAACAAATGAAGTGTATTAAGCCATTGTAAAAGGGAGGGGGTAATATGTATATATCCTGCTTATGGAGATAATAGTTGTCCTGGCTAATTTTTCAGCTTGCTTTCAACTTTTTTTCCTTTTTCTTCACAGAAACAATAGAGAACTCACAGGCAGCTTATCAAGAAGCATTTGACATCAGCAAGAAAGAGATGCAACCTACACATCCAATTCGTTTGGGTCTAGCGCTTAACTTTTCAGTGTTTTATTATGAGATCCTCAACAATCCAGAGTTGGCCTGCACATTGGCCAAGACAGTAAGTTGTTTTGTGTGCACATACATGTAAAAGCTTTCCAGTGTAAAGGAAGAGGACTTTGTAGTCCCATCTGTTTATTTTCTCAAAGGAAAATTGCATATAGAGAACATACAGTTCTTGTAAAGGATGGTGTATGGTGGTGTATGATGTTTCCCTGATTTGCTGTTACCTGCTAAAACATGAGAGACCCATTAACAGTGACGTGTACTAAAGGGCACTTACAGTCAGGACCAGAAATATTGGAACAAGGATAACTGTTTTGGCATTTGGCCTCTGTACACCACCACATTAAAGTTGAAAGGAAACACAACCAGGTGGAAGCCAAGTCAGGACTTTCAGCTGTCATTCAAAGGGTTTGACAAAAGTGGGGCACTAACCATCCAGGAAGTACAGCCAGGCGCATACACACACACCATCGCTGGTGGCTGATAATGGAATGAATGGCTGACAAGCAGCTGCATGGCCAGGTGTGGCCTCTTTCCTGCTTACC
Organism: Candoia aspera; assembly: GCF_035149785.1. Lineage (NCBI taxonomy): Eukaryota > Metazoa > Chordata > Lepidosauria > Squamata > Candoiidae > Candoia > Candoia aspera. The sequence goes on along the minus strand of NC_086153.1, from coordinate 139,388,394 downwards.
CTATGACCAATCAAACAGATAAAAGGCCTGGAAGTGGTTCTGAGCGTTACATTTGCCTTTGGTAGCTGTTCACTGGAACTCTCAACATGAGGTCCAAAGAGGTGTCCATGCGAGTGAAGGAGGCCATCATTAGGCTGAGAAAACAAAATAAGCCCATCAGAGAGATAGCAAAAAACATTGGGAGTGGCTAGTACAACAGTTTGGAAATTCCTGAAAAAGAAGGAATTAACTGGCAAGCTCAGCAACAGCAAAAGGCCTGGAAGACCATGGAAGACAACTAAAGTAGATGACTGCAGAATTCTGCTCATGGTGAAGAGGAACCCTTTCACAACATCTAGCCAGGTCAGGAATGCTTTTGAAGAGGTAGGCATGTCTTCACGTTCCTGGATCGTGAAGCCCTCCGAACAGTCACTCACGCCCTGGTTATCTCCCATATAGACTACAGCAATGCGCTCTACATGGGGCTACCCCTGAAGAGTATCCAGAAGCTTCAGCTTGTCCAAAATGCAGCCGCGCGGGCTATTCTTGGTGCACCTAGGTGGGCACATATAACACCGTTGCTACGCAAGCTGCACTGGGTGCCAGTTTGCTTCCAGGTCCAATTCAAGGTGTTGGTTATTACCTTTAAAGCCCTACATGGCACGGGGCCAGGTTACCCGAGGGACCGTCTCATCCCCATTACATCGGCCCGCCCCACCTGATCAGAGAGGGCATGTTACAGACTCCGTCCATAAGAGAATTTCATCTGGCGGGGTCCAGGAAGCGGGCCTTCTCTGTGGTGGCCCCCACTCTCTGGAATATCTTGCCCCCGGAGGTGAGGCAGGCCCCTTCTCTCCTGACCTTCCAGAGGGCCCTGAAGACTGGTTTTTCCGTCTCGCCTGGGGTGGGAAAGGGAATAACCATTCTTGGGGATGGCTCTCACCCTAGAGTCCCTCCCACCAGCCTGGATTTTACATTTCTCTTGGATTGTATTTATTTATTGGGTTTTATTATAATTGTTTTATGATTTTAATGTTTATGCTTTATGGGGAATTTTATTGTAAACCGCCCAGAGTCCCTCTTCTGGGGGAGATGGGCGGTGGCTAAATATGAGTAATAATAATAACGTCATTGTCAACATCTACAGTTGAGACGGCTTTATGAATGTAAATACAGAGGCTTCACAACAAGGTGCAAACCACTGGTAATGCTCAAGAACAGAAAGGCCAGATTAGACTTTACCAGCAAACACCTAAAAAAGCCTGCCCAGTTCTGGAATAAGATCCTTTGGACTGATGAAACCAAGATTAACTTGCGCCAGAATGATGGGAAGAGAAAAGTATGGAGAAGGAAAGGAACACTCACGATCCAAAGCATACCACATCATCTGTCAACATGGTGGAGGCAGCGTTATAGCATGGGCATGTATGGCTGCCAACGGAACCGGGTCACTGGTGTTTATTGATGACCTGAGTGCTGATAAAAGCAGCAGGATGAATTCTGAAGTGTATAGGGCTATACTTTCTGCTCAGATTCAGCCAAATGCTGCTGCCAAACCGATAGGACGCCGCTTCATATTGCAGATGGATAATGACCCAAAACATACAGCCAAAGCTACCCAAGAGTTTCTCAGGGCAAAGAAGTGGGATGTTCTTCAATGGCCAACTCAGTCACCTGATCTCAACCCAACAGAGCAAGCTTTTCACTTACTGAAGACAAGACTGAAGGCAGAAAGACCCGCAAACAAGCAGCAGCTGAAGGTAGCTGCAGTAAAGGCCTGGCAAAGCATCTTGCTGGAGGAAACTCAGCATTTGGTCATGTCCATGGGTTCCAGACTTCAGGCAGTCATTGACTGCAAAGGGTTTTCATCCAGGTATTAAAGGCGATCCTCATGTTTGTGATGATGTTGGTTTGTTCCATTACTTATGAGCCACCAACGATGGTGTGTGTGCGTATGCCCCTGGCTGTACTTCCTGAGTGGTTAGTGCCCCACTTTTGTCAAACTCCTTGAATTACAGCTGAAAGTCCTGACTTGGCTCCCACCTGGGTGTGTTTCCTTTCAACTTCAATGTGGTGGTGTACAGAGGCCAAATGCCAAAACGGTTATCCTTGTTCCAATATTTCTGGTCCTGACTAGTTGCTCTCCAAAGATCTTCACTTAGTGATATCAGGATGGGGATGCTACTATGTAAGATTGCATCTTTGGGTTCACTGATCACAGTGAAATTTAATTTGAGGGAACAATGTTTAGGATTGATTACTCTCTTTTACTTGTTATTTAAAATATAAGTCTTGTTCACCAGATAAAAACATTGTGGCTGAGTACTTTTTTTTTGCTTTAAAACATCCCCAAACAGGTTTTGCATTGATAATTATTAGTTCCTAAATATAATTAAGAGCGGTTTTCATTAAAGACATACTTATGAAGAAAGCTTGTTTAGCTTTCTAACTGTTTACTTAGGGGAAGGCTTTTTGCCTGAAAAGAGTAGGACTGATTTTTGTCTCTCTCCTAGGCTTTTGATGAAGCCATTGCTGAACTTGATACACTGAATGAAGACTCATACAAAGATAGCACACTCATCATGCAGTTGCTTAGAGACAACCTCACAGTAAGATATGCCTTTTAATCTTCTTAGAGTAACTGTGTTTAAAATCTAGGTTTGCAGCTCTGTTAATTGTGGTCCTTTGGGAAAATACCTTTAGGAGTAATAGTTGCAAGCTAGGGCTGTTTGTAGTAATAAAAGTAGACATACTTTCTTGACACTGTCTAAGTATGCTTCCCTTGACTAAGCTTAAATAGAAATGCTTTTATGACATCTATTAGCCAAGTAACATTAACAATATTATATAATGTAGGTTAACCCATTTAAAGGAGTATGAACTTATTGTTTAAAAAGCCAGTTATCTTCATCACTACTTTTTACTCTGACATTTGGAAAATTTCAGTATATGTGAGTGGGTGGGTGTGTGGGTGGGTGTGTGGGTGAGTGGGTGGGAGGGAGGCAGGTTGTTCAGGCAGCTATTCAGGGCTGAAAGGCAGAATGGTTGTAAATTTAAACTGAATGGGCTATACTTCAGTCTGGTTATTCTTCTTTCTAGTTATGGACATCAGACAGCGCAGGAGAAGAATGTGATGCTGCGGAAGGTGCAGAAAATTAAGCTGCACATGGAGTGTCATTCTCCTTCTCAAGAAATCTTTTTACACGTCTCATTCCTTATAGCTCCACTTGGATTTCCTATAGCAAAAAGAACCCATCCATATGTATGGAAATCAATTTATACTCTTTTCACACTGCAGCTTTGGGAAAAATCCATTCCTTGATTTGTGTTTGTCTTGGCCTTCCTGGTGTGCGGTTACTGCTGTAGAAAAGTATTAATACTGGCTTAATTTCATATAAACATAAGTAATTTCCAAACACTTAAGTAGCAGACTAAAGTTATTTGGTATTTTTAAAAAATCTGAACCAGGTCCTCCAAGCAATTATTTTGGTATTACAGAAAAGACACAAACATTTGAGTAATGCAACTAAAGGGTTTTACACCATACCATTCTTCACATTCCCTTATTATTCAGGGGTTACTTGGTTTGGTTTTCACATGCTACTGTTAATTTCTTTCTGTAGGATATGGGAGTATTGGGCTACATAGAAAGCATAGTAGTGTGGCTTCCTACATATGTGTACAGCAGGAGCTACTGAGTGTTTAAATACAGGGACTCTTCTTACTCTTCAGTTGCTGCTGTCCAACTGCTATCCCCTCCCAATAAAATATCACACTCCTGCCTTTGTAGTTCTGGTATTCACTTGATTATGTCTTAGAAGCAGCATGTTACTGCCAGAAAACAGGGAGTGCCTTTTTGGCAGACTAAATTGCATGTCATTTCTTAACACTGGAATGGGGAAAGTGGTCACATGTCCAAGTATAAAACTTTTCCATGCAGATTTGTCCACATGTATGAAGGTGTCAAGTTCGTCCAGTGATTTGTTCTGTAGGTAGATGGACCACTATTGTGTGTTGCTAATCATTGATTGTAGTCCCAAAAAAGCCTTGTGAAAATGTTAATGCCCTATGTAACAAAATAACATTAAATAAAATTACATTTTATAAACCATAAACTGTTGCTTTGTAACGTTTGCATGCAGCTTCTCTAAGAACACAATATTTACTTAACAAATTGGACTGATGAATTTAAAGTAAAGACAAATTACCTATTCTGGGTCCTTTTCAAGAAGTCCAGGGAGAAGAGAATTCAATAGCCATAAGTTTAATTATCTCAATTTATGTTATTAGTTAATCCCAGTATTTTGAGAATGGAAGTTCTTAGAATAGAAATACTGGTTATGTCCATTTTCTTCAGTATATTCTGCCCAACTGATAACCTTAATCAGAACTATTCCCTTGATCAGAAAACCCCAAAAGGACACTTCAGTTAAGAGATTACAGTTGTAGGTGTTAGCAAGACATAAGTTGAGGAGGAATCCTACTGTTGCTACTACTATATGTAGCCTGTCTCATAAAACACTTCCTCTCCCTTTAAAATTTGAGTACTCAGATCTTTCTCCAGACAAATTAAAAAGTGCCACTTTCACTCTGGGAAGTATGTCACTGAGCACTGGATTAGGTTTAGCAAAATGGTAGTTCACATTTAAGGGATTAAACATTACTGATAATGAAATAGATTTAAATGTTTCTGTATGCTTGCTTAGTTACTATTATAAATACTAGAGGTGGGGTACAGAATTGGATAGAAATACCCCAGTTCCTAAAATGCAGACCAGTTTATTCTGACATATTAAGGAATAAACCATCAGATTCTTCCTCTGAAGTCAGATAATTTTCTTCTAGCCTCTGCTCTCCATTAAAGTTAATTTATACCAAAGATTCCTGTAGGACAGATTTCTTTTGTGAAACGCTAGTGCAGGTTACAGATTTCATGTCTGCTTCGTGATTGCTAGTTCCTATATGTTGACTCCTTAGTACTCCGGTACAGGATGGGGACTCTATAGTTCTCAAAACTCTCTGCTTCCTACTGGCATGATACTGATAGTAGCTTGAACCCTTAAGACCTGCTTTTTCAGCTTCTGCATTTCCCTTGTAACTCAAATTGATTTGGAATCAGCCCTCAATTGCTGATTCTTAGCCCAATCCTTTTATTGATTATGCCCACTACGAGATGAGTACCCACATCTTTGATTTTTGGGGCTAATCTTCCCATTGGCTGAAAGCTTCATGCCTTTGATCCTCTGATTTTATAGTTGAGTGCAACTCCCTTAGCTAGTATATTCTGCCCTCTAAACAAGCTCATACCTTATTTTAAAATCAAGAATCAGTTCAGCTGATACTGCCTCTTGGAGAACTTGGAGGAAAAAAATCCTTTAATGCCATTAACCCTAAAAGCAAACGAGTAATTACTATTATAAGTTTGCTCTAGGACAACAAAAGAATGCATTGGTGCTAGAGTTTTGAAAGTAGGCCACCTACGCTCAGAGCATCACATGGCTCTACTCTTTGTTGTGGCTTAGCAAACTTCCTGTGACCATGATTGCTAATAGTATGAAGAGATCATAGACTGTGTGCAAAAAGACATAGTAAAACACTCAAATCCAGCTTTGCAAATCTATGTGGCCCCATCCATTCTGCAGCTCTCAACTTTCCCTATTCCATGTTGTGCTGCCCTTGGTCACCAAAAATTGCCTACTCCAGAGCATGTATTTCCTGTATCTTGTAATTGTTGAAAAACTAACATCAAAATATGCATGTAATTGAAGTGATTGGAACCTTATGATCTACTGTGAAGGCTACACCACATATTAGATTCCTGTAAGCTTCTAAAAACTACAGTACTCTGTAATCTATACATAACCTTTTAGCCAGCCAATAGCAGCTATTTTGCCCTCTGCTGTATCTGCTGGTCATGAAAGCAAGATGCCTATTTAAGCTGTAATAACAGTTGCTTCAAAACGAAGACTTGCTTTCTATACCTATTTAATTTTCTGATCGTTACCAAGTGAGGATAGGCACATAAATGAATGCATTCTATTTAGGATGAATTTGAGAGGTGGGGGTCTATGTGAAAAGCTATAGAGAATGGTTAGATGGCCATACGATTGATGCCTCTGTAGATAGCCAGTGTCAGAATGGGAACTCGTGCAAAGATAGTGTAAGTGGAATTGTGCATTCATGCTGTGACATCTGTAGTTTCATATAGTTATGTCATAGTTAAAAACAATAGTGAATTTTGGTGCTGGGAACAGCCCCAGCCCCTCTGAATTTAAAACAAAACTTGTAATTCTTGGCTCTACATTCTAGACTTCCAAATGCTGAAAAAAATGGCAAAATTTAAGTACCTAAGGAGATGTGGACCAAATAAATTTCTCATCTCTAGCTAAGAATAGATGTTAGAATACATGTTAGAATGGTGACCTAATCGTAACTGGGAAATGAGTCTAAAACCTACACATGGTCATGCTTTTGTTTGCCCTACCTAAATCACAACCTATTTAGAGATGGTAATAAAGATGTTCTTACACTGTGACGGTAGCTAGAAGAACTTCAGCACTGACATGATGAGTTCAGCCTATTTTATGGTGATAAATGAAACACGTTAAGCTTCAGAATTTTTGATCAATTTAAAGAACAGAACATGGTTTGTGCATGTTACCAATCCAAATTCAAACAACCACAAAATGCTTTGGCATGATACGTGAAATTAGCATGTGTCATCCTAACTTCCTACTCTCCCACTGATACCTAGGCACTAAGCATGATTAAAAGAAGCTAAATCTATAGTCAGAACACTATTCAATCATTTATTGTGGGAATCTACATATGGACTAAAATAACTTGCAAGTTCTCTTTAAAAAGTCGTCTGCCTTCATAAAAGACCATTCCCTAGAAATGTTCTATCCACCTCCAGCATTAGTATTTTGAGGGGGGAGGGAAACCTCTTGGGATTTCAAAACTCCTCCGCTAAATTCAATATATAGCAATAGAGGGTAGAATAAGAACACCACGGTTTCAGGATTGTGAAAAACATCAGGGTCAGTCCCACTGGATGCAGAGGTTTCAATTTCTGATGAAAGGTGTATAGGATCGGGGCTACCATCCAGATCTCAGGGTACCCCTAATAGTTTTAACACTCCGATCAAAGGAGGCTTCTTTGTCTTTCACAGCTACGGGACAAGCCAAGCGACAGCTCCCTAGTGGAGTCCTTTCTCGGCAGCCCCAAGATGGAAAGCAAAGTCTCCTTCCAAACGTACTCGATTCCTGGTAACTTCACTGGAGGCCCTTCCATGGAGCTTTCCCTTCTTTGGGATCGTCGACCTTCCAGTCTAGCCTTCAGCTCTAAACTCTCCAGATAGTCCTGAATACTAATCAGGGGCGATCGGCTTAGCGGCCGAGCTCAGCCAAGGTGGGCCAGCTGCTACCACCGAGCTAGACACATCCGGGTAACCTCCGCCTGCGAAGCGCTGAGTAAGCGTCACAGGAGTCCCAGCGGAGGGATTAAAAAAATCAGCACTTACTCTTTATTTACCCAGAAGCTAACGCTCGCCGCCTCCAGCTCGCCTTCTACTTGGAGCGACTTCCTAACAAGCAGGAGCTAAACAAAACCGCCGCCGGTCTTTTTAAATGTCGCCGGGAAACGCCCCCTTCCCGAGCGGAACAAGATGGCGACCGCTCTTCCGACCCATCATGCTCCGCGGGAGGCCGGCTCCTCTTCCGGGTGTGTGGGGGAGAGAGAGAGAGAGAGAGACGCCCTGGGGCCGAGAGAGGGAAGGTGGAGGTTGCCTGATGTGAGCGCGAGGGAGAGAGGAGGGGGAGAGGAAGGGAGGTGTGGGAGGACGGACCTGCCATCGGGGGACCATGCCGCTTCAGCCCCGCTCCGGTCGGCGGCTGCTTCCTGCGCTGCTGCTGCTGGCGCTCGGGGTTTCCGACCTCGGGGCGCTGAGGCGCTCGCCCCGCTTTCCTTCCCCTCCTTCCGCGCAGCGACCCCGGGATGGGCGTCGGGAGCCGCGATTCGGTGAGTGCTTGGAGAGAGACGGAGGGCGCGGGAGAGCTTTCCTCGCTGGCCCCCGACAGAAACCCAAGAAGCCGAGGGGATCTGCTCCGCCTCGGCGAGCTGGGCTGCTTCCTTTCCGTGGTGGTGGCGCAAGCCTCTTGCCGCGGAGCTCCGGATGGCTTCCTCCCCGTTTGAAGCCCTCATGTGGGGGTGCAAAGTAAGGGCGGGGTGGTGGGGCAAAGTGTTGGTCATCACGGAAAGTTTCTAGAGAGAAGCCTGTTGAGAAGCTGAACTGTTTCTTCATCTGGGAAGGGCCGGGCAACGCCGCGTGCATGCTGTACAGACGTTTGTTGCTAGTAGCGGGAGTGCAGGACCGATGTCGGCGATTGGCCAAAGGCTGCCTGGGAAGAGACGCTTCTTTGGGAACTTTTGAGAAGGAAACTCGTTGCCGAGGGAGCGGGCTGCTAATAGGTGTAAACTGGCTGAAGGAAAAGGAGGGAGCCCTCTTCTGCTTGGGTAGGAATATGAATGGTTTTAGAGCTGTGCCTATAACATACACGAATAGCGCATACAGACGCTGCTGGCATTCATGCCCCAGTGCAGATAGGAAGCAAATGGTCTGAAGAAGTGAGGTTTCACGAGGGGTTTCCGTAAGTGGAAGTTCCCATCTTTATCTGGAGTTCGGGGAAGTGAAGATGGGGTAATCCTCCTCTCCGCGGATGAGCATTACGGGTTATGTTCTACTATTGCTAATTGTTTTAAGGTAGTAGGAAGTGCTCCTGTCATGTGACTTTCAATGTCAGTTGTTTAATTCGAGAGGGTGGGAGGGAACCACATGACTGGGGATTAAAAAAAATAGTACAGCAGTCGCCTTTGAGTCAAGCTCAACTTCTGGTGATTTCATGGACCCAGTGAGATAGTTTTCTAGGCAACAATACTAGAAACAGGAGCAGCCTATCAAAAAGTCTAATCACTTTTTGCGTAGAGGTGGGATGGCCATTCTGTTTTCTAGGGGTTCCAATACTGTGATTAGGTCTGTAAACATAGCCATAGGTGATTTCATGTGCAGCAAAACATTGAAATGGTGTTAAAACTATTCCTGTGGCAGTTGAAATACATCTGTGTTCTATGCAGAAGGGCTTGTTGTTGTTTATTCGTTTAGTCGCTTCCAACTCTTCGTGACTTCATGGACCAGCCCACGCCAGAGCTTCCTGTTGGTCATCAACACCCCCAGCTCCCCCAGGGACGAGTCCGTCACCTCTAGAATATCATCCATCCATCTTGCCCTTGGTCGGCCCCTCTTCCTTTTGCCCTCCACTCTCCCTAGCATCAGCATCTTCTCCAGGGTGTCCTGTCTTCTCATTATGTGGCCAAAGTATTTCGGTTTTGCCTTTAATATCATTCCCTCAAGTGAGCAGTCTGGCTTTATTTCCTGGAGTATGGACTGGTTTGATCTTCTTGCAGTCCAAGGCACTCTCAGGATTTTCCTCCAACACCACAGTTCAAAAGCATCTATCTTCCTTCTCTCAGCCTTCCTTATGGTCCAGCTCTCGCAGCCATATGTTACTACAGGGAACACCATTGCTTTAACTATGCGGGCCTTTGTTGTCAGTGTGATGTCTCTGCTCTTAACTATTTTATCGAGATTTGTCATTGCTCTTCTCCCAAGGATTAAGCGTCTTCTGATTTCCTGACTGCAGTCAGCATCTGCAGTAACCTTCGCACCTAGAAATACAAAGTCTTTCACTGCTTCTACATTTTCTCCCTCTATCTGCCAGTTATCAATCAAGCTGGTTGCCATAATCTTGGTTTTTTTGAGGTTTAGCTGCAAGCCAGCTTTTGCACTTTCTTCTTTCACCTTCATCATAAGGCTCCTCAGTTCCTCTTTGCTTTCAGCCATCAAAGTGGTATCATCTGCATATCTGAGATTGTTAATGTTTCTTCCAGCGATTTTAACTCCAGCCTTGGATTCCTCAAGCCTAGCATGTCGTATGACATGCTAGGCTTGAGGAATTCTGCATACAAGTTGAATAGGTAGGGTGAGAGTATACAGCCCTGCCGTACTCCTTTCCCAATCTTAAACCAGTCCGTTGTTCCGTGGTCTGTTCTTACTGTTGCTACTTGGTCGTTATACAGATTCTTCAGGAGGCAGACAAGATGACTTGGTAGCAGAAGGGCTTAGGGCTCCCTTTATAAAAATCACAGATAATAAATTACGACAAGTCTTAACCTGAGGTTGTACTGTATTATTAGACAGTACTGCACTGTATGGATAGGCATAAAGTAGCTGCAGGTGCTCATAAAAGATCATTTAATTTTTTTTTTAAGTGTGTACTATTTTGTCTGGTGCAAGGAACAAATAGTTGTAACCCTTAAGAAATATCTCTGGAATGGGGTGGAGTTTTGAGTTTCAGTTCCTGGTTCTGTTACAGCTTTTCAGTATAACCATTTTATCTATTCATGCTCCGTGTTACTTCCATATAGTTCTTGTAAGAATGTAATTACTGGTGTTTACATTTCATTTTGGCACTTGTGCATGCAGTAAAACATTCAAAGAATATTCCATGTAATAAAAACTAAGTATTTTCAGGGGCATGATTGATGAATACAACAGAGCTTTCTGAAACGCAAAAGTCCAAATTAGTGGGACTGAGACATATGACTTACAAAGTTAGTGCAGCTTCAGTGGACTACTGGTGGGAATGACATGCTTGGATGCTCCTTTTTTTTCCTTCCAAGCAACAGAATGTCAGTGAACAGAGATTTTAGAATGATGGTCTTCCTGGGATTTAATTTCCAGGCAATATTAAAAAGTATTAGAAAAGAAATTGAACACTAACATAGTGATTATACATGGATCAGTTAAATAGTTAACATTGTATTCAAAGAACATGTAGCATCTTTTCTCTATTTCTAGTATAAATCCTGATAATATTAGATTAAATATTCCTTATTTTTAATAGATCGCAATCAGTCTACAAAAGATATTTCAGAATTGATTCATGCATAGAAATAAGGTCTACATTGTTAATTAAACAAAATAATAGTGGTAACTAATAGTTATTAAAACTATTAAAAATTAATATAACAAATCAAAATTTAAAAAGTGTCAAAATTTTATGTCTTACATTATTAGTATCTTAAGGTGGAAGTGTTTGTAAAATAACTGCATAAATCTTTTGGTAAAGTTTGCATTGCTGAATATTTCATGTCAGTGTAAATAAGATCTCCAGCTTGTTTAAGATAATTAAACAACTATACTGTATCACTGCAAGATATAGTTTGAGACAGCTTAATTCACTTTAGTTTTTAAATCAAATTGGATACTTCTGATGACAGTTCAGCTGTGGAGACTATGTACATGAAAACAGTTCACACAAATAAGATTAAGTGGTGGAACATGTATTGGTAGCGATAATTCTGGTCATTAGTTAATCAGTTCTTAGAGCGCTACCAAACTTGTCATTTAAAGTAATGAATGTGCAGATGTGAGAACTGTTGAATTATTTTTCATTGACTGGAATAACACTCAAATCCTTTTAACAGAGTGTCTTTAATATAATCTATTTGAAGCTGAGAATGATTGATCACTTTGCTTAATTAGTAATATGTGTATTAACTTATTGGAGAAGTATAATTACTGAGATGGACTGCAGATGTTGCATCTTCACCCAAATATGTACTTTCAGAATTAGCAAAAGTTGAGTATTTATGTAAACAGATATTTCCTTGCACATTAATTATACCGGTTTATGAATAAAAATATACTTTAAACTAGCATGGCTGCCAGTAAGTGATCAATTTCTTTTGGCTTGTTATTGATTTCACTATAGTTTGAAAAATGATACCCTGACAGTTTGCTCTCTTTTTTGATAAGTAATGACTGGAAAGTGTCTTCTTCATGACCAAAGCATAACTGGTTCTTTGTTGGGTCACCCAGAATAAGCATGTAGCTGACCTTGGGTGATCCTGAAAGGCTAAACAGGATCAGACTTGGATAGTGTTTAGAAGGCAGATCACTAGGAAATATAAAGGGAAAAGGCAGTGGCAAATTACTTCCAAAAACATTGCCAAGAAAACTGCATGGACTTGTCCATGTAGTTGCCAGGAATCGATACTGACTTGAAGGCACAGAGAAAAGGAAAAAAGCTAGACATGAGTCAGGGAAGAGAAATCCCAGAAAGCAATGACAAACCACTTATGTACTGTTACCAAGAAAATTTCATGATTGTGTCCAAAGAGTCACCAGAATTAGAGATCAACTTGGAAACTTTATATGGTAAATAATGAATAAATAAACCAGAATCAGAGATTGCAATTTGATCTTCATATCCTCAAGTTCTGGTGTAACATAACACTGGTTTGTATAAAATTTGAAGCTAGCACATTTGAGCATGTGTAACCCTAATATTTGTTTGTAAACTTTGCATCCTGTTCCATCTAGTTGTAGGCCAATACTTCATTTTTTTAATTGTTCTGTTTAAGTGTTTTCTTTTTTTTTTTCCAGAGAGACTGGAGTCCGTTCTTTCAGAGTATGATATTCTTTCTGTGTCCAACATCCAACAACATTCAGTAAGACGAAGAGACCTCCAACCTGAGTCCCATATAGAGAGGCTCGTAAGTTTTTCAGCATTGCATAGGTATGGGGTTTTTTTCTAGTTAAATGCAGAATATAGCTGGTTCAGCCTTGTTTATGTATTGTTGCATTTAGGTATTATCTGGATAGTAGGAACACTCTGTTTATTAAGAATGAAAAGGAAATTATTTTATGGCCTTTATAATATAAGATAATAAATACCTAATTGGCTTTCACCCACAAGGTAATTGTATTGGCAGGTATGGCAGTTTGGTATCTAAATCTCAAATATTTATGCGAAGCTTTGAATCTCTTTTAATAATGTATTGATGTGTTTTCTTAAATATTTATCTTAGGTTTGTAAATTAAACAATTTATACTAAAATGTTAGTAACCATTCTTGCTGCCGTTTGTCATCAATTCCATAGAGAGTCATTTGAAACACTTAACATTGCTAATATATTGTGCATAAAGAGACAAAGTGTTTTAGTTACATCTAAACATCTAAAATTAAATTCTTTTACAGGCATTTTAAATTATATTTAACTTCAACAGCAGACCATTTTTCAAAAAACTTTCAAGCAGTTATACTTGATGGCCGAGGCAATGAAAGACAGTATCATGTACAATGGCAAGAATTTTTCACAGGTCACGTTGTTGGTAAGTGTGTGCAAGTAAGTGTTGCTTGCTAGCATAGGAAAAGTCATATAGGATTTTAAGAAATGTGGTAACTGCCTTGGTCTGGAGCACCATGAACAACTTTCTGTTCTGGAAAAATCAATTCTAGAAGACAAGGAACTGCCAATGGAACAGCCAAACTACACTAGGAGTTTTGCAGACAACTGCTGGGTATTTGAGTAAATGGAATGCATAGTTGACCTGTAAGAGTCTCAAGCTGGCATTCTAAGTGCTAATATTTATTTATTCATTCAAAAATTGTGTTTTCACAAGACAACTTACAACCCATTAGAATCATAATATAGTTCTTGAAAGCTCAGATTAAGATTAAGATTAGATTAAGACTGCAGTTCATAATCAATAGAAACCTAAGCAGACTCATTACAAATCTTGATTTCAGCATATACATTTTAAATATTATGGTAATGAAAGATCCTGAGAAAATGAACATTTCTTACTAGTGCCAGAAAGGCAAAACCATAAATACGCCTTACTGCACAGTCACTTGCAGCATCTGAATTTAGGAAAGTAATCTCGGAAAACACATAGGAATATATGGGGAGCGGGATTGGATACTCTAATCCCCAGCCATGGTGAATTTTATAGGCTTGTTTAGGTTGATAAAGCTTGATTTTGGTCTACAAATGAACTGGGAGACTATGAATATCATATAAAAATTATGTAGGATGTTTATAATCCTCAGGTCCAGTTAGCATTGTCATACACCGGTACTCCTTAGGTTACAACCATTCATTTAGCGACCATTCAAACGGCACTGAATGAGAGGGACTTAGGACAGGTCCTCAGAATTCCAGCTTTTGCAGCATCCCTGTGGCCACATGATTATGATCTGGGTGCCTGGCTCGCAGTTACAACGTCTCAGCAAGCTGCGGTCAGGTAATCACAACTTTGGACATTGCCTGCCAGCTTCCCACAAGCAAAGTCAATGGGGAAACCTGCAGGAAGTCAGAAGTCGTGATCATATGAGGACCTCATTTAACAACGGCAGCTGGGACTGCCGGAATTAGTGATGGACATACCAGTCCCAATTGCCATCGTAACCCAAGGACTACCTGTAGTACAAAATATTAAAATGGTTAAAAAATGTGAAAGGTAGAATAGATTTTAAAGGGGCTGATCATATTGTTTACAATAATAAAATCATGTAGAGGTAAGTAACATTGTTATATCAGTTTATATGGCCACCCTATTCACAAATGTGACCCTGGGCAGCTAGCAACATGTTAAAACAAACATTTATTTATTTATTTGTCATATTTCTTTACCGCCCGTCTCATATTATGATGACTCTGGGTGGTTATAATAATAGCAAAGAATAAAAAACCTACAATGGTCACCAAGGATAAACCCAAGCAAAACAATTGACAAAGACCTCTCAGTGGTCCATCTGGCCTCCCAACCAGGCCCTGGAGTGTATGTCTGCTGATATAGTCAGTGAATATACCTGAAAGATTTTCCTGGAATCTCATGAGATAACCTCAGATTCATAATATCTACCTTCTTTGCAAATTGGAGTTGACATGTTATAATCTCTAGTGTTGTGTTTGGCTTTAAATAACTTATGTAGGACCTATTGTGTATGTTACAGTATAAAGTAGCTGCTGACTAAAGGAAGGTATACTATCTGCTGCTGTTAATGGATCAGATTTTTTTTTCTTTGTTTCCCCCATATCCAGGTCAGAGTAATTCGAAAGTTACAGCTCACATTGGTGAAGGTGACTTCACAGTGAGGATCAATACAGATGCAGAAGAATACAATGTTGAGGTATACCCCATTACACAAATCTAGATGTAGCCAAAATAAGTATTATTATAAAATGCTTGCTTAATTTTCTTTAATGTATCCTAATATTTCTAACATACTTAAAATTTGATACAAACAGCCATATCAAGAAGGAGCCTGAATGGAAAGTTATGCATGGAGGTAGAATTCTCACTGACTTCTGGAATATGATGCTTATCCAACATTTAAGAAAAACCACATTACACCATACTTTCTCTCTTGCTATAACTAATCATCTACTTAGAAAGTGTTTCTTTAAAAACTGCCATAAATTTGTTTCAGCCTATTCCAGTTATCAACTTTTTGGCTTCTTGTGTACTTAAGGTCCATTCAATTCTCTTCTCTCTAGTTCCATGAGATATCTTTCTTTCTGTCATTGTGATGCTCAATTTTCTTTGAATATTTTATATAGCAGTCTAATAATTATTACTAATTATTATTACCCATTATCTGGGAGAAGATGAGCTGTTAGGATTCTTTCTCTAACTATGTTCGTGCAATTGCACCGCTGTCATTTGTTCTTTTTTTGTTGTTGTTGTGAACTCGTAACCCCAAAAACGAATTACAATTTGTTTAGGTTCGGATAGAGCATAACTTTGTAGTTAATCTAAAACAGAAGTGATAGCTTATGAATTTCTCATGATACTGCAGCGGAAGTTGGGGTGACAGTGGGGATAGTATATGAGTCTGAATCATAGTTCGGTACCAATAAGTGATTCTGATAAACGTAATGACATCACTTTGAAAATAACCAAGAGTCAGATCTGCATGAAGCTATTTAATTATTTAAAATGTAGCATTATCAAATCCATGATTTTTGGCAAACCAATTTAAACAGAACAGATAAGGTAGCTGTTTAGCTTCATAGAGAAAACACTTGACTACAAATGCAGATTAAAAAAAGGGGTGGGGGGGGGCTCCATTCTATACTTTCAAAAGCCCCAGAAGGTGGCTTACAACAGAATTAGATATATCTATGGACATAAACAATTATTTTAAAGAATGCTAGGGTTTAGCATATTTAGTTCTTCAGGCCTCTGAAGTGATAACTTTTGATTAGTTTCTCCACTTAAACTTCATTTACTTAAAGGACATTCTACTGAACTTAGTGCAGCTTACTTTTGAGCAGACATGAAAAGAATCATGCCTGTGATACTGTTTTTCTATTCTAGCCCCTATGGAGGTTTCTCAATAACACACAAGATGAAAGGCTTTTGGTATATAGATCAGAAGATATCAAGGATGTCTCACGATTACAGTCCCCTAAAGTATGTGGTTATATCAAACTAGAAGAAGATGGGCTTTGGGGAGGAGGGCTCAAGGATAATCATGTAAATAAAGGTAAGTGGCCAAGTAGTTGTATTTTTTCCAAAATTGTACAAAAATCCTTTGTAACAGCATATGGTACTACTTGCTGCTTAATGATTTATGCAACAGAATTCTGGCTCCTTCTAGCACAGGAAGTTTACAGGAAGTTTACTTTACAATAGAGATCAGAATACAGTAGTTCATGAATAATATATTATCTGCCTAGGATAATATACAGAATCATAGGGTTGGAAGGGACCTTGGAGGTCTTCTAGTCCAACCCCAAGCCCAAGGCAGGAATTCTCATACCATCGTGGACAAATGGTTGTCCAATCTTTTCTTGAAAACCTCCAGCAATGGAGCACCCACAACTCCAGGAAGCAAGCTGTTCACTGCTTAATAGTTCTCATTGTCAGGAAATTCCTCCTTGACCTCACTTTGTTGGAAGAAGACACCATTCTAGCTGGCTTGCACATACTATTAGTAGTAGTAGTAGTAGTAATCATATTCTTAATTGTTTTTTCTTTTTGGCTTAGCACAGTATTTGTCTTAGCCACCATGGCCTCTTTAACACTCCATTATTTTTAAAAATTGGCTTAGCATTATGTGCTATCACTGTCTGGCATGAAGAAATGATATAAGAAAGATTTAAGCAAAAGATTTCTGTAAATGAATGTTCTGCTTCTGCTTTCTTTATTACATGGGTGGGGGGAGAGAGAGACTTTAAAAATGATTGTTCTTTTCACTCTTCAACAGTCTCATTCTCTGCATACTTCACAGGGTTATGATTGGGGGGATAAAATTGGGAAAGGTTCCCTTGTAAGCCCACTTGAGCTTTCAAAAAGGCAGGGAGGTGGATGGTTACCAAATGAATAAACTATCAAAAGCAATTTCTGGCATACCCCAAGTTTTTCTGTTATACTCATAATACTTGCACTGAGCAGACTTATAATTTTATACCAATGTGTTACTGAAATTCTTGATTCAATAGCTGTGAATAGTACCTGATATTTAAATTGTCATGATAGAAAATATCCCTCGGAAAAGAAGAGCTATTCCAGACCCCTTGAAAAATACATGCAAGATGTTAGTGGTGGCAGATCATCGTTTCTTTAAGAATATGGGCCGTGGGGAAGAAAGTACTACAATTAACTACTTAGTAAGTGTAACTATCTGCTGTCAGTTGGCTGATAAAATGAACTATTATGTCCAATTATTTTGTTGTATTTCAGATCTGGCAGGGTTGACTGAGAATGTAACTAAACATTTAAATAGTGTTTACAGGTATGAATACAGATACGCACATGAAAAATGCTTGGGACAGACTGTATTGAAATATCTTTCTTGGGTTTAGAGTTTACTCTATGAATATATTGTGTTGTTTAATAATAATGCAACCTTGTTGATATACTGATGTTTGGACTGCAGGACCCACAAACAATGAACAATTTACCTGATTTCAGATATCCTGAATCTGTAAGACTTTAAAGCAAATGATGAATCTTTGAATTATGCTTGGCCCTAGTCAGTGAAACTCATTTCCAGTTTTGGTATTATGCTCTAAACCTGATAGTATGCTGTGTGCAGCATTTGGCCCAAAGTCACCCAGCGGCCTAGAACTCACCGTCTCCTGGTTTCTAGGCCAGCACCTTCACCACTACACCAAACTGGCTCTCGTGTATGAATGCTACCTTGAACTCCTGCATGAAAAGTGTGATACAAATGTAACAGATACAATAACTTAAATAAGTAGAATACTATTCTTCCATTTTTCATGCTCAGAACATGCATTTATTTATAAATGGCCCACAATGTTAGGTTCTAATGGCAAGGGTTGACAAGAGTCCCTTTTTTCCTTTCTGCATTTAGATTGAATTAATAGACAGAGTGGATGACATCTATCGCAATACCTCGTGGGACAACGCCTACTTCAGAGGATATGGCATACAGATAGAGCAGGTACTAAGATACCTCCTGGAAGGAATATGAGTACTTCTGCTGGATACCAGAATGTGCTTAATTCCATACTTTATTGAATAATTTAACTGAATCAACTGTGATACATGCAAAAACCCTAATGAAGTATGATGTTCCTGAAGGTTATATTTCTTTTTTGTTCTCTTTTCCCTTTCTAATAGAAATGCAGATAGAGGAAGTAGCCAGGTAGTAACTTAACACTACAAGAAGAGAAACAGCAACAGGCATTATTAGTGAGAAACCCTTTTCTTAGTATATACTTTTAAAAAAACATTGTTATTTCTATTTATTTTAAAAATGTATTCAGAAAAGTTTCCCTAGCTTTAAAGTTACATTTTAAGTTATTGAAGAAAAAATAGTTATTAAAAATACAGCATAAACAATACAAGAAGAGGTTAAAGATTAAATTAGAGAATTTAGATAAGAAGTCCCCTTGTAACATAACTTACTAACATACAGAAAAATAAAATTAAAATTAGGGTTTCTCATGTGGAGAGGGCATTCCACCTCTGCTGTAGTATCTCCCCAGAATACACCAATTTCTGTTTTACCTTCTTTTTCCAAATCTTCATATTTAGTAGAGACAAAGCCATGTGAGAGGATATTACAACAGAGCTGATAAGCTGGGAGTATTTCAGTCAGAAACTAAAATCTGACTCCAGCAGCAGCCATGAAGGGAAGACCCACTATCACTTTCCATTTTCTTGCTTGCTAACACCCCCATGCCTCCCCACCACCTGCCCCCGGCAGCAAATTTTGCTTAAATTGGGAAATCCTAACCAGAACAGAGTGTCCTTCAGGTACTCCCTTGCATTCGGTATACTGTCTAATTCTGGAACTCTCTTTTGTTGATAGCACTGACTATCTTTGGGTGGGATACTTGAATGCAGTATGCCTCAGTGAATTATGCTATTTAATATTGTGCTTCTGCATCAAATATATTTAATGCCAAAAAAGATAGTAAAAAGCAAGCAGTTTTGTCACTGATCCATTTTTTCATCACCAAGAGAAATCCTGACCTGATGTTCAAGGTGTGATATGTGAAAGCAGTTGTTTCCCATGTGAAATAATAAAAGTAGCATATGCCTGGTAATGTTCTGATTATTTTCTTGCCACTGGAAGTCCAAGAAAATTTTCCTTTTAAAATCATTCTTATTGGATATAGTCTCAACTTCTATTCAACCTTCTAAATATTGAGATTTAGGTTAAGCTACTGAAATTTAAATGCTTGATACCATGCTTGCTATGCTGAAGGATTTGTATGGATCTGTTTATTTCACCCAAGAAATAGAAATACGTTTTCTTTCACCAGATAACTTTAGAAACTTCTATTTGAGTGATACTTTGCTGAAAATTTTTTGTTTGTGTAACATAATTCTAAGTATATGAGTTGCTGTGAGCCTTTGTTAGTGGAGGCTTTGTTAGTTAGTGGTGGCATTTTCTCTTCATTAAAAGGCTGAAGCATTATTCTGGACTCTTTCTGTTTTTACAAGGTTTCTAAATTTAATGTTTTCTCTTTCTGTTTAATTAAGATTATTGTTCACAGTGAGCCAGAGAAGTTAGGTCCTAAACAAAAACACTATAACATGGCAAAAAGTCAGCCTGATGAAGAGAAGGATGCTTGGGAAGTCAAGCAGCTGCTAGAGGTAGGCTGTCTGTGTGTGTATGTGTGTGCACGCATGTGCATTTTAAATGATAAAATTAATTAGGATATAAAGCATTTGTTTCTTGACTCACATACTTGAGCTGGGGAATCTCCAAATTATGAAGAAGGCAACATATTTTAAGGAAGTTGGTAATTGAGTAATTCAGGAATAAATGTATAAAGTTACATCACAAAAAACATTTTAAAAAACCAAATGAAATATCTTCAGAACTACTGTCAGCTCATCATGTAAAATGAACTAAATGTTTAGTTACCTAACCTTACAGAACTGCGGCAAAAATATTGACGTGGCAGGCTATATCAAGCATGTCTTAACCATTTTTCAATCCTCATTGTGCAGACACAGGGTGTTTACTTAGTTTCTGGAATGCTTCATTATGTGATTCTGGGTAATTTATGACAGAAAAACCATTTCAGGCAAAATACTGTTCTTGAGCAAGGAAAATGGAACAGAGGAGCTTTATTTGGTGATGCTAGAAGTGGAATCTGTCTAATTTATTCACCTTCTTTCCTAATTTGTTGAACAAGCATCTCTCAGCTAAAAAGTGTTTGTTCTGTTTGTTCCCCAAAGCAATTCAGTTATGACATAGCCGATAAAGCAGCTAAAGTGTGCCTTGCTCATCTCTTTACATACCAAGATTTTGATATGGGTACTCTGGGACTAGCTTATGTGGCATCTCAAAAAGCAAACAGCCACGGTGGCATCTGTCCAAAAGGTAACTCTCTTTCTACTTTGGATTTAGTTTTTCTTCTAGGAAATGAATTTAAATGTCTGAAGAATAAAATACATATATATCCCTTGTAGGCGGTTAAGATGAGCTGGTGACCTATAGCAGAGGTCTCCAATCCTTTTTGTCCAGTGGGAACATTTGAAAGGTTGAGACTATGTTCTGGTACTTCCACAAAAGACCTGCTTGGAGGTGGGCTTGCTTATTTTCAAAGGGACGGTCACGGGGAGCATAACTTCTTACACGGCGTTGGTTTATTAAAATGTTACCTGCTACCTCAACATCCTACTGCCCCTGGTTGCTTTTTTCCGGGACAGTGTGTGCATATCCAAACTTACACTGGACTACAGTTTCCCATTATCTTCATTTTTAAAGAAAGCTTATGAGCCAGAAGGCATTCTTGGAAATAAAAATTATGGTAGGAGCTAGTACTTTATTTTGTAGTATTACAGTAGCTTTTAATACAAATTCAGGCAGGACAGAAACATGGCAAGTGACAAAGACTTTCTGTAAATGTCTCAGAGCTGAAAAGAGACTTGGACTTCCGCAGAATATCTGGTTTCTTTAGATTTTAAGTTGGTGTTAATGCTAACTCCTCATATACAGCTAACAAAGGGTGACATGTTTGCAAGCTAAGTGTACTCCAGTGTATATTCCTTTCCTTCCCTGGTGCGATGGCGTGATTGAGAACAAGCAGCAGTCAGAGCGGCTTGTCAAGATGTCTTCCTAAGATGGGGAATTCTCCTGCATCTATCCACAATGGCCCAGCAGTATCGAATGTCTCTAACTTGATTTTTTTTCATCTTCTCTTTCCTAGCTTATTCTAATTCATTACCAGGAAAAGCTGTCTATCTTAACAGTGGCTTAACCAGCACAAAGAACTATGGCAAAACAATCCTTACAAAGGTATTGCAAATAAATTATGGAAAACATTTTAAGGAAATCAATTATGTTGCTTTTCTGGGCTGATGTTCTGATTATTCTTCTTGTTGAAGATGATCTTTCCTACCAGCCATGGTGACTGACCTGCTAAACTGGGAAAAATGGGTCAGGCTGACAAGGTTGTCAGATGAATGTTGTTGCCCATGAGTGCCCTCTAAGCCCGACATCACATTTGCAATCAGGTCTCTTTTCTTCTAGTGCTTTCACAAAATTGTTCACAATCTGGTACTTGAAGTCTTCATCATGCATTATATTCACTGTGAGTTATATCTTGTTGGATCAGAGTATAACAGATAAATAGTTGGTAGTATGGAGCATTTTGTTAAACAGTTTATTTTAAAACTTAAAATATGCCCAGAACAAATGTAACCTGCATTATATGTTAATGAACCAAATAAAAGCTTGCTGTGTTTAGGTATATTATGCTTTTGTTTAATTGCTGTTACCAAAACTTGGAACAAGACTCACATTATGGTAACCTTGATTCTATATTATTTAAAATTATCTGATTGTCCAGTAGTTATATTTGCATGGAAGAGTATAGGCATTCCTGGTCATAGAGGAGTAAGAAAACAATGAATATGGTAGGTGTAGAATTTGGACGTTGTTCCAGTCATAACACCTATTTTGGCAGAAATAACAGCTTCCAAACATTTCCAGTAGCTGGCTAAGTTTGTTCTTGCTTCTGAAATTGTTTCCCACCTCAGAAATATTCTTAAGTCTTCCTGCATGTACTGCGTGTTTGAGTTCTCCCTGCAGATTTTCAATAGTCCAATCTGGGGACTGCACAAGTGATTCCAAAACCTTTATTGTTCTTTCTTGTAATAACTTCATGGTTGATTTGGAGATACGTTTTCAACTATTGTCTTGTTGAAATATCCACCCCTTTAGCTTCAGTTTCTTTACTCACTGTGAGACTGCGAGGGTGCCCAAACTTCTGCATTTGCTGTATTAACTGTTTTCTTATTTTGGACCTGTAAAGAATTTCATGTAAATAGTATTCATTCAGATTTGCAGGAATATGTTGCGTTTAGCTTTATACCTTGTAGAGCTTGTGTCAGCTTCTGTTCACTTAGGCATTTATTGAAACATAGAACCAAGTATACCTAAACTTTTGCAAACAACTGTATAATAACAAGTATTTGGAGCATTATTGGTCCTATTGTCAGAAGAAGAAGTCAGCTAAATGAATAGAATTATAATGCAGTCTTATCTTCTAATAGAAGAGAATATATGTAGCTCAGGGTTGAACTGTGGAATCATTGGTGTTCTCTGAGCTTGGTTGGTTGCTTGCAGACGTTTCGTTACCCAAGTAGCTAACATCATCTGTGCTAGTGAGTGTGGGGTTTGTTCACTGTTTATATATGGAGCTTGTTCTGCCAGTGTTGGTGGGGGTGGGGCTTTCTCCTTGGTAGTCCCTTGATTAGGGTATTGTTCTCTGCTTGATTGTTTGCCTGGTGTTAATTCCTGCTTATCTGGGTGTTGGCTGCTGGAGAGGATGTGTTCTGGTCTTTTTGTTTCCTTAGCTTTTTTATTGTCTCTCTTGAAATGTAAATGTGTAAATGTGGTTTATTTCTGTGTGTCTATTGATGGCTGATTTGTCTGAATGCCAAGCTTCCAGGAATTCCCCTAGCCTTTTTGGATTTGGCTTGGTCTAGGATGCTCACAGTTTCCTGGTTGAAACTATGGTTGAGTCTGTACATGTGTTATGAGATTAAGGAGTTTTCATCGTGTCTTCTGATTGCTAGTTGGTGTTCGTGGATGCGCTCTGCTAGTCTTCTGCCTGTCTGTCCTACATAGTGGCTGTTACAGTCCTTACAGTCCTTACACTGTATGTTGTAGATGACTCCTGGTTTTTCTTCTTGAGCTACTCGTTCTTTTGGGTTACTTAGGATGTTTTGGAGGGCTTTAGTTGGTTTGTGTGTTATGGTAATGTTGTGTGGTTGTAATAGTCTGTTGGCTGTTTCTGAGATGTTTCTGATGTGTGGTAGTGTTACCCTTTTCATAGCTTGAGTTGGTTGTGGTGTAGTGTGTTGAGCGGTCAGGCACTTTTGATAAAGTTGTGTGGGTATCCATTTTGTTGGAAGATGTTGTATAGGTGGTCTGTTTCCTTTTTTTTTTGGTGCTCTGGGTTGCTGCAGTGCATTTGTGCTCTGAATAATGTTCTTGCACAGCTCCTCTTGTGGGAGGTTGGGTTGTTACTTTGGTAATGGAGCACTTGGTTAGTGTGGGTTGTCTTTCAATAGACTTACATTTGTAATTTGCCATCATTTCCTCTGCTGATGAGGATATCTAGGAAGGGTAGTGTGTTGCTTTCTTCTTCCCTTGTGAATTTTATTCCTTTGAAGATGTTGTTGATTGTTTCATGTATCTTCTCTGGTTGTTCCTTTTTTATTATGACGTAGGTGTCATCTACATACCGGATCCACACTTTGGGTTGTATACGTGGGAGTACTCTAGTTTCTAGCCACTGCATTAGGGTCTCTGCTATGAGTCCTGAGATTGGTGATCCCATGGGTGTTCCTCGGATTTGTTGGTAAATTTGTCCATCAAACTGAAAGTAGGTAGTGAGGCAGAGGTCGATGAAGTCTGTGATTCTGGGTATTTCAATCTTAGTGTATTTGGTTACGTCAGGTGTGTTGTATATTACTGCTGCCATGGATTCTTTTGTTAGTTCTGGATCTATGGACGTAAAGAGTGCTGAGACATTGAATGAAACCATAATTGCATCTTCTATTTTTAGATCTTTGATTTTCTGGAGGCACTGTAATGGGGAGTTGATGGAATATTCACTCCCCTCTCTGAGATGTCCAAGCGTTTTTGTAAGTTCTTTGGCTGTGTTGTATGTTGGGGTCCCTGGTAATGATACAATTGGACAAAGAGGTATGACAGGCTTGCGTATGTTGGGGCATCCATGGATGCGTGGCAGGACGGCTCCACTGCTTTTCATCTGCCACTGTTCTTTTGTGATTTGACCTTTCTTGGTGAGGTCATTGAGGGTTCTCTTGATCAGGTTGTCCAGTTTCTGTATTGAGTTGCTGTTTACTGGGATGTAGGCTTCTTTGTCCTCCAGTAATTCTTTGGCTTTTTGTATGCATTGTGTTCTGTCCATGATAACCGTAGTTTGGCCTTTGTCTGCCAGGAGGATGGTGATGGCTTGATCCTTCTTTAGGTTTTTGAGGGCTGCTCTGTTTTCTGCTGTGAGTTGGTTCTGATTCTGTGTTCTTCTGGTCTGTGGCATGATTGTCTGCCTTACATTTTCTTGGGTCTCTGTGACAAGTCCTTGGTTGTAAATGCTGCTTCTAAGGCAGCAAAGAATGCTAACTGATTAGCATCATCTCTGTTATAGTTGAGACCTTTCTGGAGGATCTTGTGTTCTGCAGTGGAGAGTGGGCAGGTGGACATGTTGACTACCCATTTGGTTCAAATACCTCTTGCTTCTGGGGTTTAGCTTGAGCAGTTTGGTTTGGAGTTTTGTTTTCCTTTTTTCAGCTTGTCTTCAAGATGTAGTCTTGATGGTGGTTGTTAGCATTTTTGTGTGTTCTGGGGTCATGGGTTGTTCCTTGAGGTTATATAACGTGTGCTGGTATTTGTTTAGTCAGAGCTGAGCATCCATGGTCATTAGCCATATCGTTTTTCAGCTGCTTTGTTGAGCTATTTTCCATCCAGCTGTGCCATTTATAGGAGGTTTGTATCTGACACTGGTGGGCAGGGTGGGTATCTGACACTGGGGGGCACTATCATAGGCTTTCATACAGAAAGAATACAGGTAGTCCTTGACTTAACAACCATTCATTTAATGACCATTCAAAGGTATGACAGCGCTGAAAAAGTGACTTACAACTAGTCCTTGTATTTATGAGTGTCACAGCATTCCCCCATGATCAAAATTCAGGAGCTTGGCAACCAGCATGTATTTACGACAGTTGCAGTGTCCCGGAGTCATGTGATCACTGTTTGCAACCTTCCCAGCTGGCTCCCAACAAGCAAAATCAATGGGGAACATGATTCACTTAACGGCTGTGGCAAAAATGGTCATAAAATTGGGTGCGACTCACTCAATGACCACATTGCTTAGCAACAGGGTCCCAATTGTTGTAAGTCAAGGACTACCTGTAGTTGTTCTTTAGTGGAGGTTTGGACTACATGGACATTTCTCCCATTTGCATGCTTTCTGAAGTATTTGATGCCCAGATGAGGTTCCAGTAGAAGAGAATATCTGTAGCTCAGGGCTGAACTGTGGAGTCCTTGGTGCTCTCTGAGCTTAGTTGTTCGCTTGCAGACGTTTCATTACCCAACTAGATAACATCACCATTTTGTTTTCATTTTACAGGAAGCTGACTTAGTTACTACTCATGAGTTGGGGCATAACTTTGGGGCAGAGCATGATCCTGATAGCATGGCAGAATGTGCTCCCACTGAAGATCAAGGAGGAAAATATGTTATGTACCCTATTGCTGTGAGTGGGGATCATGAAAACAACAAGGTATTATTTATCTCCATGTTGCTCCATATATAAATAAATTATGTTCCTTTAAGTGGGCAAAGATCTTTTAGTTTTGTACTCAGGGTACCTAACCATCGAAAGGCCCTTACTCTGGCATGATGTCATGCATTCCCCTCAGCTGCCCTTGAAGGCCAATACAGGAAGATTCCTTACCCAGAGAGGCAACGCCCCTGTGACTCTGGTCACATAGAAACAACAGAAAAAATTGTAAGATCAGGAATAAAGTAGGAAGCAGTAGAAAGCAAGATGGATGCTAGAAATACCCACTCTGGGTCCTGAATGGCTGCAAGAGATACTGGGTTAATGGATTTCATTGATTATGTAAGCTGGAAGTGGGGGATGGTGGGGGCCTCAGGTGGATGAATTCTATGCCGTAGTTTGTAACTAACCACATTTGCAATAACCACATTTCACAGCTATTATTTTCCCCACTTTCCTATAATGCTTTTAGATGTTTTCGAACTGCAGTAAAGCATCCATTCTTCAGACTATACAGACCAAGGCCCCAGAATGCTTCAAAGAACGGACCAACAAAGTATGTGGCAATTCCAGAGTGGATGAAGGTGAGGAATGTGACCCTGGCCTTTTGCGTCTTCATAACGATCTTTGCTGCACGTTCAACTGCACGCTAAAGCAGAATGCAAAATGCAGGTGAGGGAGTAGGTGAAATAATAATAATAATAATAATAATACTAATCTGGTAACAGAAGGAACAAAAACAAAGGGGGTCACTAAAAACTTGAGTCTTTGTTTTTCTATGTTAAAGTAAAGAAAAAGCATAATTATGTCTCTAGGATGTTTCTTTTTATAATATTTGATGTTTCAGTAATAATGTCTAACGTGCTTTGTAAGACATGCAAGCATGACTTTGAACAGCAGGTGCATCCACTGAAAGAAATCGGTCTTTCATATCCCTGAAGTACATTAGTTAGCTAATTATGTTAGCTTCTTCATTTCAGTAAGCCTACCTAAGTATGTACTTAATGCACATTATGCCACCATTATATTATAGCTGAGAAAGGGGCAGTATAGCAATTGATGGGCCTCTACTGGAACAGTGACACTAAAAGGGCAGGATATAAAATGTCAAAGTTCATTATACCAATTTGTGTAGCCACCTATCTCGCAATTGTGACTCTGAGCAATGAATGTAAGATTAAAATCAACAGACAACAAAGCAAATCACCGTAATCATCATCACAGTACGTAGGACACCCGAGGACAATCTGACACAATCCGCACAACTACAGTCATGTCGAGAAAAGCCACAGCAACAGGTCCACCCTACCTCCAGGCTCCGTGCACAAAGGAGCTTCTGTATCTTCAAGGACTTACAAAATGCCAGCAGAGTTAGGGCCAAACAGATCTCGGGGGATGATGATTCAAAGGGCAGGCACTGCTTCCAGGGCCTGGCAAATGGCACTGCTTAATAAAGGGGAACCGGAGCATGGCCACCCTGCTTGGAACTACTGGGCCAGGCAGAAACAATTGGAGAAAGGCCCTATGCATGAATGGCATTATGAGTGATAATCGGTACCTTAATTTGCACCAGAAAACCTACTGGGAGCCAGTGCAGCTCACAGTGGTATAATATGGGAATACTGAGGTACGCTTGTATAACTGCTTGTGCTACCGCATTCTGGACCAGCTACAGCTTCCGAGTACTCTTCAAGGGTAACCCCATGTGGGGCCATTGCAGTTATCCATTCAGGTAACCAAGACATGAGTTATTGTGAATAATACTTCCCAATCCAGGACAGGGTGCAATTGGCACTCAAGGCAAATCTGGAGATGCCCTCCTGGCCATGGCTGCCAGCTATTCTTTAAACAGGAGCCATGGGTCCAGGAAGACCCCACAAATATGTGCACCAGTTCTGTCTGTGGCAGTGCAATCCTACTGAGAGCTAAAGATGGGAGATCTCTGGATTCAGGGGCTTAAAGCAACTTGGTCTTGCTAGGGTTAAGTTGAAACCTGTTCTCCCCCATCCAGACTCCCATAGCCGCCAGGAAAAAGAACCTCAACAGCCTTGCTTGTTAGCCCTAGGGTAGAGAGCTATAGCCGGGTATCAGCAATGTGCTTAGGGTACCTAATGTCATACCAGTGGATAATGTCTCCCAGTGGCTTCATGTAAATGTTAAATAGGAGCAGGGAATGAACAGAGCCCCAAGGGAGCCCACAGAGATGGTTGGAGACAGGATGAAAATTGTCCAACATGGTTCTGTAATAAAATACTGTACAGAAATGTTTAAAAGAAGTGTACAATCTCTATGGCATTTTTTCTTCTGCTATTTCTTGGAGCTTATCAACTTGGATATTTTATTTTTTCTGCCAATCTGCTTAGTGATCGAAACAGTCCCTGCTGTAAAGGATGCCAGTTTGAAAGTGCAGATAAGAAGTGCCAGGAAGCTATCAATGCAACTTGTAAAGGAGAATCCTATTGCACAGGTAAGTCCATTTGTTTTTCTATCTTTTGTCCCAGCCCTCTTTTTGTTTTTAACTTCTATTTGTCAATAGTACACTCTGTTTGTTTTGGAAAGACAGTTACATTGTTTAAGATAATTGACAGAATTTTGTTAGTAAACTATGAATGTTACATTCTGAGACAGATGTGCTTCCAAAACAGAAATTGCCTAAAAGAGATGTACTTATGTGCTACAGTACTTATCCCTCCTTGCCAGGGTTTTGAACTGAGCATATGCAAAAATTATTATGTGAAATATACAAGATCCCAGTAAACAGGAGATAGTATGGTCTCTGTCTCCTAATCCTTCCATTTTGTGATTTCCTGAAAACCACCTTTTATTATTATTTTTAAATTAAGTTCCACATATCTTACCCAACTCTGAATTTGAGCTCATAATCTTTAACTCCTGAAAAAAAAAATTAGGCTGACATGCACAAAAATTAAAGCACATTTTCTGGTTAATTCTTTCTTATTCATAAAATGTGTAGGCTGCCCTAGAGTGTTACCACTCTGGGTGGCTTACAGAATACTCAGTAAGAATGCAATAACAAACACAAAATCAAAAGTCCAGAAAAAAGCAACAATCGTTTGAAAAAGTAGATTACCCAAGCTGTCTATCATTTGCTGTAACCAGGGCCTGGGGACAGAGCCAGCTTTTAAGGGTTCATTTAAATAAAGCCAGGGTGCACTGTACAAATCTCAGGGAGAATGGTATTCCAGAGGGCAGGTGCCATGACAGAGAAGGCTCACTTCCTGGCTCTCACCAGATGACACGGTTTAATTGATGGGACTGGGAGCGTGACAGCTTTGTCAGACCATGTGGGATGGTATCAGGCTCGCTTTGCATGCCTGCCATGAAGTCGCTGCTACACATATCAACTGCTAGATGCTGTGCCAGAACGAGAGCAAACACGTGTCAGCCTTCGCAGCTTTGCAGACAGAGAGGATCGTTAATCACATTCCTTCACAAGCCATTGAAGCCAAGGATGGGCTAAGACACCTGGTCTCTAGTTAAGTCTAAGGAACTGGGAGGGGGAAGATCAGGAGTGAGAATGGGGTTGTTTGTGAGATGAAACAGGGAGGGGAGACTATGTCAGAGGGAATGATTTAATTTGAATGCTTTGGCGCCAAAACGTTATTCAGAGCTTTGCAACTGTCCTGTGTAATTGGATTTTAATAAATGAATTCTTTAAGCTTCCTAATGGACTGTCTGGAGAATTTCTCAAGTTAAGATCCTGGTACTGGGGCCATCACAGATGGGTAGTAACTATGGTGGATAGGATGCAGATAATCAGGCCTCACACTATGAAAGGCTTTATAGGTAATAACCAGAAGCTTGAATTGCACCTTGAAATCTACTGGCAGCCAGTGCAACTCATGGAGCAAAAATGTCACACGGGCAGACCATGGCATACCCATAACTGCCCATGCTGCCACATTCTAGACCAGCTGTGGTTTTCAGGGATGTGTCGTGTGCATTGCAGTAGTCCAGTCATAAGGTGACCAATGCATGAGTGAGTGGGAGGTGCAGTGTTCCGGTGGTTCTCCGCCTTTTTCTTTGGATGGGTCCAGTCAGTGTTGCCAGCGGGGAAGGGATTGAGTCAGAGATGCCTCCTATGCAGGATGCTCCAGAGCTTTTGTTCCTCTTGTTAAATGTCTACATGAGGCCACTGTGTGAGGTCATCTGCTGGTTTGGGGTCCAGTATCATCAGTACGTCGCCTTCTGTTGTAGGTTTTGGGGGTTTTGGAGAAGGATATCGAGCAATGCAGACTGCTTAGGCATGGAGGCAATGGCAGTGAATCCATTTGTAGATTCATGAGAACATTTACCTGTTGGCGTTTGTGCAGAGTGCTGGAAATCGTTTGGTCCGAGAGATCAGAAAGAAGACACCAGGCATTTCTACAAAAATAATTTTATTTAAACAAAGCATAGAACACGAACAGTTTCTTTATCCAGAGCCCTGGATGGGCAAAGTCCTTAAATACAAAAAGGCATATTTACAAGCTCATACACAAAAGCGCACACACTGAGCAAAAGAGCTGCTGCTGAGCTGGGCTGAACAGAAACAGAAACTGAAACTTCTGGTGGCAAGTCCAGGCAAGTTCTCCCAAGCATGCAGCAGCTTTTTCTTACTGGGTCATCCTTTTCCACACCCCAACCTGAGGACAATTAAGCCTGACCCTCTGATTCTGCCTAAGTGATTTGTTACCATGGATACTGTTCCTCTGCAGCTAAGTTTCCAGGCAGAAAAAAAACAAATACCAACTTTACCAACATTCTGGAATGAAAACAACTTTAGTATAAAGTTTTTCTTCTGGTACTCTGATAAATGATTTAGGAGCAAACCATGCACTTTGTGCTTGATCCTCCAGATCTTCCATCTCGTTCCCTGATATTATCTGTTAAAATAGTTTCACTAAAGCCAGATGTATGGGGAAGGGAAAGGAGAAGATGCTAATCAGGAGGTTTGCTTTTATGAACGATTGTGCATCTTATGAAGAACCTTGTGCTTAAAAATATAAAGCAAGAGTAATTTCTGCTGTACTTCCTTTGCTTTTATAAGTTCCCCCTCAGGCTATTCACAGAATAATAGAACAGATAAGAGTTTGGCTTGATGTAGACCTTTTGGTTATTTTGTTGGGTTTAGTTAATGATTTTTTACAAAGGCAAGCTGCCATGACCCTTGCATGCTTCCACTTTCCCAGCTGGTCTTTGCCGTCACCGTGCAGGATTGGGAATATTCTCTAACCTGGCTTGACTGTACTTTCTCAGAAGATGCAGGTGTACCGTCTAGGGATACATTTAAATGTGGCAGGGGTGTTCTGAATACTTCAGGTGGTGCTCTGTTCATGTTGTTTCCTGTGAAGAGCCTAATGCTTGCCTTTACTGGCACCTAATTAAAGTACTGCAACATGAACTATTTAAGGCTGTCCCTGAAGAGTGATTGAAAACATTCAGCTGTTGGAAAATGCAGCAGCTAAAATGTAGGTGGATGCAAGGTATCTTCCATAGCTCTTGTTAAAAGGTTTGTGAAATAGAGCCAAGTGAAGCCCTTGGTTACCTTACTCTTAGAAGCAAGATGGTTGCATCGTGAAGGGAATGCTTTGCTTAGAATTTTTTGAGGCAAAGCACAGCTTTGAAGATTTGCCAAGCCTTACTAGACAGTTATTTGGAATGCTTTATGCATATAGAACAGATTATTCCAATTTTAGGCAAATTGTGTAGGCTGCCGTTACTTTCTAGGCTTGTTTCAAGCTGTTCGGTTCTTACATGTAAAGCCCTGAAGAGGTTGGTGTCATGGTCCCTGTTCCAATGTTCCTGGAAAACATCGTAACCTGTTCCCATGCCATGCTGGTGCTGACACGGGTTGCTGTGTGGGAGGGGGCTGCTCCTGTTCCCTTGTACCAGGCTGTGATGCAAGGAGTGAAGAATGCATGTTTGGGTTATCTTGACTGGTCAAGGACGTTTCCCGAGGACCGGCAGAAACCATTGGGGGCACCTGCAGGGAATGGAATTGTACTGACTCTGGGGGGAAGGACTGGACACTGCCTGGGTTTTTACTGGGAGAAATCCCGCACTTCTACTATTCCCAGCTTTGCTTGTGATCCTGCATACTATTTATTATTAAATCAGATACCATGAAAGCCTTGTGTGAGTCTAGTAGTGATTTTGAATAGGCAATCGTTACAGTCGGGTTTAGAATGCAAGGGCTACAAACTTCCGTATGAGCCTGCTCTCCTATTATGCTCCCATTTGGGGCCTTGCACTGTGTCCCTTTACCCAGTATGGGTATAAAATCACTTTATGGAATAACTTGGTTTGCTCATAAATGTAAATTTGCTATGCAACAGTGAAAAATATAATTTATTCTGACAATTATACATACATTGATTGGATTTACTTTAAAAAAAATTTTTAAAATATTGGTTGCAAATGGAACTACAAAATGCTGAATTGTAAGGAATATAAAGCATTTCTTCATTTCTATCTGTTTAGTGAGTAAACATATAACACTGAAAACAGAAAGAAACAACTTTTTTTTTTAGTAAAACTAGAAGTTACGTATTCTGGATTTTGTCTTGTCTTATCAAACAGATACCAAAAGCACTGACTTTCTGGAAGAAAAACTAGGAAGGGGAGGCTCAGAATAATATTTTGCCAAATGTCTCATTGGTCTCATTTTCTGAATGTGAAGTACCGTTTATCAGCAGGTTCTTTTCTTCTGATCCTTTATTTTTCTGTTTTATAAATTTTTATGGGCTTCTCAAAATGGAACATTTTCCTTTTGAGACAAGCTTCTTTATTCATTCTTTTTTGATTAGGTATATTTCTAATACAGATCTATTTCTTTCAGCTTTGTTTATATTTGTTTCCAGTTTCTCAATTTACAAATGTTTGAGGGGAAAAAAAACAGAATATTTTTGGTACACATTTTTTTCTGCCCTTCAAATCTCAAGCACTAACTTGAGGAAGGGAAGCAAAAGCAGATCTTTTGGTGGGAAAGAAAGAATTTGATCTGGTGTTAAACAAGTGGTGAAAAGGTGTCCAAAGCTCAGCCTATAATGCCACTTAGATTATTCTTTCACTTGGTAGTTCTTTATCTCAGCTCCTCTTTTTAGTAGCACGGTAGGAAGTTTTCCGAGATAAATCTCAAACTTGATCCATTTTCACTCCCTAGCAAATAATCAAAGTTTTCTGTTTTTCCTCAAACATGCCTATACTGATGTCTGCCACCTTCTTGTCAAATCTGTTTGTAGGGAATAGTAGTGATTGTCCTCCCCCTGGGAATGCCTCAGATGACACCATCTGTGTAGATATGGGCAAATGCAAAGATGGAGAATGCGTCCCTTTCTGTGAGTGGGAGAAGAACCTCCGTTCGTGTGCTTGCAATGGTGAGTTCAGCCTTCTTGTGTCTGCACTTCCCTTGGATTGGTGTTTCTCAACCTTGGCATCTTGAACATGTGTAGACTTCAACTTCCAGAATTCCCCAGCCAGCATGGACCAATGCCTCCTTTGGTCTCTGAGTAAGAGCTGTCCTTGGGGGTTTTCCTCTCAGCCCAGGGCCCTTGCCTTTGAAGATGGATTCCTTGAGCTACAGGGCACAGCAGGGCAAAGGGGAATTTACTGGGAATTATCAGGCGTAAATGTGGGTGCAGCAGTTAGGGAAAGAGTCCGGCTGAGTGGGCTGACGGCCTCACATCCACTGAACTTGAAGCTTTCCTTGATCCTCTTCTCAAGAAGCATCTTACCCGGAATTGGGGACAGAAGGGAGATATCACCTGCTTTTCTTAGGGTAACTCTTCTTGACCTGAACTAGAATATTGGTAATTTTATTTGTTGGGCCCCCCTAGTGCATTTTTTCATTCGAAGGCAAAAGCGTCATTATTCTTTTCTCCTTCCCCTCCCCTAATCCCTTTTGAGAAGCTAGTTGTAGACCTCTTTCTTTGTAGACTGGGTCCTCTTCCTTGTACTTTATCAGGACTCCTTGCTCAGCACCAAAGCAAAAATAGTAAAATCTCTTAGGTATTCTGTGGCCTCCTTTGGATCTTCAGGAAACGGGCAAGTTCACTCCTGCGTTTAAAGAGAGCGGGGTTGGATGCACTAGCTGGCCCCCCAGCCCCCAGCATCCCCCTCAGGGCAGCTGTCTGTGGCAGAGAGGCTTTTTTGCAGGGAGGCTCTTCTTCCATTGCGGATCCAGATTTTCCAAGTTCTCCCCTGCATGGAAAGCTTTCAGGCATAGAAGCAGCTCTTTTCTGCAGGGACTTGGGGTCAGCCCTCCCAGGTCAGGAAACAGGAGCGGCTGAGAGTCTTGGAAAGTTCTGAAATGTGGGGAGGGCATTGTAACAGAATCTTGGGAGCCTGTCAGAAGCCTTCTCTACTTCTACACGCCCCTAACCAATTCCAGGTGGAGTTGTTTCGAGTTCCTTTCTCAGGCTTCCTACTTTCCCATTTTATCGGAGTTTATGAAGACATTTCTCATGGTACTCAAATATTTCATCTTTATGATCTGGATAATTGTAATCAGAGAGGGATATGAATAACAAGGGAAAATGGCTTCCTGTGTGAAGTAAGGTGGCTAAGAGCCAAAATAACCCTCCTCGTCTCTTGGCTTTTTTATTTCAGAAACAGATAACTCCTGCAAAATCTGCTGTCGAGATGAGTTTGGGAAATGCAGCCCCTATCGTGATGCCAGCCAGAACTTCTTATATTTGAGGAAGGGAAAGCCTTGCACTGTGGGGTTCTGTGACATGAATGTGAGTATGCATACCCGATCAGGGTGTATTCTCTTTTTATCTGTCCCTGGATATTGGCCCTGCATCCTGGAGATTGCTTTATTCCCCTTTTTGCTCACTGCAGGTGTGTTCTAAAATAGACTACAGGTAGTCCTCGGTTAACAACCATTTGTTCAGTGACTGAAATTATAACGGCACTGAACGAGTCCTCAAAGTTGCAGCTGTTGCAGCGTCCCCAGTCACATGATCGTGATTCAAGTGCTTGGCAACCAGCTTGCAGTTATGATGGTTGTAGCATCCTCCAGTCATGTGATTGCCATTTGCAACCTTCACTGCCAGCTTCTGACAAGCAAAGTCAACAGGGAAGCCAGCAGGAGGTCACAGATGGTGATCATGTGACATCATGCATACACTCACGTGGGATTTGCCTAACAATTACAAGTGGAACTGCTGTCATAAGTTGGCACAGTGCTTTATACCCACGTCACTTAGTGATGGAGTTCCTGGTCCCAATTATTGTTGTTAACCGAGGACTACCTGTATTGGTTGTTGTTCTGGGACCAAATATCCTATAGCTTTTATGTTTCTGCTGCCCATTGTATGTATATTAGGAGCAAATAACTTCTTCTCTACCTCTAGCTACATATCCTTTGTAAGGGCTGCTCCTTGCTGAGTGCTGGGATCCAAACAAGCATCCAGTTAATTTGATCTATAGTGAAATTACAGTATTTTCCATGCTACATGGAGAATGTTTTTTTGCAGACTGAAATTTGCCAGAGAGTGTTGCTATCCAAAGGATAATTAAATTTGAGCATACCAAGCAGTTCTTTGCATTGCAGGTAAAGTCTCCCAGCTGAATAGTCCACTGTGCATAAAGGTGTTCAGGTAACCAATCAAGAGAGTATTCGTTGCTCCCCCCGCCACTGCATCCTTTTCTTTCCTCTATTCTTTGTCATTGATATTGTGAGGCATTATTAGGGAAAAGAAAACCCAGCCACTAAGCCTGGTTTATAATGAAATTACAAAGCCACCAATAGCCCTGAGATTTCTTATTTCAAATTGATTAATGGTACGGTTTTATAGGAAAGTAACTTACTACCAGGTTTTGTTGCAGTTAAGCTGCTTTTTCTGTGTCTCACTACCCTACAGATAGGTTGTTTTGTCACCATGATGGAAGTTTGGTTTTCTAAGCCAGCCTTGTGTCTTGCAGGGCAAATGTGATAAGCGTGTGCAGGATGTGATTGAGCGACTTTGGGTTTTCATCGATCAGCTTAGCATCAATACATTTGGTAAGATATGCTTATTCCACTGCTTGACATCTTATTTTAAGCCCATCTTTTCCATGTATTGTATTGTTCTGTTTGATTTTTGAAATGTGATAGTTACAAAGCAGTTTTGTCAATAATTTTGGATATCATGAATATGACACCTAATATTAAGGTTTTGATATAAATTGCATATTTGCAATTATTTAAGTATTTGTGTTAACTAGTGTACCTCAGGTTTAAAAAACAAAAAAACAAAAAGCAGTATCTTCATCCAAATGGGAAATAATTCTCCACTTGCAATCTAATTATGGAAATGCTGGCTATGATACCTGAAGGAGCAGGTTTGTACATATTTCCAAGTGCAGTGGTATGACTTATTAAAAGTTGGCAATTTTTATCCTGGTGTTTAAGCTATTTAAGTTATTTCAACATATAAGATCCATGTCATCACATGCACTAATCAGTTAAAAAAACTGAAAAAATTACCTATTTCTTTTGCAGTATTTTGCATATTCTTTACTTCTAAGATTGCTAGAATTGGGTGTCTTTTCTCTTTTAAACAGGGAAATTTTTAGCAGACAACATAGTAGGATCTGTGCTTGTATTCTCCTTGCTGTTTTGGATTCCTCTAAGTATTCTAGTTCACTGTGTGGTAAGTTTTCATTTAAACAGCTGCCTTGAATTCAAGTGTGATTTTAGGAATATTCAGTCAAAAATAGATGTTTAAGTTAATTTAATTATCTAAAAAAATTGCAGTAAATTTATAATAACATTGAATGCATAAGTGTGAAAGTCAATTCTGAGTATTTACACATTTGATACTTAGATCTTTTCACAGTAAGAGAGTTCCCTGTTTATTCATTCTGCCCCTTCCCTCCCCCACCCCCAATAATTTGGGAATGTTTTGATTCCTCAAAGTTTGCTTCCTTTTCAGAACTTTAAGGTTTTCAGCTAAGTTATTTATAAGAAATCATTATTTCAAAACAACTTTTTTATTTTTCAAAGAAGAAGATACATATTGGCTGGGTGATTGGAGCTGCTTCCAAAGTTCTAGTAACTCGTTTAATTATTCACATAACTACTTCAAAGTTCTGATTATTTGTAAAATAATTATTTGTTTATAGAAATAAACATGTGATTTTCTGCAAACCCTATCCTGTATTCTCCTGGAACAGATTGTGAGTTGTGGGCTTTGAAGGAATAGCTTCTGCAATTGACTTGTTACATTTCCCTTTTTAATAGGACAAGAAATTGGACAGGCAGTATGAAGAAAACACCAAATCTTTGTTTGGTCCCAGTGTAAGTTTGCTTGAATGAATACTTTTAGTACTGCATTTGTTGACAACCAGCACCTGCTGGATAGTTTACTGATGTGAATATTCAGCTGAACAAAAAAACAGCATATATTGGATAGGAAAATGAAATTTTAAACCATGTAAGTTTAAAGTCATGTGTTTAAATCATCTTTTAGAAAAGCTACAAGATTGATTTACAAGAACCTGATCCAGTTCTGAAAGACACTATTTCCAGGAAAAATGTTGTCATGCAAAACGCCCTGCCAAGTTCTCAATATAGAAAGACTTCAAAATTCTCTACTGGGTTCAGTTTCCGAGTTACTAGGGATTATACATACATTGAGTTTCCTGCTGGCATGAGCACATGCTTATAGATGTCCTTTCTTATTCAACTATATTTCAGTTTAAGCTAGTTTCAGTTTGTCACAGTTGTAACTTTATCATAGCTCTCTACTGTTTAAAAATAATATTGTATAAATTAA
Organism: Candoia aspera; assembly: GCF_035149785.1. NCBI lineage: Eukaryota > Metazoa > Chordata > Lepidosauria > Squamata > Candoiidae > Candoia > Candoia aspera. The sequence continues at coordinate 139,350,486 of NC_086153.1, read as the reverse complement.
GCAGTTTCACCCTATATACAACTTACCTACAGGCCATTGTACTGATATTTTTAAAAAGTAGCTCCTTCATCTCTCATTACCAGTGCTAAGGTTCTTATGGGCCAGAATTCTCCCAGTAATAGTTCAGCAGTCAGTACTAATGCTTGCCCTCTTACCACATGTACAGGCAGGCCATCTGTGCACAGTTTGCTTGGGCGCTGTATAAAGCAAGTCGTTGGGGAAGATGTTCCTCCTCCTCCCCGCCCCCTCATTAATGATGTCTACCTTGCCTCCTTGCAGAATGTTGAGATGCTGAGTAGCATGGATTCAGCCTCTGTCAGAATCATCAAACCCTTTCCAGCTGTGCCACCAGCAAGTCGGCATCAGCCTCTGCAGCCTATTGTACCCGTGTCAGTTGCAGCAGGAGCTCCAAAACTGGATCACCAAAGAATGGACACTATTCAAGAGGATCCAAGTACAGACTCTCATATGGAGGAGGACTGCTTTGAGAAGGATCCTTTTCCAAACAATAGTACAGCTGCCAAATCTTTTGAAGATCTTACAGATCATCCTGTCACAAGGAGTGAGAAAGCCTCATCTTTTAAACTGCAGCGCCAACATAGAGTGGACAGCAAAGAAACAGAGTGCTAGTCTCAGCATTTTCAGCTGTTGACTCTTCTGGGCAAAATCAAGTTCAGCTAGTTGATCCATTTCATTATAAAAATAACCTCTCTGTGTGTGAGTGTGTGTGTGTATGCATTTGTACATCTATATGTGTATGTATATTGAGAGAAAAAAAGCAAGGAATGACCAACTGCAGATGCTGGCCATATGTATGATCTTCCTGGTGTCAGTATGAATGAGAACTACCTAAAAGCACAAAGAGTGAGGTCAGATCTATTGAATCTTTCTGGATCTTTTCTGTATTCTCAAATTGAACATAACCTCCATGGTATCGAGCCATAATCTGCCTGACACAAGATTTGTGTATCTTAGTATTTTTATAATGTGCCTTCTTGGTATTAAACAGCACTGCTAAAACAGATTTCTTTCTTTCAATTTTTTTAAGAATACAGTCCTTCCAAACAAATGAATTATCTTCTTTTATTAGAGAATTCAGGTATGCTGCTAAAAGACACAATATTTTTTAAAACGAAAGATAAAGGAAACATTTCAACCTATTTGATATTTATGAAAGGTATAGATTTGAGCTAAATTCGAAGGGAGCATCACAGCAGCTAATTACTTCAATGCAGATCTTGGAATCTACGAATGTTTTCATAATAAAACAAAATATGACTTTAAGTATGCAGTTCTGATCAGAACCCCAAATCCAATGGAAATAGAACCAATGTTTTCATTGATTTTCAGATTTATACGCACGTAACATTATGCTGGATGTTAACCTCTGATGCAAAATAAATAGCTTAAACGTGTATTTTAATTTCACTTCTTCCACTCTGTGGGGAGGGAATATAAGTCTAGAAAGGAGACTTCATAAAACTATATTTCAAGCCACGTTAAGTACAATATCCAAGGCATCTGCATGTTGTTTCAGCTGCAGCCTATTTCACACTGCATTTTTGTGATCTGTTTCTGTGAGGACACAGAACAGTTGTGCTTTTTGAACTGCTGATTGATTCTGGGCACAGTGAGGAAAAAGACTCAAGCATATGGTGGTGTGTGAGGCTCCTCTGCCACTAGTCTCGCTTGTATCAATTCTGATCTCTTGTCAAGTGCCAACTGCTGCCCCTGTGGCGCTCTCAGTGCCTTTTGCGGAGACAGCAAAAGCAGAATCAGCACAGCCATCTCCTTTTGCTAGGAAGGGATCTGATCTCTGGAATGGAGGCCATGGCTATGGAAATGGCTGGTTCGTGATGGAAAGGGTAGCAGCCTTTCTGATTGGCTGTTTGCTCATATCATCTAAGTTATGCCTTATATAAAACACAACAGCTCGGGCTGGTTCAAATGTCAGTTAAACGTACAGTTTAAAAATAGCCACAACTGACTGATGAAAGATTTGTATTCTGTAGTATCTGATGGAGATTAGCCAAACTTGCATTTTTCGTGAATAGTTGTTACACTAATACTTGAACTCATGTCTTTGGGTTACTTACACTGATAGTCTGATAATTTTTAGATTTCATACCCAGCTGTAAAGTAAACTTTGAATGAGGAGAGAGAACTCTCATTGCCATGTAACAAAATTATTTTTTAATATATTGAAATATAAAATCAGCTGTTGTTAACTGAAGCTTCAGGTTTTTCAGTTCCCCCAGATGTCAGACCCCGTCTGGGCTCCTGCAGCTAAGCAGGATCAGGCCTGGTTAGTACCTGGATGGGAGATACCCCAGGAATCCCCAAACTGTAGGCTAGACCAGGCATTGCAAAAGCATTATAGAAAGAGCAGGAACAAACCACTTCCATATCATTGCCAAGCAAATTGCATGATTTTGTCCATGAGGGTACCACAAGTTAAACTCCTATCAAGGGCAACTTACACAAGTTTTTCATGAGATGCTTCCAGGCATTCAAAGAATAGTTGTGAGTTTTATTATGCAAATCCACCTTTTTCTGTGATAAATGCTTCAATAACCCATTAAGCATTGTACTTCCATGTGTTTCTGTAATGGTCAAGGAAACTAAATGCTGCAGCTATCATGTTGCATTCTGGAAACAGCTACACAGAACTCTTGTAGACTGATCAGTAGTCTAAAATACTTGCTTTGCCCTTGTATTAGCATTTCAGGTTAAAATTCCTGCAGCTGCGTATGGAAGACATGGCAGTAACTGTTAAGTGGCAGCGCTTAAATAGAGCAATAGCAATGAAAAGTAGAACACGAAGGCTTGTTCTTTAAACTGTTCAGCTCATCTTGGTATGGTAATGTCTGCCGCTGACCATTGGAGAAGTAGGAGTTGGTTTGCATGCTGGTTGATTTGACTGATTACGATAGGCAGAGTTGCCCATCCTTGTTCTGTGCGTTTAGCAAGGCAAGTTAATGGTATTTGGTGGACCATGGAAAACAGACCATGGAAATCACCAGTAATGCAACTACTGCTCGGTGGAGTATCTAAGGACAGCTTGAAATAGCCTATGTCACACTCAAAGCAGCAGCTGGTATTAGGAAATTGCAGGAAGCACGTCTTGCCGCACTCTGATTTTGGCCCATGCATTTAAACTGCCTTCTTTTGGTAGCTCCAATGCATTTCCGAAGAGCTGCCTACTCCCTTCCTTCCAACCAACATACGCTAGCGGCTCAGCAAAGCAAGTTTTGGAGACTAAGCACCCATACAACCTACCAGCAAGGATCAAAACAGCCAAGGGACCTTTTGCTTATGTCATTAACTGGTTCTTGTCTACCGAATCCACCACTCATGTCCAAAACAGACATTATACAGTGTCAGCTTGGATTGCTTACAAGTAGTCTTAAAACACCATTGTTTTTGGCAAAATCAGTTTTTGCCACTTTAGATATTATGGGTCATTGTTTGTACCACAATTATCTGAAGAGCTATTTCCCTCTGTTGTGTTCCTGCTTTTCTCTGCAATCAGAACATCACTTTAGTGATAACCTACCAACCAGGTTAAGCCTTCACTGCATCTCTAAATGTTTCTTCCTGATGTTCCTCTTAGCAGGACTTGTTCACTACTTTCCCCGAAGTGCCTGGAGACAGCCTTTGCTAATATCTCATTCCAACTGTTGATTGCACCAACCAGGGTCATGTCGTTACCACCCAAGTTCTCAAGGTCTAGTCAAGCTTGATTCAGAAGTATACAAAGCTCTCTTGCATTACCATTACCAGTTATATTGTTTGCATTTACTGTCACCCCTTATTCTTCCAATCTGTAGTTTAATCCCTATTCTATATGACCCAATTACCTCCAATGTAGAATCCTGACTACTAATGTCCACTACAGAAATCATTAACATTTACCAACCTGCCTACATACGCCACTTGACCACTCACTGTATGCACTGTCCTGGGTAAATTTACCAGCTTGCTATTGCCAGAGGAGAAAGATTTCTCAGGGCAAGAGTGCAGCCAGCTGAGGGAGGACTTAGAGCCCACCAGCATCCTTAAACGGCAGCCCCAGAATGGAGGGAATCAAACGGGGCAATTTTTTTCCTTTGCATTTTGGAGAATTCAGAGGGTGTGGCCAGCATTTCCTCTTTACGATCCCTTCTGAAATAGTCTTACCCTTTCATCCAATAGTCTTACTTCGCGGATGCAGCCCTCAACATGCTATGCAAAACCTGGTGATCCCTCCAACCAAGAGATGTTAGGCACCCCAGCCCTGTTCTGCGCCTGAAACATGGTCCTAAACCTCTCTAATGATGTGGGATTATCTGATCCATCAGGCTTGGTTTCTCTGTTCCTTGCTTGTGTTGACTACTTTCTTACGCATACAATGTCCACCGCAATTTCTAATATGTTGCTGCCCTATCTACGCTCAGTTACTAAATATGTAACAAGATAACTCAATAATTATGCATGAACATTTATAGAGGCCTAATAATTGAGAATGCAGGTTCACGTGAGAATACTCTTAAGAGTTGGTATCACTGGTAGTGAAAACAAAAAGGAAATTTTATTTTCTATCTGTATAAAAAAGGCTACTGATGTCATTCTTTTTATTATTTCTTAGCCGTGGGGATCCCCAGGAGGCTAGCTTCAGGGTAGAGATGATCAACATCACGCCAGCAGGGAAGCAACTGAGGAAGGGCTGACAGTCGTTTTCCTAGGAGTGTCCAAAGCTGGTTTGCTAGAAAAGTATTTCCTTTTTCTGATAAATGGATTCCATCTGACAGGTAACAGCAGAAATCCTAGACCAGAGATTTCACAAAATGTTGTAAATGTGATGACTTTACAGACAGAAACCTAAGCTAAAATATTAATCATCAGTAATCATCATTCAGCTAACCTACCAGTTTTCAAAATAGAACATGATGAGCTTCTAAGTGAGACTTTGCATCCAGTAAGGAAATAAGCATCTTCACTTTGCTACATACACTGCACAATGATATGAAACTCAGAAATCATACCTGGTCATCTTTTTGCATAAGTGTCCATAGATCAATGACATCAGTGCCACATTCTTTGGCTACTTTAACACAAGCCTTTGCATATTCCCCAGTGATGGAATTCAGACGGTTTAATTTTTCACCTATTGAGAATTAGGGGAAAAAATACAACAAACTTAAAAGTTTAGTTCTAGTTTTGCTTTTTGAATAACGCAAACACAAATCACAACTGCATCCACATGATGCAACTCACTACCCTTAGGCTATAACACTGTACAGGTAGTCCTCATTTAGCGACCAGAATTGGAACCAGCAACTCGGTTAAGTGGTTGCTAAGTGAAACGACTGTGTTTAAGATCTTCAGCTTTCCTTTGCTTTACAGGCTTGTGAAGGTCATGTGAGAATTGATTATAGTTACTTTTTCGTGTTGTTAACTGCAAACGGTTGCTAAACAAGGCAGTTGCTAAACAAGAACTACCTATCTAGGGTCGAGGATGAAGAAGTCAGGTGCACAAACAGAATGACAATATAATTTCTTCACAGAGGAGTTCATACAGCTCCAGCCCCATCTAGATGTTCACAAAATTCAATTTTTGGAATTTTAGTTTGGTTTTAGTTCCAGAGTTAATTTTTGCCATTTACATTACTCCCAACCCAATGGTCTGTTGGAAAGAAAGCATATAAAAATCTTAACTGTCTTCCCTCTCCTTCAGCAGGATACCTCTCCAAAAACCTAAAAGTTTGGGACCAAATTTAGTGTAAGAAGAAACGCCACCAAAGGGGAAAGTGGGCTGCTTCCAGCTAGCAGCTGCAGAGAACAAAAACCTGAAAATTTCCCCCAATGCATCCTTCTGGGAGAGGCAGCCAGGTAATGAATTGGAAAGCTGGTGATTGCTCCATTCGAAACCCACCTCCATCCTACTGCAGTCACGTGACCCAGAGCAGTGTGTACTCAGCCCTCCCTCTGCTTCCCAGTGCACATATATACACAAACGCAGAGATGCAACATGAGGACAGAGCTGAAGTACCTACATACAGAAGTAACTCATTACTTTATTACAGAGGAGAAAATAGACCTACCCAATGGCCACTGCTGGTAAAGGGGTTGGAACGGATTCTGGAGCCCATGCTCTGCAAATTCCTCCTTGCTTGCTTGCTGTAAGGAGGACTTGACTTGACTTTTGCATATGGGTTCATAATGGAAGAGACCTTGAGTGTTCCATACATGAATGGAAAATCAAGTTCTGTAACAGCTCTCCAATCCCAAGACTCCTGTCTTGACTGGAAACTGTGGTCAGGGCCACAACTAGGGTCTGTGTCATCCAGGGCAAACATGGATTCCACGCCCATTTTGGCACCCCCTAGCGCTCATTTGGCGCCCCCCCAGAGCAGTGCCTGGGGTACATGCCCCATTTGCCTCCCCCGGTTGCGGCCCTGACTGTGGTGACGACATGATCCAGCAACATCCACACATTTTGCTAACCACTAGACCTGGTACCCATTTTTCTTTTTCCTGGCGAGTGCTATCCAGACAGACAAGATGGAGTGAGTCTGCAGAGATACGCACAGCACTGTACTGCTGCTGGGTACAGAGAGCCCTTCTGTGGACCACAGCACAGGGAGTAAAGTTTACCAATTAGAAGCGAATTTTGCCCCTCATAGCTTCACTGCAGATGGGCTGGAGCTACTGTGTTTTTAAAAAATCAAACATGTTTCTGTACAGTTGCATGCTTTGGTTCTAATTTTAAGATGGAAATAAATAAAACACCCCCACAATCATTATTTTATTTTGCAAAAAGGAGGCTAATAGGACAAACTTGGCAGAGCTGATGGAAAGAGGCTAGGCTAAACATTATATTCCTGGTATTACTTAACTATATAGAAAGAGGGAATGAATCATACAAGGAAGTTTGCCAATACAATTCAAACCAGGAGTAGGAGAATGCCTCACCTTTAGCAACACACTCTTTTTCCCAAGTAGCTTCATGAAGGGGTGGTGGTGTCACTAATATAATGTCCTGTTTGGAAATGTCCACAGAGTTGAGGTAGCATATCATACTTTTCAAATTGTCAGCATACTCATCCAACGGAACGTGCTGTTTGGGATTCTCATCTGTTTAAGGAGATAGTTAACATTCTGGTACAACAGTCATGTGTTCTGCCCATGTTGTGTTTCTTACACAGGCCTTCTCAAGCTGGTGCCTTCCAGTTGTGTTGGGAGGCCCAGGCCACCCAGGCTGAACACACCGAGAAGAAGCCATACTGGGAAAGATGAGCCAGGGGAGTTGAAGTAAAATGGTGTGTGTGTGTGTGTGTGTCAAGCTAAAAGTCCCAATCGGAATATGTCTTCACAGGGCAAACGAAGTGCTAGCTCAGCTATAAAGCAATTAGACACAAGGAACACTTGCCTGGGGTGTTCCTTCTTCCTTGAAAGGCACTCACCCCCTCCCAGTATGGACTTCCTTGAAGGGAAATAAACTGCTAGCTCAGCCATGCAGCCCTTGGACACAAAGAACACTGATTTAGACAGACTGGGAAGCAAGGAAACCTCTTGGTAACATACATTCTAAGCCCCTTTGTTTAAACTCAAGTCAGCCATTGTATTCACCCCATTACCTCAACATTCTGTCCTCACTAACACGCATTTTGCCATAACCCAATCCAGTTGTTGGCTGTGCCAATTAAACATGTAATTTGCGTAAGTCTATAAAGAGGGGCTGTAACCCCTCCCCTCTCTGAACTTGTCTTTGCCTCCGGTGCTGATCAATAAACCAACTTATGCTTCAGTGAAGGTGGTCTCCAGTTTAAACAAATTCAAAACTTCTCCTACAGAGCAGAGTTACTCACGAGAGAACAAAAGATAAGGAACCTAAAAAGATGAATTATTTCAGGTTAACGTATTCTATGTCCAAATCAGCTGTATGGGCAGAATCCACACAATGCCAGCCTCCGACTGTTCCTGGTTTCTCTCTATCTCCCCTCCCCACCCCACCCCATGCTACCTTGTTTTATAGAGGGAAGGCAAGAGTACCTGCACGATCATTTAAAATATGAGCCTGATGAACCCGTAAGCCACATAATTCACCCAGGGCCATAGTCTTCAGCTTGCCCATATTAAGAGCAGCAGCAGTGGTGCAATTCAAGCAGCTAAAGAAACTGCACCTTTAAATCACAATAAAAGTTGCTTATTTTATTCCAGATCCGATGCCCGTACATTGAACTGAATGCACCACAAGACACTCAGTGAGATGTTCTGTAAGTCAGGCCATATCTTCAACCATGGAAAAGAGTAAAAGCAGAACTGGCCCGCTAAAGCCATCATTTGACTCCCGCCTGCTTGTTGGAGTGCCCTTCCTCATCCCAACCCTCTGTCTGGAGGTGGGTGGTGGAGCAGAAGAAGGACGTTGCACTGCTGGCTCTTCTTTAGCAAGGCTCGCCCGGCTTCTCCCCTGGGGTTTTCTCAGCGCCAGGGGAAACCCTTCTTCTCTTCTCTGGCTTTTAGCTTCTCAATTCCAGATGTGCTTTTTGGGGAGAGGGGGGCTAACTTGTGCTTGTCTTTTTGTGTCACTGACTCGCTTGTAATCCACCACCAAATGTGACATTTACATCTTTGAAGTAAAAAAAATGAGTTTCTTTTAAAGAAGCAAAAGGAGGTTTCTGGACCGACGTGTGAAGACCTTAACATATCTGAAACAACACACTGTGCAACTCCAGCCTAACGAAACATCAGTTAGAAGACTGGGCTGGGGGAGTAGGAAGAAGAATCAAAATATACTATACCTTTCAAAGCACTGTCATTTGCTCCAAAGAAGACAGTTACTGCCATGATGTTTCTAGCATTGGAGTCTTTGGTGATTAATCTTGGAAGAACCATTTTACCCCACCTTGTATTGTAGCCAGAGAGTCCACGGTTCAAGACATCGCATCTTCTAAAATGAGCATATACATAAAATGAATGTGTGTGTGTGTCTGTGATTATGTAGTAAATCTACATATTGAAATGGTAAAGATTGGCCAGGGAATTATTCAGCAATATATTCTATACAGGTTACTCAGAATTAAGTCCCAAAGAGTTCACTGAGACATACTAGCAGTTAAGTGGGCTTAGCATGAATTTGACTTTCTTTTCCTCTCCTCCCCATAATGTGCTATATTCCATGATGAAAAGAAGCATTTCATATCTTTCAATATGTTTCTACACAGAATTCTTACATATTTTCTCATTTGCCAAACCTTATTTGCAATACAGAACAATCACTGTTTACATTTGCAATCAATGTTTCCAGTATGTTTCCAAATTAAAGAGGAAAAAATTGTTTTTGACAATAAGCTAGGGAACAAAGGCAATTCTCTTCAAAACCAGACTGGCAGGCCTTCTTTGCCTGTCATTGTGGTTCTCTCCCTGCAAATTTGGAACATCCTATATAGGAAAGTGCAGTGCTTCAGCTTTGAAGCCAAAAGGGTGCTTTGGAGCACATGTGGATACCCTGTCAATGTCTTCTTAACTCAAATGCCTATCTTCCTGGGATCACACAGCTACCAGGCACCAACAGGAGCGGCTGCATGCCCACCCCTGCTCCAAAGCACTTTTTACATTTCTGCACATCCCAGATTCTATAGCTGAAGGAAGTATGGACAGAAGTGCCCTATTCCTTCACATATAAACATACCCATATTAAAAATGTGGTTCTTGTTTAGATGATTCCTGCAGAATGGCCAGCAGAGAAAAGGGTGGGAAGTCTAACTGCAGAGATGACTACATGAAGAATCACAGTGACAGGTGAGCAACCTGTTCTTCAGTCTCTCTGCATTACACTCATTATATGAGTGGGTAGCAAGCTTCTCTACTTGGAGAGGCAGGAAAGAAGAATGGCATGGCTTCCTGGACAAAGGTGGCCTCTGCTCTTGCTTATGTGTTAACAACGTCAGCCAATCAAAAGTGGATGGCACTGACCAGGCTGAAGCATTCCTCATAGAAGTCCTGAGATTGCAGCAAACGCACCCATACATTTTTTGGCTAATTCACAACATAAGCTCAGAGAAGCTCCCCCACCCCACCCCCATTGCAAGTATCAAGGGAGAGACAGGGAAATTCAGTCTCAGACCTTCATAGCAGTCGCTGGCTTATGAAAAGATGCCGTTCTTATACGTATAAAGAGTGATCCAGGCAATGGAGACTTTGAGTGGTGTGGGTGTAGTAGTAATAATGATTCTAGTTCAAACGAAAATACTAAATAATTTTTAGAAGGAAAGGCAATGTTTGTGTGAAGCATAATCTTGTAGTGAGGTGCAGTGGATCTATCCACAAACTGCAGAGGTCACTGTTGGGTTGATATAAGGGCAACCAAAACTACCACACTGGGGATCAGTGCCCAGGGCCTATATATCATTAAAGATTCAAAGAGTCCGAACTACAGTTTAGAGGTCAAGTAGAGCTTTTAGAAATTGCTTAAAAATTGGTGGGGGGACACAATAAGGAGGCAATAAGGAAGATGACCTTGAGGGAAATATGCAGGAACTGTTGCCTAGGCAAAAGGGGTTGAAGCACTTTTTAAGTCCAGAGGAATGAGATAACATTCAGAAGTGGATTAGGCAGGAACCTCCCTTTCACTGAACTATAAGGAGGAGAAGGAGGTACAGCACAATCAGACTTCCACAATTCTGTTGTTATAGCCAATGTCAATGAAAGTAGATTTTGCCCTCCCATGGAGTTGATTTCCTGGTCTACCTGGTGGGGCTGCCAATTCATCAACAATAAAATGGGATGTCAAAGGAGATATCAAACAAACTTGGATTAACAAAAAAAGTGAGAAGTCTACCATTTACAAAAATAGAAATATTAATTTCACTAGTTCCTTAGTGATCTCTTATGATTTCCTATGTGCCAGATGAGAACACCACCAAAGATGTAACCTTGAGAGATCTATCATCTGAATATTCTGGCAGTATGTTTCTTCTCAATGTGACGAAAGAACTGAAAAGATGGGAGGTAAAACCAATAAATAAATAGTGTCAATATCTCTTACCTAACTAATCTATTAGCAAGTGATGCTCCCCATCCCTTATCTTGGAAGGAAAACTAGAAGAGAGAAAGACAATTAACAATTTAACAATGTAAATGCATAGATCCAAATCCTTACAGTTCAGCCTAGTGTCTCCTACATTATTGTATACAGTGTTGAAGCATCATCACACAGTGATCCACTGTTATCAATCACAGGACCAAATTTAGGGCTACCAGTTCTGAGTTGCAAAAGCCCCAGTCACTAGATGGCAGCAAAAAGGCACAGAAAACTCTTTTCTGTCATATAGGAGTTGTTCAGCATTTGACAGCCTGTATCTGGTAGCCCTAATTTCTCTGCTAATAAAGGCCAATCTCGCCTACCTCAAACAACCTAATGGATTTATTTGGAAGAATGACAAATATTTGCAAGGCAGAATAGGCGGTTTACTGATTATACTTTAAAATAGGACTGGAAAACCGCCATCCTCCAGCCTTAATGCACCGCCAGGGTTCCCAACCCAGAATCTAGGACCACAAACAAAGCCCCTTGTCTATTCAGACACCTCCATCCTCTATTCGCAGGAAGGCTGGAAGTGATCACCTCCATCCTCCATTTGAGCAGGAAGTTTGGGACCTTCTTTCCTAAAGTCCACATGCAAGGAGTGCTGGCCAGGAGGTGGGGGAGAACTTGGCCCTTGGATCAATTCTTCACCTTTGCCTTTGAGATAGGATTAGATGTCAGTGCTTTCATTTGAAATATTGCTGGGTGTGCATGTAAGTAAAATTATATTCTTATACTGTATAAACATGCAGTGTATCTGATCAAGGGGGCTGGTTGGCATCCTTCAGTACCAGGTTCTTCTAGACCATTTGGAAATAATTTGTAGCCAAAATAAAGAGGATAAAACATATATGTGCATATTAAGGTTTTCTGCAATTAAAGACTATCTACAAATGTTTTGAATGAATGAAATGCAACGTGTAAATGAAGTAATTTATGAATGGATATGTCAAATATCCTTTCTCATATTCCATTATGACTGTGAAATACTGGTGGGGGTGGACAGGCCCTGTCATATGTCATGGATCGTTATGAACAACTTCTGTTTTAGGGGCAAAGCAGAACCACAGGGTGGACTGAAAGTCCAGGCTGGAATCCTGCAGGAAGAGATATTCTTTTACTTGTTTTCACATTCCAAGGACTATTTTATGGTGGGTCAAAAAATTATCCATCTTGAGATTTCAGGTTAAGCATGACCAGGACCTCAACTAGGGCCTGTATCACGCAGGGCAAACATGGATTCCGAGCCCATTTTGGCGCCCCCCAGCGCTCATTTTGGCGCCCCCCCCAGCGCGGCACCCTGGGCACATGTCCCACTTGCCCCCTCCCCCCCCAGTTGCAGCCCTGAGCATAAGTGACCATTTTGACCTTCCCAACTATTTCAGCAAAATTACTGATGTTCCTGGCTGTAATTTCAATTACTGTATGCTGCTTTGGTGATTACTGTGGCTTGTTAAGAGAGGGGAAGCCAACTTACAAAATTCTTCTCCAATCTCCAAAATTCTTCTCCCTAATTTTTAAGTTATCTCAAAACAATCACCTCCATTTCCTCCTACATCTCTGGCATCTTCCTCTTTCCCGGTATTATTAGCTTGGCTACAGGCCTGGCAACCGGTTGTGGCTACATTGGACCAGCAGCTCAAACTGGAAGCCGTGGTCTGCCCAGACTGATCTAACCTTGCAGATTAAATCCTAAAGCTGCGTAGAAAATCCAGTTCACGTCCGCAAAGGAGGCTTTTTCCTCCCGCCTCTTTGTGCACCTCAAAGGAAAGCTCCGCCTGATGAATTTCTACCTTCCAGCAGCTCGAATCTGCAGGCGATCGGGAGGCGGCCTCTGTCTCGAGGTGGGGTTGAGGAAAAAGTAAGAGGAAAAGGACGAGAACGACCAAGATCTGGGAAAATGAATCGGAGGACGGGGGGAGAAGGGGCGCAGTGCCTCTGGGTGAGGGTCTAGCAGCGTCTGTTTGGGGCCATGCCCTCCCCCCGCGGTACCTCGGTGATGGAGTCTCCGAAAAGAACGATCCGGGGCAGCGGAAGGAGCCCCCGGGCAGCAGCCGCTTCCGACAAAGCCATGGCTTCGGTTGCAGGAACTGCAGGCGGAGCGCCTCCAACGGGCTTGTGTGTTTGTGTGTAGCGTGTGAGAGTGTGCAAGGGGGAGTGGCAGCTATGCCTGTGCTTGCGGCCTGTGCGCCCGCCCTTTGTCTAAAAAAGCTGCGGGACTTTCAGCGGGGACGTTTCGTGACCCCGAGCCGGGATTTCGTGTCCTCCGTCCGATTTGTCGCTCTCCGCACTCGGAGGCGAAAAGCGATGAAACAAAAATGGACTTGATCTTCAAGGACTAATCGGAGAGGCCCGATCTGTTTCCGGGACCTGTTCTGCCCAGCAGCCAGACCCTTTTCCTTTTTTCGGGTAGGCAGCCTCGCACCCTGGCAAAGTTTAGAAGGTGTTACCAACAGACCTAGACAAAAGTGAACTCTTTGTTCCCGGGCCCTGAACAGCCCTGATTCAGACAAGTGAAGAGGCCGGCGGAGAGGCACCACTTTCATTTTTGCCGGCATGAGGCGGTGAAACTTGAAAGGGATAATATAAGCAGCCCAGTCATAACGTTTAACACACCACTCAAGTTCATGTGGAAGATCCTGCAGACAAGGAAATCTCTTGTTCCCAGCCAGATCACTGCGGGTCCTCTGGAGGGCCTTTGGCTCATGCCTCCACACCCTTTCCCAAACATCCAGGGCTCACAAGGGTGATGCTGTTTTTTAGAAACCTCTTTCTTTGAGAGAAGGGTCTGGGGGCCAGGCTTCTCCCTTCCTCTCATTAAAGAGGGAGGGAATCGCCTACCCCAGCCAATAAATGAAGCAGCACAGCAATTTAAAAAAACTATCTATTTTGAACATTTTTCCTTTTTTATTTTTGTGCCAAGGGAAAAAAGTACCAATACAAATTTAAAGGAATATAAAACATAGATGATGCAAATAAATAAAAACCCAATATAAACAATAAAATACAGGCAGTAACAAATCCTAAATATCATATAGCTAATATATTCTCGTACCTCCTTAAAAGTTTACAATACTGTAAGACATAAGCATAAAACCTTCCCCATCCAAATATCTGAACCAAAATTCAGATTCCCATGTGTTTCCAGTCCCAGGTCCATTTGAGTCCTTTCTGCAGGAAAAAGGATAAAGGGCAAAAGTTGGATCCATGAAATCAAACATGAATTCTGCTGATTTCATGTGATTTACAAATAACTCAACTGAAAGCACCATCATATAATAGGCTGTAGTGGTTTTACAATATGATAGGCATCAGGCTAGAAACTGGGAGACCGTGAGTTCTAGTCCTGCCTTAGGCACAAAGCCAGCTGGGTGACCTTGGGCCAGTCACCCTCTCTAGCCCTAGGAAAGAGGCAGTGGCAAACCACTTCTGAAAAACCTTGCCAAGAAGACTGCAGGGACTTCTCCAGGCAGTCTCCAAAAACTGGACACGACTGAAGGGATTAAAAAAAAATTGTCCCAAACATTCAATACATTGCTTAATACTAGATAGTCTCTTGACAATTACTTCTGTGTATATCTACCTAGATATAGCTATGCAGTCCCTGTAGAAGGTCCGCCCCCTTCTATTAAAAAGATAGAGCCATAAGGAAATATAATTAATTCTGAAATCCATGTTAGACATGATAGTACAATTTGAAATTTAGACCCACTAGGCCACCTTGTTCTTTTGAATCTTGCAAGTCCTTGAATTTAATCCCTGGCCTTTTATTAGACTATATATAATTCATTACTTGTCTGTGCCAGCTGTTTAATACCTCATTCTCAATAGAAACTGGAATCATTTGAAGTAGAAAGTTAGTCTTGATGCAGCACAACAAAAAATTACAATTTTTTGTAATTCCAAAAGAATGAGTTAACCATGAAGCTTCCTTCCCACTGGAGGAGGCAAAATCAAGGGGCATTTAGAGGTCTGGCAGGGGCATCTACAGGGTGGGGGGACACAAATGTAAAAAATGGATGAGGCTTCGATCATGCTATTGCAATCACCTTTTCATTTTTAAAAAAGTTTGTATCGAAATTAAAAAAAAAAAGACAATACAAACTAAACTCAGGGAAAGAGAATAGAAAGTGCAAGAGAAAAGAAAAAAAAGAAAAGTATTTGAAGAAGTGACTTCTGATCTTCAACACAAATACAGACAAGTAATTCTTCACACCCTATAAGGTTACATGCAAGTATCTCTTCTTCCCATCACCCATCCCTTATCCATATGGAAAGCCATAAAGCGTTAATCTATCAGTCCTGGTACCAGCAAAAAGTCCACAAGGGTTCCCAGAATTTAATAGAAACATGTCGTAGTTTAACCTCGGTCAAACAAACCAACTTTGTACTCCTTCCTTTTGTTTCTAGCAATCTTGATCGTTAAGTCATTCAGATGTTGTGGGATTTTCTCTTCAGTTTTTCTTTTTCCCATCTCAAAGGCTTCTTCAGGCTTTAGGAAACCTCTTTTGTAAAACCAGTAAGTAGGTCATTATGTAGCTTATTCTTTTCCCTTGTCATTTGTATTTCCACTTTAACTGTTACCTCTGTTTTATAATCCACATTTTTTTTATCTTCCAGTATTTCAACAATTTCTTTATATTCTAATATTTCTGCATCGGATGAGGTTTGTTTCAGCTCTTTATCCTGTAAATCTTCCAGGGTATTCTCTTTCACATCTGTCATTTCTTCTTTAACATCTTTTGGACATAGTCTATCCATAGAAGCAGACATCTTTGCTGACACTGTACGTGTTTCTGTCCCCATTCTTCAAATATTTCCTGAAATATTTAAAATGTCATACCATTTTCTGTCATTTTGTCTCAGTGCTGACCAAAGACAAAAAGCAAACCTGTCTTTTTTCTTTTTCCTTTTATACCTGGAATCTTTAGTCCCCTCTGGTGCCCAATTTCTGAAATCATAAAGTCTCGAATTTCTGTTTTGACTCAAGGTAGACTAAACAATTTAGTTCCCATGAAGGTGCTGTTTATTTTTAAAATTATTTCCAAAATCTTATAGCAAAAAATATTCCAATTCATCTTGTCCCTTAATTCATTTATAACTTTCTTGGTTAAAGTCTTATTTAGCTTTGTGCCATTTATTTCAAATTCTTTAAATCTTGATAATTTTTTTTATTCTGGAATGAAGGTAAATTCACCAGGTGGCTTTGCAAACTTGTCATTTTGAAGATCTCTAATAGTCTTAAGATAAATAGGTAATTTCTGAAAGTGATTAGAAAGTGAGGTTAGCGAACCCAGTGTCCTTTAAAAGGCTCTGCTGTGGGTGAGAGCATGATGGCTTCCCTTTGTCTCCTGATGCTCAATTGTGCGGGAAACTGCTATCCTGCTGTCTCCTCATGAGCAGCAGCCTTCCAGAGCACAAGAGGGCAATCTCTCCTCCTCTCCTTATCTGGAGAGATTCCATGGGACTGGTGTACTTGCTAGTCCATCAGTCGTGGCCACGACACCATCTCTGCTTATTTGGAGACGTGCTAGCTCACCATTCCTTACCTGTAAGTCACCTTTTCATTTTTTTGACCCTCACCTGAAGATATCCCTATAGCCTGGCACATCTAAGGACAGGTTCAGGTCACCATACTGCTAAACCCCCAAACCAGACTTACAGAACCCTTGATTAATTTTCTGAACTCCAAATACCAGAGCAAGTTATATTCTCTAGAGTATCAATATGTATCTGTGATCACTGAAGTTTTGTATATTACTGCAAATCAACCCAAGATACAACTCTTATGTGCTTGTGCATACATGCACATATGTTCCAGACATAGATAATATTCTTTTTCAACTCTAGTACTTGTACTGCAACTTCTGTGAATTCTAGTGTATTGCAATATCAGGTTGTATTAATGCATATAAGTAAACATGAGAAGTTCCAAACATCAAAGGAGTTCTCTTTAGAATACTACTGATTCTTCTGGTAACACAAATCTAATAATAAAAATACACTGAAACATTTTTTTAAAAAAAGACAACACTTTTTTAATGTTAGTTTATGCATTTTAACACAGTAGCCCATTTTTGCCTATGAGCCAAGAGAAATGAGTTCTTTCTATAATACATTTTTTAATTGTAGACACAAACAGCAATTGTTTTGGTCTGCCCACTTGGGGGCAAAATTATTTTAATGAAGAATATTTTTAAAAAGTATAAAGTCATTAGAGGACCCTTATGTCCCTCAGTATATACAATATCTATTAGTTCATTGTATAGGAGTGATAGCATCATAAAGTCGCTGTGCAGCCAGCTCCACCATTTCCCGAAGAGTTTCATCATCATCTTCACATCCTGGTTCATGATCAACAGTCTAAAAGGGAACAGAACAGAAGCAACCTGAAATGGCCTTCATACGCAAGTTCCACAAGCCTCTTTACTACCCCCATGCCTATAACTGTGCTTGGGAATGCAGGGCCCCCCGGCACCATGGCAGCCCTGGACACATCCCTTGATTTCCAGAGAAAAATGTTCCTTATGATGGTGGCTGCACACAAGGTGTAATACAGAAAGATAAACTATATGTTGGGGGGTGGGATTTGAGTGTTGGCAATATGGGTGTATGACTCTTCTGAGAGCTGCTGATAAGTATTTTGCCAACACATCATTCTGGGGGGGAAAAAAAATTAAAAGTGAGCTTGAAGAGGCTAGAGACTTTGGTTTAGAACATTACAGCGTGTAGAACTCAGGTGAAGAATTTAAGATAGTGTTGTCACGGGCAAAACAAACCTTTTGGATCAAACAGACAACTGGGAGCATATTCACTGGTCACTAAGCATATTTTTGAATGGAGAGGTTTTTTTTAATCTTCAAATGGATAGAATCTTGCTTTTTGTATTCTTTCAGGTAAATGAGGTATGCCTTAGTTGGATGGTACACAGTATTAAAAAAGGCACTTCACAAAATGTATTGGCACGAGCAAACCATCCCTCCCAAAATGCCAAGGTAGCCACAATCCCCAAAGGCTCGGCATGGCAGCACAAGAGCTTTCCCAGTGCATCGGCGGCAGCATCTCCACCTGCGGAAGCCTTGTCTGCTGGGCGTTCATGCATGCCGACGAGCTGTGGAACCCAGGAAGCTGCCAGGCCCAGCCTTCCGGAGGACGCAGGAGAGCAGATCTTAGTTCACTCCAACAGCTCACGCACCCTTTCGGAGTCCTTTACTGTAAGCTGTCTCAAGAATTTTGGTTGTGAGATGGGGAGTACAGAAATAATGTTGCAGATGCTGAACTGAATAACTGATACTGTAATGGGGATCACTGGCGAAGAAGGAGGGGGCCCTCTCCAGGGGGAGAAACGCACGTGCAGTGTGGAAAGCCTTGGGCTCCCAGCCAAGAAGATCAGAAAAGAAACCCCTTAGTGTTCTGGGGTTTTTCCGTTAGAGTTTGGTAATTTGGTTTCAGTTTGGCAGGATTCTGTCTATAGGGTAGGACAATAAATACTAGAGCTCAATTTCTGGCTCAGCGTGGTTCTTTGCCCTATTCCCTGACAGATATGCTGTAATCATTCAGCTCTTAGGAACTCAACGCAGGCTGGCATGGTCAGGATGCTGTAACATTCAGTAACATGAATATTTCTATCAGACTGAAACAGATCTCAAGTGCTTGTGGTGAAGCATCAATTATTGTAATCCTTCAATGTATTCAACTTACCAACAATTTTTCCTAATTTTCTCTTAATTTTTTAAAATAAAATTTTCCTAGGCTTTTTCTAAAGCTTTAAAGCTTTAACTGGAGAATTTTTGATACTTATAAACACCTTACAACATTCTCTACTATTGCATCTGATTTCATAGTAACTTCCAGCAACTTCTAACTCTCCTAAATGATTACCAAATATTGAAATGCTCTAATTAAATTATTTAGCTGTATATACCCGTGTATCCAATGAGAGGTTTGCTGTTTTTCCATCCACAGTGATGCTGAGCACATTATCTTTCTTTGCACTTACACAGTCTTCTCCAAATACGTCCCTGCAAACAAAAGGCTAAATGTTAGAAATATAAACATTCACTGCTGCTGTTTTACATTTAGAACAGTCTGCTTAAGGAAACTAACACTCTAGTCCTGCGAACGCTTCCTCAAAAGAAAGTCCCATCTGGTTCAATGAGACACTGCTTCCAACAGAATTTTAGGGAGAAAAACCCAGTTTTAGAATGATTTTTGTAGCCAAAGGTAGATTTAAAATTTTTTTTAAAAAGAATTCAGTTCCACCATCCAGTTGGTAGTTTGACTATGAAGAATTTAGGAAACCTTCTTGCCCTGTGATTTTTGATAACAGTAAGACACTACCTTATTTTATACTCCAGGGTAAAAATCAAGGATTAGATTTGTTACATAAATGAAACCAGTTGTAGAGGCATGTAGCACTGACCTTGAGAAGGAGGTGGGAGAAGGAAAATGGATACTCAGCCCTGAGAAAGTAGGAAGCATGAGAAAGAGACTCAGGGACTTCCGGTGGGGACAATGGCGGCTTGAGCTGGTTTTTTCCACTGTCTGCAGACTGACCTGTCAGAGTGGCTTTTTTCTTGGGCTCAGGCAGGCTTCCTTGGAGCCCAGAAGCGTTCTCCAGATTAAGGAGAACCCCAGGAATCACCCCATGTGTTCTACAGACGGCTGGTCACAGCCAGAAGACCGCAAAACAGCATTTTGCGATAGACTGGTAAGCGATCAGCTGGGAGGTGGGGCCGTCATCTTCTTCCCAAGCTGCTCTGAAGCCAAAATGGACCTTAAAGCTGCCCACCCCATTTCTACAGCAGTTTTTTTGTTTGAATTTTACCAAAGAGAGGCTTTCTACAACAAAGAAATGCAGAATCTCTTGGTGACTCTCATTATTTTTGAAAATTATTAACTTGGTAATTTGGCTTTTTATATATAATTTGTTAAATTGAGATTTAAAGAATTTTGTTTTTTATTGCTTTTTTATTAAAGTGATTTTTGAGGAATATAAAAATTTCTCTTCTTTGCTGAATCTGTGGATTAGAGTTCTGATCTATTTGCTTTCACTTTCCCACGGAAATGCTGTTTGTTATTATTTTTATTTTCCTGACATAAAAATGCTGGAGAGAGTGTTCAGTTACAGCGTTAATGACTTTACCTTCCCGAGGCTCTAGAGGGCACCATAAATCTATCTTACTGTTAAGAAATATGGAGGAAATTAATATGATATTTAAAGATCTCTACAATGCTGTTATTCCGGTCTTGGAGCATTTCTCAGAATTTGTGGAGTCCAAATTGTCACAAGAATCAAGAGAAACTGATAAAGCTGAAAACTACCTTAAGAGTAAAGTGGTTTCTCCAAAGAAAAAGATGAGAATTGGTGACTTACGTTCAAATAGTCAAAGGAAAATTGAGTTGTTGAAAGTTGAAGATAAAAAGACAGTGTTGACACCACACCATGATCAAGAAAGAGAATTAAACTCTAGAGGCTGGAAGATTTTGGACAAATATTGGGGCTTTTTAAAACAGGTTGCAGAATTTGAAATTGACAAGAAGAAAGCTCTGTATATATAATACTGAGACATGTAAATACCTTGGTTTACTTTGAAGTGGGATAATTGTCTAAATGTGTTTATCAGGATGGTTTCTTAAAGGTTTGGATAAATGGTTATGCTGTTTTGAAAATTCCTACATCTTTGGTAAATGCCTAGATTGTTGTTTAAATGTGGTTATCAGGACGGTAAAAAGGATTTAGATAAATGTTTACGCTGTTTGGATAATTTTTATATTTTTGGTTAATGTTAGTTTAGTTGGCAGATAGGAGCAAATTATAGTGAAGAAGGGTAGTGTTTGTTACTATATTAGGTTCCAAATTATGTTTGAAGGGTTTTATATGTTTTTTTTAAATTGGGAGGGTAATTTTGTTTTAGAAGGAAATGTAATAATGAGAATTTAAATGCTTTATAGAAATAATGTTTACTATAATATGAATTGGAGTAAGAGATTGATACTGATTTATGTATATCTTCGTTACAGAAAGTCGGAAGTCACTTTGTAGTAGTTTGTTTTGTGTTTTTTCACACCTTTTTAGTTCTGTTTCTTTTTCCTTGTAGGCGTCTTTGTTTCAATCTTTTTAGTTTTTATGTATATTTTGAAAATGCTTTAATAAAGTTTTCTTTTAAAAAAAGACTGACTCAGAACAGCTCTGCCTTGACCTTCCTATCCTTAAAAAAGGGGGCAGTGAAGGTTTTGGAGAGGCTTTCAAGATCCTATACCCTACCCGTATTATACCCTACAACAATGAAGTAGCATTCCCCAGAATCCCTGTGGTGTCTGTTTCTTGACCTGGTCTCAGAGTGCTGTCTGCTAGAAAGTAAGCTAATAATACAGACTTTAGGCAGTTTAACCTGAGAGCCCAAATTTGCATTTTACATTGTGTAACAAATGCAGCATAAGCAACTAACACTACCTTGAGTAGGTCTATGCAAAGCTCCAGAAGAATGCTTTGCTTTGAGATAGCTTTGGACAAAGCACACGCTTTATGTTCCTTCTCTTTCCTCTGCACCGGAGCCTCTTTTAGTCCTCTTGATGCTTGCACTAAGGGAGAGAGCTGGGAAGAGCTCTGGCAGTGCTGCCAAGGGAGTTTCCAGACAAGGGAGCTCCAGAGTGGACTGTGAAGAGTTCCACAGGGTACACCAAGGCGGCTGAGAGACTCCTAGGTAAACACCGAAGTTGGGAGATTCCAGTGCAGGCTGAGAATCCATAGTGTATCCTGAGCCTTCTCTGACAGCCCTAGACCAAAGGGATTTGAGCTCACACAAAATGCATTGTTTAAGGAAACTGGGTGGTTGTTCACTTCGATGAAGCAAATCAGGTTGTCTCCCTGTCTTGAATAGTTTAAAGTATACTTATGTCAGGTCCCATAGGCCTAACATTGACCAATTCATTGGAACCAATTCTAATGATAGGGCAGAGCCTGAAGTAATAGCACATTTGTTTATTTATTGAGGATAATTCTGGGTGTTACTGTAAACCAGGGTGCGCAGTCTATGATTCTTTGCTTAATTTAAGTGCACAATCATAACTTACTGAAGCATAATTTCCATTTTTTTGTGATAATCTTCTATTTCTTCTCTTCTTGGAATTTTACGCATCATAGCTGAAAGACATAAATTGAGAGCATTATAATATAATGGCTAATTACGCATTTTTCCCAAGTGAAGTAGGTGTGCAAGACAGCCAGAGTAACTTCCAAAGCAAACTCCTGAAAGATTTGCACAATCCTCTTATACATAAAAAGAAAGATGTTGGCATACATCCAAGTTCCTTGAAGTACACATGATTTCCCTCACAAAATTCTTTAAGTTAAATTGTGCTTGAGTCAGATAATTCTGCAAAAATTTGATCTTCAGTTACAGACAAGCATAATAATTTCATATATTTGATAAGCTGCAGAGATACAATACGCCCTTGATTTAATTGACTGGTAAGGAGGAAGAGATGACTTTTAAAGCCAAGTGCCAGTTAAAGGTTGAATGGGATTTTTTGAGCCCAAAAACATACTTGTACACAAGCAAATCAATTTTACTGATAATAGTGAATATTACTTTGAGGGGCAGCAGCAACCATTGTCTGGACTCCTTCACCAGATAATGGAGTCTGTGGTATGAAATGCTGGGGAACAGTCCATTACTGCCTGAGATTTGACCCAGCAGATTTTGTCCATTAAATCCAAAGTCTGCCAAATCAAGGGTTTGTTGTATCTTGTGATATTCAGAAGCTAAGCAGAGTCAGTAGTTGAACGGGAGACTTCCAAGGAATATCAGGGGTGTAGCCTAGAGCGGGAGCCAAATAAAAATCTGGGAAGAAAGTAAATCACTTTCCTAATTGCTGCCAAAAAATTATATGGACATGTGAAAGAAGACACTGGGAACTGAGTTTAACATGAGGGAAACTTTTACCTGTATTAAGAGATCTATTTCTAACGAAAATGAATTGAGGCTGAGCTAACCAGGTTAACTAACGTTGGATAAACTGTTAACACCATCTCCTTCACTGACAGCTATACTTGGAATGTTCTACTTTAGTCTCAATTACATTAATTTTAAACTGTGCATAGTAGACCGTGTCACTGGAACCTGGGGTGAGAAGCACTGTCCTATGGACTAGCAATTGCCTTGGATCCCTACACAACAACACATACACTTTTGTCTATACTTTCCAATTAAATTAAAAAAGTGAATACCTTTGTGAACTTTGGGATTTGATTGGATTTCTAGTATCACTGTTGTTACAGTGTCTGCATACATATCATTGGCAGGATTTGCTACCCACTGAAGGAAAAAAAGTAAACAAAGATTGTTTAAATCAAACCAGACTCTGTCAAATTAACTTCTCAGATACTGTAAGAAAACCGCCAATCAGTCCTTACTTCAAGTACCACCATGCCTGGTTCTTGGACCACAGTAATATTTTTAAAAACCTTCAAGGCTGGCTTATCTTGGACTTCTATTTCTTTTATGTCACCTTAAAAATATAAGCACAACAGCAAAATTACAACAAAATTTGTCATGTAACATACACAAACACACACATTCCACTAAATTCTAGTTCAAGAGTTATTGGGACTGCTGGCTACTGTTTTCTTCTATTGTACACATCAAACATTCCTAGTGTAATGATTGCCTATTCCAATAAAAGGAGTCTCATCAGTAGTTACTAGAGAAAACTAATTTATTGAATGGATAGTATGCAAAGTACGAAGAAAGCTGAGAATGAGCAAAAGCGCGCCAAATGCAAACTTAAAAAGCCTTGCTCCTGTTGCGAACCCTCCCCTCAGGCTAGCATAGCAACCACCCCCCCAGATGCTAGCAACCGTTAGAATCGGCCTGAGAAAGTAACCTTGAACAGCAGAGATAACCCAAACATACATTCCAGAAGATCACAAGTCAGCACAAAGGAAATTTACCAGCGTGGCCAGGCAGGCACGCAACTGCAGATATGACATGTGAAACGTTACGAGGAACCATAAACATCGGAACGGGAACATGACACCTAGGAGTACTCTTGCATGGGCAAATAATGACCAGATTCATGAAGCCATGGCTTTTTTAACCATAGTTTACTGAATAAATGCTGTTAGGCTTGCACATATTAAGTTGTAAATGATAGTATACAAACCATAATACTTGGATTGTAGCAAGATACTAAACCAAAATCAGGCACGTTGTGTTCTGGCTTAGCAGATGTGTACACACTGGATGTGTGAATCAGGTACTTGTAGAAAGTAAAAACTTTGAACCATTTTAATTTCATGCTCTATCATCTTAATTATTTGAAAACAGATCCAGCCAGTCAAAATTCTTACCCTGATGGAACTATCAGTTTGCAAAACCACCATTGCTGTAATGGCTTTGGAGTCACAATGAATTCTATGACGCACTGCAGAACCAATCCCAAGGTTGCCAGCAACCAGATTTTCTAGTTGTGCTCCAGAGAGAAACAGCATTGAACAAATTGTCCTTTCACTGTCTTGCTCACCCTTCCTAATCAAAAAATCTCCAATGAGATTCTGAAAGTACCCCAATATCTGAGAATCTTTAATGCTTGTGGAAAAGCAGCTTATTTTGCTCTGATCTTCTTATCCTATGAAATATTCATCATTCCTCTCCCTTTACATTTATTCATTCAAATGTTAACACCATATTGCATCTTATACAATTTGGTAATCAGGGGAGAAGCAGGGGAAAAAGAAGCTTTTTAAAAAAAATTATGTCTGAAGTATCTCATCTACATACCTGTTAATTTCTGCAGATGGTAATAAAGCAGACTGAAAGTGCCTGTGTATGGAACAGCTTGTGTCTGTGTCACAGTGCTCATGGCAAGATCAGTATAATCTTGAATAATTTTAAAAGAAAAAGACAATACTTAGTATATGCCGCAGCCTGGGCCCTACATTATTCCTCAGTTTATCTAAGAGCGTGATGTGAATTTTGCTAGCTCCTTTCCAGATTTATATTGCTTAGAAGGGTCCATCATATCACTACAAAGCAGCTGCTTTAAGAGAACACAGACATGGCAGACTTCGGGTGAGTTTCAGATTGCAACTTGCAGAGCAGTCTTGAAGGGCACACCTTGACTGAAATGAAGCATCTCTTCTTCAAGGCTTTGCACAGGCCTAGTTTCTAGACTCTTGCAACTTTTTTCAAAGAACTGTTTTAGTCTTAATTTATATTACAGTAAATATTTTAGTTTGGAATTTTTCTTCATTTAAAACCAATATTCTACATTTTAATTTATGATATGAAATTGTTGTCATCACTGAATATTCACAATCCAAGCTGAGGAATACGAATTTAGAATAAGGAGCATTCATTTGGCTTATAAACAAAAATATGAACTATTAGATATTCCGGGGGGTGGGGGGGAATAACTTTTACTTACTGGACAGGTCACAAGGAGAAAGGATATGGTAGTTAAAGTTTCTTTTAACTAGTATTCCTGAAACTCGCTGCCCCTGTTCTGGTTTCTTATCAGCTAGAGAACCCATAACCTAAGAAAAAGTAGAAAATTGAGACTGATAGGAGATTACAGAAAGGTGAATCAAATATATAACCTCAATTTAAACAACTGAAGATAGTATTCTACCTGCATGCTTCTGTCCATATATAAACATCTGTAGGTAAATGTATCGAATAACTTTTAACTGTGATGCTAGTGAAGTATACAACATCCTTCAAGTTCTTCCATTTTTCTGACTGATAAAAAGGATGTTTTGCTAAGAATCCCAGGTGCCAGTTCTATACTTTATCACAGATTTGTCCCTGTTTCAGAAATAGTGTCTCTCTCAAACTTCTCTGTTTCTGTATTAACAGGCCAAATATGCCCGTGTAGCCAGTAGGCGCCAGCTTTGAAGGAAAAAAAAAAAAAAAAGCTTGTACCAATTGTACCCTATACAGTAATAGCCAACAGAGCATTCTGAACACTATGGATTTTACCAAAAACCGCCCCCCGCCGCAGTCCTAGGCTTCTACCACTGGAGAAAAACACCATGTTCACTCCACAGTAGTTTATACAATTTATTATTCATATATCAAACAAGAGTAGTTCTATAGCAGTTCTCACACTGGATTAAATATATTTCAAAACAGAAAAATACGACATTTGACAAAGATCCAGGGAAAGGTTCTTATTAGGGCAAAGACAGTATTGGCATTTACCTTGGCAAGCTTTTCTCCTCTGAAGTTCAGAGTCACAGCCTCAGTATTTCTAGGATTGTGGACCTCTATGTGAACTTCATCATTATCTTCATATTCACGTATTAATGCAGCTTTCAGCCTGGCCATTTCATTCTGCTCACCATGCACCAATATCTGCACGACAAATTCACACTAAGGACGTGCTTGTGAAATATAAGCATGCACTGTCAGGAAGGTGATTCTTGAGACAAGAGGAGGAACAAAGAGAAGAGAAGGCAGCTACTACATACAGAGTATGATCTTAACAGCTTTATGTACAATTTTCCTTGTCTGAACTACATCTTCCCAGTCCTCAAATGCTACTGTTCCTTTCTTCAGCCACCCTTCTCAGTTTAATCTGGCATTTTGTTCTCAGCTGCAATCCAAAGATCCCCGTATAAGAATGGAAAGTGCAAGGGGACGGGGGGTCCCTCAGTTCTGTTTTCCCTTAAAGTAGTTCCAGAAAGCCCCTCCAGCATGTTTTTATCTGGGGAAATAGGCTGCAGGAAGAGGGTGGTGGACAAGCCCTGAAGTCCACATTGTCCTTGGGACAATATTTTTAAAAATATTCTGATTCTTCATTATATCCTTTTTTCTGTATCACTCTAGTTTTCTTGGTGCTTCTTTCTTGGAACTTATTTCCAAAGTATTATCTCAATATGCACCATGAAATTTCTTGCAGGACCAGTTTTAAAACAATACTTTTGAGAAACAATTGAACAGGAATGATAAATATGGTATCAAATATGCCTGATTGTAAATTAGTACAGGAAAGGAGAGGGTTAACATTAGCTTGGGCACTTAAAACAAAACGTCTTCAGCTGACGTCTAAAACGGATGGATATTACTCTATGTCTTGAAAAGAACTTAGACACTAACCACATGAGGGGGCTTGAGTGCCCGAATGAACTCGCTGGTTTGCTGATAATCTGTGTGAGCGGAGAAAGAAATGTAATCCACAGACATTTTCAGCGGTAGCTTCTGTCCTGACATTGTTGTAATTTCTTCAGGCTCGGACATGATATGCTGCAACAGCAGAAAATGCACAAATTCCAACGTTTTATTATTTCATTCAGAACAGAAAAATGGAATATGGAATATGCCTTTCAAATGCTTAGCATAACGATTTTGGGCACACGTCTGGTCAACTTATCAGGTTTAACTTAACAGCTCAAGGATTCTGCCTTTCATTGCAAAATACCCAGGTGTGATGGAAATATACCCAAAGAACTTACCAAAATAACTGGAGAGGATCCAAACAACTGTTTACTGAATTACGGTGAGTCACTGGACCCTTGGGCAAAGAACCTTGATGTAAGGTTAATTTAAATATATGTAAAATACACACATACGTGCACTAGATTACCACTAGGCAATGACATAGGCCGCTGCTTGGTAACAAAGGTGAGATAAATCCTCAGTGTGAAGACACTACAAACGGTGCTTTGATAAGCACTGTTTATACATCATTAGGGAGTATACATGGTAAGGTTATGCAGGCCATTCAAACCTTCTTGAAACGTCTGGTCTCCTAGGACATGAGCCTTTCTCACAGATTAAGGAATGAGCCTCCGGAACCCTTAATCATGCCTAATTATCTGATTTACTATTATACAGTTAAGTCTTACCGTCTGTTACATGAATTGGAAAGCAAGAATTAACACTCAACTAATATGAAATAAATAAATAAAGGCTGTACCTATATCAATATGAGTACAGTGTATATATTCTGTATTACCATGCTACTAAATTTATTTGATTAAACTAAGTATGGGCTCTCTTTTAAGTGGCAAATAAGAGTACTCAAGCAATGTCTTCATTGTAGTAGAAAGAGCAGACCTCACCTTGGCAAGCGTTCCTTCCACACAGTAACCTGCTATGATGACTCCATTTCTTTTGTCAGTACACCAGCTCTCAAATAACTCTCTGGATAAGCCACTCTGCATCATGCCAGGGGAAGCCATTACAACACTGGGGCCAATGTCATCAAAATGATCCATGCTCTAGGTAGGAAAGAGGAAAAACATCTGGTACTTCCATTTATAAGGATCAGGTTCTACAGGGACTGTTGGCTCCATATATTTGGGCTGGTTCTGGACAACAATCTGTGTGCCATAACTATGAATCCCAGAAAATGCCTGTCATTAAAATGCTCACAGCTCAGAGTAGGTGCTTCTGGTAGACCACCAAGAGTCACAGGAAGAGCTCCTGATAGCTGTAACCTCAGGAAGGTGCTGCAATCCTGCATTCAGTAAACAGCAGTCAAACTTCCATAAATCAGAAGGACTGTCTCATAATCTAAATACATTAGTTACAGCTAATTAGCAATGTTGCTGATTGCTCAAGACCCCAAAATGTAAATGCTGCTGGAGTGGAGAAGGGGAGAAAGCAACTATGCAAGCATCCATTTCCCAATCTATTTTTATCAGAGAAAGATAACTTGCAAGCCCTTGAGATACTTATGGATAGATAGATTAGGGCAGTTTTCCATAGTAGAATTGCTTTGTTACTGAGAGTTCTGCCAGTATGGTAATGTACAATGAGGAGCAGTTCTTCAGAGAATTAATTTGTATCATGCTACCTGTCTTCTAGAATAGCCATGCTGTTTTATTAGAAACAGTAGAGGCATTTTAATGAGAGGCCGAAAAGCCCAACCATAAACCAGGACTAGATTTATTTGCAACAGATCTGCATGTCCTATAGGAGTACACTTATTCATACTGACCTTCAGATTACTAATGTGCTTGAATACAAATGGGTTGTTGATATTGATTTGCTTGCGGATTTTATCATTCATGGCATTGACGTAGGTCTGATATACTGCCATGCATTTCTTTGCCAGGGAAGAAGCGTAGTATATCGGTATCTCATGTAGCTCAGGGTGATTTTGCCAGTATTCATCTAAACAGTTATATAAAAATGAAGTCAACATTCAAAAATTATAAAGATTTGCGTTCTGAAAAAATACCTGCAAAACCATCATCACTTCACAATATAAGATTTAAACTATGCAAATTAGACTGAGATCCTAAGCTTACTTTCTTAAAAGGTCATCAATTTCAGTTAGTCTAAATCTGGTTAAAATTTCAAGTAGTGTTTAATTTAACTTAATTTGTTTCTAATAGGGCAATATCATATGGAATCTCTTTTTGAGGAGTAGGGGAGGGAACCTTGCCATTTTATGAATGGCAAATAAATATGATATTCTGCAAAGCAAAAAGAAAAAAGAAAACTTCTGAAATCTGGGTTCTCTCATAAACTGGATTCTGGTAAGTGTAATACTATACACACACACATATATTCAAAGTAAGTCCATTAGATTTAATGGCATAAACTTCAATCTTAAATCAAATTTCAATTATCAGAATAATAGATCTCCTTAAATTCAGAATATAATAAAAGAAAAAAAACAGAAAAAGCATAATTTCAGCAAAGGTAAGATATTTGGAGAAAGCTTTTATCTCATTTTCTATGCAGACACACAGACAACAGAATTATACAACTAAAAATAAAAACTAAACAGGAGAAACTTGCTTTATCTGGTACAAATGTCGCTGAAATACAGTGTAAGTGGCAAATCCTCAGGTTGCCAAATTACTTTTAAAAAGTCCATGTTACCTAAATCATATATTTGAACACAGGATGGTGACCTTATTTATTTTGAATATTTCTTCACCAATCATCTGACTGATACTAAGCAGCTTACAGCAATAACATCCATACATAGCATTATAATTACCCTAATTATTAAATAATAAATAATACAGGCAGCCCTTGCTTAACATCGACAATTGGGACTGGCAATTCCATTGCTAAGCAACACAGCTGTTAAATGAGACATCACATGATCTCAACTTGCGATTTTACTGCTGGCTTCTCCATTGACTCTGCTTGCCAGAAGCCGGCAGTGAAGGTTGCAAATGGCGATCATGTGACTGCAGGATTCTGCAACAGTCATAAATGCCTGCCTGTTGCGAATCGCCTGAATCTCAATCATGTGATCGTGGGGTTGCTGCGACAGTCATAAGTGCGAGGACTGGTCGTAAGGTTACTTTTTCAGCATCGTCATAACTTCAAATGGTTGCTAAACAGGACAGTCATTAAGTGCAGATTACCTGTACAATCAGCATAAAATCATCATAAAACCATAAAAACTATAATGCCTTATAACATCAAAATAACCAGACTCATTCCAAGCTCAGGTGCATCTCCCATTCTTGCCTGAGTTTTTCCAAAATGCACCCTGAAGGAGGCATGTTTTTAAAAGCTTCCTACAGTAAGGCTGTGGCTCTTTTGTCTTGTGGGAAGGTGTTCCACAGGAAGGGAGCTCCTCTGAGTCTCCTCTTGTCACACTGCTTGAGAAGCAGGGACTCTCAGCCAGTGCTATCTACAGGTGCACCGTGGGCAGACAGACTCTATTTGGAGCAGGCAGTCTCTAAGATAGCAAGGCTCCAAGCCATGTTGGACTTTAAAGGTTATCACCAGAATCTTGAATTGACCCTGGAAGCATACTGCCAACCAATGCAGCTCCTTCACTATTGGTGTTACATGACAACACTGGGTTGTCCAGTGTTAATATGCAAGTTGGGTGACCTTCAAGGGCAATTCCATGTAGAATGCATATAAGATGACGAAGGCTATTTGCCCTTCAGGAGTTGAGGGTTCCAATTTTCTCTCTTATTACATCCAGAGACATAGACATGTTATGAAAACAATTTGTATATGTTAAGTTAGAAGTGTTCAGTAAATACATACCCAAAATCAACAGCAATTCTTGAGCTCTTCCCAAAGCAAACACAGGAATGAGGCCTCTTCCTCCCCTGTTTACAATATCATGTACAGTGTTACAAAATCGGGCTTCTCGCTCTTCCCGTTTCTCATGGATATGGGTACCATATGTTGATTCCTAGACAAACAATTGCACAATTACAATAATAAATACATGCATAACAATGATCTTCAGTTCTTATGAGTTCACTGTGAAAAACACACTAACCAGGTTGGTCATGATATTATAATAAAACTGACATTCACAAGTATTAACAATTGACAAATTGCTCTAGCAGTGCTAGACAAACAATGGATTGCCTTTAGAGCAAGCAACTGCTTTGAACGATCAATGTTACTGAATCAAAAACGAGCAATAGCGAAGTCCCACTGTCTGACGTCTCTTCATCTTTAGTTAACCAAGATGATGGGCACAAGGCACCAAAGAGGGAGCACAAGCCCCAAGGCTGCCACGCTGTTCTTGTTTGAGATCTCACTAGCTGCAATTATCTTTCAGGAAGTATTCCTTCATCCCCAAAAAACTTCTCCAAATGAATATGAATATAAATATATATAAAATCTAGTGGGAGAGCAGGGCTTTGATAAAACAACACAGCTCTGTTGTAATACTTCAAAATAATGATGTGTAACTTTCTGTCCGATTAAACAAGGGTCACAGTTCCCCACCCTGATGAGTCCCTCCACTCTTGAATGCATGTAGAAATTATTTTTGTACTGTGACTACAATATTCTGACATTAGATTTAGAATATCCGAAGCCTTTCAAGAAAAACGCTGAACACTAGAGTATCTCAATATATCACATTATACCGATCGGAAGGTCGGCGGTTCGAAACCGCGCGGCGGGGTGAGCTCCCGTTGCTCGTCCCAGCTCCTGCTCACCTAGCAGTTCGAAAACATGCAAATGTGAGTAGATCAATAGGTACCACTTCGGCGGGAAGGTAACGGCGTTCCGAGTCGTCATGCTGGCCACATGACCCGGAAGTGTCTATGACAACGCCGGCTCCAAGGCTTAGAAACGGAGATGAGCACCGCCCCCTAGAGTCGGACACGACTGGACTTTACGTCAAGGGAAACCTTTACCTTTACCTTTACCTTCAAGAAAAACGCTGAACACTAGAGTATCTCAATATATCACATTATATATTTCAAGCTAGCAAAAACTACTTTGATAGTGCTTTGAAAATTGCTCCTCATGAAGAAAACAAGTGTTCACCCCTACTTCATATCTTAATTTCATTTCTCTGCTGGCCAGAGAATTTTAACAATCTGTTTATTCTAATCTGCATGTTGGTCTGTTGTATATTTAATGAACACGGCATCTACTGTTGTAGTACTACTTTTTATTTTATAGTTTTAGGTCTTAAACATTTTGGTTTATTTCTTTAATATTTTAAAGTTGGTGCATTTAGCTTGGTTGTGGGGAGAATTATCCAGAAAAACAGACTGTAAGTCTATTAAATGAATAGATGTACTTGCCAAGTTATATTAAAAGAAGAAACTTACAATGATAAGAATATCAGGCTTAATATTGGGAATCTCAGCCGCCATCAAATGCCTGTCTTCTTGTCTTGAGAAGTCACCTGTGTATAAAAGCTTTGAGAAAGAAATAAAATGTCATTCTAATTAGGCAGAACCAAGTAACAAAAAGATCAACAGTCTGATCCATGTCTTTTGCCTTATCCTCAGTATCCCTAAAAGTATGCTGTTAATGCTGTGGATAAACAGCAAGTGCTTGACAAGAAACCAACCTGATACAGCAAGATCTAATTTCAAGCACATGGCTCTGGATTTAGATTTAGACCATTTAGATTTCTTTCCTTTCACTACTAAAGGGGGCAGCTTATATCACAGGCCTTTCATCTTTCAAGTTGCTGGTGCAACAGAAAAATGACTGAGAATATCCCCCCCTCAAAATCTAGTTCCTCTGAAATGGGAAGCTGATAGAAACAGACATCCAGGAATAAGAGTCTGTTGGATTTCTCTACGTTCTAAGGAAATACCTTCACTCCAGCTATTTCAATCATAAACATGGCTGCTCCCAGAACGTGTCCTGCATGATAACACCAGAATTTGATGCCAGCCACCTCTTTTACTTCATGAAAGTTTATAGTTTCAATTTTCTCCATGCTTTCTTCCAGGTCTGTCTCTGTGTATAGCATGTCATCTGCAGAGATATTGCTATATAAAACAATAAGGGTGATCAGCATCTTATTCAACAGTTTTTCAGATTTATTTTTAAAACAGCGTAGGGCTTGAAAAATTTCAACATAATCAAAAGTTAAGGTCCAAATCCATATTATTTTTATAGTAGTTTCTTCTTATAATTTAAGAAGATTAACTTACCTAACTTTGACATAATCTGAGAGCAGCCACCTATAAATTGCTTTTGTAGCATGAGTCATGAAAGTTCTTCCCTTAAAGCTTGTTTTTTGCAGAAACCATGGTAATGCCCCACAGTGATCCAAATGGAAACTGAAATAGTCAAATGAAAAAGTTTTTTGAGGGGAAAGTGAAGTACACACTATCACAACAAACAATGTTACTAAAATACTTAAACACAATGAGAACGCGTCTGCTATACATCTTCAGCATTAAAAATACATTCTGGCAAATACAATAAACATTCTGCACACCAGCTTTGCAACATTTACAGGACTGGGACTGGCAGAGGAAGGGTACAATCCATTACATTTCTAAGTTCAGAACAAAGCTTCAGGCCTAGGGATGGGAAAAACATTCAATATATATACCATACTCTGTGCAGAGTAGTAGTTCTGGGGTTCCACTGCTGGTTGATTCTGGTCTGTTTCTAGACTGAAACATGAGTGATCCAAGCAGAAGCGTTTTAGCAGGGAGGGAGAATGGAAAAAAGCCAATGGCATGCAGCAGTGGTCTAGGGGATGTAGTGAAAGGAAAGCACTGGGAAGACTGGGAGAGTGGGTGGGCTAGTTGGATAGCTGCCACCAGCGTCCTTGGTTTCAATGCAACATATTCAACTGCTCTGCCCCCTCCCCCCCGATTTTCAAGTCTTTCATTTTCTTACTCTCCTTTAGCTGTAGCTATAGCCAAACTCTTGGGCTTCAAGTGCACTTATAGGAAGAATTAGGAAAAGGAAGGCTCTAGGAAGATCAGGGGAGCAGACAGGCTGGTTAAATATGTCATGTTTAAAGCCAAGGGCAATGGTGGCAGCAGGGGATGGAGCAACTCAAGGGAGGTAAGGAAAGCAAGGTGCTTCAACAATCAGTGGGCAAGTCAGAGCACAAGCCATGCAGGGCAGGATGGGAGAGAGGAGAGAGAGAGGCAGCTTTTCCCTGTTCTCCCTTTAAGACCACTCTAGGTTTGGTTTTGGCCCAAACTCAGAAAAACCAAAATGTTCCAGGTTTTGGTTCTGCCAAACTGCTGCTCTCCCAGAACAGTTTGGCAGAACTTCAAAAACACAAAACGTTTGTTTTGGCTTTGAAAAAGAACACGTTTTCTGTTTCGTGCCTATCCATACCCAGCAGCCTTGGTTTCTGTGCTGGGTCAGGAAAGTTTCTTGAAGCCTACAGCTGCCAGGGCAGTGCTTAAAAGACAAGGCAAGTCATACAGCACTTACTGACTTATCAAGAGGAGATCAGTCTCAGCTGGATCTATAAGATCAATGTAAGGAAGGGCATCCATTCCTTCTAAGCCTGGGTGGATTCCACAGTCAAGCTGAAAATGCATATTCAAATCAAGAAGCATATTACCAATCACTAGATGTATATATAAGCTTATACCATATGCATATTATGTTATCAAAGTCAAACTAATGAAGCTTATACTGCAAGCTTAATGTTTTGTAACATTATTGTGATGTAATGGACTAAGAATAGACACATATTTGAATAACACGCAAATTAAAACTAAGGATTTTACAAATAATGTAACAGAATAATTACCATTATCTTCCTTCCTTTAAATTCCAGAATAATACATGATCTTCCTACTTCCTGCCCAGCACCTCTGTAAAAGGAGGAGGAAGTTAAAGAAAAAGGCATTAGTTTATTGAAAATTAATCAAATAAACAAAAAATAAGTATAGCTATTCAAGCAAGGTGAAAGCTTTACTTTAACTCAATGACTTCATTTGGACAGAACAGTGTAACTTATTTAAAGAACCCTTGGCCCTATGAACCATTAGGCCTATACTCTAAACAGTTAATCTTAACTGAAGGTTATTCAAATGACCTAAACTACACCACAAAGTTGCCTTTTTCACTCAACTACAATTAGAATTAACCAAAATTTATCTAATTTTGGCTATACAGTACCAAAACACGGAACAGAGGTAACCCAAGTTTGCTGTGCATAGTCAGTAGTCAGGCTTTGGGAGATCAATACTGAGATACTGATCGGGTTTTTTTCCATATGTTGTGCCCCACATCCCAGCAATTGCACCACTTCTGAAGCTTCACTGGGATGTGGAACAAAATGTCTGCAAAAAAGACCCTTGATTGATACTTGAAGCCTAGAGAACTCAATTACTAAGTATATATAATAAAAGTTGTAAGTTCAAAACCATCTTCTTGCAGCATTGATGGGTTCCGGTGAGAACATGGTGGTCTGAACAGTTGTGCTTGTGGGGTCTGCAAGCAGAACTGACAATGCGGCAATTTTTGGGCTCAGGCAGGTTTTTCCTGAAGCCCAAGAGCGTTTTTCCAGACAGAGGAAAACACTCAGAATTACCCCATTTGTCCTTGGGAAGGCTGCTTGCAGCCAGAAAATCACGAACAGCATTTGTAATCAACTGGTAAGAGCAGCTGGGAGTCTGGGCGTCACCATTACCAAGCCATGCTGTAGCCTTAAAGGGACATTAAGACCGGGCACTCCATTTCTAAATCACCCAATTTATTTTTCTTTTAAGTTTATGTACCCTAACAGAGGCTTTCTACAGCAAGGAGAAACGCGTTCCCTTGCTGATTATTATTTTTGGATTAATTTCTTTAAAAAAATTCTTTTTAAGTTTTGGATTTTGCTTCCCATCCAAATATTAAGGTTGAGAGTACACAACCATGGGCTTCTGGTGGGAATGGCGGAGGGCTTCCAGTGGGAATGGTGGACTGAATGGCTGTGCCTGCTGGCTCGGCAGGCAGAGTGGACAATGGGGCAACTTTTTCTGGGTTCAGGAAGGCTTTCCTGAAACCCAAATGTTCTCCAGATTAAGGAGAGTACTTGGAATTATCCCATTTGTCCTCCAAAATTGCAGCTTGCAGCCAGAAGATCACATTTTGCTTTTGACTGGTAAGAGTATCCGGGAGGCGGGGACGTCACCATTTCTGAGCCGCGCTGTAGCCTTAAAGAGACACTAAGTCCTGCCACTCCATTTCTAAATCACCAATTTGTGTGTGTGTTTTTTAAAGTATATGTACCCAAGAGAGGCTTTTTACAACAAGAAGCTGGTCCTCTTGGTGCTTAATGTTATTTTTGGGATTACTTTTTAAATTTCTTTTTTAAGTTTTGGATTTTGTTTTCCTTCCAAAGGAAATTTTAAAGATTGAGTAAATAATTGTCTTCTTGTTGTTATTTCTGTGTTCAAATTTATACCTTCTTGGATTTTATATTTATTTATTGTATTTTATAATAATTGTGATGTTGCTGCTTTTATGAGATTTTAATGTTTATGTTTGGAGCTTGATTTTATTGTAAACCGCCCAGAGTCCCTCTTTTGGGGGAGATGGGCGGTAATTAAATTTGAATAATAATAATAATAATAATAATAATAATAAGTATTATTATTTACTCAATCTTTAAAATTAGCACTTTCGTACACATTGAATTGGCTGATTTGAATCTTCAGCTTTCTGTCTTCACTTTCCCTTGAGAACAGTCTGCTATTCACTCTCACTTTGTGTAAACAACTTTTGAACTTTCCCATATCTTAGACTTCCACTGATTAAGTTCCTAGGTGGTACCATAATCTACCATGTGAGACATGGAGGATTTCAAACAGATCCTTTCTGACCTTCACCAGGACTTCAAACAAATATCTTTTGACTTTTATCAAACCTTTATGCAAGATATCTAGGACACTGTGGAAAATATGAGAGCTAAAATGTGCCATCAGGTTGGGGATGTGGTGGATGAAACTGAGGAATCTAAGAGCGATAGAAAGGTTTAAGACTGAGACTGGGATTTCTGTCAAGATGCTGGATGAAGATTGGATAATGGAGTTGGAGAAATCTAGGGGAGAGAGTGATCTTCAAGCCATGAATAGGGTCGATCTCCTGGTGGAATGCCATGAAAAGAGCCTGGAATTTTGGAAGGGGGCAGCTGGACTGTTTGATTTTCTTAAGAAGAAAGCTCTGTGCATATCTTGGGAACATGTAACTGCTCTGGTTTATTTTGCAATGGGATAAGGGTTGAAGAATGTTTATTTGGTTTGCTTTAAGGATTTGACTGATGTTATTTGCTTTTAAAGATTTGGATTTACTGTTGGCTTTGTTTTTTGTTTATTAAGATTGGGATTATTAAAATTGTTATACCATTAAGTATAATAGCTGACAACTTATGTGCCTTTCAATTTGATTTTTATTGTAGTAGACAGAAATGCATAGAATAGTGGTAGGAAAGGAATAATTATATATGATTTATATTTTGGAGAGGAAAAAGATGTTCAGGAGGTTTATAAAAAAATTATTTCCTTTATTTTAATATAAGGGGAGGGATAACTGTACTTAGTGATTTTTATTATGTGTTAAATGGGAATGATTTACAGAAATAATGTGGGGTTTTGGTTTAATATAGAGTAAGAGATTGATTATGGAAACTGTATATCCTTGCTGTTAAAAGTCAGAAGCCACACTTTCCTGTAAATTAAATTTTTTTTCCTTCTCTTGTGTTTCTGCACTTTTTAAGTTTTTATTGTAGTTTTTATTCTTTCTTTGAAACTTAAAAAATTTACTATAAAAAAAGAGTACGTAGTCATCTCCCTGCTATTATTTTTGTACTAAATTTGAAGATTTTAGCATATTCCTACATGTTGAATCTGCTGTTTTGAACTTTCAGCTTTCTGTTGCTACTTTCCCTGGGGAACTACCTGTTATCATACTTCCACTTCTGTAAACACGTTTCAGAATTTTTCTATTATCTTCCATTTTTTCTGGTTAAGTACCTAGGGGGTGCCATAATCTACTGCGTGAGACATGGAGGATTTCAAGCAGACTTTCTCGGATTTTCATCAAGACTTTAAACAGATCCTTTTTGATTCCTGTCAAATTTTTATGCAAGGCATTCAGGACACTGTGGATAATATGAGGTTTAAAATGTGTCATCTGATTAGGGATGTCATGGAAGAAATTGAAGAGCTTAACAATGATAGAAATGTTTCTTCTAATAGCGAGATCGGGGCTTCAGGTGAAATGCTGGATGAAGATTGGATAGTTGAGTTGAAGAAATTAAAGGGAGAGATCGAATTGCAAGTCAGAAGTGAAACTGAATAGCTGATGGAGTGTTATGGAAAAGAAGGGGTTATTATGTATGGGAGGCTTTTTGTTGGGAAGTTGGATTTCTTAAGGGGGACAGTTGGGCTGTCTGATTTCTTTATGAAAAAAAGCCCTGTGCGTATTGTGGGGATATGTAAGTGCTCTGGTTTATTTTGAAGTGGGGTAAGGACTCAAGAATATTTATCTGGATTGCTTCTAGGGCTGGTTTGACTTCATTCATCTTTAACAATTTGGATTAACAAGGTATAGTAATAAATGCTTGGTTTTACACTTAATATATTATAATTGTTGTATTATTAATTATAATGGCCTGCAATTTATATGTTTTTTTTAGTTTGATTTTTATTATAGTAGACAGAAATGTATAGAACAGTAGTAGGAAGGAAATAATTAAATGTTGTCTTTGGGGGGAAAGCTGATTAGGAGGTATAAACACACACACACACACATACTGTGGGTGTATATATATCTATATATGACTTTTTTTTCTTTTAATATAAGGGGATGGAGCAACTGTATTTAGTGATTTTTATAACGTGCCAATGGAATTATTTATAGAAATAATGTGATTTTGGTTTAATATAGAGTAAGGGATTGATTATGGAAAATTTGTTGTATATCCTTGCTGTTAAAAGTCGAAAGTCACCTCTTTTTGTAATTAAAAAAAAATTCTCTTGTGTTTTCACTTTTTTAGTTTTTTCTTTTTGTAGTTTTTTGCAGTTTTTATCTTTATCTTAAATCTAATAAAATTCTTATTAAAAAAAAATCTTGCATAGGTTACCAGATCTAGGTTGCAAAGATCCAGACACTACTAGATGGCAGCAAAGAGAGATTTGTGTCTTACTCTGCAGTCATCTAGTGGTCACCCAGGTTTTTGCAGCACAATTCAATACCTGCATCAATTTTCAAAGGAAAAAAAAGGCACTAATGCAATTTGAATGTTCACCTCACTAGGTACCTCAGTGTGCCTCTAGAAACAAAGTGCTTATTTCAGAAGAAATGCATGTGCTTCTGTGAGCATTTCAATTATTGTAAGACAGACTACCATTTCATTCGGAAAATATTATATAGGGAATTTAAATCATCCCAACAATAATCCCTTCCACAGTCAGGCAGCACAAAGCCTTTCTGAGGTAATTTTAAAAATGGAAAGTGGTAAAACACCAGGATCAGATGGATTCTCCATTGAGTGGTATAAAACATTTATAGATCTTTTGGTGCCAAAACTCTGTCAAGTGTATGAAGAGATATTTGATAAAGGAATTTTATCAGTGGCATTTAATCAGGCTTATATTACAGTTATACCAAAAGCAGGTAAAGATCATACTCAGTGTGCCAATTATTGTCCAATCTCATTGATTATAGTAATGTTGATTCAAAGATTTTAACAGCAGTGTTATCAAACATATTACAGCAAGTGATATCATTCATTATTAAGAATGATCAAGCAAGCAGGGTTTATAAAAACTAGGCAAGCAGCAGACAACCTTAGGTTAGTTGTAGATCTAATAGACTTGAATAAAAATAAAGATCAATTTGTAATGTTATCATTAGATGCTGAAAAAGCCTTTGACAAAATATATAAAGAGTACATGTTTGCCATACTAAACAGGTTTGGATTTCCTCCAGAATTCATAAAGTGGATCAAGATATTATATGAGTTGCCCACAACTAAAGTAAATGGCATGTTTTCTTCTACTTTCCCACTATGGATATTTTACGACTTCCCAGTATGGCCTACAGCTATGGGATTTCTTGATTGTCTCCCATCCAAGTATTAACCACATCCCTGCTTAGCTCTCTTGAGATCAGCCAAGGTAGGCTAGGCGCCACCACTAGCTGAACTCTAGGCAGCATATCTAGAGAGATCCTGGATTTTCACTCAGAATGACTGAGAAATCCCCATAATTACAAAGTCCCCAACTCCAAAGGTAACCTAACCCTGAGGAGGCATCAATCAAACAATCATCCTGACTATTTATCATAACAATATTATCACAGTAATATTAGGATTCAACAACAAAGAAAGTATGAATGCATAGATGTTTAAAACATGGAGGGGGCGCACTGAAGCGGACTCCAGCTTTCCCTGCCCCGGGCCTCCAGGTGTTAGGGTGGGGTGGGGATTCTGGGAGTTGTAGTCTCCGAGCCTGTGGGGACTCTACTGCAAGACCCCAACCCGAAGCGGGAGGCGCGCGGGCAGAATTCCAAGGACCACCGCGCGGAAGACCAAAGCTTCGCCGTCACTCACAAGGGCCGAATCAGCAACTGGTCGCTCTCCTCAGCCGGGACAAACGCTTCGGTTCTTCTCCTCGCCGACATCCTTGGCAGGATAAAGACACACAGACACACGCACGCGGGACTCACTCAGCCCTCACCGGCACTCGTTCATCATTTAGCCACCTATCCCCCTCTCTCTCACGCTTCCCTAACACAACCGGAAATACAACATCTCCCTCACGTCATCTCTGAGGGCGCACGCGCACTATAATGTCGCCTAGAACATCGATTCTAGTCGTTCCTAGAGAGGGAGAAAGAGAGTGATGACAAGGGTCGGAAGTTCCCTAGTATAATGGGTGGTACCCGGAAGGAGAAGAAGTGGGGTTGCTCTGGCTCCAGATGTTATTGGTACGCCTCTCGCCGCCCGGGTATGGAGGAGTCGGTCCGTCTAAGCGGGGAGGACTTTGGAGGTGATGCCGAGTGGAAAAGTGTTTGAGCTCAGAAAGAGGCGATGTTTCTCTTCTCTTTGTAGGTCTATAGAATAGGGTAATATTCTAGAGGTGACGGACTCGTCCCTGGGGGAGCTGGGGGTGTTGACGACCGACAGGAAGCTCTGGCGTGGGCTGGTCCATGAAGTCACGAAGAGTCGGAAGCGACTAAACGAATAAACAACAAGAATAGGGTAGCTTTTTCCTTGTTTTTTTCCAAAAAGATTTGAATCAATCGGTTCAAGCTATTGCGATTGCTTCATCCACTGGTGAGGCGGTGAGGCGGACAGGCTTCACCGGCTGGTTTTCTACCTGTGATGCAGATTCTCGGGGTTCAGAAGCAAAGGGAAGAAAAAAGAAGGCAAATTTCCCTACCCTGAAATAACTGTATCATGAATAAAACATTTGGAAATTAAGTGGGATTGTTTGTTTCCTCTCTTTGCGGCCACCGTTATATGGCTGTAGGAGCTTTTCAGATAACGTTGCCCGATTAACTTTACTAAGGGAGGTATTCTTCAAACATTAAGGTTCGGTGTTAAACTTTAGCAGCATTCGCACAACACACCGAACGACAAGCTAGTAGACGTTCAGTGCGCTCTATAATCCCTCCGGTGTGATTGATATGGTTGTCATCTTGTAAGTCCTGAAGATTGGATTATTGAATTAACTGGGGTTAAATTAATTGGGGATTGTGCTGTACAAACCCAGCCTTTGTGTTAATAGTTGTTATGATAGCTCTGTACACAACCTCTTTTAGAGGAAACTTAAATTGAGTTTATTTTATTTATATTTCAAATTTCTATCACCGCCCATCTCTCCCAAAAAGGGGACTCTGGGCAGTT
Source organism: Candoia aspera (assembly GCF_035149785.1). Classification (NCBI taxonomy): domain Eukaryota; kingdom Metazoa; phylum Chordata; class Lepidosauria; order Squamata; family Candoiidae; genus Candoia; species Candoia aspera. The sequence goes on along the minus strand of NC_086153.1, from coordinate 139,308,392 downwards.
GTTTTAGTAACAATAAACAAAAGGTGATATTTGCTCATATCTTGTTTCTCAGCCTGTTAAAGGCTTCTGGTTGGTCAAAGAATATTGGTGTAGACATCTCTACTCTACTGAAGATAAATATTGAGGTATATTTACCCCAGTTAATTGCTGCTCTCTATATTCTTTCAGCAATTTGAGTTCTATCCCAAATGCAGTTGGACATCTGTGCAAAGTCCAAGTATATATGTTTTTAAAATTGCACTTTCAATAGTATGAGAAACAGGATTTTCTTTTCTCTCTTTACAGCATTGGTTTTGATTCTATACCAGTAAAAAATGTTCAGGAAAGGAAAAAAGCGGCACAGCAGCAGCAGCTCACAAAGCAGTGAAATCAGTACTAAAAGCAAAGTAAGATATACTTGATACATTTTTATTTTAAGAAAGCACATCTTAAAATACCTTCTGTTCTATCTATGAGTTGTCTGGATGTGCTCTTGCACACTTTTGCTCCAGGGTGTTGTATTTTAATTCTCATCAACTCCAATCAGCTAGTAATACAAGAAAATGGTATCCCCACCTTGAGGACTTGAGCACCTTGAGCACTTGACCCTGTTTTCAGAAGCTAGCTAGGGGTGCACATACTTTTCGTGAAGTTAGGGTAGAATATACATTTCAGACAGTTAGATACTAGTCTGGAGTTTCTGAGTAGTCAAATACAGGGTATTGTTTCAGCTAAGGGCATCATTCCTAAATAGATTAATTTTGATTTTGCTTAAATAAATTGGTTAGATAAAATATTTCTTCTATACAGTTGAACTGTTAAGATAAGCTGCCTATTTTATATGCTAATGACATGAGGAATTGCTGAGAATGGATTATAAATGATGAATAAAATATTGCTTAGATTGTCTGTGTGTGTGTGTGAGGATTCTTTTGGAACAATTTTACTACAGTACTAAAATGAAGGGGATTGTGGAATGCTGTGGCTATGTTCATAATATCAGCAATGTTCATTGTAATGAAATGTGGCAAAGTGCATCTCTGGCATGGTCTTCGGTGGGGCGGGGTAGGGCTGGGGAGAGTAAAAACACAACGAATTTATTTGCGCCAGACATTAAGATGCAAGTACAGTATGAAGGGTGAGATTTGCATCATCATGTCAACTCTGGTATCACTTAGCTGTGATCTTGGTTTGCTGCAGATGGCACTGGCTTGGTGGTGGTGGTGGTGGGGAATAATGCATCCCCACCCTTCTCTTCTTCCAGGAAATTTTGTTTCAAGTTTTTAATATCTGTGAACCTGGGCAAAATTATCTCTGTTTTGCTACAGTTTGCTAAATTAAAAAGAACTTGGGTTGTTCAATGGACCAAAGTAAATGTTGGTTTAGGACTCAGGCAAAACTCTGTTGCTAACTAAAAATGGAAGTGAAAGCTTTTAATTTCCTCCTAGTGGCTGTACTATAGGTGAGTGTCAGAGGAGCAAGGTTCTTGTTAGGTTCATTTCCATAATAGTAAATGAAACTCCACTGTGCAAGTTTTGATCATTTAAAAAGCTCGACGCATGTAATATTGATTAGACCTTGTTTTTTGTAACAAGTAGTGATTGGACCCTTCGGTGACTAGATACAGCTTTCTGATATCAAGATCTCATCTTCTGCTTGGTTTTGGGGAATCTAAGAAAATAATTTCATCTTGGCAGCTGAATTAAATAAAAGCCCATACTGAAAAGCTATCATCTGTTAAATAATTAGAGCACATGTGGTGTTCTGGTTTTTATATATATATATATATATATATATATATATTTTTTCAAATTTCTATCACCGCCCATCTCTCCCGAAAAGGGGACTCTGGGTGGTTATGCAGTTCTTATTTAATAAAAGTTTTCTAAAAAAAAGTTTGACCTGAATAACTTCATATTTTTCCTTATCCAGTCAGTGGACTCTAGCCTTGGAGGTCTTTCAAGATCTAGTACTGTTGCTAGTTTGGATACAGACTCCACAAAGAGTTCAGGTATGAAACTGATGGCTGTATTAAGGCCGTATAGCTGTAAGACTATGTAGCTGAGTACAGTATTTAAAACAATATGCTATTATATGTAGGGATTTCTGCATCTGGCATATTTTTTAAAGCAGAGAAGATATTTATATCCTTATGATCATCCCAGCAGGGTTTTGGAGGATTTCAGATACATTGTACTGTGCAGCTTTAAAATAATGCACATAAGGACTATGGCATTGCATCTGAGTGACATTAAACAGCTCGGAACACCCATTTTAAGAAGGCAGATTACAATGGCTTAAGAAAAAGGCAGTGAAGATCATCAAGAATATTCTGGCCTTACGTAAGGCACAGAAAACCTGGTTCTGCTTTTGGGCATGGGGTCAGAATGTAGGATAATCCCATCCTGAAATAAAAGATACAATGGAATATGCAATGATTGACCTTGGTTATTTTGTTATTCTTTTTCTGTTCTGGGTATTATGTTTCATTTTTAGTTCTTTTATTTTTATGTTTCTTAACCAATTTAAGCTCCCTAGAGTTGCTTTAATGAATTGGGTGACCATATCAATCAAATAAATATGGAAGACTAGTCTTATGGGGAAACACCTAAAAAACTGGGTTTATTCGGCCTTGATTCATGACACAATGCTTCCAGAATGGGGATGCTCCGTAGAAGTGGGCAAAGATTCTTCCCTGTAGTGGGGTAGATTTCAATTGACTATTAGGCTAAACGACTTAAGAAAAATATTGTTTGACAATTAAACTAATCATTTGAGAATGTGGTGAGGGTATTTTTCTCATTAGAGATCTTCAAGCAGAGGCTGGACTGTTATGGGATGCTCTAGATCTTTTAAGGTCTAGACTGAATAAGGTATTGAACTAAAGAGGCTACAGGGTCTCCATCATGGTTCTAAAGTAAGTTCTGTGAAAATGATGGTTAAAGGTGACTTTCCTGGCTTAGAAATAGAGCGTTAAGTACCTTCTCTCCTATGGACTTTTCCAATATTAATACCAGCAGTTTTGAGAACGTTGCAGTACTAATGCTACTAAATCTTAGTTCAATTATTTGGGACAGGTTGTGAGTCTGACTCCATTTTAATTTTAATGTCCCAAGCAGTTTGTTAATCACTAAAAATGACCTAGATGTGTGTTTAAATGTGTGTTTCTTTATAGGACAAAGTAACAGCAATTCAGATACTTGTGCTGAATTTCGAGTGAAATATGTTGGTGCCATTGAAAAACTGAAGCTTGATGAAAGCAAGACTTTAGAGGGACCACTGGATTTGATTAACTATATAGATGTGGCACAGGTAAAGGTTGACTATTTTAGCTAACTTACTTAATCATGGTTCATTAAATGAATTGAATGGATTTGCATAAGCCATAAACCAAGATTTACAAACCATAGTGTCAGGATTCTTATAATACTCCAAAGCAAAAGCAAATAAGCTACATTGGGCTTAGCTCATGTTAGACACTTGTTTTGTCAACTATCTCAAGAACGTGGGTACAGCAACTTGCCATTTATGCTTTCATGTAAGAATACCATTTTTGTTTCTTTCCAAAGCAAGATGGAAAGCTGCCCTTTGTTCCTGGGGAAGAAGAATTTATCATGGGTGTTTCCAAGTATGGTATTAAAGTCACAACATTGGACCAGTATGTAAGTAATGAATGGTTTTAAAAGATGTTATTGGTATGGTTACAGGAGCAATATAAACTCTATTATCCTTCCTGTGCATATTTTAAAAAAAGGCAGGGCAGATAATTTACAGATTCTACAAAGTACATTTACATGTAACTTGCTGATGAAGTAGGGGTGGCATTCTGTGGCCTGCATGCTGCACGTAGGTCCTAGGCCTCATTTTAGGTTGTGTTGCTGACACTTATTTTTCAAGAACTGAAGTTTACTGAAACAAAGATGGAAATAAATGCATGAAGCCTCTGAGGGGCAAAATGCATCTATTTCCACTTTAAAATTCCATCCAGAAATGAGCCAGTTTTTTTAGGCCTGTCAACTCAGAAACTGCCCCACCTTTACCCCTTGAAGTTCAATTAAAAATTAAACTTTCCCCCCCCAAGAGATTACTCGTTACTGGGTTATTGACTTTGGCTTTGTGGCTTGCTTTCTTTAGGATTTCCCCACCACCAAGGGTAATTTGAACTTCTCTCTGCCTAAAGTTATTGCTAGTTCTCTGGATTTTCAAGTACCCCAGTCAACCAGCTGGATTTGTTGTTGAGATATACAGTCTGGTCTTAAGTCAGATGCTATGTGGCTGGAATTTCCTAAGAAAATATAGTGAATGCCTTATCCCTAAGGAAAAACAAATATTTCCTTCCAAAAGTAGTTGTTGCATTGACTGTTCTGTCCCATCTTGTGTCCCTTCACCTAACCCTGGAGAAAAGGAATTTCTTTTCTCAAGAGAGAGATGCTAGCTAGCTTTTATTTTCTCTCGCTATTTATTGCTCAATAGATGCACCATACATTTCAGTAGTAGCTGTCTTAACTACACTAATCCAGGCTCCTAAAAATGTGAAGTGTCATTATTACCTGATAAAAGAGACAAGTTTTGCTAGCCTATGAATAACTCTTCATAATAATTATTTCAGTAAATAAGGCATAGAACAACAGTCTCTTTCCAAAGGCTAACTTTGAGGATTTGGAAGTACTGGTGATACGGTGTCTTTTTTTTTTTTTCTTTCATGATAATTTAAATTAATTAGTGGAACTTTCAGGATGTTTTGCATAGACATGCACTCTACCTAATTGTCCGGATGGTCTGCTATGATGATGGCTTAGGAGCAGGGAAGAGTTTACTGGCTTTGAAGACAACAGATATGAATTCTGAAGAATATAATCTTTGGATTTACCAGTGCAATAGTTTGGTAAGATTTGTGTGTAGTATTTTAAAAAGCCACCTACCACACACTCTTGACAAGATTCTGTTTATTGTGTATTGTGCTAATTCTTATGCATTATGCCCCAATATATGTACTAGACTAAAAATGTGACAGAATTGGTTTAAGCTGTTGGATACCATATAAACTTGTGCAGGAACAGGACTGTGACAGGATCAAGTAGCCTGGTACTCTCTGGATGCTTTTGATGCCAGCTGTCATCTGTCCTGGACAGCATAGCCAATGGAAAGAGAATGCAGGGGTTGTAGTGCTCATCACTTGGAGGATATACCGTCTTACTCCTGGATGAATAGTAGAGAAACAGAGGAGTCATTATAACATGTGCTATTCCTCTGCTAACAAATAGCAGTTGATCATTAAACCAATTCTGCTCCTAACTTGTATATTCACAAATTACATTCCTGCACTGATTCCCTATTACACATAATAAGCATTCTTCAGCTGGAAACTGAACAGGAAAAGTAAAAGGGTTTTGTATGCTGGTGAAAACACAGAGCTTCTTATTATGTTCTAAAATACAGGAACAAGCACAAGCTATTTGTAAGGTGCTGTCCACAGCCTTTGACTCAGTTTTAACATCTGACAAGTCCTGAATACTGTATCATACATCATCCTGAAAAGGAAGTTCTTCTAGCTATGACTTCAACAACTGGAGAAAAAAGTTCACATCTGCTCCAAAATATTAACTTTTTAAATTGTTTAGGTATAATGTTAAAAAATATACAGTTTTGTCAATAACGTTTGTGTTTTTAAACAGTGGGACCAAAAAATGTGGAAGTCTGTGCTAAATTACATTATTTTAACATTTCATAAATCTGAATAAAAAAATAATCGAAGTATCTTCTGGTTATTCACTGTGCTTTCTAAATCACCTCAGATCCGTGCACATTTCACTATTGAAATATGCCTTATTTAACATTTTTCTTAATTGGTTACATAAACAGAAGCATATAAGATCAGATTTAGATTTTTTATTAGATTTACAAACTGTAAACATTTGGAGTATTACTCCTTTTATTCCAGAACTCTCAATTGTTAAGGATCTTTCTTTCACATAAACACAGAGTCAATATGAGGCTTAAAGTAGTTTATTTTTTTCAGTCTAATGACTGATTTAACAGAAGTAAAATTAATCATGCTCCAATTATAAATCACTGCCTCCAGACACTAAAAATAAGAAATGGTTTTAGGTTATACAATGTATACAGTTGCTCTGCAACTAAACAGTCAAAACCATCACATTAAAAATTATACATCTCAAGTAGCATTCTGAACTGCATTTTAAGTGTCTTATGCTCCTTTAAAAAAATGGTTAACACAGTAATCTTATGTGCTTGGTACATAAGTTTGTTGAATATTGCCACCTCTGTTGTCAGTCATGAAGTCTGAATGACCTTACAGAGTTCAGCATATTTTTTTTAAAATCCAGATTATCTGATCAGTTATGAGTTAATGTCATATGTCACAGAAACAGTATTTTAAAACAGGAATGTTTCTTACAAGCCTATTGCCATCATACTAATGTAGTGTGAGAGAATGCTCTTATTTAAGATTGTCTAGTAGCCATACAGGTGGTCCTTGACTTACAACCACAATTGGGACCGGAATTTCCATCGCTAAATGATGTGGTCATAAAGCACGTCACGTGACCGCATCACTTAGCAATGGCAATCCCTGCAGTTCCTGTTGCTGCTGTAACCCCAAGGTGCATGGGTCATTAAGTTGGAAGAGGCAGGAATCCTAGGTAAGGAGCATGGGGATGCCGCAGGGGGGTGAGGGAGGCCTGGGAGGGCTGGTGTGGGCCCTGCATGAGTTGGGGGAGGGGGTGTTGCAGTGCCATGCAAGCTGAGGAAGGCTGGGGAAACAATATGCTGTGACTCAGGGGCTTCTTGGTGTGCCATGGCCCTGGGGCTGCAAGGTATTTGCAGCTCCAGAGCTGCGGTGTGCCAGGAAGCCTCTTTGCACTGCACTTCTGGGCTAGGCTGGGGCTGGGCTTTGCATGGCGCAAAGGGCCTTCCTGGTGTGCCGCAAAAAGCCCCAGAGCTGTGGTGTGCCAGGAAGTCCTTTTGTGCTGCACAAAGCCCAGCCCCACCACAGCCCAGCAGGATGGTGCAAAGCTGCTGCGCCCCAGGAAGCCCCAGCCCAGTTCCAGCTGCAGTGGTCCTTGCCACCCTGCACTCCAAGGACCTTGCCACCCTGCGCTCTGATGCCCCACCTGACCTTCACCATCTTCTTGCTCCTGCTGATGAGATGTGCCTGGCCTGACCCTTCGTGAGGCAGCTGCTGGCCATCTGAGGCCATCTTCCCCAGGTCACATGAGGAAACTGCTGTGTGCAATCTTGGGAAGAAAGCCTTGTGTGGCCAGCAGCTGCCTCTCAAAGGGCCAGGCCAGGCATGCTTGGCCAGCAGCAGAAGCAGGACGGTGAAGGTCAGCTAGGGCGGGAGGGGCTGTGGAGTGCAGGGGGCCAAAAGGGCAGAGATGGGTGGGAGATAAGTGGGTGGGGGAAGTTGAAGCATCCCTGCTGTCATAATTTTAATCATGTGACTTTAGGGGTGCTGCAATGGCCGTAACTTTAGGGACTGGTTGTAAGTCCCTTCGTTCAGCACCGTCGTAACTTTGAATGGTTGCTGAACCAACGGTCGTAAGTCAAGGACTACCTGTAATCAAGTGCTTTGCAAGCTTCCAAATTGAGCTCCAACCACATTCTTCAGGTAAATCACATCTTTAGGCAAATTAATGAAATTTATTTTTTTCATTAATTTGAAATTAGTGAAAGAGCTACATATATTATACATTCTATATTTGATGGTCTCCTTGGTTTCAGAAGACGTTTTGGCATTGGAAAACCATTTTAGTCCAAGCATCTTCTAGTGAACATATGTAGTATAGTTCATTGGATCCTACCCAATGTGAAATCTGAGGCTAAAGAAGCTTCAAAAGGCTACTTTGCACATAGCTGTTGAAAGATTCTGTGTTAAAACACTGTATGTAATGTGCAAAATAATGTGTGAAGTTATTTCCTATAGTTTGCCAGGCATATAAACATAAAGAGTCAAAACCCAACTGGATTAATCAGCATCTGAATAAATGTGTAGTGGCAAACTATTCTTCTAATATACATATATATTCAATGGGAACTTTGAATATGCAGACTTAGCTTTAAAACATACAACAAAACTAGCTTGAAAATATTCCAGTTTGCCCCTCCATCACACTGCAACCACTCATATTGTTCTTAATATCAGCCAACTGATTTGCATCGATACATCTGGCAAATTGCCTCAAATGTACCACTTCAGCAAGGCAACAGAAATATTGAGATCCAGCATTTCCCCCCAATATAAATATACCAAAGGGTCCTTCCCCCATCTGTTTCCACTTATGCTAGCCAATATATACAAAATTTCTGTGTCAGAAATTCAAAGTTCTCTTGATAAATCTAGAGATACAATAGTCACAAAACTTGTGATCAAAGCCAATGTGACCTGGACATTGATATTCTAATTCTATGCTACCGGTGCACATTTTTGGTAGCATATGCAAAATAAAAACTGTTACAATATCACAATATACAAACATTAAAAGGACATAGCTATGTTCTGTAAGAGTCTATTAATTTTGAATTATGAAATCTATTCACAATTATTAACAGTGTTAACTACCATGTTCTAGAATATATTTCAGTACACAATGCGAGTCCACAAACAGACTGAAATGCTTGCGGGACAGCAGTGTATACCTTAACACAGGACCGTTTGGATCAGTGACTACTCCACTGTTGACTGTAGCAATCTCTGTATGAACATACCACTACGTGCTTTACCACTTGTTTTCAAAGAAAAGGACTGCAAGTAATATTTCATAAACTATTTCCCATTTAAATTTATCAGCAGTATTGTCATGAGTTTCTTTCCCCCTTACCTCAAGGGTAATTAGTGTATGGCATAAAATATTTATTAACTGCATATTTAGTATAGAAAACTATGACCTCATATTTATAAAATGAGGTAATCAGATTTCAAGTTTTAAAATATCTACACGTCGAATTACTAAAATATTTCTTCAATGCAACTGAGGACCTTTCTAACTTCATGAATATTTATGCATATTACTTGTGTATGCTGCTCCGAGGAAGCTGTAATTTCCCAGCATTCCAACATTATGAAAAATTACATTCTCTGGGTAGCTTTATGCACACAAATCACAGAAAGTATAGCATAATTTTCCTTTTCCTAAAGAAAAAAAGCCAGTTAGAAAAAGAAAAATGCTTTCTCTGAATATATACCGCAAGGTCCATTTCTCTACAGTAGGGAGGTTGAGGTTAGAAAACCAAAAGCTTTGCTTTTGTCCTTAACTACATTTCTTTGGGGGAAAGAGAAAAGTATCCTGGTCCATTCCCAGGAGATTCAACTTCTGTTTAATCTACTCTACCAGAGTCTGGGGAAGAGCTTTTGGAGACAACCTTCCACTGAGATACATACAATGGCCATGTGCATTTTTTTCCTCAGACTGCTTTATCTTAAAGCTTTTCCTCTGACTTCAAGGGGAGGTTGGCAGGTTGGCCTTCTTTTCCCCATAAAGTGATAAATATTCCTAATTTCTTCCTTTGTATTACAAAGGTATAAAATATTAAACCCTATTAACAAGGTAAAGGTACTCAGACCTCCATTTGTGCCAGTACAAACAATCATAAGAAAACATAGGCTATTGAACCAATGGGCAAATTGGACTAAGTTATTAGATCCCCAACTTTTGACCTTTCATTAGACTCAAATTTTCAAGCCTGCCAATGCTGCTGCCTAACACAGAGTCATTTTCAAGTACAGATTCATCACCAATTCGGTGTACTGATATTCTGTCCCTGTACATCAATAACCCTTTTTCAACAGACGTCAGTAGAAGATGGATTTTCTTGCAACACCTAATTCTTATCCATCTTATTTGAGGTTTCTGGATTTGCTTTTTTTTTTTTTTTTAACAGAAATGTATGCTATGTGAATGTACTTTTACGATTTCCTCAAATGTGCTTTGATTATTATTAGGACATTAAATAAGGCTGGATTTCTATCACTTTCAGTCCTTTCCATCCATGTATTTAAAAAACAAATATGATTGAGATTGCTATTTAGAAATCTTTTGCAAAAGACTTCTCCCCCTCTTCCCTGGTCAATAAACCTTGCAGATGGCTGTGGACAAGGATAAGAAGAAACTCCACCACGCCGTAAGTGATGGGAAGTTCTTACTTTTCTCAGATTGTTTTAATGTACTAAGTAGAACCAAGAGAAACTGTCATTCTTTAAAATGAAGTTTGAATTTTCAATTCACTTACACTGTCCTGAGACTGATCTCAAAAGCCACACTTGCCACAAAAGTTAAATACTCATTATTGGCCTAACATTAGCACTAAAATGCAACATATTAGTGCAGTCAAGGCATTAATCTTGTAGCTCTGTTAATATGACTTTCACATTTTCACGGATTTTGGATCTTGTGTTTTTGCAGCTTTCACCAATCATGAAAATTTTTGAGTGGCTCTGTTGTTATAAAAGTCCTATGGAAAATAATTTTAAGAACTGCAGTAATGAAGAGTCAACAATATTATCATGAAGTATCCCAGTGAGGCATCTGATGATGAACAAGAAGTCCCAATGAAATCTAGAAAGGGAATCTCTCTCCACTTGCAGGGAGCTGTTTAATCAACAATAAAGTGCACAAATGATACAGGAAAAGCACCTTTCCGGTTAGGATCTCCATCAATATGCCCTATCTGAAAAAGAGAAAATATTTTAGAGTAGAGATAAATTTTATGGAAATACTGTAAATGTCATTCACATAAAGTCCAAAGTCTGTTGTCCAAAGTGTAGCCACCTACAAATGCTAAAGCATAGTAATAAAATGATCTCTGACATAAGTAGTAATGTGGCTTTATTTCCTATTCATAATGATAGCTAATAAAACAAGTTTAACATATTCTCAGTTCTGTTTAGCCATCTTAAACTTAAATTATTTAAAGGATGTTGATTTTTTAAAATAAATTTTCATCCAGATACTTTTGTGCTGACTCATTTCCCAGAGTTGTTCCTGTCTATATATGAATATAACAATTGCTATTGTTCCTTTAAAAATAATGTTTATTTTGAAGTTTCAAATATAGAATTCACAACACACAACTGGGCCAATGAGGGGGAAATATGAGTGTCAGGGTAGCACCAATTGACCTAATTCAAATAACTCTAAAGGGAATTATTTAGTCCAGATCATACCCAGTCTTGCACAGGATTGTGTTAACTTTCCTCTGCCAGCTTTATCACACAAACACTGAATCCAAGCCATTGCTTTTTTTTTGCTTGCCTAATCCTCCAGCAAGAAAAGCTAGAAAGGATAAATCAGATTTTAGGCAATGTTTTGCTTTGCATTGCTGGAGCCCTGGCTGCCAGTGAATGCACTTCCCTACTGCCCATGAGCTGCAGGAGAAACTAAAGCACCATCATCCACCCAATCAGGCTGCTTACCTATACATACCACCTGGGAGCAATGAAATCAAATGGAGGAAGTCCCTTCTGTTTAAGCTCTGAAAACATTCTGGTCCTCCTTTCTCTACCTCCTATGTTGTAAATCTTGCACCTCTGTGCTAAGCACTCATGGTTAGGGATGCCTGCTGTGCTCTTATCCTTCATTAATCCACCCCCTCTGTTTTCCATGCAAGGAGTTGGAGCATATTTTCTTCTCATGAGCCATTTTAGGAGAATTGGTCTGGGAGTCAGGATGGAAAGAGGAGTGGGTGGAAAGAAAGCTTTTCACTCCTTCCTCTGGAAGCCTGTCTCCTTCTGTCTTGGCCTGGGAGGAGGGGCTGATGCTGTGAAGTAGCAGTTGTGTTAGAAAATAGATTGCTGGACAGAAGGGCAACTCTAGGGATAGGCTGCCAAAATAAGTGGTAGTTGCACAAAGCAAGTGGTAGTTGCACTTATTTATGAGAATTAGGGGTCAGAGCTTGGTTACTTCCCCTCCTCTTCCTTTTTCATGCTGCCTGCTTGACCAATGCATTAAGAACCAGCAATATAATGAAACTTTGCCAGCATTTTCCTGGTACAAGAGTTTGATGAACACCAGGGATTTCCTAGAGAAAATGGGTGGGAACTCTGTTCCCAAAACTGTGAGTTTTCACCCAGGAACTGTAATCATGTGGTATCAGAAATATTGGTGAAGGGATTTTATGACGTTAGTGGTAGAACGGGTTAACAATGTTGTGGGAATACAGCCAATGAAATTTCTTTTCTTTGGTGCCACAAGACATATCATATTGACCTAAAAGGAAACTGACCCTGAATTAAGATAATTTCCCCCCAAAAGAAGATTAGACTAATCTTTGATCTTTACTATATTCCCAGTATAATTGTATAGGTGAATTGTTGGGGGGAACTAGCCTTCCTGTGATATTTCTGTCATAAATTAAGTGAAAACAAGCTATTTAGGCACAGCATCAACTTTCTTCCCTGCTTTGAGCATGCCATATCCCTGATGGCTTTTGAGCCAGATTAACAAAAGACAATTACCATGTTCATATAACCTATATCCAAATCAACATGTGACGGCTGGTTTACAAGACATGCCAAGACAACGGCTGGGTTTCCAAGGCTTGCATGCTGCGTCAAGGCCACCATTCAGCTGTTCATTCACCTACCCTACTTGCATACTGATTCCCCCATTAGACTGGCAAGGATGCAATTTGCTTGCCTGAGCAGGAAGGAGAGCTTAAATGGCAGGGGAGGGAGCCCCGCTCTACAACCTCTCCGCCTCCCAACTGTTCAGGAAACAACCCAGCAGCAGCAAAGAGAACAGTGCAACTTAATGTGGAAGTACCTAACTGGGAACTTTCTTTCCATGTCCTGTCAAGAAGGGCAAAGGGAGCCTTTAGGACAATGCTTCTCAACCTTGGCAACTTTAAGCTGTGTGGACTTCAACTCCCAGAATTCCCCAGCCAGCTTGCTTCTGGGGAGTTGAAGTCCCCACAGCTTAAAGTTGCCAAGGTTGAAACACTGCTTTCGGAGCTGCCACTAGAAGTGCTCTGGGCACCTTGAAACAAGTGTTCCTGGTAGCTTTCACCTGGTAGTTCTGGGGACAGCAAGGTTGGGCTGGCTGGGGAGGTCCAGAGGACAAGAGGTACCCCATTCCTGATCTATCCAGATATGAATTCTGTATAAAGGGAAGGAATAAAGATGTCTCCAGTTCAAATTAATCAGAAATAAAGTTCATGTAGTAGAGTTCATGTAGTTCATTTAGTAAAGTTCATGTAGTTCATTTAGTAGATACTTTGGAAACAGACTACTTCGTCTAGGAAGTCAATTCTGTTGACTGTTGCTTTATTTTCATAACTACAGACAGCAAGGGGACGCGGTGGTGCTGCGGGTTAAACCGCTGAGCTGCTGAGCTTGCCGATCGGAAGGTCGGCGGTTCAAATCCGCATGAAGGGGTGAGCTCCCGTTGCTAGTCCCAGCTCCTGCCAACCTAGCAGTTCGAAAACATGCAAATGTGAGTCGATTAATAGGTACCGCTTCAGCGGGCAGGTAACGGCGTTCCGTGTAGTCATGCCGGCCACATGACTGCGGAAGTGTCTACAGACAAACGCCGGCTCTTCGGCTTTGAAACGGAGATGAACACTGCCCCCTAGAGTCGGACACAACTGGACTTAATGTCAAGGGAAACCTTTACCTTTACCTACAGACAGCAAACCACAGGCTTTAATCTTCTATCAGCTTCAGCTGAAAAAAAATACTTACCCACCACTCTTGATCTTCTTCCCCGTCAACTATGATGATATCACCTTCCGAAAATGTTAACTCATCTGGATTATCTGCTACACAGTTATAAATTGCTTTTACTCTCTTGGGCTTTGTTTTTGACTGTAATAAACAAAGAGAGATATAAAAGGAACTCGGTGTTGAAAAGATAAGACCAAACACCACAGAAATAGGTCACAGAGACTGTCTCTTCTCCAACAGAGGTAGCAGAACACAGGAAAGAGCCTTGTACTAAGACTGGCCACTGGTCTAAGTTAAGTGTTGTCTATATTGAGTAGCAACAGCTCTCCAGAGTTTCAGATCAATTTTTCTAGGCTTCTCTGGATAGCCAAGTAAACCTGGGAACTATAGCTGAGACATGACCTTTACTGTATTACTTTTCCCTGCTTGTATTTTTAAGTACTTTTGCCTTCTAGTACAACTTCTCTCACTAGCAAAGGTCACACTTTTGATCACTGCACTTCCCTGATAGCATTCTATCATAACCGTGATAATTTCAAAATCAGAACAGTGATTAAAGTCAAGAGTCACCAGATCTGTTTCTGAGAAGCAAGACATCACTCCTTGTAGGTAAACATTATATAGCTCCTTTTGAAACATGTAAAAGGATTCTCTTCTGATGAGCTATTTAAATTCTGGACATTTCACTGAATGTTATTTCAGTGAATAACTATTTCGTTTGCTTTTCTGAGCAGCCATCTGTTAGTTGAAATGACACACTGCAGCTGTGTCGCAAAATATTGGCAACTCTAGAAAATACCTCAAAAATATAAACCAACAAGATAAAAAACAACACAAAAGAGAGCATGACATAACCAAGGCCAACCCACAATTATTCAATATTCTAACCATTACATACAGACTCATCTAGCAGATTGGCCCAATTGTCCAATGAGAAAAGCTACGTCTTCAAAGCCTTATGAAAGACCAATACGGTTGGGGCCTTCTGAATCTCAGGGGATACACAGGTCCAAACAGGAGGTGCTATGATAGAGAAGGCCCATCTCCTGGGTCTGCCAGATAACACAGTTTTATAAAAAGGACCTGGAGCAAGCATATCCTGTTGGATCTCATGAGATGGACAAAGATGTTGTTCTACAATGCAATGTTTTATCTCTCGCAGTTACAATGGGATAGGTATAAAATACAGCTATGTCACTCAAAGTTACAGTTGTAATTTGTTATTTATAATTAACTCCCAGATCAAAGATGCCACTTGGGCTAGATTTTCACAGCTTGTTCAATGTGCAGCTATATTTGCAAGATACAAACACTTTTCTTGGGAATAGTCCCAGACCTCCATGTGATTTCAAGTAAAGGTTCTTCCAAAATAAGTGATACATAAAAAGCCAAACACATCTTGTTAGTTTCTCAGTCCAAATCGAATGTATCTATATTCAATGGGCAGCAAACAGGGCCAATGGATTCTGAAGAAATTCCCTCCCCTTTTAGAGTAATCCTTAAGTTTCACCATGGAGAGCTGCCAACTACAACCTTTTAAAAGAATGACCTACTTTCTTTACTACTTACTATTTGGGACTTTCTTGGCATTGGTGCTGGAGGTTGGATTGGCACTGATAGGTTGGTAGAAGGGGCAGTTTGAGATCCAGCGGTCTCAGATGCAGAGGAAGACTCAACTGCTATTAAACAAACAAAACATTAAAGCCAACTTTAAAATAACAGACATAGCTCTATTCTTAGATACCTTCTCATGTCATTACTCTTGTTCACCAAGCCATTTTTTTGTAGCTCTACAGAAATATTCATCATGTCCCACATCAAAAGCCCCTAAACTATATAATCGGAACCAAGGATGCAATTCAGCATGTACTAATGATAATTTTAAAATATAGGTAAGAATGGTACGTATATCTTGCTCAAATCCCTTGTTAGCAAAATCCTTATGTTCATCTTCTCTGCCATTCAATCTTCAAAATTACCCAGAAAAGGGTGGGTCAATTAGTCACTGCCTCTGATGGAAAAAAATGCTGTTATAGGGAACCCTTCTGTGCATAAAGCACCCTCACAAAACCCACACTGTGAAGTCAGTTAATGCACCTTTTGCTGTATATGATGAAATAAGCATGTTGGTTAGTCCAAAGCTGCTCCTAAAGAAGTGGAAATTAATAAGATGATTTTTAAAAATAATTACCACAAGACTGCTGCAGAGATCCAGGCCCCTTACTCTTGTTAGTAAAGTTGGATGCCTTGTCGGTCCTATTTAGGAGGGAAGCAAAGATTACTCTCCATCATTGCTTTCCATGTAGCCCATCATCATCATCATCATCATCACCACCCCATTTATTTTTTGAAACAATATTCAGCATGCTATTCTGTACTGCCCTTTTAACACACATTGACCAATGTTCAACCACATCTTAAATATCTCCTTAAAATAAATATCTGCCAAATACTTCTAGAAATTCAAGTACACACACCTGGAGATGCTTTAGGTTAAAGAAGGCTGTTATAAAACTTACAAGCAGTACTGGCTTCTGCTGCCTTTTTATTTCTTCTTTCAACTGTACTTCTCCCTACACACAACAAACTATGAATTGGGCGTTTTGGAGAAAGCATGTCACATGGGGAGATGCAATTTCTTTTTTTCCAAACTACACTTCTCTGTTTAACTGAACCAATAATAGAGACCATCTGTTCTAGAGAAAGGTCTGGCCAGCATGTTGCCTTTTTATTTCTAGCACTGCTTCTGATTGCCTCCAGCAAACCACAAGACCTAGATGATAGATAAAAAAAACATTATACCACAAATATGCTCAAGCATGATGATCAGTTTAGCCTGATGCTTTTTCTCGTGGGAATAAGGGGTGCAGCCTAGACTGGACTTTCATGATTTTCTTATCATGCCCCCCCACATGCTTTGAGCCCTATCCTTTCCCTGCCAGTGTCTCTTTTGAGCTTTCTCTTGCTCATCATTTGAGAATGAATTAAATCAACAGGACAAAACCTTCAAGAGGAGCCACTCAACAAAAAGTGCAAATAATAAGTACAGCTTAACACCCAGGCCACAATTCGAGCATAACGTTTTTTTAATCAGAACTTTTGGAATGTAAATCTCACAAATTACCCAGAAAGAGGCTTTTTCTGAGATATTCGACTTGGAGGCTGTGGAGGAAGTGGCGGCGGCGTAGGTTTGGCCGGTGGTACAGTCGGTTGTTTTGACTGCTGGTTCAAAGCTTCAAGAACACAGGCTGTCTTTGCAGCCAGAGGTGCTGGAGAGAGGATGTCTATAAAAATGCATGTACAATAGTATTCCGATGATGAATGCTTGAAATGAGTCCTCCAAATAACGTAATGCTTTAAAGGCTTGTTTTATTTCAAAACAGAAAGATAATTAAACTTCCTTTTATATCACAAGTTAAGGCTCAAGGCGCAGAATAGGCTACAACCCTAAATATGCTTTTTTGGAATTAAGTCCAATTCAATTAAATAAGAATAATTCTGCATATACCTGGACGGAACTGAACTGTAAGAAACTGATCATACATGGTCTTAGCTTTGTGCCCATTAGAAGTGTTTAGTTCATCTCATCTGAATAGATTCACTCATTGCCACCTGCAGTCAACTATATTAATATGGTATGGACTGAATATTAAATATCACAAATGCATGCACTAACAAGTTCTTCAAAATTCTTCACTGTTTTCACTGCAAGAGACTATCATGGCTATCCCTCTGTAAAATCATACACTGAAAGCTAAACTAGCAGAAACCTGATTAATTTAAGGTACTTGCAGGGTGTAATACTATAGCTGGCAAATATACTAACCATCATGAGAGGTGTTTAACATCATCATGTTTCTAGTAATATTTTCTATGAAATACACACAGCCCCAGTATAGTTTCACAAGCAATCATTAGCAGATCATCCCTATGCAAGATCAGGATAATTAAATAATATTGTATACATTTTTCAAAAACATGATGACAGTCTGAACTCTTTGCAAAACTACCCAGAAATTTATTTATTTATTTAAAAGATTTATTTGGCCGCCCATCTTAAGCAACTCTGGGCAGCTCACAACAAAATACTGCATCCTCGGCTCTGTCTGAAAGACATGACTGATATTCAGAAAATAAGATAGCAAACCTAAGTTCACCAGAGAGAAAGAAGAAGAATGAGTTTGGAATGGACGGTCAAGGACAACCATGACTAGATGCAGCAAAAACCAAGAAAGCAGTGGAAAAGAGCAAACATACTTGTAGATGTTACACGCAATGGTGGAACAGGGGGATGGACAGTTGGTGGATCTGATGAAGACCTTTGCCTGCTTATGCTTTCCATTCCTAAAGAATTTGTCTTCCACAGTGTGTTCGATGAAGAAGTTGTCTGAACAGCACTGCCAAGAAATGAAGACTGAACTAAAAAGAAAGGAGAACACTGTATTATTATTATAATTACAGCTGGCTGTGAAATGAGCAAACAGCTCTACTTCAGTGGACTGGCTGCAATCCAGAAGTACATGTACTTCAGATTTAAAGGAGGACGGGGCCATTTCTAAGGCCCTGCTCTGACAGACAGCTATCATGAATCAAGTGACATCAAAGCCTGGTTCAGGGATTACAAATGCAGAATGTCTCACATCTGAGAGCTCCGTGTGCCATGTCCCATGCCAACATTGCTCCAGTAATGTCCTTTTTTTTACAGATATTCATGCTTTCAGTATGAACATCTACAACACAAATGTCTTCACTGGTGCATCTGGGCTCATGTTGGCCAGGAACCGTACCCTGAAATTGTGTTCATTTGCAAAAACAAACAGAAAAGTCACTGACATGGCCTCACAGAGGGGATGGAGTTCAGCAGAACACTCTGCTTTTCTAATGTTGGAACAGAGCTTTTGGATAAGGTACGTGCCAGTTAGTCAATGCAGCCACTGCTCTATGGAGTCGAAACTTTCGTATCACCTTCAAACAATAATTTTCAACAGGGCACATCATCAAGATGTAGCTATATTCCTTCATCCAATTTGTTTAACACACTTTTTAAACACAGTATTGGTGCTTTCGTGCAATTTTAAGCTGATAAATGGTAATATAAATCATGCTATTTAGGGAAATGGATAAAAGAAGCAACTGAGTTACAATGTATAGGGAATACAACTGCTGTCTTTTATCCCAGCTGATGAGCTGGAACTTTAAATCTCCTGACATGATATGATGGCAGACAAAGCAATGATAGTTGCTCCCCTTCCTATCATTTTTTCCATCTTTTGTAGCAAGTCGGTTGCCAGATATGCCACAAAACAGATATGTAAAGGGGGCAGATGACAGATGAGGAAATGAATAGGCGAGTCAAACAGCTACTATGCCTCCTGTCGCATCAGGTAGCTTAGAGATTTCTGACAATGTCACAGCTGGTGAGGTGGGGCAAGGAGTGTTATATATGCTAATTCATGAATCACTTCTTTCCTGGTGATCCAACAATAGCTAAGAAGTACTTTGCTGACAACCCCTGTATTGAAATAATAGGTTTTAAAAAGCAGTAACAATAGCAAGGCAAGCTGTACAGTTTGTTAGTTTATGATGAGGCAAAAGCAGCAGCCTAGTTTGCTGAGAGGACCTGTTTAGCTTGAGGGCGTAAATTGCGCCAAGGAAGGCGAAAATAAGACCCAGGCTGCTATTTCAGTTTAGCTATTTGTCCTCACAAAAGATTAACTAATGAAAAGTTTGCTCTTTGAGGTACGGCACTACGTTCTCCGATAGGGAAGTGGAAGCAGTGCTGTTGCACCATAAACCCTTGGATCCCACTCCTTTGGCAGAACTGAATGGGACTACAGGAAATAGTAGTTTCCTGTTTGTAAACTTCCTCACCCCGCTGTACAAGCATCCCTCATTCAGAAAACTGAATGTTCTGCCATGCCAACTTTTTTTTTTGTTTCTGAAGAAGAAACAAGAGCTGAGAAAAAACAGCTTACATCAATCATCCATTTGTTTCAAAGTGCCCACACCTGCTGAAAGGTAATTCAATTTATAAAGCGCTTCACTGTTCTACCTTTTCAATCTCTCAATAAGCAGAGCAATTACAAACTCTCATTTTCTCAGAATCAGAACAGCTGACACAAACGCCCTTATGTTTATAGCAACAATGTTCTCTTGGAGGAGGAGCAGAAAATATTTTAAAAATGGTAAAAATGAGAAACAGATAGCCAGTAGCACTGGAAGCACTTTCCACGTCAACCACTTAGGGATTGTCGCTGCTGCCCACATGCAACCTACATATAGGGATGGAGACATGCTCCCAAGCCCATCCGTTGCGCTGACACACACAGACACAATGGACAGGTAACCTCCATTCCATCAGTGGAAAGAGACGGCCACAGCCCTGACACACTCAGGACCTCTGGCATCCCTCCAGTTAGGGATTAGGTACATTTTTTATGTCCTTAACAACTGATTTATACACTCAGCTCTTGTGAAAGAGAGGAAGGAGATATGTCTGTGTATATTTTTGGCATAAAAACAGAAAGCACACAAAGTCTCCAACGGAAATATTCAAAGTGACCTTCAGATATTTTCAGCTCTTAAACTCAGTCCTCTACTTCTGGATTTTAAACAGATCTTCGATCTCATTTCTAGCAGAAAACACTGAGCCAAAAGGAAGATCTTGACAAAAGGTTGCTATATGATTACTCTTACTTATAAATTATACGATACTGTAAAGCCATGCTGAAAATCAGATGTAATCCATGATGCCACCTGCAGAAAAGTTCCAGCTTGAAGGGGGTGAAAAAAGGGTATTTTCTTGCTCCTCTCCTGTTCAATTTCTACATCAACCCACTTAGCTGAGCATTTGACCAAATCTAGGGCATTATTTCCCAAAGGTGACAAACATTTTTCCATGGTTCTTTGTACAACTGATGTCAAAGATTACCACTATAAGGAGGCTCTCTAAGCACAAGCCACATATTGCAGAAAATAATATTTACAAGTTAACTACAAGGCCAGAACTGAAGTATTTGGGACAAAGTCCAATCAGAGAAATTGGTATTTGGGGAGATTCAGAATAGTATAGTTTTGCAAGCTGCATAGCGTATTTCACATTTATTTCCAAAAGATTTCCAAAAGAAGTAATTATACATAGCAATTTGATTGTTAAAATAAATAGGAAATAAATTTTAGTTCAAATGTCCTACTTTAGAATAGAGTTGTTCTTCTTAGCCAGTGAAACTGAATTTCTACACTAAAAATGATGTAAATATTTGAATTCTTTTTATAGTAATTTTATTAAAAATTACAATTAAAAATATAAAAACTAATGCAAACTAAAGAAAAGAAAAGAAAAAGAAAAATAGAAAGTGCAGAAAAGAAAAAAATAGAAAAATAGAACAGAAAGCAAAAATAGGAATACAGTAAAGAAAAAGAAAAGAAATATATAAAGAAATTACTTCTCCCTTCATCACAAGTACAAACAATTTTAGTAACTTATCACCTTCTCTTAAAATACAACAAATGATCTCTTTTTCCCATATCCCATCTCTAATCTGTAAGCAAAACTTTAAAGCCTCGTCATTAAGTCCTGATCAGCAAAAGTCCATTAAGAGTTACCAGACATAACGTATCTACTTTAACCTTGATCAAATAAACCAACTTTATATTCCTTCCCTTTACTTCTAACAATCTTGATCTTCAGTCCCTTCAAATCATGTCCTAGAACTTGATTTTTTCTCTGTCCCTTCTCACAAAATTCTTCAAAACTTTAACAAGTCTCTCTTGTAAATCCAATATAGGAACGTTATCAGGTTACTCTTTTAGTTTGTTATTTGCATATCCCTTTTAATTATTAAGACATTAGTTGGTTTCGATTTGTCTCTACTTGGCAACCACTTTTAGACTACTTGCTTGTGTTGGAAAAAAATGAAGCAAATTGTGGGCTTTAGTGATTAAATGGTTTGTTTTGATAGAAATAATGTTAATATGGTTTAATTAATGGTAAGAGATTATATTTTTACTTGTATTTATATCTTTATTGGAGAAGTCAGAAGCCACCTTTCGTTTCTGTTTCCTGTCTATTTTCACTTTTAGTTTTTTTCTTTAGTTCTATCTTCTTGCTTTTCTATATTTTCTATTTTAATTATATATTTTGAAATTTAATACAGTTCTTATAAAAAAAGACATCAGTTGGCTTCATTTGTATATCCAATGTAGCACCTTTTTCCATATCATTCTTGTAGCCTGTCATTTTTAAATCCACTTTCATATCAGTCTCAGTCTTGTCTGATAAAACCTGCTCCTTTTCCTAACATCTTTTAAACACAGTCCATCTATAGAGGCAGACACTCTTAAAATTAACTTCTGGGTCAATTTTTGGTTCAAAAATACCCTTCAATACATCCAACATTAAAGTATTTTGCTCCATTCTGTATTGGTAAGTCAAATTTAAGTGTTCTTCTCTTTCACTTGTAATCTTTAGTTCCTTCTGGTTCCCTCTAGTGTCCAACCTTCAAAGTCCCATCCTATCATTTTTTTTAAAGAATTCAAAATAAAAGCATTTTTTCTTAGGAAGGATTCTTATAATTAATTCCAAAATCTTATTTCAAATCCATCTGGACCCTTACTCCATTTGTAACTTTCCAAAATCAAAGTTCTAATCACCCTTTTGCTATTTATTCCAAAAGTAAAAAAAAAAAAAAGTCCTTAAACTTGTCTTTAAAACTTCTTTCACTAAGGACTGAAGGAAACTCACCGGGTGCTGTAACACTTGTCAACCAGAAGCTTCCTAAAAACTGAAAGGCAATTAACAAACAATATCTGAAAGTGATTAGAAAAGGAAGTATGCGAACCCAGTGTCCTTTGAAAAGGTGTCGACCATGGTTTGAGTGAAAAGGTGGCTTTCCCTCGTCTCCTAGAGCTCTAAACCTGTTGTGGTCTCCTCACAAGGAGCAGCTGTCTGGAGCACTTATGGGAGATCTCAAGTTCTTGCCTTATCTGGAGAGGAATTACAAAGAGCCGGTCTACTCGCCAGCTCTTCATTCCACCACAGTCGTTGGCTTCACTTTTAGTGGAGCCATCTTCAGTTTGCCATTTCTTCCCCGGAATGCCTAAATATGTTAATTCTTGATGGAATTTAGTTCTGGCTTTTAGATTCATTTGCATCTTCAAACAGCACAATTAATGTAATCATTTGTTCAAGATATAAATTAGAAATCTCATGTGACATATCCTAATAAAACAAAAGTAGTGATAATAAAACTTGGTTTTATTATTATATGGTTGCTTTTATTGTCAGATACTTTTTAAAATTAGGACCTGATTCTTATCTAGCACTTAATTTCAGCATACTCTTTTTTCTCTTCTCTATTCTGAGTATACAGAGCAGAATCTGCAATTTAATGCCAAGTTAAATGGAAGCCTCCTCCAAGTAATGTATAATTTTAATATTTACTTGGACAAATTAACAATAAACCCCACATCTCTAAAGGAAAAAAAAGATTCCTGCAGTTCCTCTTCTTGTAAAGTATTAGAGCATTATTACCTTTTCCAATATTTCTGGGAGGCAAGGGAGGTGCATTGGTAACAGGTGCTGCAGGCTGGACTGGAGGTGGGCTGCTACTGAGGACAGCTCCATAGGTCTCATTTTGTAATAGGCTTGGCATAAAGCTTCTCTGTTTGTCCTTGGCTACATTGGCAGCATCTCTTGCCAGAGAGGCGACATTAGGCTGAAGTTGGTTTGATCCTAGCTGATAGAAACTTACAGGTCTGTCCTCTCTTCGACTGGGGCTGGCTTGCTGTAAAAAAGAAGAATCCAAAAGAGAGCCATATTGGCAAGTATTTTAAATTCTAAATAGACTAGATAGGAAGTACTGGAGATTTAGCATCTTTTTGCAATAACTAAGACATTAATTCTAAACACAGCTACCATGGGGTTATTCTAACCGGATGTACTTCAAAATGCACCTCTCCATTTTTTTAATTTTTCCCAATTATAAATAAAACAGAAACCTTTATACGTGTGTGAGAGAAAATCAATAAACCATCAGGGAAAAAAGGAATGTATGTTTAAGGCAGAGATGCCAAACATGCAGCCCAACAACTGGAAGGTGACAGGTTACCCATCTCTGCCTTGAGGACTATTGTTTTTACTTAATACACATTTCAGGCAGGCATATATTTAAGCTACTGTATAATGGTTTGAATTACAGTTGGAGTTGAACTGGGGAGCTTGGACTGAAAAGGACTAAGGATCAAGACCTCCATCAACAAGAAACTCAATGGGTGATTTTAGGACAGTCACTCTGTCTCAGCCCAACCTACCTCTATGAAGGCAAATCTCTTTCTAAGCTGCCTTTAAGTTCAGGAGAATAAGCATGATACAAATGCAACAGTAATACACAGACTAAACTTAAGGTGATACATTTATTAATGTTAATAATGAACAGTTTGTAGATCAGAGAAGCTAATCTCAGTTTTGTAGCTTTGCTATGAATATAAGTACACAACTCTGGCTTAAGGCAAATGGAAGTGGTAACATTCAATCATGCCTTCAAGGTAATGATATCAGTTATGTATTAACAGCCCTTAATCTTCTTTTCACAAGTACCTGTGAAAGCCTATTAAGAAAATAAGCAGTGAAATGCTTTTCAATTCTCACTTTATCACTGAATTGGACAGCAAGAAAGGTGAGGCTAAATAAAACATCTGCTAAAGAGAGAAATGTCCAATTTCCTACTTAAACAGAACCTTTTTATTTGAATTTGCTCTAGGATGGTATGGAAATCTGCTATATAGTTAGAACGGAACATGCGGTCTCTTCAAAACAACCCGTGATGAAATTTTGTATGGCATTATCCAATACTGGTATCAAGCTGGTGCAGAGATTCTTTGCAACAGCCAGTAACTTCCTTAACTACTTTTTATGAAGAATATGAGAACATTTACTATTTGAGTTTAAAAAACAATCCTGTAACAACTATACATAAATACAAACATTTCAGTTTTCTGTATTAAGTACTAATGTAGGATTGATTCTTCAAAGTGTTTCTCTTTCAACAGTAAAGTGCTGAAAGAAGACATATTAAAACACACATGTCATAAATTACATATTCAATTCGCACTGCAAGCAATGTCTGGAAAAAAGTGAGCTGGAAAGTTGACTGATAGCTAGTGTTTGCATTTGCTTAGTCAGATGTTCACTGTTTTTGTTAATAGAAAGGAAACACAAACCACCATCTTCTCTAGGGAGGACAGCTAGAGAGGACTCCCATCAGTAGCAACCAAAGGCAACTGCCAATGATTAGCAATCAGAGTGGGAAGGCATTCACTGCAGAGCCTAAATCTTTAGCATATTTACCACTCAGATCTCCGAGAATCTATGTTAGTTCTGAGAGGCTGACAGTGATCCTAAGAACTCTCTCTGTCTTTGAACTTGCTCTTTATCAATGTAATGTAAAGACCAGCCACTGTAATGGAAAGGTTGCACAAAGTTCACTTTGTTGTTTAAAAACTGAATTGCTATTATATGTGATAGCTATGTTGCTGCTGTTTTCAGGGCTACTTTTCCCAACAGGCCAGAATATGAAGGGACAAGAAAGAATTCACTATTGTTATATAGTAGTGATTCACTTTGGTGAGTGGACATTAGCTAACTGACTACGACTATGGAAAAACATAAGTCTAGGGATATGGATAGTTTAATCTTTAGTACATAAAAAGCATGGCATTCAGAAAACATGGTTTCATTAAAAGGCAAATGTGGAAAAGAGAATATTATGATTCTCTTGATATATTATGTAATATCATGGTTACATACAGGTAGTCCTTGACTTATGACCATTCATTTAATGACTGTTTGAAGTTACAACAGTGCTGAAAAAAGTGACTTATGACTGGTCCTCATGCTTACAACCATTGCAATGTCCTCACGGTGACATGAGCAAAAGTCAGGCAACGATTTACAATGGTTGCAGCATCCCAGGATCACATGATCACCATTTGCGACCTTCCCAGTGGGCTTCCAACAAGCAAAATTGTATTGTAAACTGCCCAGAGTCCCTCTTTTGGGGGGAGATGGGCGGTGGCAAAATTTGATAAATAAATAAAATCAATGGGGGAAGCCAGATTTGCTTAACAACTGCATGATTCACTTAACAACCTTGGCAAAAAGGTCATAAAATTGGGCATGACTCACTTAATGACCACATTGCTTAGCGATGGAAGTTCCAGTCCCCATTGTGGTTGTAAGTTGAGGACTACCTGTATTACAATGCTTAGGATAATACTGTTAGGATAATGCATTGTATAAGCCCAAAGAGAAATGGTAGCAAAAAATGACAATCCACTAGACATAGGAAAAATATCATCATCTTCTTCCTTTATATCTGTCTGTTCCAAGTGTAGATAACACAGTGCTTGTGGAGTACAGGGCATCCATGGACACCTCTTTCAGAACCCAATAATTTCCTTCCCTATCTGATCATAATACTGTATAAATTAATCTAACTAATAAAAGATGGGGGAGGCTTCTGATAAAGTAGATAGCCAGCCTGCAGCATCAACTTTATTTCCAAGAACATGTCTGGGCTCTCACCACTTTAACTGGAAGCATGCTAAAAAAAACAACACAGGTAGACTGGGTGGGTGTAGGAGGTCAGAGAAAAATGGCAGGAAGCAAACTCACCACTTTGTCTTTCTGGTGAATGGGAGCTCTGTTAATGGCATACCCACCATGGCAGCACTCTGTGAGTCTGTAACTGTATTGTGTTTTTGGAACAGCAAACCCCTACACTCTCAAAATTCTAACGGACCAGAAAAGTTGCTTGCTCCTAGTCCTATTTCCTTTTTCTGCTGTCTCATTCACAACAGCCTGTTACCTGAGAAATTAAAAGTGTTTCAGAGCAGCATATCCAGATACATACCTGCAGTTTTTCATCCACATCATCATCACTTTCATCCAAGTCTTCATGAAGTAATCGCCATTCATATTCTACATGAACATGAGAATTAAGCCTTCCAGCCAGAGCCTGGATAAGCTAAAGGACCAAAGTTAGGCTTTATGAAACCCAGTCTGCCAGTGATTTAAATTCTATATCTTTAAACATATCTGGAAACAATTCTATTCCCCTTTCACTTCTTTCTTTTTTAAATTTCTTCAAAATTATATTGAAGGTATATAAAGAACTTTATAAAGGTTTTGATTGTGAAGATTTATTTATAGAGCAAATTAAAAACACCCAAGTGAGGGTCTTGCCACTATCCCAATTTTTTTTTAATCTGTTCAATTGTGTCTGATTCTCAGAGACTGCCTGGACAAATCCCTGCAGTTTTTTTGGCAAGGTTTTTTCAGAAGTGGTTTGCCATTGCCTCCTTCCTAGGGCTGAGAGAGAGTGACTGGCCCAGGGTCACCCAGCTGGCTTTGTGCCTAAGGCGGGACTAGAACTCTCAGTCTCCCAGTTTCTAGCCTGGTGCCTTAACCACTACACTAAACTGGCTCTCATCCCCCAACAATGTTATTTAAATACTGCTATGAGACATTCCAAAGGAATTATGGAAAGGACTTGTGATTAATTGCATTCAATATCTGATACAGCCCTTCTGAACTTGCATAGTTGACTACTTTTCCAAAGAATCTGCTCTGCCTTTGGTAAAAGTGTGAAAAAAATACCTGTCCATAAAAATCTAGTATCACTGTAAGAACTATTCTTAGAAACATATAATCTCACCAGCATTATCTATGTTCTAACATTATGGGGATGCCACAGGATTTTTCTAAATTTTCTAGTTCTTCTGAGGTTAATTTGGTTACAATTTTATTCAGTTCAAAAAAAGATTGAAGACAAATGTATTTTAGTAAATGCTGTCCTGGAGATTATTAACGCTATTCAGTTTAGAGCTATTGGTACATATAATTTTAAGAGAGGATTCTCTCTATGATTACAATCTGTCTATCACCTGCAGGTCCCAATGTGAAGGCTTTAAGTCCTGGAAGGTGGCTGACGAATTTGTAAATAAATATCAAACCAATAAAACAAATAAGGAAGAAGCTTGCCCCTGAGATGGCCAGGCTGATATTGATTAGGAAGATAAATCCCAGAGCTTAATAAATGCTCAAGAATGTCTCTCCCAGAAAATGCAATGATCTTCAGCCACTGCCATTCTGAGCTGAATACTAAGGAATTCAAAATCAAACAGCTAGACAAGGCATAGGAAAATATAGCTGGAATCGTATCCTTATTACAGATTTAAATCAGTGGCCTAAGACACCCAAATTCTGTTCCCTATCCATCTCCTTTCCTCAAAAGAGCCTTTGTGACAATGCAGATCACTGAAAAGGTGCTTTGGCAATACATTATTAATGTTTCTATTAAAGTTTCAATACATAGTAAAGTATTGATAACTGTATTGTAATTCAAACGCACTATCTCTAGATATGGCTGGGTATATGGAAGGGGTTGTCCAAGACAGCACAGTTTTATACATTCTGCACCACTTCAGCTAATGTAAGGGAAGTACATGCGGTATTCCTACAGAATACGAAATATCAAACGGATAGTGCTGTACTAAGATCTATTAGATATTAAGAATGTTTCCAACATTGTAGTAAAATACCACAGAAGTCTCCCATTAACCTTTTAAATAACTGCACATTGTTCTGCACTGAAAAAGGAATGAAAATCTTACCAGCTCTTCACAGCGTGTATGCTTTAAACGTTTAGCTATATCAAGTGGGGTCTCTCCAACTTCATTTGCTATAAATCAATGAAAGGAAAATGTTTTATTTTTGTTTGCAACTTTATATTACTAAAAATACAGTATAAGTAGTTTACAAAATGGAAATAAATTAAACATTAGGCACAGTCAGACATCTTAGTTGCTACTTATTTTAAGCCGTCTTCCTTTAACTTGGCGGCCTCATATATGTTGGTGTGCAACTCCTATATCCCCTCATCAGAGGTCAGACTGGCTGGGGAATGCAGGAACCAAAATGTAAGACATATGCTGGGAAAGCAGGTGGGGAGAAACTGGCTTAACTCACCCACGGGATTAGTTCATGGTTAGTGCATAGTGTCCACATTATAAAATACAACTCCTCGGTTTAGTTTAACGTTTTTCCCGTATTATAGAGTCGTTGTACTGCCATCTGGTTCCTGTGAGACTGGGCTATAAAACCACATGAAACTGTGGTAGCGCAAAAGGCATTTTTATTTATTCTATTTATTTATGTCTCAAATTTGTACTACCGCCCATCTACCCCAAGAGAGGGAGTCTGAGTGGTTTACATAAGTTTATCAATTAAAACATTAAAACAATAATCATAATAGAACATGAAATACAATACAATACAATACAATATAAAATTAAAAAGTAAAATAGAAATCCAGATGGCTACAAAAGATCATAAATATGAGGGGAGCACTCTAAGGTGCTACCCCCCCCCAAGAATGACTCCCCCCCCAATGATTTTTGTAGCCCTCCCCAATCCAATGATTTTTGTATCATTGACTAAGGGTACAGATTTCCCATCTTTTAGACAAACTGCCCTCCAATGTGTGTGTGTGTGTGCGTGTGCATGAGAGCAACAGTGAGAGAGAATGAGTACAAACAGCAACAAACTCACTGCAGGCCTTTATGTTCATAACAGCAAGGAGTACTCCTTTTCTGTTTACCTATTTCAATTGAAGCCTTCCCTCTCAGGAGCAGTTTGAGGCACTCGACGTTATCTGTTAAACAGCAGTAATGCAGAGCAGTGCTGCCTTTACACGTCTGCTTGTCAAGGTTGCCGCTACATAAGAGGAGAGAGATAAAACTTAGTCTGTACTAAAAGCATATAAGGGCTCTCCAAAGCTGGCTTGATTTGAGATGTTCATACAGTTGTTTTCATCAAATTTAACAAGCATGTCTACAGAAATAGACCTTTCTTCAATTTTGAGTACAATGAAACTGACAGGTGAATAAAGAGTTTAGTCAGCGACAGCTCACCTGTTCTGTACCAAGAAGTCAACTATGTGAAGTGAAGTCCGATCCACCGATCTCACCGCAAGATGAAGGGCAGTTTCATCTTGTTCCTGAAATACATGAAGTCTGTCTTCTGACCAACATCAAGCAAAAACATTTTTGAAAATAAGTTTTGAATCCACTGTTTATGGTTGCACCATACAATTTTGGCCACTGTACTCAAATCTGGCTTTCCAATAATGAAATTATTGAAAAGCATTGGGAGGCACCCTCTACTTACTCCTTACTGCTTTTCATCACACTGGGTCTATTTTAGAGGATAAGCCCCTTGGACTCAGAAACTCTTATTTTGCTCTGAAGAATTTTATTAATAGACGTTGAAGGCCAAGTTTTCCACAATCACATTTTTAAAAATGCCATCTCTGCTACCTAAAAGTAGGATAGACTGAGAACTGACAAGTCTCAATATATAAATGAAATGATGGTGCTAGAAAGTAGTGTTTGATTTGTAAGCTGTACAAAAAAGAGAGGCTTCACCAAGTCACCATGACACTGTACTGTATATGAGAGCCAGTTTGGCGTACTGGCAAAGGTGCTGGTTTAGAAAGCAGGAGACCTTGAGTTCTAGGCCTCCCTCATGCATGAAAACAACTGGGTGACTTCAGGCCAGTCTCTCTCCCTCTCAGCACAACCCACCTCACAGGGTTGTTGTTGGGGGGAAAAGAGGAGGCAGGAGTATTAGGTATGTTCGCTGCCTTGAGATAGATAGATAGATAGATAGATAGATAGATAGATAGATAGATAGATAGATAGAAACAGCATAAAAATATATTAATAATAATAATAGCAACATGTGAGGAAGGACCTTTAAACTGACTGGAAGGGTAGTGTCCTAACAGTCAGAAATCACGCTGAGACGAGGAGTAGGTCTCTAGTGTTTATTACTGCTACATAAGACAGAAAATCCTAACAAACTGAAGAAGCGTGGGAAAATCCAGACAGATAAACCCCAAAAGTCAAGGTGGGTCTGATCTGTGTCTCTTTGAATGGCTGCTTAATTCCTCAGTACTACGCATGCCTTTTCCCCCCTGGATAGAGGCCCCCTCCTGCTCGCCATCAGTACTCATGACAGGTAGTGGTGCTAGGAAGAGTTGGGAGCCTATGGTTCAGGATAATTAATTAACAATGTAATAAATCATAATCCTAAACTATTAATGTTGCAGATCATCTTAATATTTCAGGATCAAGGCTGGCCAAAATTAGTCATGTTCAGTCTAGAATACATTTTGCCCTTCAATATTGTTCTATCCCATTCTACATGATCAGAATCTTTAAAGCTCATACTCAGTGCTTGCACAGGGGACCTTTCACCGTTTTTTTCACAAAATTAGTATGCACTTTCATTTTCATTTCTCCCAAGACAGGATATACACATTTGTGTATGCCTTTTTCCTGACATACAAAACAACTTTGAGAAATGTTTTCACCAATGAATGCATTTTTGTGCACACAATTCAATACAGGCTTGTTCATAAAACTGTACTCCTGATTCTTAAATTTCTGCATTTTGTAGGTAGCTGCATTCTGGTTCATTTAAAGAAGCTGAGATTTAAATTCATCTGCCTTCAAATGCAAACAACAAAATTCACCCCTAACCCAGTGAAGACATATACACTAATACATGATACCTACCTATCTGGAGAATGATATACTGTAATGTTAACATTATTTACAATTTTTTACACTGTAATACTAAAAGCTTCCAAATTAAGATAGGTGAGTTGAATTGCTTAATACTAAACAAAAACATGGATACAGTGGACACATAAGAATGGAGAGTACTAGCAGGGTAGAACTGTCTCTCTGTAACTTAGCTTTATAGGAAAGGACAAAGAAGGAAGTTTTGAGATGGTGTTGCTCAGCAGTAGTCAAAAAGGCACAGAATCCAAAATTTTAGCCAAATGATCTCCTTTTAGCGCAAGAACAAACAATAAGAAATACGCATTTTACACACACACACACACATACACACTCCCAGTTCCTTTACTGCCCAGCAGTAGGCTGCTTTCCTACAGGCAGCATTGTGTGAGGATTCCTATGTCTACCTGTCAGAGACATGTAGAAGGGGAGGGAAGGGAGGCTCAGAACAATAGCTTTGGAAGGTGTCCAGGTTGGTGAGAATGTGCCGTAAAACCTATATTCATCCCATAATGTTGCATCTTAAAAGATATACGTATCACGTTCTTAGGGGGGAAATACTTAGGATTAGGTTTTAGTATGTGTTCAGTCCTCTCCAGCAGAAGGTATTTCTATTACCTAATTTTCATAGTCCCCTTTAAAATGCTTAGTAACAGATGGAAGGACTTTTCTTTGCTTCTTTTTAAAATTAACAACACGGAAAGAGTGATAGCGAGATGTGTTTAAAAAATTAGAAACACCTTATGATCTAATTTCCACAAATAGAGCATTTGTGTTCAAAAAGTGATTAACAGAAGGTTTCTATACATACATGACCATTTGCTAATGGAATTTTCTCAGTTAGATCCACACCGTCAGCATATACTTGAACTAGTCCAAAAACGTCTCTTGCTCTGACTGCTTCACAAAGGTTTTGTAGTTTAGTCACATTGTCAGCGTATTTTTTCCTTGCATATTTTCTTTCAATATATTTGGCATTAATATAATCTTTTCTAGCGTTCCTGAAATGAGATACGGCATACTTTGTAAAATGGGGCATGATGAACAACTGAAATATTTGTTTTGCAAAACATACGAAGACGTGCATAACTCTCCTACTAAAAAATGGCTCATGTAAACATCATGGGTTCCGTTTGCAGCAAGGCAATGACTTTTCCTCCTCTGGCACATCTGTGAATGTCTTGTACTTGTGAGCATTTATTTATCCACTGGAAAAACAATAACCCAATATGTGCATATAGATCCCTGCAAGTATTTTTTATTTCCCCAGCAAGTTAAAACTGCCAATCAATTCAGCAGATATGTTCCTTAAACTATTCACGGGAGATATCTAGACTGAATTTAGAAAAGACATACAGTGTTGCTCTATTGCTCTTTTTTACTTGAGGTCACTTCTTTAATTTGCTATGCGCAAATCAACAGAGAATCCAGTAAAAATTCCAGGGGGTAGTCCGATCCCTTCAAATGCCAATTTGTTATTATTTATTCCCATTTTACCAACACTGGAAAAGTTACTAGAAAAAAATACTTTCCTTTTAGCTTCCTTTCTCTCTTGAGTCCTCAATTATTCACTTATATACTACTAAAACTCTCATTGTGTTTATCTGTTTGTACCCTCAAGTTAGCCGAAACGGTGCATTATACCACAATTTTTCTATCAAGGTACCTAAAATCCGCTAACTTAAAGAATTAGTAAAATATCTGGGACCCATTACTCCTATGGAATTGAAATTTCCATGATGTTCAGACCCATTTATTCGCAAAGTTGAGGCTGTTGCAGCGTCCCCGCAGTTATGTGATCGCAGCTACTTATTTGCTTAGTTATACAGGTAGTCCTCACTTAGCAACCACAATTGGGACCAGCAACTCCATCACTAAGTGCCATGGTTGCTAAGTGAAACATCACGTGACTGTCGCAGGCTTACGACTTAACTTCTCCTTCAGTCATTAAGTGAAACATCACGTGACTGTGACTTACAATTTTACTTCTGCCTACTCTATTAACTCTGCTCGTCACAAGCCAGTTGAGAAGCACACAAATGGCGATCACGTGACCGTGGGATATTGTGACAGTTGTAAATGTGAGGACTGGTCAGAAAGCTATTTTTTTTTACACCATCATAACCTCAAATGGTCATTAAACAAGGCAATTGGTAAGTGAGGACTATCAGTACACAATTTATTTTCCCTTCCTCTAACCCACTGTAGGATAAAGAAAATTTAAAAGTTATATTCAGCTATGTGCATTTATATGCATTTGATAATAAAAACTTAAAACTTGCATCCAAGCAAGAATATGAATTTGTGAACATGTGGAAGAATCTGTTTTTGCTCCCTCTAAAGCAGTGTTTTTCAAAGTTGGCAACTTTAAGATGTGCGGACTTCAACTCCCAGAATTCCCCAGCCAGCATGCAGTCATGGGAATTTTAATCTTAAATCTTTAAATCTTAAAGTTGCCAACCTTGAAAAACACTGCTCTAAAGCTTCCTGTGTGTCCAAAATCTGTAGTAGAAGGCCCCTCAGCATTCCAGAACTGATTTTGAAGGTGCAAGGGATGCCGAAGACACCAAAATAACAAAGAGAATTATCTCAGTGTAACAGCTAATTCCAGTTGACATGGGCAGTACCCAAAAAAAGTCTGCTTCTACAATGGGACTTTCTACTCCCCACCCACATACACAATCTCCTGTGCATGCTCAGATTTTTTAGACACTTTGCCTGCAAAGTAGAAAAGGAAATTCTTTCAGAAAAAAATGGACCATAGTGACTTTAAGATTGCCAGGTGACCATATATAGATTCCTACAGGGAAAAAAAAAATCCCACCATCCCCTTCACCTTAACACCAGAATTTTTCAGCAATTAACAGAATCCTATTTCCAAATTAGTTTTAAAGTTTAACTGCTATTCTGATATCTCCCATACTCTCCTGGTCAAGAGCTTATTGTCTGCTTTGATTTATACCAGTAACCAACAGTTATTACCAATAATACTAGTAGTAAATAGTTATAGAAAATTCCAGAGGATTCTAAGAACTTCACATGTTCCTTTTTAAAATAATTTTGTGTGTTCAGATTGCAAATGGGGCTAGGCTTGAAGGCAGCTTGCCTAAGATCACCTCCTAAGTTCGTATGAACATGAGATGGTCCAACTCTTGGTTCATCTCTGTATGACTTAAGACATCAACAGAACCCCTTAAATCTCTGAAAACTGGACCAATTTTCTCTTCTAGCTTTTAAGAGCCAAAATTGGTGCCCTTAAATCACTAAATCAGAACTCATAAATTATGAAGTATATTAGCTCCATTCACACACCAAGCCAAAACCAACATATATATCATAGTATACTTTGTTAATCGTATCTATATCAACTCTGAACATTTCATCTTTCATACTTACATATCACTACTTGGATTGGGTTTGACTAGTTCATCTCCTGGCAGGCAAAATTCCATAATCTCATTAAATCCTGCATTCCCGATATTCTTGGCAAGCTATTAAGATAATGTCAACAAATCATGTGAATGAACCTGATGGCTACTTGTACACAATACCTTCCACAACAGCCCAAATTTGAGGCATCAGAAAAACTGAGTATTTGAATTCTGCAGCTGTAAATTTTACTTTACAGACAGAGTTCTTTTACATTTCAATCAAACAAGCTAGATTAAACAAAACCCCTTCTGCAGGTTTATTTGAAGACAACATTGCTATACAGTGAAACCACAATTTTCTAGACCTAAGCACGATGGACTTCATGGACCAAATTCCTTTGCAATTTACATCATTTGCATAGTATCATTACAAAACTGAATGACATCCTACAAATATAAACTGTGTTACTGCAATGAGTAAAGTCCACTTTTTCAGACTTTTGTAATGGACATTCCCTCCCCAATTAGTCTGTTAAAATGAAATTTCACTGTATTTTTTTTAATGTAATAAAGACATTTTAAGGTGACTTTTAAATCTATGGACTAAATCCCAAAGAAAGTGAGGGGTTTTTCAATTTATGTGTGAATGGAATTTCTCTTCCTCCCAGTTCTTCCAACCTTCTGTAGCTATCTTATATAGTAGGAATTTAGTGTATTTACAGGATGGAGAACTGCTGCAGTGTCTTTTCCTCTGGTGGAAGGATGCTATTGGATAAAGCCTACAAAAGTAGAGTAGAAGACACACTTATACTGATCCTCACGGTTTTTTCTGATAGAAATACTTTTAATTTACCAGCAATTCAGATGTACCCAGCACATCCAATGTAAGCGACTGCATTCTGGAATAGTGGACACCAAGTTCTCGGTGTATTCCTGAACATTCAATGCAAGTCAGAATGCCCAGATTCGTTGAGAGCCAGGTTGGATCTAGAAGGGAGAGGGATAATAACAACAATCACTCCACTGTTGCATAGGGTAGTGAAACCATCTATTCAAGAGACTTCAAACTTGAGTCCTACTGGCAGCACTTAGATTGTTCTATTCATAGAGATGAAAACCCCGTAAGGGTTATTTCATCATGAAGTACCTGAATTTATATATAAGGTCAATAACATAAAAGACAGTAACTTTATAAGTAAAGTACTTCATCAAGATATTAAAGTCACCTTGTGCTCCACAGTCACAACACATGTCATTTCCAGGCATTCTCTGCACATCAGATATTATTTCTTTTGTCAGTTCTTGGACAATGTTGTTTTCCCCTGTGGTATCATCCCCTTTGAAGGCATTATTTAAAGCTTCTTCTTTACTATTCTGCAGTACAGATATCCAGCTTGAAAAATAAAAACATATATGATGGTGTGAAATTGAATGGACAGTCTTTTACTATCCTCATAGTATGACATTTAAATAAAGACAGAAGATTTACAAATGTTGAAGTTAGGTGACCAAAAAATAACTGAGGGGAGATAAATTTCTTTCAAGTCAATTTTCCAGGGATGGATTAGATATTGCATAAAAAGAAATTGAGAAATAGGAAATATGCTCATCATAAGATCTGGAAATAAATAGGAGAAGGAACAGCAAATATATAAACCATTCCAAGTAGGGCTAATGGTTTGAGCCAAAATTTCCTGACATACATTTTAGCTATTACGAAGGCAAAATGGTTGAGGGAAAAGTATCTTTTATCTTTGTGCAAATATGAATTAATTACTACAGATTTAATTTACTAAAATTATGATTGTAGACCCCAAAATTACTAGATTTACAGACTTTACTGAAAAATATTCCAATATTTTAATATGTGCTTCTTGAACTTACATTTTCAGTTTCTCAAATATTTTGTGCATAATGGGTTGACAATCTCTCCAGCTGCCACTGCCACCCATTTTCATTAACTTAGTTGACATTAAGTTGAGTGATTTTAAGTCTGCATAAGGTGGGAAGGAGTTAGAATAATGGATATTCCTTAAGAAAAGTATGTTTTTACACCTCCATTTTCTGCTCTCACCATGTCTATTTTCCCTATTACTCTATCTGCATGCTGCATCTGACAAGACCCACATGAGCAATCAACTTAAAAAGGTGCACACTCATGCTACATAAGAAATATATAATTCCAGGCAAACTAATTTTCTTTAGTTTGCCTGCATGATGCTAAAGTAGGAGGAACACCTCTCTTCTAAAAAAATCTTGTCGTAATCTATTCACCATTATAATGAGTAATGAAAGATAACAAAAATATACAGGTGGCCCTCATTTAGTGACTGCCTCATTTAGTGACTGTTTGCAGTTACAATGGTGATGAAAAAGTAACTTTATGACCAATCCTCACATTTAAGCTTCACAGGTCTATAGAGCAAAGGAAAACTGAAGTAAGATCATAAGCACAGTCGTGGTTTCACTTAGCAAGAGCTTCGCTTAATGACTGAGTTGCTGGTCCCAATTGTGGTTGCTAAATGAGGACTACCTGTAACATTAATGCAACTTACATTTGACAGTCCTGTTCATCCTCTGCTTGGAAATGATATGTTCTGTCATCTATAAAATAATAACATATTTCTCATCTTTCTATGTATTTATTTTTGCAAATAAATATACTGTTTATTCAAATTAAATATTTTAATGAACATTTAATTAACTCATTAAAATTGATCTCATTATTGGAATTTAAATCACTGCCCTATATGTTAGATAGGGTTAAAATTGATCAGAACAGTCAAGTAGGATTATGCAAGCTAGAGGCAATTTGTTCTACCACCATTTCATATATAAGAGCAAATATTTTTGCATCATGCTCAGCACTAGTTAGAATAAACAAAAGTTAGTACACATTTTAGAAGTCACTGTCAACAACATGTTATTTCTTCATCCTGTTTCCCCATATATCTGGAATATGAGCATGTTGGGCCCAAAGAAGCAGCACTCCCATAACAATAGTTATTTGTAATAAATATCTTGCCAGGCATTACTGTAGTCTTCTTAACTAAATGGATATTTGGTTTGATCAGTCATATTTACCTGTTCTTTTTATAAAAGTCCCTTCTAACTCACTTTCAACATATTTTTTAAAATCTATTTTTACTATCAAGCTTGACTGCCAGTTGATGGCAGTCCCCAGCCTTTATCTTCCAATTAAAGCAATGCAAATAACTCTGATCTTTAGCAAGCTAAGTATCCATTCCTGTTCAGAAATTCCAATATATGAACTTGGCAGTCCCATATCGAGCATCTGGGTTAAAGTAAGCGGAGAACAAAATAAAAGCAATACTGTTTGCAGTGTCTATCACCCACCCAACTAAACATAACATCGATAATGCCTTCCAAAAGTAAATTGTAGATCTTTCAAAGAGGAGTGAAGTCATAATGTTGGAGGATTGTAATTACTCCAATATCTGTTGGGAAATAAATTCTGCCAAGCATAATCCTTCCATTAAATTCCTGACTTCTTTTGATTATAATTTTGCCCTCAAGGATGAAAGAAGGCACAAGAGAATCAGCTATCTTTGATGTGAAACTAACCAACAGGAAACATTTATTTGAAGTAGAAGTAGTAATATTGGTGGAAAGTGACCGTGAAATGGAGGTTTCAATTTTAAGGGAAACTAAAACACATACATTGGATTTTAACACACTCAGAACAATGATAATTAGGTTCTCATGGTAGGAGATGCTACTGGAAAAAGAAACTCAAAATGAGTGAAAATTCCTGAAGAAACAAATACTAAAGGCTTAATTGCAAGCAATTCCAATAATGAAAAAAATGGAGGATGGCAGAAGCCAATGTGACTCAGTGAATGTATGAAAAGAAAACAGAATGCAAATAGAAAGAGGATTAGGTGACAAAGAAATAGTACAGATAGGTAGTCTAGAACTAAGAATTGGTGTCAGGAAAGTGAAAGCTCAGAATAAGCTAAGGTTAGCCAGTGCTGCTAAAAATTGCTTTAAAAATTGCTTGTTGGGATACTTTCAAAATAAAAGGAAAATAGTTAATATATCAGCTACTCAACAAAGATGGGGAAATGTCAAGAGGTAACAAAAGGCAAAACAACTCATTTCTTATATTGGTTTATAATATTGTTTCTAACAAAGAAATATGTATTCCCCCAAGAAATTATGAAGAGCAGAATGAAGGGGCAGGACTGAAGTCTGAGATTGACTGAAACAAGGTCAGAGAATACCCATTTATTTTGAATTATTTTAAGTCTCCATTCAAGGAACTAGTATCAGGGGGGTGGGAAGTAAAGCACAGCCAGACTTGCAAGATTGATGTCAGCATCACTATGTAGACCAAACCAAGAAATCAACTCTACAAGAAAGACAGGGAGACCAGATGTGACAGGGCCCAGGTATAAGTTTAAATGCTTTTGGAAGAGGATGAACTGCGACTTGTACCCCCCCCCCCCACACACACACACCAGTTCTCACACCACCAAAATTTGATTGTGAAGTTTTGAGGATGTAATGATGATGAGCCACAGGAACATCTATTGGGCCATTGTGAGGATTATTCTTGCTATTTGGCAGATGAAGTTGCTCAGATTCATTTGGAGTTGGATTCCAGGTGGAGATGTCCAAGGCAAAGTCTAATAGGGTTATCTGGAGTGAATTTGTGGCTGTGACTCCTGAGGAAGTGGACAGGGTCTCTGTCTAAATTTGTGAGCTCAGCCACCTCATGTTTGTGAGATCTGGGTCTCTCCTAGTTGGTCAAGACCACTCAGGATGTGACCAGTGGTTGGGTCCATGCAGTGGTATCTGCTTTTTTGAGGGGGGGCCTCCTCTTAGCCTTGAAGGAGGCTCCTCAAGAAGCTGTCACTGGAGCCAATGATCCTGGACAATGTTGTCCAATCTCCAACCTTCCCTTTTTAGGAAGGTTGTTGAGAAGGTGGTTGGGCTTCAGCTCCAGAGGATCCTGGGTGAATGATGTCCTGTAGCAGGGCCAGAATGTAGATAGGGCGTCCATCCTTGTGCTCCTTGATCTCTCAACAGTTTTCAATACCACTTATTATGGTATCTTTCTGAACCAGCTGTGAAGCTTGGGAGGAGGAGACACTGTGCTGCGATACTTCTCCTTTCTTTGTGGCTGGTTTCAGTCAGTGTTACCAGAGGGGGAGAGATTGAGTCCATGGCCTCTCATATGTGAGGTGTTGCAGGGCTTTACACTCTCACCCCTTTTGTTCAACACCCCCATGAAACAGCTAGGTGAGGTAATTCGTCAGTTCAGGGTTAGGGTCAGGGTGATGATATGCTGATTATACATCTTGGTCCTGGGCCAATCACATGATACAGTCAAGGTGCTGTGCCAGTGCCTGGAAATTGTGTAGGTCTGGCTGGGGAAGAACAGACTTGGGCTCAGTCCTGAAAAGATTGAGTGGCTGTGGATATTTGGGGCCCCTGGGTCTAGGGATCTCCCATCTTTGGTCTTGGATGGGGTGGCACTTCCCAGTTGAGACTGGTATGCACTTTGGGGGTGGTCTTGGACTCACAGCTCTTGCTTGAAGAGCAGGTGGCAGCTGTGGCCAAAAGGGCCTTTGCACGGGTACATCTAGTGTACCAATGGTGCCCTTTCCTGGACCAGGAGGTCCTCCAGTCACTGATGCCATAGTCATCTCACAAATGGATTACCATAATGCACTCCATATGGGACTGCTCTTGACAACTGCTCTGTAGGAATGAAAAAATATTGCTTGCAAAAGCAAAATATTGCTTCCCCGAACAGCAAGGGAAAACTTTTTAAATACTAAAGAAGAGGATGAGTAACAAGGCCAACATACATCTTATACTTAATCGTATGTATGAACTATCTTAAAGACAAGTTCCTATGAATCCTTCCTCCCCACCCCCACCCCGAACAAAACAGGTGGTAGGAGGAGAAGTGACATGTAAATACTGGCAAGCAACAAGGATCAGAATATCTTAGTAGCCAGTGAGGCAGATTTCAGGAATCAATAGAAAGAGGTTGGAAGGGAATAAAGAATAAGATCAATATTTTAGCTCGTTCAGGGAACAAATGGGCTAAACTGATATTAAAAACAAAAACCAGGTGCTTCAGAGCATGTGGTGGTAAGAAGACAGTACCTATCACCACGCCTAAACAAAACGTGTCTTATCCTAAGAGCAGGCAGTTCCTGGAAAAGGCGCAACTCCTTTGGCTTCCAGGTGACTGCGAGGTTCACCCCCCCACACGGCCTGAAGCACAGCACAGCTCTTGGAGCGAACATCTGTAGCGAAGATGCAATGAACGTGGAAAACGAGGTTAGGCATCATCAGACAAGGGGGGAAGGAAATAGTTCCAATCCCAAGAGTAAGCTGTTGATTTTCAGTTAATAAGGTTCAGATGGGTAAGAAAATAAAACGTGGCTAAACCTTTTTTTATCCATGTTCATTGGAAGCTGGGCTAATTGCAAGTGCTTTACATTTAACAGTGCAAAAAGAAAAAGAAAAAAAAGGAAGGAAAAGGGAAAAAACAAGCTATAATCATAAACAGTTGTAGAACACACCCTGTTGACCAAATGTTTCAGTCTGGAAAAACAGTACTGAAAAGAGAGAAAAGAGACATTACAGTCATTTTGGGGCCAGTCTCCCTCTCTCAGCCCAGCTCACCTCACAGGGTTGCTGTTGTGGGGAAAAGAGGAGGAGGAAGCAGTAATAGGGACGTTCCCCACCTTAGTTATTTATAAAAATAATAAAGGTGGGATAAAAATTAATTAAACAAACAAATAAATTTTCTTTACACATCAGAAAGCAGTTCAAAATAGGATATAGCAAAAGAAATGAACAACAGACAAAGCAAACAGAGAAGATCATAGAACTGGAAGAATGATAGAAGTTACCTACTCCAACTCCCTGCCATGCAGGACCCACTAGAACAGTGTTTCTCAACCTTGGCAACTTTTAGCTCTGTGGACTTCGACTCCCAGAATTCCCCAGCCAGAATGGCTGGTTGGGGAATTCTGGGAGTTGAAATCTACACAGCTTAAAAATGCTGAGGTTGAGAAACATTGCACTGGAATATCTAGATGACCATCTAACCTCTCTTTGAAGACCTTCGCAAAGGCAAACTCACCCCATCACATGGTGACGTGTTCAACTGGCTAACAGATCAAACAGTTAGGAAGTTATTTCGGATGTCTAGCCTGGAACTGCTTCCTTGTAGTTTTAGCCTATTGATTACATCGAATCCAGGACACTGCCTTTCTCCCTTCTAACAAACTAGTCATGGATAAACAATGTCAAATCTAGCTTCAGACTTGTTTTATCAGAGGAGTGACAAACCAGCAACCAGAATAAAAACTGAAACTAAGGCAAACCTTTCAGTAAACTTGGCTGCTCTTGTTATTGGGGGAGCTATGGAATAACTGAACAGCATTTATAAAAAATACGTATCTAGAGTAAAAAATATATCAGTTCTAACTTATCAATATGGTCAATATCCCCATAGTTTAAGGTGACAAAGTATCTCTTCTTCAAACACAAATAAAGTAGGTCTTTCTCAGTAAGTTGTAACACTTCAAATAAATAATTCCATAAGGTTTCTGTTGTCCAAATTATATCTGCAGACTATTTACTGATTATGCACTTTGAGTGACAAAGTAATTGTTTCCTTTCCGACAAAAAAAATATTCAACCTAAAAGCACAAATAGAGATATAGCAACACTAAATCAATCAAAATACAGATGAAAACTACAAAAAACCAAAACAAAACAAAACAAAAAAAAAACACCCAGCACTAAATGTTATGGATATGTGCCGGGATTTCATCGCACACTTTTTCTGTCTCCCTGCTCACCTCTCACAAGCAAATTTCATCTTTCCTTCCAAAAAAAACTTCAATAATAATTTAGCTTCATATCTCAGTCTATCCTGGCTACAACAAGGGTAACGTAATTGTTTCCAAACTTTGTAATGGTGCCTTGAACTGGCCCTGGATTTGGACTATCCTTAACTACAGCTGTGTTATCCTGAGACAGTACTAATTACGGATAAAGCAAATAGTGAAGTAAGCAAAGATTCATGCATATTACAAAAGAAGGAAAGAAAAGAATTAGCACATCTATAACATACTCCATCTTCAAAATAATCTGCACAGGATCATGATCAAACAAACATTAATAAGCAAAATATTATTCAGTAATTCAGAATTTCATATCAGGATTTTTTAAGTGTGTAATCTACCAAGCAGCTTTATAATATAATGAAGGCGATACATAAAAAGTTTCAACAGAAGCAAAAATTCATTAACGCTAGCCCCAAATCATATTTTAATTCTAAAACGCTAAGTGAGGTTTGTTATAAATACAGTTGTATTCATATATACTGTATATAAAAAAGAAAAAGCTGTTTACATGGTATCATTTCTAGCATCTTATTCACACAAATCAGTAAAATCCAATGAACCATCAGAAAGATATGTTGAATGATCTCATTTATTAATATTGTTGCATAACGTGATAGTATCTGGGATACTGTTGTTATAATATGTGGAGCTGTAGGGCCACTAACAAAATATATACAGTAGCTGGTTACTGTTACTCTTCTTATGGCCTGCTTGCTTTTGTCCGCATTCTATCTCTCAA
This sequence comes from Candoia aspera, assembly GCF_035149785.1. Taxonomy (NCBI): domain Eukaryota; kingdom Metazoa; phylum Chordata; class Lepidosauria; order Squamata; family Candoiidae; genus Candoia; species Candoia aspera. The sequence continues at coordinate 139,265,078 of NC_086153.1, read as the reverse complement.
TTTTTCTGGTCTGCCCATTTTGTTCCCTGCTGCTCCTTGGTGTTGGGTAAAATGTTCCCTCAAGCTGCAGTGACCGTTCGTTCCCTTCACAAAAGCTGCACTGTATGGCCAGGTTAGTCTTGTTCCACAGTAACCATGCTTACAACTATTTTGACATACAAGCAGCAAGAAGTGGGCTGTGGCTGGTGAGAGCAGATGTTTATCTTCTTAGATATGTAATATGCTCTATTATTTCCTGATACAAGAGAAGAAATCCTATTCTCAAGAAAAACTACAATGGCTGTTATTTATAATTTTCTCATCTGCCTTACAAATGTTCACAGTTAACGCTAAACGTATTACATGATGAGTGAGATTTAATTCTGCAGCAACATCAGGAAAGCATAGTTGAATCCAATTTGAAAAGTGTATAAAGTTGCACCTCATGGTGAGCATAGCAGTGATAACACAGAAAGCAACAAATAGCTTTACTGACACACATATAAAATGATATACGAAAAGACAAATGTTTAAACCCAGCAAGCTGCAGTAAATATATTCTAACTGTATTAGGACTGAACTTTGGAATCTCACCATTAACTTCTTTTCTGAGACAATATGGAAGTAAGTAGAACTAACTAAAATAAGAGTACCTACAAAACTGAACAACAAACCTACGTGATATGAGGTCAAAACATTTTTTCTCTTCTGGATTTGTTTTCACTTGGCAAGTTAACAGATTGAGCTTTGCAGGAGGTCGGTTTGCCTAATTAAAGAAAAACAAAACAAAAAGGAAATCCCTTAGTAAGAGTACATAAAGAATAAAGACATTTTCTGTTACCATTGATTCTGAAAGAAAAAATCCTCCTGCAGTTCAGCGCATCAAAGTTGTGCTTGCAGAAATTAGTGAAATATACAGATATTCAGCGTTTTTGAATAAGCTACCACAAGTTGAAATACTAATTTTAGGGCAGGTTTGGACCAACCTAATATTTAACAAGTAATTCAGGATGCTACCACCTATGGTATGATAGTAAGATACTCTCTCTACTCTTTTTCAAACTTGGCAACTTTGAGATGTGTGGACTTCAACTCCCAGAATTCCCCAGCCAGCCTGCAGCTGCACATCTTAAAGTTGCCAAGTTTGAACAACGCTGCTCTACTCAGAGACATGCGAGACCCCAAAAGCTGATAAGGGACAAATAAACACACTGTGGCTCCAAATACATTCTAAGCAACTCACACCAATGCCATTTATACTTTATGACAAAAAATGGGCAAGTAATTTGCTTATTGGCAGTTTTCCTGCTGTAAAATTTGACTAATGGAATTTAGCTTACAGAGGAAGCATCTAGTTTGGTAATAAAATTAATGGTGACCAGTTAAAATAGAATATACTTTTATAAGAGGCCTAATAGGACTGAAGAGAAAGGTAAGACTCCCGTATGTTTAAATACCACACATTACAATTAACATTTAGTTCTCGTATTATCATGGCAGATCAACAGTGTTCAAGACAAATTACTTTGGTAACTGACAGAACAGTACAAAATTACATATAAAGCTTAACCATTAAAACAAGACAGAGCAATCCCATAATATGCATAGCAAGAAAAAGAAATCCTGTTATTTATTGCAGCCACAGACCTCAAGCAGACATTAGTGGCATTCATAATCAAAGGTAAAGTATATTCTTAACAACTACTGATAGGAAAAATGGGACAAAATTTTTCCTAGTGTGTTATTTTCTCCTACTACTACACAGAGACATCTTTTCATGCTAGCACAGGTAGGGGAATGGACTCAGTTCCAACCTTTGCTCTAAGGAAATGAATCAAAACCAGAAATCAAACTGAAATGTGGGAAGAGGAACCAAGAAATAAAATTTATTTTCCAGTTTAAAAGAAAAAAAAGCTTTTAAAAGCCAATGAAGCAGTTCTGGCAACTGTATGCGGTCAGAGTTTCCAGGGTTTTTAATTAGGAGTATGACCTGAAGGGTCTTATTAAAACTTATGAAAAGTGCAGTCAATGGGCTGTGCAAGCCTACTTCTAAATCAATGCAATGTTATGTTGGCACTGCAAACAGAAAAGTTAGTGGACATAAACATTTTTGGCATAGCATTTATTCCTTTTCTTTTCTTCCTGAGAACACAATATTCCTTTTTGGTCTCTTACTGCATAATTCTATGCTTCTTGGAAATGATGCTCTTTTCAGAAAACACTCTTGACCTTAATCTTTGAAAAGATGGTTTTTTCTAGTTGATGGAAGCAAGAAAAATGACCAGAACTATTTGTTTCTCAATTAGAAATGTTAGGAATGTGTGTCATGCTAGTACAAATGTTATCCATTCTTTTTTCATTCTGAAAGGCAACACACCTTACCAGGGAAATATGTAAAGATGCTCCCACTCATATTTAGCCGCATGTATATCTCTGCAAGCGTGCACAGCTGCTATTGGCTAACTTGGCATTTATTGAACAAACCAAACATGGCTTGGGTTTGCACAATATGATATGTCATAAACCACACTTACACCACACTGGCTATATTTGTGCAATACTCCAAACCAGATGAGCAATGTATAGCCCCTGGACTGCATGCAGCCCGATGGGGTTGTCACCTGTGACGCAACCTGCCCCTCGCCTCCCACAATGTTCCCTTCCCCTGCACCCACACAGCGCTTTGCCTGTTCCTTCCACTGCCTCCTCCATTCCTACCAGTCTTTTCTACCTGCTCCTTGCCTCTGCATTTCTCTCTTTCTCTGCTTCTCCATTTGACTTTTCTGAAGTTTCACTCTCCCATATACTGTCTTCTTCTGCTTTTTCTCTCTGTTCTCTATTTCCTTATTCTGTCCTCAATCTGCTCCACCTACCAGCATATCTCCCGTCTCCAGGTTTTTTGCTTTTTCATTATCCCCAGCACTATCCTCCTTTCTCTGGCTTTCCTCACCTATCCACTCCCTGCTTCCTCCTTCTCCTTCTCCCTTTTCCTTCCCTTCCCTTCCCTTTCATATCTCCTAGAATACTTTTGCAGAGATAAATATGGAGGAACTTTTGTGTGCTAAGAGAAGTCACATTCAGCATAAAATAAAGATTTTATATCCCTCACTTTGGATCCTTGGCCCTTTCCACTTTTGGAATGTGGCAGCCCTTAGAATAATAGAAGGTGCCATCTCTCTTCGAGCTGAAATCCAGTAAAATCACATCATGGCTTTGCATGATGTAGGAACTCACTGATAATAAGCATTTGTCCTTCTCCCTTTTTAAAAATAATTTGCCTGGATGTTCAAGTGAGTTTTATCCCAAATGTGTCCAGGTTAATTAATTCAAAATAGAAGCTGATCTAGATAAGGAAGTACCTATTTAGAAAATGTGCTGAGAGCCGATTCAAAGGGAAGGGGGAGGAATAAGTTTAAGATGGCAAAAATACTACTACACCCTACTCCCCTCTTTCCAATCTAACTCCTCCAAAACAGTAGCACATGCAAATGGAGGGATACACATTTAATACAAAATCAAAGCAAGAAGAAAGAAGTCATTTCTCATGAATAGAACATGGACAATGGACGGCACCAGGCTCATCAGTGAGAACCAAACATGAAAAGTCAGGAAGAAATGACACTGCACCAGGAAGGTGTTCAATATCTAACTTGAAGAACCCAAGGTCCAATTTGATCTAAGCCTCAATCTCAGAACATCCACAGCAATAATAAACAGAGGAATTCTCAGCATATAATGCATCCATTTTACTCAAATTAGAGTAGCTACAGCTGCACTGATGTTAAAGCAAAGCCTACAAGTTATGACACAGCGTAGTGTCTTTAACACTACCATGTAGAGAATCATCACTGCAAGTACTTGGAAAGACTGCTTTGGTTGTGACCGGGTTCTCTAAGCACAAACCAGCTTCTAAAATGACTGTTTTGCTACATCTTGCTAAGGCATGGTTTGTTGCAAACATAATTTCTTGAATAAGGCACAATAGCTGTATTTGCATATTATGTAAGAGTTCAAGAGCTCTACTCAATATTGTTTAGGAGGCAAAATGGGTGTTTCAAATCTCTTATGTTTAAGGAACCAAAGATGCAACAGAAAGCCCACATTCTAGGCCATACCCACTCTGGTAGCATGCAGCCCTTGTGGGAAAAAAAAGGTGAAAGGTCCTGTCCTGACTCCCAGGAAACACTCTGAGACAGGGAACTGGTCTCTAATGTTTTATTGATAATACACAACAGTAATCCTAACAAACTGAACAAGCGTGGGAAAAACCCAGCCATATAAACCCTGCAGGTTAAGGCGGTCCCAATCTGTGCCTCTTGGAATGGCTGACCAATTCCTCAGTGCTACACATGCGCTTGACAGTCTGGAAGGGAGCCCCCTGCTCGCCATCCTTACTCATGACAGGTCCCCTGTGCAAGCACCGAGTCATGTCTGACCCTTTGGAGGGACACTGCTTTCGCGACGTTTTCTTGGCAGACTAGAGCGGGGTGGTTTGCCATTGCCTTCCCCAGCCGTCACCCTCCCCAGCAAGGGGGGGTACTCATTTTACCGACCTCGGAAGGATGGAAGGCTGAGTCGACCTGAGCCGGCTACCCCCCGAGACTCCAGCTTCCTCTGGGATCGAACTTGGGTTGTGGGGAGAGTTTCGGTTGCAATACTGCCGCCTACCACTCTGTGCCACACGAGGCTCTCATGCAGCCCTCAGATAACACAATTTTGCACATTTGCACACACCTTAAACCATGGTTTAGAAGCCACAGTGGCTAGCTTAGCACAATGGGTAGAACCAGCCACTATGAAATAAAAGAACTGTCAGTTGTAATTGCCTCTATTTGCAAGATACCAGTGAAAAATTAGGCATTTTAAAAGTTCTATGATCCAAAGTAAAAGGAGGTTGGGAATTAAACTATAGGTCTGTCTGACTGATACCTATCCCAAAAGGAGGAGTTATGAGTAGCTACTGAAGAAAGAAAGCAGCAGCAGTGCTACAAATTGGAAATTGAATAGACATTCTTAGTATTTCAAGTGATTTTAAAATGGACTGCAAATATAAAATTGATTGAATCATTCCCCACAAACTACATTGCTATTATTTACATGAAATTATCATTTGGACTTAACAACTGCAAATTAAAAGGGCATGTAAATGAAATCAGCCATTTTTTAATGCTAAAAAAACAAGAGCTATGACTGATATTCTTTTAATAACTAGAATTCTGATAGGCTAGTTTATTAGCAGTTCAGTAATATTTTGACAATGAAGGATTGACAGTGAAATCTTAACACTAAAGTACTTATAACCAAAAAAACAAAAACAAAACCCAATGCTATCTCTATCTAATTAAAAAAATGCATACGTAATCTGAAACAAATATAGATTCCAAAAATTAGCACTGGTCTCCAAAAGATCCAGCCATAATTTTAACTTTTACTTTCCTCTTGGAGAATCAGTTATAATCTATGGATGGAAAGTTTTTGTAAAGTATTTTTCTTTGCAAATTGAATGTAAAATTCAATTAAATCTGGGAAATCAAAGCATACTCTATTTGTGATTGTTATTTTATACAAAAATACTCCTTTTGTGTAGAAAGATCCTTTGAAGCACAGATTTACTGCACAAAAGCTGTATAAGGCTATAATCCATATCATTTTATCTGGGAGTAAGACCCACTGCATTTAAAAGGATGTACATTTAATCAGATGCATACAGGAATGCTGTGCATGATGGAAACTGCTTTTGTAGCAGCTTGGAAGAAAACAGTGGCTCACTTCAGATAAATTTCCAAATACCTAATGGCTTACAGGTGTAGAAAGAAAGTGCAGTCTTGTGGGCTCTTGCCTGGGGCTGTCCTTCCAGCACCATTTCTAATTTGCTGTTCTGTCCACTTGAGCAATCTGTGGTATTCTCCTCCAAGCGAGAATTAGTACACTCATTAATTAAAGATTCTTCCATTTCTTTGGCAGCAGCAGAAAAGGGGTTTGCCGCTGACTTCTTCCAGGAGGTTTTTTCCACTTCCCAATCTCACCTACAGCTGTGATTTCCTGAGGCTTTCCCATCCAAGTACTACTAGATCCAGTACTCCTTAACCTTTCTGGGATCAGCCAGTTGCTGGTACCTACTGTGGCCTTGCCTTAATTATAGTTCAGCAATCTAATTTGCTATGCTACACACTAAAGAGGACACTGAGGCAGAAGCCAAATATGAAAAAAGTAGGTATATGAACAAATTTCCATTTGTTTACGATCCTTCAAAAAGAAAACTATTTTTGAAAAGAAAATGTATGAACAAACGGTTTACTATTCCTCTCATTTCAAAAACTAAGAAGGAACATTCAGCACAAAGTGAAATGCTATTTCCTTACAATACAGGTAGACTTCAGTTAATGACGGTAATTGTGACCAGAATTTCCATTGCTAAGTGATGCGGTCATAAAGCACAATGTCATGTGACCACATCACTTAGTGATTGCAATCCCAGCAGTTCCCATTGCCATCATTAAGCGATGACATGGGTCGTTAAGTGAGGACCTCCTCACAACTTCCTGCTGGCTTCCAACAACCAAAGTCAGTGGGGAAGCTGGCAGGAAGTTGCAAGTACCAGGCAGCTTGCAAGCAGGCTGGCAGGCAGGTAAGTGGCTGCTGCCAGGTGGGGAGAGCGTATGAGGGTGGCTGGCATGAACACAGTGAGGCTTGGGGTGGCTGCTACTGTGTGGGGGAGGGCGCGCAAAGGGGGACACTTACCCGAGACACTTGTGATCTTCCCTGCCGGCTTCCCCATTGCCTATGCTTGTGGGAAGCCAGCAGGGAAGGTCGCAAATGGCGATCACATGACTGTGGGACACCGCAACCGTCTTTATATCGTGCAAGCTGGTTGCCAAGTGCCAGATCGCAATCGTGACCATGGGGGTGCTGGAACTTTGAGGACTGATTGTAAGTACCACTCATTCAGCACCGTTGTAACTTCAAATGGCCGCTGAATGAGTGGTTGTTAATCAAGGACTACCTGTAAGGTATTTCCAAGCAGTAGAAATATATTCCTAAAATACTGTATCTGAAAAAACTGAAAAGAAAATTGGCGATTCAACTACCTAGCATTTCCCTTTTAGTTATCAAAATACATTTTAAAATGTAAAAAAAGATTTTGAAAACATATCCTGAATTATATTATTACTATTCATTTTTATCAGTTGTTAAGTTCTGCTCAGATGATTTTGTTTAAATGATAAACTTCTAAAATTATAAAGTGTATATTCCATTACTGAGCACGTCCAATAGCTCTCTTTAGTTGTTATGAATCCACTGCTTTTTCATAAAGCAAGCATAGGATGTGCATGTGTGCGTATCGTGAAGACATTTGTACCAGGGAGTCCTTTGCATACCTATTGGCTTCCCCGCAAGCTTAAATCCTGCAAAATCATGGTATAACCAAAACTGCAAGAAGTTATACATACAAAGAACTCAGTACAGATGTTCACACCAAATGCATGACTGAACCTTCTAAAATAACATCATTATCCCCATTGCTTGTATGAATTCAACACTTTTTGTAATAATATTGTTGTCAGGTCTTCTAATACGCTCCTTCTGTGTGGAAGAGGAAATCGGAACAGAAATATGTTACTCTGAGTAATACATTTGATCATAAATTGCATTTATGATTGCATAAAATCTGAATGTTCACAATCAACAATACATTTACTCTTTATATCGTACCGAGTAACTGACAGCTCAATAATAAATAGTGCTTGCTTTCAGAAATTTCTGACAGTAAATGATACCATTAGCATCCTAACAGGCACACAGAAAGAACTAAGCAGAATTTTTTTACAATTGTTAAATAAGTTAATACAAATTCCCAAATTAAAAAGTCTACTGGCTACAAAATCAGAAGCTGGGGATTATACTTTCATCTAACAATGTTATTCAGCTGCTTGCTTGTTCAGGACAGACAGGAATCAGGACCTTAAAAACAGCTCTTGTTCTCAATCAAATAAAGCACCTCCATTTCCTCAACCTTATTTTCTTATGGCGTAATAACAATATTCTATCTTTCCATGATCCTGCTTGAAAAGTGTTCAGCAGATTTCATTTTCATCCTTGGTGCACACTGTAAGGTTCTGTACAATGAACATGAGCTAACGCTTTTAAAAATGCAACAGCCATAGAGCTTCAAAACATGTTCTTATTTATCTGCACAGAATTAAGAGTTCATTCTTTTTACCCATGTAAAGCATGTAATTAGTTTTATAATTCATCATCAAGCATAGTGAGAAAAAGTGGGCAAATTCCGTATCAATGGTATTTAATTCTCTAGACATCTCACTGCTCTGTAAAGAATCTAGGTAATACCAGAATTAGGGACGTGGTGGCGCTGTGGGTTAAACCATTGAGCTGCTGAGCTTGCCGATCGGAAGGTCGGCGGTTTGAATCCGCATGATGGGGTGAGCTCCCATTGCTAGGCCCAGCTCCTGCCAACCTAGCAGTTCGAAAACATGCAAATGTGAGCAGATTAATAGGTCCCGCTTCAGCGGGCAGGTAACGGCGTTCCATTTAGTCATGCTGGCCACATGACCACGGAAGTGTCTACGGACAAACGCCGGCTCTTCGGCTTTGAAACGGAGATGAGCACCGCCCCCTAGAGTCGGACACGACTGGACTTAATGTCAAGGGAAACCTTTACCTTTACCTAATACCAGAACTATAAATATAATCGAAGATTAATTTGGCTTTTTTATATAAGCAACCATCTGTGTACATAGAATGCTATAAACAAATACTTACTGTACCATGGGAAATGGTTAGGAAGCCATTTTTAACAGTACACTTTCTCTTCTGCCACACTTTCCTGATTCTGTTTTATTAAAAAAGAAAAACAGACAGCATGATCAATATTGTAAATTAATTTGAACTGTTGGAGAAAATTCTAATTTTTTGTTGTTTTTTTAAAATCAAAATACTGTAGCATTATTGTACATACCCATCACTTTTCTTATAGAGGCTGCCATCTCTTTCAGTGCCATGCTCCTTATTTCCTTGAGGTTGGTGTAAACTGTAAGTTGTACTCTGACGGAGTTGAGAATCCTACAAGAGGGATATTGGTTAGAGATTATTGTGGCTTTGGTATTTGCTAACCCAATAATCTTGGAATCTTGGAATCATTTTCTCCTAGTCTCATTATTCATACTTGAAGAAATACGAACTGCTAAGTTCACTAAAGATGTATCATGAACAGTTCAAGAACCAGACAACATTAACATCATCTAAATACACATAGGCTGTAAATACTGTAGGGGGACAATCCCACAGATTTGAAAATCTATCACAGTTGCAATGCTAAAGCCTCTTTCAGTTATCACATGGGACTAGTATATAGACTGAACAATTACTGGCAACTCATTTCTGTCTCATTTAGAGAGCAAGTTTCAGAAAGAAACTACATGAATGTTTAACACTTCAGAGTGGTATACCATTGAACAGGTTGGGCTGACTTTCACTGCCCTAAACAAAATCTTCCAGCAACTAATGCTCTGTAGATGCTATGCTGCAAGCTTGCTGCATACATTTTCCAATACAGGCTCCCAGTAAATGATTCATAAAATTGTAAGCCACTTTTTGCTCACAAGAAACAACAGTTTCATCCTTCATGAACAACCATTAGTCTGAATATTTCAAGGAGTAAATACAGAGCAAAGACAATATACAGCATTTCAGTTAATTTTTATACAAGCAGATGTCTCTACATAATACAACACCAAACACAAGAGAACTCCAACAATGACAAAAGCCAAACCACTGGATTTCAGTAAAGGAAATAGTTTTCAACAAAGTGAAACCTGCAGCAAAGGGCTTCAGTGCAGGATACTCCCATTCAGAAATTTGGAGGCTTTATTTATTTATCCAATTTATATGTCCACCCATCTTAATGAGTGACTCTGGGAGGCAAACAGAATTAACATAGAAAATAGTAACAAACATTGTAAGAACTAAAAATGCAGGAAAGATCAGAAACAACCACCCAAATCACTAACACAACCAAAAGGCCAGGCCCTGCACATACTCGGGCCCCCAGGCCCTGGCACAGAACTAGGTCTTTGGGGCCTTACAAATGGCCAGCAGGGTTGGGGCCATCCTGATCTCTGGAGGGAGAACCTTCCATACGGTGGGCACTACAGCAGGAAAAGGCATGTCTAAGCCCTGCCAACTGGCATTCTTTGGCCGATGGGACCCGAAGAATGCCCATCCTGTCTGACCAGATTGGACAGGTAGAAACAACTGGGGGGAGATGGTCCCTTAAATAATGCAGTCCTAAGCCATGAAACGCTTTAAAGGTGACAACCAGCACCTTGAATTGTACCTGGAAGCAGCCAATGCAGCTCATAGAGCAGTGGTGTTACATGCACCAAGTACCAGCGCCATTTACTGCCTGTGCTGCTGCATTTTGCACCAGTTGAAACTTCCAAATGCTCTTCAAGGGCAGCCCCTTGTATAGTGTGTTGTAGTAATCCAGATGAGAGGTCACAAGGGCATGAGTGACAGTGAAAAGGACCTCCCGGGCCAGGAACGGGCACAGCTGGCACACAACCCGAAGGTGTGCAAAGGCCCTCCTAGCCATGGCTGCCACATGCCCTTTGAGTAGGAGCTTTGAGTCCAGGAGGAACCCCAGATTTCACACTGAGTCTGTCTAAGGCAGGACCACCTCATCCAAGACCAATGATGGAAGGTTCCTGGCACCAGAGGGTCCAAACACCCAAAGCCACTCAGTCTTGCTTGGATTGAACTGAAGCCTGTTGTGCCCCATCCAGGCCCCCAAAGCCTCCATACACTGGGACAAGATGTCCATGGCATTACTCAGGCAGCCTGGGGTGGAGATATAAAGCTGGATATCATCCGCATATTGGCAATACTTTACCCCAAACTGTTGGATGACCTCCCCCAGCAGCCTCACACAGATGTTAAACAGGAGGGGAGAAAGGACTGAGCCCTGCAGCACCCCAAAAATTAGGGGCTGCAGACTGGACCTTCTCCCCCCCATCAACACTGACTGAAACTGGCTCCAGAGGAAGGAAAAGAACCAACACAATACTCTGTTGCCCACCCCCAACTCCCAGAACCAATCCAGAAGGATACCATTATCAATTTATTTATCAACGCAGAGTGAATCCGAGTGACCTTTTCCATCATATGCCTTGCATATTCCTCACAGCAGCCCTGTAAGTAAACCTCAGAATTGCTCCCCTCAAGGAGGGTCCGGGTTACCTGAAATAGGGCCGCTGCGCGGCTCTCTGCAGATGCAATAAGGGCAGAGAAATAGTTACGTTTTGCTGCTCTTACTGCCACAAGGTAGGCTCTAAGAGTGGCTCTAGCTCGTATTCGATCTGGTTTGCTCCTTGTTGTCTGCCAGCAATGCTCTAGGCATCTTTTCACCCACTTCATCTCCCTCAGCTCTTCCATGAAGCACTCAGAGGTCCAGGATCCATGGCTGCAGACAGGCCATTTAGGCATGATCTGATCCAAAGCCTCAGCTGCCTTCCCATTCCAGGTGGCCATCAAGGCCTTGGTTGGACCATGCAGCAGACCTTCTGGAACAACCCCAAGCTCCCTCTGGAACCCAGCCAGGTTCATTAGTTGCCTGGAGCTGACCAATCTAATAGGTCCAGCCTCCCTATGGTGGGGGGTGATGCCAGAGAACTGGAAGTTCACCAGGGAGCAACCTGACCATGACAGGGGAGAAACCAGTATCTCCCCCATATCCAGAACACCTTGCCACTGCTCTGACAGAAAAACCAGGTCAGACATATGACCACTAATATGTGTCAGGCCCTGAATGACGTGGGACAGGCCGATGGTTGTCATGGTGGCCATGAACTCCCAAGCTACCTCAGACCCCACCCCCAGAGAAGGTAAGTTGAAGTCCCCCAAGCCCATAAGCCTGGGGAACTCCACCACTAACCTAGCCACGGAGTCAAGGAGCTAAGGCAGGGAGGTTGTTACACAGCAGGGGGGTGCTGGTACAGTAGGAACAGTCCCAACTGATCCCTAGAGCCCAATTTAAAAAATTGGGGTTTGTATCCAGCAATCTGTGGGGAACCACCCCTAGATGCATCCCAAGAATCTCAGATGACCACCGAGACTTGATTCCATGTAGCCTCCCCATGCTGGTTTTCCAGTTACTGGCAACCGTCAATATGCCATGCTATTAAGCAATGCTTAAAAAAGTAAGAAAGAAGAATTGATGCATTCAAATTGTGGTGTTGGTGAAGATTATTCAAAATACCATGGACTTCCAGAAGAACAAACAAATCAGTTTTAGAAGAAATACAACCAGAATGTTCCCTAGAGGCGAAGATAACTAGGCTTAAACTCTCATACTTTGGGCACATCGTCAGGAAAGACCGCTTGAAAGGACATCATGTTTGTTAAAGTCGAGGTCCAGCAGAAAAGAGGAAGACCTTCAATGCGATGGATTGATACAATTACCACAACAATGGATGCAAACACTGGAACAGTCAGGCATATGGCACAAGACCGAACAGCATTTTGTTCTGTTATACATAGGGTCGCCATGAGTCGTAAATGACTCGATGGCAACTAACAACAACAACCACAATTAAGCATGCTCAGTCCTCATTTGGCCGTTTCTTTGTCAAGGGGTGGGATATCTCTTTTTGGGTGGTATTTCTGGAATTCCACTAATAAAATATGAGTGTGATTTGTGTTGTTTTGGCTGCAGAAGTGCTAATATGAGGAGAACTGAGATCACCATTAGCATGTATAAACTTTTGACCTGCACCCAATTGATCCATGTTAAATAATTAAACGTACAATCTCACAAAATACAAAATAGAAGAAATAACTGACATGCTGGTATCTTAAGAAGAAAATACCAGTTTCTTGAAAAGCACATGACAATCATGCAGAGTATTTTTTATAAAAAATATTTAAAGGACTTACTCTCCTAGACTTCGGTCACAAAAGGCAAATGCATTTTAGGAAGAAAAGTATATCAGTTGCAATGCAAAAACCACATATAGCAGATAGCATACCAGAAGAATATAGTAACAGGTTATTATATACATACAGCTTTGAAAGCATATTTTCTGTACTCACTCAAGTTTCAAATTTTGTATCCCAAACTACCACTGAACAGATTCTATACTAAAATCTTTACATTAAGTTTAAAGATACAATGGGTGGGGACATGGTGATTAGCGTTCAGAAACAGCAAATAGTAACGTATTAACAGCTAAATATTTTGTTTCTTACTCATAAATTCCAAGTGATTCATCCCAATCTGAAAAGGCTAAAAGCCTTCAGGGAAGCCCCCTCACTAAAGCCATAACCTAACAAAGCAATCTGCACTTACAGGGGTGTTACTGTATGCTCAGCTAGAGTGTCTATTAATTTTTTATGCATTTATAATACTAAGCTGCCCCACTATTTTCCCCCTCTGATTCAATAATCTTGCCTCAAGCCACGCACAGTAGTTATTTTCATCAGAGCAGCATGTTGGAAACTTTGACAGAGGGAGAACCTGTCTGGAGATGGCCATGGGGAAGGTTGCGGAGGGACTACCCGTGGACACTAAAGTAGGGTCTGAATCTATTATATAACGCAGAATGTGCTATCTTTTTCAGGCTGAGGTGACTTAGCTTTTAAGTGGAATGTCAGGATCTGAACTTCCCCAAATGAGTGGGATCAGTATAAAGTGGGTGAGATCAGGACAAAAATTTAATTCAATTTACATTTATGAGAATTAATTAGTTTATATTTATATATTATTTGTTTATATTTATATATTATTAGTAAAACTAATTAAATTAACTAATTAATTTAATTAGTTAATCAGGTAATGTGATTACTCACCATGTACTTAATAATTTCCCCCTTCTTTCACACATAAAAATATTACAGTACTAAGATAAAATCATTACATGACTTCAGAATAATATATTGAAAAAAATAGTTTAAAAATCCTTCAATTCTGTACGATAGCACCCAAGTTAAAAACAAGTCAGAAAGACTTTGTGCAGAAAGAGAGTAAGTCTTGCAGTATTTTTTAAGAAATCTGAACAAAATCATGTTGAATCTAATGTAAAATATATTAATATCATACAATCAGCAAAGCTGTAAATGCTTCCATTAAACTTGAAAGGCATTATCATATCAGTTTATATGCTCACCTCCTTCTGATCAACCTGGAGTGCAGATTTTAAAATATCCCTAAGTTGAATTAATTGCTTTCTTTCTTCATCCTGCACTTGCTTTATCTGGAGTGGAGACATAACAGTTCAAAATAAAATGGTCAGTGCACATTTTGTATGTGTGCAGGGAAAATGCTTCTTGCCCTTTAGAGAACAGCTCAGAGAACAGGAACATACTCGCATCTCCTGATCAATACTGGTTGTGAAGGCTCCGCTATCAGAAGCAGCATAGTTCTCAGCTTCTGTTGCTAAGAAACACAATGGGGGTGGGGTTCTAATGTTCTCGTGTCTCAATTGTAGGCTTTCTCCAAGTATCTTGTTAGCCATAATGAAAAATAATGCTGGAGTAGGCACTTTTTCAGTCTGAGGAGGCAATTCCACCTGCCTTTTCCTGTTGGCCGTAATTGTGATTAACATTAATTACATTAATAACTATTATCTTGTCCTGGAGAAAATTTATCCATGTGGTCATTACAAGTTAACACCAATTTGTTGGCACATAATCAATCAATCATCACAACTAGGTTCTTCTTTATCAATATTCGATAAGAACGAGACTAATAAGGAGGGGTACAGAGGGGTTACAACAAGATGAGAAAATTGTGACTCAGTCAATGCTTTATCTCTATTATTGTTGTCATTAGAAGTATAAATACTAATAATAACCATCTCAATAACAATCACATCCTAGCTGGATTAAAAAGATACTAGTATAAAAGATGGGCTTTCACCCAGGTTCTTTTGGCATGATTAGATCAGAACAACCTCTAGAGGCTCAGCTAACAGAAAACTGACTACTCTTCTGCACATCAACACTGCTAACCTCCAGTAGACCATTACTGATTTCATCCCCAGACACTTATGATTCAGAACTGTGTTTGCAGCATCATTCAAAGGTCTGGAATTTTCCCAACACTTCTGTCTTCCCAGGGGATAGTCTTCTGTATCTTTACATCCACCCACAGCAGTATATGGAAGAACACAAACACACTCCATAGTAATTAAATGAATAGAACAATTAAAATCACCAAACCCAAACGACAATAAAAACATAACGGTGTATAACGGAGTTAATTTTAAAAAGTAAATAATATTTATTTTATATTATCTTTTTTATATAAAAGATAATATATTCCTGGGGCAGCTGGGGCAGCAGTTACCATACAAATGACTGAATAAACAGGCATCTCTTCAGTTGTTGTTCGGATTAGAGTAGCTTAGAGCAGTGTTTCTCAGTCTTATCAACTTTAAGAAGTATGGACTTCAACTGCCAGAATTCTCCAGCCAGCATGTGTCTTAAAGTTGCTGAGGTTGAGAAACACTGGCTTAGAGGACCAGATGTGCCCATCTCAGGAAAGAGTTCTGTCATCTGGACGCTGCCACTGAGATCCTATTCATGGCCACCACGCTGCAGGCTGATCCAATAAACAAGGCCTTCCCATGTGATCTCCGTTCACAGGTGGGGTAGTATTGGGAGAAGTATCCTTTTAAGCACTTGGGTTCAACTCAGCTGTCCCTGCCTGCATTACCATGGCCATCCAGTAATACCAATTTGCATGATCACAGGAGAACCAGGCAGGCAAAATACCACCACGTATCTCTTGCTGTTTCAATTAAATCTGCCTCTTCTCTTGATCTCCATGTTAAGAAAATCTCGACATTCTGCTTCTCCATTTTTTAACTTTTTCAGTTCAGAAATTTAAAACCTGTTCTTTCCACCAATATACAGTCCCTCGCAAATTATTTACTTTCTTGTTTTTAAACTTTAAATAAATACAGCTTTTGTTTTTGTTGCTTCTGTCTGTTTTTAAATACAATTTTGTGTTTTATGAATTTTGTGAGCTCCTTCAGAAAGTCCAATTCAGAAGTTGGGACAAGTCCAAAAAATATGACTAACAAACAGCTACTTACAGTGTGAAGATCTGTGGAAAGCTTTTCTATTGAGGGTTTGAGGCTTTCAACTGCTTTCAGACCATCCTGAAAGAAGCTTTGAAAGAAAAAAAAGTTCTTTTAAAAAAGGAACTATAAATGTTAATGTAAGGTTTCCGAAGTTTTGTAAAGGTTGTAAAGAATTAGCTAATGCAAAGCATTAGCTTTGCTTGGTATACATTTATGCATTTTATGAGGCTCAAGGGGTCCACTACTGAAATTAGGAAATCTGTGAAAAGACTTCAGCATACCTACATTTAATTAATACTTTCTGCAATAAAGAATCTTTTAAAGGCATAAGATAGGCAAGAGTCAGAAATAAAGATAAAGACAATGGCTGGGATCACACAAGGCAATGAGTTTTAATCATGGTTTGCTGAAGAGGAAACTGCTTTGGGATTTTTAATGGGAAGTAGTATATAAATGTTTTAAATAAACACATGTATTAGAAATAGACCACAATGGGTCATCTTATACATCACACCAAGTCACAGACTAGGAGTGATACCACTGGAGGGAGAAAGGGACAGCATATTCGGTCTTTCTTTTTTCCCCTTTTCTTTTTGGAATCCAAGTGGGATTTAATAAACCTTATTTATTTCCAGGACACTCCTACTGCCTATCTAAGGTTGGAGGTAGAGCAATCCTCAGTCTCTGTTAAAGTCCAGTTTACACTACTAAGGTATTATAAGAAATTAGAAAGCTTTCAAGGTAAATTTTGTTACCTGCTTTATTGGTGGGGGGGCAGGAAAAAAGGTACCAGACTTTTGTCTTATATCCTCCCTGCTCCCTGTGAAGGAACTTAGATTTTAGACCAGAAAAAACTGTAGAGATCAGCTCTTCAAAAAGGATGTCAGGAGATACACCACTGTAGTAATCAGCAAAGTTTTCATTCTGGTACCCCTAGTTATAAGAAACATAGAAGCCTCTCCCAGTACAGTATCTGGTTAATATTACCAGTGTACAACTCAAGAAAGCTTTACGCCCATTCACTTACAGATTATGTCTTCAGCATGTCTCGAAAGGAAAGGGCATTCTGGAAACACTTCACAGAGCAACACTTTTGTCCCTGTGGCTCCTGCCAAGTGGAGAACATCATTCACTACATCCTCTACTGCCCTATCTATGAGATCAGTGAAAAAACAGTGGTGACAGACAAACGTAAAGGATCAGATGCAGAAGGATTGGATTACCTTCTTGCAGATGCAATTCCATTTGTTAGCAGTCAGGTCACTATTTTTGCTACACTCTTCTAAACTCAGTAAGAAATGTCTATGTTCAAAATTGTAGTTCTGGGTATTCGTTCTACTTAATTTCCTGGTATGATGTACTTCTTTTTATGCATGTGGCATTTCTTTTTATTACTATTATTTTTCTTTTCATGTCATGCTACATTTTTATGACCTGTAGTCACAACAATAAACTAATTATTTACTTACTTGCACCTACTTTATTTTGATTTATTATTATTATTGCATGTATCTAATTTTGTTCATTCCAACACTCAAGGCTTAATTGTTTAACTTTAATCTTAATTTTAATGCTTAACTAATTATA
The DNA here is from genome assembly GCF_035149785.1 of Candoia aspera. Classification (NCBI taxonomy): domain Eukaryota; kingdom Metazoa; phylum Chordata; class Lepidosauria; order Squamata; family Candoiidae; genus Candoia; species Candoia aspera. Next base: position 139,247,412 of record NC_086153.1, on the reverse strand, counting down.
TAACCTAAGTTTGACAGTTTCAGCAGAACATCCTGGAAAGGGATCTTGGGCTCACTTTTGCTGTAAACTATGATTTACAAACCTCAGTGGCTGGATTCACACAATACATTAAAATAAATACAATACAAAAGGGGCTTATTCAAGAAACTATGGTTAGACAAACCATACTTCTCAGCCATAATCTTCTATGAGATATTACAGGTAGTCCTTGATTAATGACCATTCATTCAGTGACTGTTTGAAGTAATGACAGTGCTGAACAAATGGTACTTACGCCTGGTCCTCAAAGTTACGGCCACTGCAGCACCCCTGCAGTCACATGATCAAAATCTGGGCACTTGGCAGCCTGCTCACATTTACGACTGCAGGGTGCACTTCAACCCCCGCACCTATCTCCCTCCCAACTCTGCCCTTTTGGCTGCCCTGGAATCTGCTTCCCCTGCCGCCCTGAGCTCTACCATGCACCCCTACCGCCCTGTACTCCGCCGCCCCCACCACCCTGCATTCCACTGCTCTGTGCTCCTCCGCCCCTGCCGACCCCAGATGACCTTCGCCATCTTCTTTTCCCACTGCTGACGAGGTATGCCCAGCCTGGCTCTTTGGGAGGCAGCTGCTGGCCATGCAAGGCCTTCCTTCCAGCAGGGGTGGCAGAGCACAGGGCAGAGGAGTGCATGGGGGAAGGGATGCAGGGCAGAGCACAAGGAGGGAAGGGCGGCAGAGTGCGGAGTGGCCAAAAGGGCAGAGATGGGAGGAGAAAGGCAGGTGGAGGAGTTGAAGCAGAGGCAAGCACAGCAGGGTAGGAGAAGCATGAGGTCCTTGCCTAATGATGGCACAGTCCTGGCCTAGCAACTGCAGCCAGGACTCCTGAAACTGACGTGGCTAAGTGGTGCAGTCATGTGATGTTTCACCTAACGACTACATTGCTTAGTGATAGAAATTCCAGTCCCAATTAGGGTTGTTAAGCGAGGACTACCTGTACTGTAAAACTCTCTTGAAACGAAAGTTTCAAAGGAGAAAGGGTACACAGAAGTATACGATATTCTTGATTCTTTAGGCATCTGATATTTTGAGAATAAAGTTACTACAATATCCCCTGTGCAATATTTGTTCCGACATTGTGGCTTCATGTTTTTCTTGCATGAGAAAAACTAAACTGCCAACAAATCATACACCTAGAATAACAAAAAGCAGGATTTAAATTGTAAGATGCTTAATTAAGGTTTAATGTGAGTCAAATTAGGCATGGCTTAAGGTTATGCATGAGCCAGGCCACTATGATTAAAACAAATTTAGCTCAATGCAGAACTCTGTGGTACCATGATTCCCTAAAAAGATAAACCGATTTGTGTGACCTGTCCATGAGCAAAACTAATGACTTCATTGGGGTTAGGGTTTGGCAATAAATAGTTATACCATATTTAAATTTTAATCTATATATCTATCAAGCCCACAAAGCTGGCAAACTCCAGAAGCAAGAACCACGGACGTTTCAGGAAGGCATCTTTAATGCTAGTCAGGGTAAAAACATAATCTTGAAAACTCCTAAATGCAAGTTGCCAGGTAGTGTAAGGAACTGACACAATTGACTCAATAAGGTTCTAACTCATGCATCCATATAAAATGCAGATTTCAGATTTACTGAAGATGTGTACAGAATAGAAGCAAAAAGCCATTGACTAAGGTTTTCCCACGCAAACTACCTAATTAAAAGCACACAGGCACGTCAGATTCCTTCCCCCTTCTACCAACAGTCCAGCGTTCCAAGACCGGGCATCTCCAGCTGATACGACCTTCGGCCCCATCATTAGATGAAACATAATTCTCACTCTTAGCAGCTCTCCCCCTCCCATCAGTGCTTGACACACGTTGACTCAAATGGCAGAGAACACGATCAAACGATCCAGAAGTTCATTGATCGTGATTCTGACAGGTAGGCTTACAGCAAGCCACTTAAAGCTTAAATGTTTCTTTGAAACATTTCCTTCCCACAGCCTTCCTGCTTGGCTGGGCTGGGCTCTCTCTTCTTGCACTCACTCAACTCCTCTTAAGCCTGATTCTCACAGTCCCTCACAACATCACTGGGGTTTTCAAACTGTAGTACCATAACTGTCCACTGAAGGTTAAGTGGGAAGCAATGTTTTTACATTGCTCCTGCTTTGCCTGAACAAGATTATCAGATCTCAAAAAATCTGCAACCCCCTTACTCCAAATTGCTTACGAACCAGCAGGATGTCATAAAAGAGTTTGAGGACCTCTAACTTACACGACGACATGCATGCAGTAGTCTGAAAGTGATAGTCAAATGTATGCTTCATGACATTATTATGGATACTTTAATGCTCATGTAATAGGACCAACGCAGCAGTCCTTGGGAGTTTTCATTAATCCAATCTCCTATGTCAAGACAAACTGCAATGTAATTTTGTTGCCCGCAAAACAGGTGACAGACAGGCCTACAACCAAATCCTTGTTTATGTTCAGCTATGACCATAATTAATTATTATCTGTCGATAGTTCATTACTGTGGCTGGGATCACATATCTTGCTAAGCCATAATTGTTCACCTTGTGTTAAATTATGGTTCAAATCAATAAATGATGGTTAGGGTTATATAAACCATAGCTTAGTACAATGGTTGAAGCAAGCCAGTTAATTTATCATTCTCAAAAAACTTATTTCAAATATTACCTTCAGACTTTCACATGTAAGTTATGATCCCAGCCCATATGAATCCATCCCAATAAGTATCTTCTGGATATTTGAGAATTAACGTCTTTCTCATTTTGCTTACCTTCCACAGCAGGGTAGGCAACATGATGCCCACACACACCTCCTTTGGTTCAGACCAGGTTCCCTGCCCTTCTTAAAGATTCCCCCTCTTAAAAGAATAAAAGTGCTGCAAAGAAAAGCACCAGTCTCTAGAATCAGAATTATCCGCAGCAAAACTTATGGATCCCACAAGTTCCATGGAATGGCAGAGATCATCTCTGAGGGTGAGTTTGCCTTCTGGTAAATGAGCATTTTGTGACCTGCTCTGACCAATATTTTGTAAGAGCACCTAGCACAGGTTCTCAAAATCCCAAATCCTGCATAGAAATTGCCAATGATGCCTGATATTTAGCAGCAAAGTCCCCAATCATGCAAACAGATTAAATTATATGTTCTGAATTACTGTATGTTCTTTCTGAGCCCAGTGAACTAATTTTCTTCTTTGAAGCAACACTGGTTTAGACCTGTTTTAACAGGAAGATAGTTTTTTTGCTACAATGCTCAAAGAGGGGATGATGAAAATCAGAATTCTGCAGTTTCTCTTTCCTTACTTTAGCCGAGTGAATGAAGGTACAGTTCCACTCCCTCTCCCAGTTAATAACTTGACAAATTCCACAAAATACAAAACCTGGCATGCATGTAGGTAAAGGGTAAAGGTTTCCCTTGACGTAAAGTCCAGTTGAATTCGACTCTAGGGGGCGGTGCTCATCTCCGTTTCTAAGCCTTGGAGCCGGCGTTGTCATAGACACTTCCGGGTCATGTGGCCAGCATGACGACTCGGAACGCCGTTACCTTCCCGCCGAAGCGGTACCTATTGATCTACTCACATTTGCATGTTTTCGAACTGCTAGATGAGCAGGAGCTGGGATTAACAACGGGAGCTCACCCCGCCGCGCGGTTTCGAACTGCCGGCCTTCCGATCGACAGCTCAGCGGTTTAACCCGCAGCGCCACCGCGTCCCCCTGGCATGCATGTAAGTGTTGTGCAAAACAGAAAGCATTTTGAGCTTAAAACATGCTGTTTCAGAACTCCAAAACGGATGTTGTGACTTTAGCAGAAGTGCTGATCCAATCATTCCAGAAGTGTTCTGGGCTCAAATGGGCCTCTATGGAACTAAAAGCACTGTTGGAGTGGTCAAAACCCTTCTGGCAAAGTTGGAACAACTTGTCTCAAATGCAAAGAGCCTGTATAATAATAATAATAATAATAATAATAATAATAATAATAATAATAATAATAATAATGACAGATAATAATTAATTATGGTCATAGCTGAACATAAACAAACAAGGATTTCGTTGTAGGCCAGTCTATCACCCGTTTCTCAGGCAACAACAACAAAAAACAGCATTTGCAGCTTGAACTATTTCAAACTTTGAAATTATTGGCACTCCCCTAATAGCAGCCTCACTTTTTTTTAATGACAAGATTTATGACTAAATGGCCAGGTGGAAATTAAATTATTAGTATAGGCCATAATATTAGTCTATGCCTCATTTAATTGGAAATAATAAACCCTTTAGACAACAACTAGCCCTTATAGAAGAACATTTGTGAAGGATGAACAGTTGAGTTATACAGATTTTTTTTTAAAGGTCAGTGATGCAATCTGCCACACAAACTAACAAGAACTTTGTTTTCAGAGAGCATATGGTTGTCATGATGTAAAACATACTTGCACTGTGCGTGGAAATACTTGATCAGGTTTTGAAGCAGGTCAACTCCTTTCTTAATCTTGATTTCATTGACTTTCAGCAGGTACTGTTGATAAAGCATACAAAAAGAGCATTTACTGTTTTGGAATTAGAGTTGCTGAGCAAGTGATATTCAAATATTTTAAATCAGTTCAAACAGCATTAGCACTGTAGAGTATATGCTGTCTGAGAAGGCTCCCTTAGTCATTAAGCTTAATATCTAAACCTAAGGGTAAATAATAATTTAATAATAAATTAATTATTAATGATGTGTTAATTAAATAAACAAAGCAAGTTATGGGCTACGTCCCATTGTATTGTTCTGCACATTTAAGGCTTCATTGAAGAGCAGCACTTTTGAGACAAAGGAGGTCTCCTAAACATTCCCCTTCAGGAGTTCCATCTCCTTAGAGCACTAGGAACATTTCCTAAGTAGAAACAAATGGTGCTGCTTGAGACAGCGATGTAAAGCATGGTTGCTTGTAGATTCGGTCATTTGATTTGTATGAGCTTCACAAATAAATTGTGAATCCCATTATTTCCCTCCCCCCGTCCCACCTACTGCACACATATTGCATGTGACTGTTTAATAGAAGACAATACAGTAATGCTGCTAGTCACTTTCTTTAAATATTAAAAAATTGACTCTGCGTACAAAAACTCAAATATATTTTCTATATGCAAGCCACTCCAGAGCAGCTCTCCCCAGCTAAAAACTATTATTTATTGGACAAATATATCTTTTATACAAGCTACACATAAAATAGAACAAATAATTAATCATTAAACACCTAGCATTGTTCATCTCTACTCAGATGGACAAGAACCAATTTCTTTTTGCTAAATTAATCTTGAAACCTAACTAAAAAAACACCAACAGCAAAGACACACATAGATACAATAAACTTTTTATGATCACATCCCCTTGTGTCCTTACTGAGAAGATCCCTCTAATGGGTATTTTAAGAATGAAGTTATTTATCCTTTTATTATTGTGAAGAATGAGGCAGAACAGGGAAAAAACAACAGAAGAATCCCAAAGCACACACTGGAGTAGAGAAATCAGCCTTTTCCACACAGTTACAGAGACATCTTTTGTTTCATTTACACCATTCTCAAGGTCCTAACTTTTTGCCATAATTCCGCAGTTTGCTCTATTCCTATTCATATCAAGCTGGCTGAGTACAGAAAATTCTGCAGGTCAGGCTCACCTGTCAAATCTTAAAATACTTTGATCAAATTTGACAATCCTGGCAGGAAATTATAGGTGCTGAATTCTAACACATTTGATAAGCATCAGGTCTGCTGATTTAGAAACTAAGCCACAGATAACTCAGGGTCATTATTCTGTCCTTTTCCAGTACACCAATTTCCTCCATCGTTTCTGGATTCTTTTATTTATAGTTTGAGGTGACATTCAGATTACCAAACTTGGTGACTGTTTGTTTCCAAACCAAGGCAGTTTCACAACACAGTTTCAATCACTGTGCTAACCACAGCTGATCGGATCTAGAGGTGATGCCATATTTTCATTTAAGTAGTAGAGACGTGTGGGAAGACAACAAACCTGAAAGACAAGAGAAGGAGAGAGCTGCCCACCAGATTCCCAATCTCTTCCCCAAATGTCATTTCAAGAAGCAGGAGGGTTACCGATGTATAGGACTAAAGAACAGCCAAGTTGAAAGCTAAAATTAACACACTGAATTGCTGCAGAAGAATCCATAGGCTGGAGAGTCACTGTAACTCCTCAAGGCATCAGCAGTGTTTCCTCAGCAGTTGTTCAACATCCCTGCTTAACTAAATCAACAGAAATTTTCATTTTCTAACACTACTGTGCAGCAGATGGTAACTTAAATGCACAAAGGAGACAATCCTCTAAGCCTAGGATGAAATAGTTACATAAAGGGCTTGACTAAGGGGGCTGGTTTATAATCTGCAAATCTGTCCATTTATCATGGATAAAATGTAAAGTAATTGTGCCAACAGAAGAAATACCCTGAAATAAAAATCAGTAGAATCAAAATTCTCTTCAGACAGTTCTGTAGAACCTGCATAACATGATCATTTGTTATGGGAGAATGAAAATTGCTCCTTGTATATTCTTACCTCGCACATCTGCAACTGGAAGAATCTTCGCTCTTTTTCCATCTCTTCTGCTATTTCAGCGCCACTAATTTCTGTGCGAATCATTCCATGTAATTTAGCGTGTTCTTTTTTCTCTTTTTCTATTTTTGTCCTGTATGGAAGAAAATCAGTAAAATTATGCTTTAATTGTTAACTGTTTTTGTTTCAGAATGGCACAACCCATTTTAAATTGAAGTACAAAGCATAAGTGGGACGCGGTGGCGCTGCAGGTTAAACCGCTGAGCTGCTGAGCTTGCTGATCGGAAGGTCGGCGGTTCGAATCCGCGTGGCAGGGTGAGCTCCCGTTGCTAGTCCCAGCTCCTGCCAACCTAGCAGTTCGAAAACATGCAAATGTGAGTCGATTAATAGGTACCGCTTCGGTGGGCAGGTAACGGCGTTCCGTTTACTCATGCTGGCCACATGACTGAGGAAGTGTCTACGGACAAACGCCGGCTCTTCGGCCTTGAAACGGAGATGAGCACCGCCCCCTAGAGTCAGACACGGCTGGACTTAATGTCAAGGGAAACCTTTACCTTTACCTACAAAGCATTACCAAGGTTAGTGAGGCAATACTGTTGTCTATAATTCTGGATCAACAACACTGTATCCTTAAACAAAAATAATGCAGGACAGACCAAGATCAGTTACATCAGGGATGGCCAAAACATTTGAGTTGCATAGCTCAGAGACAAGTAGACACTTTGAAGAATTTGTTTCCTACAAATTTATTCATTTGTAACAGTGATACAGCTGTATAGAAAAAATCAGAAAGAAATAATGATGATAAAATTGACCTTTAAAAGGATGCCATAGGGAAAAAATGAGAATTTCTAAGGGACTGAAAGCAAGTTCTGATTACTCAGGAGGATCCTTGCCAATGAAGCTTGCCGCTCTCTGGTATCAACACTGATGCATGAAGGATGCAAGCTCACACGCAAACCCAAATTTCAAAATATTATTCCCACTTTTTAACGCTGGAGAAGAATCATACAACAGTACTGCATTTATAATTCATGCAGTATTTATAAAGAATGAATGTTACAGATGAATTCCTTTTTCTTTTGCCTCCCCAAATCTTTACTTGATTGCTTGCTTGCTTACTTATTTATAGAACTGGGAAAGGGAACCCAAAATGCTATTATTCAGTTTGTGCAGTTCCAGTTCAGCACTTCTGCATTAATCAAATGCTAAGATCCAGCATTTGCACTAGACCTTTCTCAACAAGCTCTCAGAAGACGGTGTCCAGTCCTTCCCTTAATAACTTAAAAGTCTAAGAAGAAATTGTATTGTGGAGAGCCCTTCCATGATCTACAGACAGGTGACATATGTTACTGAAATATCCCCATAGCCTGGCCTACTTTTACTACATCCTCAGTATCATCTGCCATCCTTCCATAATCAGCATTCTATCAAGCTATGAGCTTTACACAGCTTTTCCTTGTCACAGAGCACTTTACCTTCACCCCCAATCAGTGCAGACTACAGCTGTCACCTCTCCCTGTTCCTGAGCTAAGTGGTGCTGTAAATGAAAGCCAAAAGGCAGGACTAAAGGCTTCTGCGTCTTAGCATGTCAGCTGCCCAGACAACCCCAAGGTCTCTGCCAACATTTTATGTTAAATACAGGCAGCAGTCACACACTGGACAAAATTTGAACATGATACCTACAAAGCAAAAGTGAATTAAGGGAATGGAAAGGGTCACTCAGTTTTGTGCATTAGTTCCAGATCATTGTTCTTGAAATGAGTGAGTCACCTCTCAAAAAAAAAATACTGTATCATATATTTATAGCCCATTTATCTGGCTTGTTTGCCAAAAGTGCTCTCATACACTCAATAAAAGAACAAACACAGACCTGCTCACAGATTTGTAATCCAAACACCATGATCAGGGGATGGGGAGGGAAGAACAAAAACATGTCCAGGCACCAATTCTTAAATACTGAAAAACTTGATACAATTCAGAGAGATGTTGCTTCCCTTGTCATTTTCCTCAGCTGTAACCTGATGAATGACTACCACTGGATTCTTTTTTAAATTATTCACATGCAGGAATATAACATCCTGGAAAATATTCTGAAGCAGATTCCCATGGAGGAAGAAAGACTGTGTAGAGCAGGAGCAAATTCTGCTTCTGAAAATGATGAAGTAACTCACTAACTGGGCTGCCTTACAGGTCAGACACTACAGACAAGCCATATCCCAACTTGGCGTGACCTCCAAGAATTTTTAATCAGCAGGTTGTATGAGAATTTTAGGAGATGTTCTCCTAACACATCTGGAGGGATTACTAAATCTTGTACCAGATATCCAACTTCCAATATGTAAAACCATACAGCACATTTTAATAAAAGAATACTGAGACTCCTTCTTTATTCAGAGGATGTAGACTACAAGCATTGTTTTGTTTGAATTAAGAGCTTCCATAATAACAAATATGATTAATTGCACTTCCTGCCTATTATCATGTTCCCAGCAGTGCCTTAATTGGATGTTTCAGTGTTTTAGTAACACAAGGCACTACAGAAATTATTCTATTTCTTAACATACATTCTCAATTCTGGCAATATAACTTTTTATAAAATACAGTAAAGATGCACAAATATTTCTCCTCTCCATTTCCTCTGTAGTGCCAAGCCACTATAATTTGACATCTGGAGCTACAGTTTAGGCTGGCTATGACCAGCATTAACATCAATGCTGATGCCATACTAATCATAGTTTTAGCTGTGAAATTTAGATGGAGAGAGCAATATTCATCCCTCTGGGATGCAATGGTTGCACATACTTGAAAGATACTCCTGAATATTAGTATCAAGGTAGAAGACTGGGTGTTACTTCTGGACCTGGCCTTATAAATAGCTTGTTCTCTGGAAGATGCCAAAAGAGGCAGAAGCGCTGAAACTTGAGAGAAGTTTTATCTGATCATCAAATTAATATCTGCTGCTACCTAGGGATGCTGAGCTAAATTAGTAGAGGCATTTAGTTGGTTCGCTGCTTACTGGGATGAAAGAATACAGAATAAATACAGCTGTAACACAAGCCCACAGGCCAACTAATAGAGAATGAACATTAAAAGAATGTTGGGAGACAATCTAATTTGTATCACAGAACTAATGCTTTTCTTTCTCTCTAATAACTTGGAAAGAAAGGGATGCACACTTACGAAAGTAGCACATACCATCTGAAGAATTTTGGAATTCTAATCCTGTTTAGAACAAGGTTTTGCACATATACATTCATTACAACTTTGTCTTCATGGTATGTTGCCAGAGTGACCTTGAGTCCAGTAGTTACAGTGATACTGTAACCCAAACTTCATATTCTGAAATCCATACAACCTTTGATATTGCAAAAAAGTTGAAAAACCAAGTTCATAATAACTCAAGAGCTTATTACTGGCATTGCATACTGAAAGTTCAGCCAATCGGGATGTCAGGCTTAATGACTGGATGTGATTCATACCTGAAAATATGGGAAACTGCCTTGCACCAAGCCAGACCACTGGCCCACACAGCTCAGTACACTCTCCATTCTATCAGCATCTTCCCAGTACTTCAAAATGAAGCATTTCCAAGCCCTACCTAGAGTTGCCAGAGATTGAACCTGGAACTTCAGAGGCAAACCTCATGCTCTGTCACTGACTTTATAGCTTGTACCTAAGTAACTTCACCCCTATGCTTGAAGACTAAAACTGGAGGGGGACGTTCAAGTATCCCCACAAACATTACCTAAATATTCCTTCCTTTTATGATGCTTCATCATGTGGAGATTACATCTACAGTACTCATGTTCAGGCCAAGGCACGTGAAAGTCCCCTTCGAACTGCCTCATTCAGTGGGCTTCCCCATAATGCATCCAGTGCAATACATTCAGTAAATGCCTGACTCAGACCACCTTCTCTACCATGAGAATCTTTCTCCATCACAGCCATTTCTTCCAAATATGCTATTACTAGCTATTAATGTTTAAGTGTATAAATAAAGGCTTAAAAGAACATAAACAAAGTAAGACCTCAGATCAGGCCAATATAGCCATAGGCCCACATTCAACTAGTGGAATTTTTACCACAACTACTAGAACTTTAACCACAATTAATGGGTACTTAGTTGCCATAAATCAGGCCTTACCAGAAACAGTATAAAGCAGAAAAGCAAAAGCTATCACACATTCAATAGCACCCATGTAATACAAAGTAAGTCAACCATGTAAAGTGAAATTACTTTTTTGATTATTTGGATTAAAAATATATGTTGGGGACATTTATAGGACCACAGAAATTTGGGGGTGGGTGGCAACAAAATGTTGGTTTCCACACAAAGAGATGGTCATTTATTTAACAGGACTTTGATGAGAAATGAGAACCATAAACAATAGTCCAAAAGCAATAATAATAGTTTTTCAATTCGAGATTCTGATTTATGATCAGGGTGAAATTGAGTCTGGAGGTTCTTTTAAGTAAAATAGTCTTATTATTCTGACTCTGCAGTGAAGAAATGGATGCCAGGAAGTTTTCAGCTCAAGAATCTAAGCTTCTATATTTATTTGTTACATTTACACCCAATCAGGGCTCCTAGAGAGGGACTCCTCATACTTCATCTCAGTGCTCGCCAAAGTTAGGACAAGTTCTTAAAGCAAAGCAAGACTTATTTGGATTTTTGAAAGCTATGACTGATTTTTAAATAGGCGTATTTACTGCTGCCTTGTAAACTTTATGTCACTGCATATTATTTGGAACTACTGTAGATCCATACAATTTTTTAAAAAGTGTTTTTATAGGCTATGCTTAATTACTCCAGAGAACAGCTTCCTTGCTCAAAAAATTGAGGAAACGGATCTCTGTATTTCTTAGGCTTCCTCTTTTCTTCACTTCCTACACTGATGCCATCCTTCTACAGGAAAAGTAGAGTGATTAACTGAGTATTAAGTTGTACTAATCTCAATGGGAAAAATATCTGTCTCATCAAAGAACAGCATGCTCATACAAACACAGACAGGGTTTTGGTATCAAGCTGTCTCACCTCCTGCAAGGTATACTTTTTAACCAAGGGAGTTCACACAGGTTGTTGTAAGCTATTATCCATTTTTTCTTTAAATCCGTTCAATCATGTCTGATTCTTGGAGACGGCCTGGACAGTCCCTGTAATTTTCTTGGCAAGGTTTTTCAGAAATGGCTTGCCATTGCCTCCTTCCTACGGCTGAGGGAAAGTTTCTGGTCCAAGGTCACCCAGCTGGCTTTGTGCACAAGGCAGGACTAGAACTCCTGGTCTCCCTGTTTCTAGCCTGATGCCTTAACCACTACACCAAACTGGCTCTCATTACCCAATATACTGTACACCTAACAGTAGCAAATTGGCCTCAGGCAGCTAGACTGGAAGTAAACAGGTAAAGGTGAAGCCTTTTTTTAAACTGAGCCTGAATCTTGGTGATTATGCAGATACAAACAATTCTATGGGCAACAGTACAAGAAGTGGTTTGTCACTGTCTTCTTCCAATTTTCCCCAGTAATCTTCCATCCAAGTACTTACTCGATCTGATCCAAGCCTAGATTAGGTGACCAATAAATCTTGCATGGAAAAAAAATGTAGGTGTAATACAATGTATCTAGTCAACTCAGTGACCCTTACTTTTGGATGAACAAGCAGAGAAAGAGACAATGTGTTACAAATTTGCTATGTATCAGAACGGAAGTACGTACACTTTGGTTTCATAGTCTTTCCATGCTTTATCAAAAGGCTTCTTCAAATCCTGTATAAATTAGAAGAAAATGTTAAACAGGCAAGTGACTATTTGTGCTGAAACTTTTTGTCTTTCTAATCACTTAGATTAAAAGCTGGTGAAGTATTTTTGGAATAAATGCTCCATCTTTAATTAGCTTCTTTAGTTTTTCTCAAATTAAAGTTTATACATTTGGAAGTCCAAGTATACTGGACGAAGGCTCAGTACTAGAGGTGTGCAAAGCCTTCAAAGGAAATGCTTTAGAAAGCATGCTTGTGAGAGTAACACACCTCTACTTGAAGCGTTAATTGAAACAGCTACTTCCTTTAGAAGGCTGCTCTGGATGTATGCACACAGCAATGCATGCATAGTCACTTCGCTTTGCTGGTAGTCCTGTACACACAGACTGCATCTAGATCACCAGAGATAATCTTCAAAACAGTTGTGTGAACCCTCCAGAAGTGGCAGCTTTATTACTTCAAGGAGTGGGAACTTGCTCCTGCTAACATACTTCTTTCAAATGTTTTGCACACTTTCACTCAATGTTCTCACATTTGATATTAATGTGAGTTTCTAGGTGCCTGAAGTTATATTAGACCTAGCCAGAGAGATGTTCATGTGAAAGTTGCTGATCTGTTCCACATTAAAAGACCAGATTTTATAACCCACCAAAATAAATACAGCCCATCCACACAGACAGCAACTCCCTGGGACTAATAAACCAAGCAATGTTCCTTTTTTTTGCTACAGCCTTCCAACGAGGTGAGTTTAGCAATCAAAATATAAGGCTGGAAGAGTGTTTTTGGTTGGATTTACACATTTTATGCCAAACCAAAATGTCTACACAATGGTCTAGTGTGATGTACGAACCCAACCTTTTCTCGTAAGGTTTTAGTGTGAACCAAATAAATTGATGTGACAAGCTAATGGAGAACTTCTTCTCTAGATAGCCTGCTCTATCTGCATTTCTGGTTTAAGTAGCAACACAGGATGCCCTATCTCCTGCCTATCTGTCTGGCGTCTGAGTCACAACCCCTCTTGCCGTCTAGAACAAAATTAAACTAAGCACTGACTTGACAGTGGGTGTGACAGCGTTATACACAAAGCCTAACACAGCACCCTTCAGCAAAGGATCGTTACCTTGTCGTGGTGCTGGAGCTTGAGCACCTCAATGATGCCATGAGCTAAACCGTGAAGGGCCACCCAAGACGGGAAGGTCAAGACAGACAGGTCAGACTAAATGCGATCCCTGGGGAAGGTAATGGCAACCCACCCCAGTATTCTTGCCGTGAAAACTAAATGGATCAGTACAACCAGAGGTATGTCGGTATACCATCAGAAGATGAGACTCCCAGGTCGGAAGATGGTCAAAATGCTACTGGGGAGGAACAGAGGATGGGTTCAACTAGCCCCAGACGTGATGACGCAGCTAGCTCAAAGCCGAAAGGACGGCTAGCGGCCGACAGTGCTGGTGGTGAACGGTGAATCCGATGTTCTAAGGATCAACACACCATTGGAGCCTGGAATGTAAGATCTATGAGCCAGGGCAAATTGGATGTGGTTCTTGGTGAGATGTCAAGATTAAAGATAGACATTTTGGGCGTCAGTGAACTGAAATGGACTGGAATGGGCCACTTCACATCAAATGATCACCAGATCTACTACTGTGGACAAGAGGACCACAGAAGAAATGGAGTAGCCTTCATAATTAATAGCAAAGTGGCTAAAGCAGTGCTTGGATACAATCCAAAAAACGACAGAATGATCTCAATTCGAATTCAGGGTAAGCTATCTAACATCACAGTGATCCAAATATACGCCCCAACCACAGATGCTGAAGAAGCTGAAGTAGAGCAGTTCTATGAGGACCTGCAGCACCTACTGGACAACACGCCTAAAAGAGATGGTATTTTCATCACGGGAGACTGGAATGCTAAGGTGGGCAGTCAAATGACACCTGGAATTACAGGTAAGTATGGCCTGGGAGAACAAAACGAAGCACGACATAGGCTGATAGAATTTTGCCAAGACAACTCACTCTGCATAACAAACACTCTCTTCCAACAACCTAAGAGGCGGCTTTATACATGGACTTCCCCAGATGGACAACACCGAAATCAGATTGACTACATCCTTTGCAGCCAAAGGTGGCGGACATCTATACAGTCGGTAAAAACAAGACCTGGAGCTGACTGTAGTTCAGATCACGAACTTCTTCTTGCACAATTTAGGATCAGACTAAAGAGATTAGGGAAGACCCACAGATCAGCTAATATTCCTAAGGAATATGCAGTGGAGGTGAAGAATAGATTTAAGGGACTGGACTTAGTAGATAGGGTCCCGGAAGAACTATGGACAGAAGTTCGCAACATTGTTCAGGAGGCGGCAACAAAATACGTCCCAAAGAAAGAGAAAACCAAGAAGGCAAAATGGCTGTCTGCTGAGACACTAGAAGTAGCCCAAGAAAGAAGGAAAGCAAAAGGCAACTGTGATAGGGGGAGATATGCCCAATTAAATGCAAAATTCCAGAGGCTAGCCAGAAGAGATAAGGAATTATTTTTAAACAAGCAATGCGTGAAGTGGAAGAAGACAATAGAATAGGAAGGACAAGAGACCTCTTCCAGTAAATTAGAAACATTGGAGGTAAATTCCAGGCAAAAATGGGTATGATCAAAAACAAAGATGGCAAGGGCCTAACAGAAGAAGAAGAGGTCAAGAAAAGGTGGCAAGAATAAATGGAAGACCTGTATAGGAAGGATAACAATATCGGGGATAGCTTTGACGGTGTGGTCAGGGAGCTAGAGCCAGACATCCTGAAGAGTGAGGTTGAATGGGCCTTAAGAAGCATTGCTAATAACAAGGCAGCAGGAGACGACGGCATCCCAGCTGAACTATTCAAAATCTTGCAAGATGATGCTGTCAAGGTAATGCATGCTATATGCCAGCAAATTTGGAAAACACAAGAATGGCCATCAGACTGGAAAAAATCAACTTATATCCCCATACCAAAAAAGGGAAACAATAAAGAATGTTCAAACTATCGAACAGTGGCACTCATTTCACATGTCAGCAAGGTAATGCTCAAGATCCTGCAAGGTAGACTTCAGCAATTCATGGAGCGAGAATTGCCAGATGTACAAGCTGGGTTTAGAAAAGGCAGAGGAACTAGGGACCAAATTGCCAATATCCGATGGATAATGGAAAAAGCCAGGGAGTTTCAGAAAAACATCTATTTCTCTTTTATTGACTATTCTAAAGCCTTTGACTGTGTAGACAACAAATTGTGGCAAGTTCTTAGTGGTATGGGGATACCAAGTCATCTTGTCTGCCTCCTGAAGAATCTGTATAACGACCAAGTAGCAACAGTAAGAACAGACCACGGAACAACGGACTGGTTTAAGATTGGGAAAGGAGTACGGCAGGGCTGTATACTCTCACCCTACCCATTCAACTTGTACGCAGAACACATCATGCAACATGCTGGGCTTGAGGAATCCAAGGCTGGAGTTAAAATCTCTGGAAGAAACATTAACCATCTCAGATATGCAGATGATACCACTTCGATGGCTGAAAGCAAAGAGGAACTGAAGAGCCTTATGATGAAGGTGAAAGAAGAAAGTGCAAAAGCTGGCTTGCAGCTAAACCTCAAAAAAACCAAGATTATGGCAACCAGCTTGATTGATAACTGGCAAATAGAGGGAGAAAATGTAGAAGCAGTGAAATTCCTAGGTGCAAAGATTACTGCAGATGCTGACTGCAGTCAGGAAATCAGAAGACGTTTAATCCTTGGGAGAAGAGCAATGACAAATCTCGATAAAATAGTTAAGAGCAGAGACATCACACTGACAACAAAGGTCTGCATAGTTAAAGCAATGGTGTTCCCTATAGTAACATATGGCTGCGAGAGCTGGACCATAAGGAAGGCTGAGAGAAGGAAGATAGATGCTTTGGAACTGTGGTGTTGGAGGAAAATTCTGAGAGTGCCTTGGACTGCAAGAAGATCAGGCCAGTCCATACTCCAGGAAATAAAGCCAGACTGCTCACTTGAGGGAATGATATTCAAGGCAAAACTGAAATACTTTGGCCACATAATGAGAAGACAGGACACCCTGGAGAAGATGCTGATGCTAGGGAGAGTGGAGGGCAAAAGGAAGAGGGGCCGACCAAGGGCAAGGTGGATGGATGATATTCTAGAGGTGACGGACTCGTCCCTGGGGGAGCTGGGGGTGTTGACGACCAACAGGAAGCTCTGGCGTGGGCTGGTCCATGAAGTCACGAAGAGTCGGAAGCGACTGAACGAATAAACAACAACGAACTCAGCACCAGTCACACATATGGTATTTACTTATAGGTGCTGGACCATATGATGTTGGAAACCAAAGTCAGCCATGATTTCCTGGTCAACCTCTGTGTCGGCTAGAACCCCAGCCAGCTCTGCAGTTCATGGTTGGGTAACATTTTTTGCCTTTTTTTAAAAAAAAGAATGTTTTTTAAAGCATATTCCAATTGGGGTCAAGAAACACTGCTCACAAGTTGAGGAAAAACTGAACTCCTGTACCTTCATGGCATCTTTATTTCAGTATTTTTTGATGGGAACTAAAGTGAAAAAGTATCTTCAGCTTCCCATCTCTATGACTGGAGGGCAGATCACTATCACTACCCTTCAGTGAATACTGTAAAAGAACAAGTGTAATGCTTTTGACTCATTTGCTTAATTGTGTTCTCTTTATCTAGTTTTAGGACTTGTGTGGAGAACAGATGTTTTAGGTTATATTTATGCAGAAATATTTAAAATTCAAAAGGGTTCACAAACCTTTAAACACCGCTGTACATTAGTTCTAAAATAAATCACTACATCTAAAATGAAAACTAGTCCATCTAGAAGGATAGGGCAGTTGGAAATGGTAACAAAGAAGTATGTTTTTCTCCAGCACCAACTGTAACATGTACTTATGCTAATAATTAAATAATTTATTAAAAATAGAGACACATAACATACCCCTTTTACTCCTTTTAGATCACCCTTTAGCAAACTGTCCAGTGGAAACGTAATTATATTGTTCATGTTCTGGATCTACAAGAAAAAAAATCGTTGTAAGCTACAAAGCATTTAAATATTTCTAAACAAATATCTAGTTACAGTCAGGACCAGAAATATTGGAACAAGGATAACTGTTTTGGCATTTGGCCTCTGTACACCACCACACTGAAGTTGAAAGGAAACACACCCAGGTGGGAGCCAAGTCAGGACTTTCAGCTGTAATTCAAGAGGTTTGACAAAAGTGGGGCACTAACCATTCAGGAAGTACAGCCAGGCGCATACACACACACCCATCATTGACAGCTCATAAGTAATGGAATGAATGGCTGACTGCATGGCCAGGTGTGGCCTGTTTCCTGCATACCTGTCATGAGCACTGATGGTGAGCAGGAGGGGGCCCCTATCCAGGGGGGAAAATGCATGCGTAGTAGTGAGAATTTGAGCTGTCATTCAGAGAGACACAGAACAGACCCGCCTTGACTTTTGGGGTTTATCTGTCTGGGTTTTTCCCACGCTTCTTCAGTTTGTTAGGATTTTCTGTCTAATGTAGCAGTAACAAAACACTAGAGACCTATTCCTTGTCTTGGCGTGGTTCCTGCTTGTTAGGACAGTACCCCATGACCATCAAGCAGATAAAAGGCCTGGAAGTAGTTCTGAGCGTTACATTTGCCTTTGGTAGCTGTTCACTGGAACTCTCAACATGAGGTCCAAAGAGGTGTCCATGCGAGTGAAGGAGGCCATCATTAGGCTGAGAAAACAAAATAAACCCATCAGAGAAATAGCAAAAACATTGGGAGTGGCCAGTACAACAGTTTGGAAATTCCTGAAAAAGAAGGAATTAACTGGCAAGCTCAGCAACAGCAAAAGCACTGGAAGACCACAGAAGACAACTAAAGTGGATGACTGCAGAATTCTGCTCATGGTGAAGAGGAACCTTTTCACAACATCTAGGCAGGTTGAGAATGCTCTTGAGGAGGTAGGAATGTCATTGTCAACATCTACAGTCAAGAGACGGCTTTATGAATGTAAATACAGAGGCTTCACAACAAGGTGCAAACCACTGGTAATGCTCAAGAACAGAAAGGCCAAATTAGACTTTGCCAGCAAACACCTAAAAAAGCCTGCCCAGTTCTGGAATAAGATTCTTTGGGCTGATGAAACCAAGATTAACTTGCACCAGAATGATGCGAAGAGAAAAGTATGGAGAAGGAAAGGAACACTCACGATCCAAAGCATACCACATCATCTGTCAACATGGTGGAGGCAGCGTTATAGCATGGGCATGTATGGCTGCCAACGGAACCGGGTCACTGGTGTTTATTGATGACCTGAGTGCTGATAAAAGCAGCAGGATGAATTCTGAAGTGTATAGGGCTATACTTTCTGCTCAGATTCAGCCAAATGCTGCTGCCAAACCGATAGGACGCCGCTTCATATTGCAGATGGATAATGACCCAAAACATACAGCCAAAGCTACCCAAGAGTTTCTCAGGGCAAAGAAGTGGGATGTTCTTCAATGGCCAGGTCAGTCACCTGATCTCAACCCAACAGAGCAAGCTTTTCACTTACTGAAGACAAGACTGAAGGCAGAAAGACCCGCAAACAAGCAGCAGCTGAAGGCAGCTGCAGTAAAGGCCTGGCAAAGCATCTTGCTGGAGGAAACTCAGCATTTGGTCATGTCCATGGGTTCCAGACTTCAGGCAGTCATTGACTGCAAAGGGTTTTCATCCAGGTATTAAAGGCGATCCTCATGTTTGTGATGATGTTGGTTTGTTCCATTACTTATGAGCCACCAACGATGGTGTGTGTGTGTATGCCCCTGGCTGTACTTCCTGAGTGGTTAGTGCCCCACTTTTGTCAAACTCCTTGAATTACAGCTGAAAGTCCTGACTTGGCTCCCACCTGGGTGTGTTTCCTTTCAACTTCAATGTGGTGGTGTACAGAGGCCAAATGCCAAAACGGTTATCCTTGTTCCAATATTTCTGGTCCTGACTGTATTTGGGTTAATTCAGTAAATCATGAAGTTAACCATGAATTTAGTGTGTTGTGGAAACACAGCCTTGCAAAATTCATGTTATATTTAATAGCTTTTTTGGCTGTTAAATACAATGATAAATACAATTATGTAACATGATTTCAAACAGGGAGGAGAGATACACCACGTTTTCTTGCACCCACTGTAAAGAAGATCATAAGTCACTTCTTTAAATATATTTTTCTTCTTTTTTCTTTTCCTTTTTTTCTTTTTTCTGCACTCTCTATATTTTCTTTATATTTCTTTTTCCTCTATTTCTCTTTCCCTCTTTAATTTCATTTTGTATTAGCTTTTATTACTGTTAAAAATCTTTAATAAAAATCATTAGAAAAAAAACATGGAAAAGCAAAGCAAGTTTTCCAAAAGGTTTCTGAACTCAGGAAGAAGTTTCAACCTCAAATTGGTATACCAAAGGATGCCAACAGACGAACAGTAACCAATTCAAAGAAGATCAAGCAAAGATGGAAGGAGTATACTGAAAGGTTGTACAATAGATAGCCAAGATACCTTAGAAGATATTCCCTACCTAGAAGACACTCTAGTACTAGAAGATGAAGTTAGAGGAGCACTGGGTCACTACTAAATCATACGTCTACAGGAATAGAATACCCACAGAAATATGGCAAGAAACAGAAGAATCAGTCAAGGTTCTAACCAAGCTATGTCAGAAATCTGGAGAACGACAGTGGCCAACAGTTTGGAAAAGATTAATCTACATTCCAATTCCCAAAAAAAAAAAGGAACTTAGCAGAGTATGTAAACCATTGTACGGTATTCTCAATTTCAAATGTTAGCAAAATAATACTTAGGATTATCAAACACAGGTTAGAAACCTCCACAGAAAAAGAGATGTCAGATTTATTTATTATTTAGTTATTTAAATTCATTGGCTGCCTATCTCCAGCGGACTCTTCAGATGTTGAAGCTGGCTTTAGAAAGGACCAAGGAACATGAAATATGATTGCTGATGCATACTAGATAATTAAGAAAGGCAAAGAATACCCAACATAATTCAGTATGTGCTTCTTTGATTATAGAAATTGACTGTGTCAATCACATCAAGCTGTGGAATGTGCTTAGAAAAATGGGAATCCGAGAACATCTCATTGTCCTCATGAGAAACCTGTTTATAGGTGAGAAGCCAAAGTATGGACACAACATAGTGAAACAGACTGGCTCCAGGCTGGAGAACAAGTGAGGTTGCTAGCTGCTCCTGGGTATACTTCAAAGTGCTGGTCATTACTTCTCAACCCCTACAGAGCAGAAGGCCTGGTTACTTGAGGGACTGCCTGCCTCCCATAGTATCTGCCTGGCCGACTTGATCTTGCAGGGTTGGTGTGCTCTGCGTTCCTTAGATAAAACAAGGTCACTGAAGAGGATCCTGGAAACATGCCTCCTCTGTAGCAGTACCTGCCCTCTGGAATGTTAGCTTGCCAAGATCCGGATGGCCCCCACTCTGCTGCTGTTTAGAAGAGCGGTGAAGATCTGGCTCTTCAGCCAAGCTTTTGGCAAGGGAGAACGGGACCCCTTGCTTCATTCCATCTGGTCTGTTGTTCTTGCCATCTTTTATCTTTTTTCTTCCTTTTATTGGTTTTATTGTGATTTCTTTGTTCTGACTGTTGTGAGCCTCCCAGAGTCATTTAGAATTGGACAGCATACAAGTTTAAATAATAACAACCACCTCAACCTAACCATTTGACTGGGTGGCATAAGTATCAAAGAAAATCTTGAGATGGTTTCTTTATTCAGAAATATCCAAGTGTAAATATTTAATATTACCAGCTACAACTTTTTGTATACTGCCTTCTAAATCAGAATTTAACCAATGAACCATGTACTCATCTGTGAGTCCTCTTTAGTAAACTAGCTGCCTTCTGTATAATTACATAAGCACTAAGGAAACAAGGGTTTTGAAATGGATGTCTGAGCAATGCAGATTGAGAAGCACACAGCCAATTAACATTGGCAAGCAACAGAACTTATCACTACTGTTCAACTGAGGAGAGTCTGGAAAAAAATACTAAGGGTAAAACTTAATGAGGTATTCCAGAGATAAAACAGCTTCCATTAAGAAAAAAGAATTCTCTTTCCTTGCTGTTCCTAAAAATATCCTCCAAACCCACTCTAGACAGTCCATGATCATCTTGAGCAGATTTTAAGGATACATTGAGACCTACAATAGATAGAAGAAACTCTGCTTGTATAATATTGGATTTCCTACATAACCTATGGCTTCTTGAAGAGGGGGTGCATCACTGACTTCTTCAAGGAAGGTGCCTTCACCTCGTCTCTCAAGGTTCCATTAACTACTGCCTTTACCCAACCCTCAGTCAACTCCTCAGAGGCTTTTATCAACCAGTAAGGGCAGGGATCCGGATAATAGGTGGCACAGCATAGCCAATATCGCACAGAACCATATCTACTTCCTCGGGATTTACAATCTCAGTCGCATCCTAGACAATTTACCAAGACATGGTCATGGTCACGTCATCAGGACTTGCCCAGCTGGCATCTAGCTCCACATGCTTAGGGAATTCCTGATCTTACTGCCTCAGTGTAAACTCAAACATGAGTCCATATCCAAGTTCAGTCCAATTTGCTCTTTGACTTTCACTAGCAGCACTTTAGGCATCTCCTGATTTGCTTCATTACCCAGAGCTCCTAAATAAACCTAGGAACACTGTCAGATCAGCAAACCAGAAGAGACCCATTAGGGTGCAATCCTGTCCAAGGCTGTTGTTGCCTCTCTTTTCCAGCAGGCAACTAAAGCCTTAGCAGAACTGCTCACCATAGCCTAAGGAAACTCCTTATATGCTTTCTGTAAGCAAAGTGGTTCCAATAGAAATGGGGTGGTGGTGGTGGTGGTGATTGAATAGTTCCACCCTCCCTGAAAAATTTGACAGCACCAGTCATATCCATAGCAATGTGAGAGTGATCTGACCATGACACAGGACAAAAAATATTGTCTTCTACCCTCAGATCATGCCACAAAAAACCAGATCTAATATATGGCCCCCTATGGGAGTTAGGCCTCAAATAATCTGGGACAGGTTCACAATTACCATGGTGTCCATGAATCCTGAGCTATCTCTTATCCATGAGAGATCCTGGATGAGGAGAGATTTATTACAGGCAGATCTGATATTCAGCAATAACAACCAGAGATTAAGAGGATCTGAGGTAACCTGGCTCTCAGGTTGTGAAAAAGTGCAAGGTCCCCTGTGCAGGCACCGAGTCATGCCTGACCCTTTGGGGAGACACTGCTTTTGCGACGTTTTCTTGGCAGACTATAGCAGGGTGGTTTGCCATTGCCTTCCCCAGCCATCACCTTCCCCAGCAAGCTGGGTACTCATTTTACCAACCTCAGAAGGATGGAAGGCTGAGTCGACCCGAGCCGGCTACCCGAAAATCCAGCTTCTGCTGGGATCAAACTTGGGTCGTGGGGAGAGTTTCAGTTGCAATACTGCCACCTACCACTCTGCGCCACACGAGGTTCTCAGGTTAAGAAGTAGGAATTGGTCTCAGGAGCCCAATCTCTCTTTGTCCATCACTACCTTATCTTCATTCCTTCCTCTATTAGAAAGTACCTCTAATATTTTGTTCAGCCCAATGTGAGGGATTATGGAAAAGCAGTGGCTGAAGCATTTGATTTATCTGGGAAGGGACAATGCAGTCCAAACATGAGAGACATGGGCAGAAAGCATTTCAAAGAAACTCTGCCTTAATTTACTCTTACAGTTTTCAAGAATCTGTATTTATACCAGATTTGTTTTAAAGAGTCCTGAAATCTGTGTTATTCTTGCTTCCTTGGTTTTGCTCGCTATGTGGGCTTCACATCCTAATATCTGCATACAAGCTTTCTACTTAATGTTGGAGGATCCTCCAGATTAATATGAAGAAACCACAGTGAATATGAACAAAGGATGGCTGACAAGTAAATAGTCAGCATTAAGTTAACCTGTCCTATATCTGTACAAAGTACCTTGAAATAGCCTGAAGCCATTTTCACACATGTCTTAAATAAAGCTGGAGGCTGTTGATACTACTGCATTAAAACACGAAGTGCCAGATAAACTAACAGAAGTTTTGACAAGAAAAAACAGCATGAATTGTCAAGAACCATGTTAACTTACTATTTTTGAAAGGTGCCTCAAGCATCAATTTCAAATAAAACAATGCAAACATCTTTTCTACCACAAAGGAAGTGGGAAATTTGAGCCCAACATACAAAAAGAGAAGTTTACTAGAAAGTGGAAAAAATAATGTATCTGTTTTATCTTACCCATATACCCACATATATGTATTTAAAATGTATTTTTATGCACAGACTCTAAAACAGAACAAGAGTTAAGAAACATGGTTAAAAGTATTGAAATAATAAAGTCTTGTATTACAATTTTTAAAACAGTAAAAGCTTAAGAGTCTTATTTGTTTCTCAAGTTGTGGAATTTCAGAACCTGTTTAACAGTTTTGTAACTTTACTAATAATACCACAGTCCTCATTGGTAGGACTTACTCTGAGGCTATATTTGTTTACTGTCAATCCTAAATATTATTTTTTTAAAAAGCAACCAGAGAGAGGGATGGAAAAGATACTTTTAAGTTTAGGATACTGAAATATGCCTTTACACCAATCCATCTGATAATTTAACTCTGGAAGTGTAATATGCCTTAAAAAAAGTATCGTGCATACTCACATATACGCCCATCTGTGGATAATCAGACCCTTAAATTTTTAACCAAAATACTATGAAAAATGCACCGCCCAGAGATAACCCAACCCTCAAAATTTTTTTAAGTTTTAATTTTCACAATTGGCTTATCCACAGGTGACACATTTTTCATGGTATTTTGGTTAAAAATCTGAGGGTCTGCTTATCCATGGATGGGCTTATCCACAAGTATATCCATGTACTTTAAATATATATATTACCATATATACTCGTGGATAAGCCCATCCTTGTATAAGCCAAACACAATTTTGGGTTGTATTTTGGCACCTAAAATTCTCGACTTATCCATGAGTATATACAGTAAATATTTTAAACGAGTTTAAAGCCAGGCTAAGCTGCTACAAAGAGCAAAGAACTAATTTACAAATTGTTTCCTTTGCCCTGTGCTGAATACAATTTTAGTATAGCAAGTAGAATGATTTAACTGAAATAAACAATGTTCAGGATGACGCTAACTAGGCCAAGTGGTACTTAATCCATAGCAGTTCTTATATTAATGCAATTCTTTATTTGATACTCTAGTCATCTGATTATAAGCAGACCTCTTATGACTGTGTTTAGATGCTAGGTATTTACATGTTTGAAACAAGTGTCCAGGATAGGATATATCCGCTAATGCATTACCCTAGTGCTTCAGTGGGGCAGAGATGTTAGGCTAGACCTATAAGAAGTTCACTATAATTTAACCATATTCAGATATTGCAGGGAAAGGTGTTTTTCAGCCGTTATACTGTTTAGAAATGTATACAGCAATGCTGGAAAAAAGTGTTCCAATTCCCCAGACATTAAGTATTATTTGATAAAGTATTAACTAAAGTATTATTTAACTGCTGTAATAATGGGAAGAGATGACAGCTTCTCAAGAGCCTAGCTAATGCCTTTTTGAAGTACCCCTTTCCACCTTCAGTTCAAACACAATCAACATTATCCCAAGATGCTATGCTGTGTCAGGTCAAAATGGGTCTTCCTCTCTGCACTGTCATTTCCAACTCCCATGCCAGGGCTGAGTTAAAGAAAAGCAATTAATGTTATAAAGCTTTAGAAAGAAAACAATGATAAGATGCTTCAAGCCCTTCCTTGAGAAAGCTAGATAACAAAGTTGTCCTGGGCAATAATTTACAATATTCACAGGATGCATACATGAAAGATTCCCCAACGGTATCTGATTTCAACTCTAAACAGTCACAATTTAAATCTCTGTTAGATAAGCTTCAGAAACAGATATTCAGTCCTTTTTCCTCACCAGAGAACAGCTAAGATCAATGTCTGTCAAAGCTCTGGCTTTGTAGGAGATCAAGCTTTTATATTTATATATTTCAGATTAAACTTAAAGCTACACTATACAATTTCAATTCTGTAATACATACTTTGTTTCTTACCAAGTTTTTGAAGAGCGCCGTCAATTCCTTTGTAAATACAGCAAATTTTAAAAATGCTGTTCCTAAATCTGGATCATCCCTACAGACGCAGTTGCCTCCAAATTTCTCCAAAGCTTGAGTATACTGCTCTTCATTTTCCACATGAGCTTCAAAGAGAACAAACAGTATGCTAATTCCAGTAACTACCAACAGATCCTCCACTGAAGTAAAAAGTGCAAGTATTGTACAAGTGCATTTGAATACATTTATTTATTTATTTATCGAATTTCTATCACCGCCCATCTCTCCCAAAAAGGGGACTCTGGGTGGTTAATGAATACATTCATTTAATTCACATATTTTTATACTTCTAAATTTCAAAACAATATAATAGTCCATGGTGTGCAACAGATTTTTCAAAAATAATAATTTATCTGAATAGAGAAAAGCAAGAGCGTTAAATTGCCATAACATGTACAAAAACCCTAAATTGATTCCAGTTGAATAATTCAAAATACAGGAATAAAAGATCTGGTCCAAAGAGTAAGTAACAGGGATGGTAAATCATCATCACCATTATCATCCCCATCTCTAAGTTTATCCCACATTTAATAAATGCAGCCTAGTCTATCATGATTATGCTCCACATTTCTGATAGCCTCATGAACAGATACAGCCCTCCCTTGTGAGCACTCATACAAAATTGCAGCCCCATGGCCTGCTAACGAACTCTTGTCCGTTCACTTCAATGGGAACTACATTTGTGCCACAGAATGAATGGAGAGGCCTGAAGGGTATTTCAGTGCTCCACTCAGTTCCATGAAGCAGGGTCACAAATACCAAACGTTACATGAAAAAGAAAACGTATTTTTAAAGAGATCAAATACAAGTAAGAGAAAGGAAACTCAAACATGCAAGGATATGATGAGAAGACAGAGTGCAAGCAGTTAGGATCCTTGGTGATATCTTATATTAGCATCCTAAAATATGATGCGTATTAATGAACTATGACACTTTACCATCCCCAGATAGTACTGTTACACTGGATAGGGATAGTGGGAGTGCTATACAGTATTTGAGGAACACTGAACTGGCAAAGATGTTAGCTATGTGTTTAAACAAGTGTGTTTATTCCAGTCTTCTTTATTTGAAGAAAAATTCAGTGGAAGTAGGATCAGATCCAGACTGGGCCCTGTGCTGGTATTTTGCTGAACAGTGCCTCTGGGAGTTATTTTACATAGGCTCCCAATGATTAGGGGCAGGCAATTTCACAGAGATGCTTCTATCTCCTCAATGACATCTGAAACCATTGGAAGTAGTTTCCAAAGGCCTGCTAAGACAGGGTCTTAGTTAGACCTAACTATAACTTGTCCTATTCCACTGTCACAGAAAACTATGATTAGAAGAAAACAGGAAAACAAGAGGAGTAAGGAATACCAAAACCTGTGATATATCCCTAATCCTGTCCCCCAACCCAAGGCTTGGAATTGTACATCATGACATCAGAAGTGAACACAAGGCGAGCACTTGCAGATAACTTCAGGCATTCAGTACGTGCAGCACGCTGCTATGGCATACCGCTATGCTACACTTGGCACCATGTAACTATAACTGTGACAAAATTTGCTGCAAGGGCTTTCTGTCCCTATCATCATGGCCTCGGCAGAACTTTAGGCAATGCAATAATTCTCCCATCAACAGGGATATAGGCATCAATTATCCTCACTGGTAGATCAGTATTTTTTTAAGTTAGGGGGCTGGCTTAAATATAATATGCTTTGCTTGTTTGTGGATTCACAAACGATGCAAACCCCAAACAGTACAGTACTTTAAAGCATAAGACATACAGTTTAAAGTACTGTATGAACAAAAACAGTTGTAGCTTATTTAATAAAGCATGGTTAAACAAACCATGGTTTAGCTCACAAGAACTCAATTTCAACTAGAGGCATATAAAATATTTTGACCTCGCCAAAATGTTACAAACATTCAGAATATTCCAATCATTTCTAATGTAAAAAAAATAATAATTTCAAGGGTAGAACAGTTCCATTGGCCTCCCAGGGGAGTGAGCAGGACCAAATGCTGACATGTGCATAATAATTTGTGCCATTGCACAAATAATGTAACTTATATACTGTACTTGTTATCAGATATCATGATGTGACTGACTGTGACATGATCTATGCTGTATCATGAGGCACATATCATTATTTTGATGTCATTGTGGCTTGTAACACTTGCCACAGTAAAGTCAGTCCATATCAAAACACTTCCAGAGAAGTTGGAACAGCCTGTCAGAAAACTAGACAGCCAAATTTCATACATGTTTAAATTCAACTGTTTCACAGTAACAGTTAATTTGTTACTGTAGTTATTATTAGCCATTATTTCTCCTATTTATTTTCAAGTATTTGATTTTCAAATCTCTGACCAACTTTATTCTCCAATTATAGCAAGGATAATACTACTGTATGTGGATTTGCAGTAACACATAATGGTTCTTCAGATATATCATCAGGTATAATATTGAGAACCATATAGACGGGTTACTTTTAGATCAGGGCAAAGAAAGATTGGGATCACACGCTGACTATGACATGATTTGCTTGACCCTAGTTTATTACCTAAGCTACAATAGCTGGCTTTTCATAAACTCTAAGATGCAGTTGGTGGCAACAAAATTGGAATCTATTCTTATGAACACAAGCTAAAGTAGTCTGGTGAAAGGTGAAAGGTCCCCTGTGCAAGCACTGAGTCATGTCTGACCCTTTGGGGAGATGTTGCTTTCGTGACGTTTTCTTGGCAGACTATAGTGGGGTGGTTTGCCATTGCCTTCCCCAGTCGTCACCTTTCCCAGAAAGCTGGGTACTCATTTTACCGACCTCAGAAGGATGGAAGGTGAGTCAACCTGAGCCAGCTACCTGAGAATCCAGCTTCTGCTGGATTGAACCCAGGTCATGGGGAGAGTTTCGGTTGCAACACTGCCACCTACCACTCTGCACCACACAAGGTGACAGAGTAATCTAGAGTACATTAATTTCAAATTCATACATGGCCCTCTCCATTCTTCCACCAATGCAACTTACAGTAAGTGAGAAGATGAGAAGTTTCATTTTCCATCAACCATAGCTTATTGATACACCTGAATCATAAAAATGTAAGATATCTTAATCATGGTTCACAGAAGGAAAGAGAATCGATGACTCTCCAAATGTTGACAGTAGCCTATAATTCCCATCATCCCAGACACTTGGCTATGCTGCTGGGGCTAATGGGCAATAGGTACCCCATCTGTGGCTCAGAGAAACAAGTGAACCTTCTAAGTCACAGTTTGAAATGCATTTGATTTCCTAACTCAAGGTGAGCAATCTTTTCAGTGGTACGGCCACATTTCCTGGCACAACAGATGTGTGTATACACACATACAACTCATTCCCTCCTTCTAGCAATCTTGCTGCAGATAGTTACTTCTGTGCTACCTTTAGCTACAGGGAAACACTAAGGTTCTCTCCTTGCTTCTCCTATTTTATCTGTAGCACAAAAGCAGCAATCTATTCACCTGCTACTAGCCGCAGCCTGAACAGCATGATGAAAAAATTGCACACAATCCTGGGCCACTAACTGAGTAGTTAAGGGCCACAGATTGATTGTGGATTATTCCCTAAATAACTATGTTTTATCTAGGTTCAGTCATATCCAGTGTTCCCTCTGATTTCTGACATGTTGTATACAGGAAAAAAAATGTTTTGTGTAGCTTTTTCCAAAGCAAGTACAAATTTATGTACCACAATATGATATATGAGCAAATTGCAAATACATGAAGTAGGAACATGTTAAAATGTTTACATAGTTTTAATTAAAGTATAGAAGCTAGAAAGTATAATAGTATGTCATATACATGTGTAAAAGTTGTGCCTTCAAGTCATTTTTGACTACTGGTGACTGCCCCCTGCAGTTTTCTTGGTAGCATTTTTCAGAACTGGCTAGCCAGTTCCTTCTTCCCAGGTCTGAGAGAAGTGCCTGGCCCAAGGTCATCCACCTGGCTTTGTGTCTAAGGCAGGACTAAAACACACAGTCTCCTGCCTTCTAACCCGGTGCCTTAATCACTACACCAAATTGGCTCTACACATACTAACTTATAGATTATAATATAAACTCAACATAAGCTCAGCTGATAACTGACAATTGCAAACAATATTTTGTAAGCATTTAATTTTTTTTCTGGAATTTGATATTGTAATGAAAGATTTTTTTAAAAAAAGAAAGGCATTATACTTAAAGCATTTAGATAGCCCCTCTCTTCCATTTTTTCCTATTCTTTCTTTTTTCTCTGGAAGTATTCTGAACTTACTTAAACTTAATAATTTTTAATCATTAAATTAATGGAATTATTATTAAGTAATAATTATTCAATTATTAATGATCCAAAATTTGAAATTTTTATAAAGTTAACAGAGATCATGGATCTTCTGCAGCCTGAAACTCAACAGATGTTAATTAAACCTTTTTGGGAAGGAAGAGGGAAATGAATTAAATCTTCTTGGAGGGAGAAAGGAAATTAAACCTTCTTTGAAGGGAGGAAGGAAATGAATCAAGCCACTTTTTAGTGGGAAATGCTCCTTCATGCACAGGAGGCTCTGAGGTCCAAAGCCGGTCAGCTACAACTGCAAGGCTGGAAAAGGAATGCCTGCCTGTTGTTGTGGGCAAAAGACACAAGCTTGCCACCTCAGCTTAACTGCTGCACCAAGGGCTGCTTGGCACTGCCATGGCACAGACTGAGCAGGAGATCACGAGGCCATGGTAGAAGTTCTGAGCTTGTGCCAAACTTGTTGAGAGTCCAGAGTTTTATGGCAAATAGTGGTGACTAAATTTATTATTACTATTTGAACTTCCTTTTGTGTGTGCCTGACTTTTCATGAGTTCTGTATGTGCACACACACCTTAGAGGGAACACAGTAACATTATAAACAATGGCTAGTCAAAAAGAGAAGCGAAAGAGGAAAGACGCGAGAGACTCAGAAAGAGACCAGTATAGCTCTAATACCTAAAGAGGGACAAGATCTGACTTTAACAAGAAACTACATACCAATATCATTATTGAATAACAACTACAAGTTGTTCACAACAATTCTAGCCAACAGATTAAAAATAATTTCGCAAGAATTTATTCATGAAGACCAATGTGAATTCTTAGCTAAAAGACAGCTAAAGGACAATGTTAGAACTGTATTAGACATTTTAGAATATTTGGAACAACATAATGAAAAACAAACAGCATTGATTTTCTAAGATGCAGAGAATGCCTTTGACAATTTGAACTGGACTGTCCTATTTCCTATTTAAAGTTTTGTAAGATAGGAATTTTGGAGATGATTTTATAAAATGGGTAAAATTGATTTATACTTCGCAGAAAGCACAAATTACTGTTAACTGAGATCTAACAAACCATGAGAGATACAAAAAGGAACAAGACAGGGCTGCCCACTGTCCCCTCTTCTGTTTATCTTCGTTCTTGAAATATTGAATGGAGACATAGGACAAAATGAGAGGATTGTGGGAGTAAAAATTTAAAAAGAGACTTATAAGTAAAGAGCTTTTGCAGATGATTTGGTACTGGTTTTGGAAGACCCTTTAAAGGGAATTGAAATACTAATGGGTAAATTAAAAGAATTTGGCGTATTAGGTTTTAAGATTAATAAACAGAAGATGAAGATGTTAACAAAAAAAATGAAAATACAACATCCAACAGAATTGATTAATAAAATGGGTTTTAAGATCAAGAAGAAGGTAAAAAACATGGGTATTACTATGGCAAATATGAATTATATGTTATTTCAAAATAAGTACGTGAAGACATGGAAAGAAGTTTAAAAAGTTATGTTAAGATGGGAGATACAATTGTCATTGCTGGGGAGAATTTCTGTGATTAAGATGAATGGTTTACCTAGAATGTAATTCTTTGTTTCAGACAATACATGTTCTGACAACTGATGCACCATTTAAAAAATGGCAAACGGATATAACTAAATTTGTGTGGCAGGGGAAAGAGCCGCAAGTTAAATATAAGGTGTTACAAGATGTAAAAGAAAGAAGAGGATTGGGTTTACCTGATTTGAAATTGTATTTTGCAGCCTGCTGTTTGGTTTGGATGAAAGAGTGGGTGATGCTGAGAAACAGAAGGCTTTTGGAGTTAGAAGCACCTGACCTGAGATTTGGGTGGCATGGATATTTGTGGTACAACAAAATTAAGGTTAATGTAGATTTTAGAAATCATTATGTTAGACGTGCCATACTGAGAATATGGAATAGACACAAATCCAGGCTGTGCCTGAAAACATCTTTGTGGCTCCCAGCACAAGAAGCATCTTACAGATGAGAAATGATAAGTAAGTATGAATGGATAACTTATCACGAGATATTAGAATTTTGTCAAGGGGAATACAAAGTAAAATCAAGAGAAGATCTGGTGGCAGAAGGACATACTTGGTCAATAGTTTTCTTATGTATAATTATTAGAAAGATTTAAGGTAGATAAAAGAATTTTTGGGTTTGAAATAGAACTGTGTACAAATGATGAACTTGTTATTGCTAAAATGTATAAACTTTTATCCAGATTTGAAACAGAAGAAGAAAGTGAAAGAATGTATGATAAAGTAGGCTCAAAATTTTGCTTACAATATACAAACGAAACAGTGGGAGAATATGTGGTTGAAAGGACTGAAATTTACGTTATGTTATAATCTTAAAGAGAATTTTTGTAAAATGATGTATCATTGGTATGTCACTGGAGAAACTGTCTAGGATGTATAAAGGTACTCCAAATTTATGCTGGAAATGTGAACAAGAGGGGACATTTTATCACGCTTGGTGGACATGACGTAAAAAAACCAGGAAGTTTTGGATTCAAATACATACACTAATTCAGAAGATTTTAAAGATTAATATACAACTGAAACCAGAGGTTCTTCTTTTGGGACTGAATGATAAAACAGCTGGAAAAAATTTCACGGAACTTTATTTTTATACATGATAACTGCAGTGAGATTATTATATGCACAAAGGTGGAAAAACTCAATATTACCCACAATGGAGGAATGGATGGTAAAGATGATGGAACTTGCTGGGATGGCCGAATTGACTTCTTTGATCAGAGAAAAGACATTATCTACATTTATTGCTTACTGGAAACCCCTTATAGACTTTTTGTGTGAAACAGAAAAAAATGAACTTATGGTTTATGGTTTTAATGATTAGAGAAAAAAAAATTATAGAAAAAATGAGACACATGTTGTAGCCATAAAGAGGTAAATTTTACTTATAACTGCTGTAAAGAAAATCAGAAGCTACTTCTTTATATTTTCTTTTCTTTTTTTCTGTTCTTTTGGCTTTCTGTTTTTCTTCTTTTTCCCCATTCTTTTCCTTATTCTATATTAATTTCTGTTAGTTTTTATCTTTCTTGTTTAAAAAATTTAATAAAATTATATATAAAAAAAACCAGAAGTAAAAATCTCATTGCAGGGGAAGAGGGGAGAGGTCTGCATATGAACGAAAGTGATCACATAATAAGGAATCATGATTTACTCCCGCATCTGAATAAAACAATTCCCATTTTTCCTCATAGCATTAACTATGGTTTCATCTTACTAACCACCAAAGCAAAAATTACTCTTAAAAATCTACGTTCAGCCATATTTTCAATTTCTGACTTCAAAGGGAAATGTAGCCTTTGTTAAGGGAGCTTAACACTTAACAAGAAATCATTAGCACCAGGAAGGAAAAGGGTCTCGAAAGAAATAACAAGCACTCATTTGTGAATGATCGTTGGCCTCACCAGAATCTGCATCATGTCTACATATGGCATATCGTCTATGGCTTTTGCTCAGATGGTAACCAGTGAATATTTGACAAGTATTGTACACTGCAATGTGTATTTTAGAAATACAGACCATCAATAAGCAAACTTTACATACCCAAACCAGAAACATTTATGGCTTTCACAGATTTCTTCATCTTATAAAGGACAGTTCGGTCAACATCCAGGGCCTAAAAATGAAAGCAAAAAAGGTCAGGTAGTATTTTTTAATTATGTAAACTCAGCAGCATACAAAGCAATATACTGGTCCACACTAGGTGACTGCTGAAATGCTATATATTGTTTTAATAGAAATTTTTCTACTATTTTTATTATCTTCAGAAAAAAGGATGTAGCAACCTCAGAGTCTTCAGCCTGCAAAGAAAATACTTGATTGTTAGTATTAGCTTATTGTCAACAATGTAATTAATATTCATACAATACTGAATTAGGACTGAAATTTCTAATAAAACTTGGGCTTCCATGCTGCTGACATAAGAGTGTTAAGCCACTGTCTTAAGAGCAGCACTAATGACTGTGTTTCATTTGCTTTGTGTATTTAGGGGATTTTTTTAATTAGCACACCAGACCATATTAATTTGTGGTCTGCTGTGATCCAAGTAGCCCGAGGCAGCTTTCAGCAAGGCAGGGTTTTTCACTAATAATATCAAAACGATACTCACCAGTTTCCAAGAGCATCTTGAATGCCCTCTTGAAGAAATTAAATGATGCTGTAATGATCATGCCACCGTGCATGAATAGTAAAATAGAACAAGCCCACATTTGGTACAGAGAAGAAAATCAATTTCAAGAAGCCATCATACACCATTTAAAATAGGGAGAAATCATGTGTACCTTCTGGAAAACTGACATGCTAAATGCACAATGTGCTATATATACAAAATACTAAATACACAACAGAGTACAAACAATGCCAATGTGGAGTTTACAAAAGCTATTTAGACTGTTATCTAGGAAGACATGGGAACATTTTATCAGTAGCCTAGAATGCCTAGGTGGCATTCTATTTTCCTTATCTCATATTCAAAGTAATTTATGAAAAATCAAGTTGCTTGCTAAACTGTAAAAAATACAACCAGCAAACTGCTCCAAAATAAAATTTTGCATGACTTCCATTCTTTAAATAGTTATCAGAAATGGTATTTCACTACAATCCTAGCAAGAATATAACTGTATCACTTAGAAATTTTAAAAAATAATAAAACATACACTTACAGTCTAACATTACAAAATTCAAAATATTGTGGGAAACAATGCATATAACTGTGCATGAGCCTAATAATTTAATATTCAATATAAAGCAATCTACCAATGTTATTCTCAGTATTTACCCTTGTGTTTAACAAGATTTGTGTCATGCAGTCACAAATGACAATACTGTACATGCTTTTCTGTTTTACCCAGGATGTGGGAAGCGTTTAAGTCATGCCCGAACCCTGCTGGTTATATTATTTCAGTATCTTGAGTAATTATTCATTACAAAACAGGATGAAACAAACAAAAGCAATAAAATAACAAAACCCTGGAGTTTTCAACAAAGCCATCATGGCTGCTTTGAAAAGCATGCCTTATGTTTTTGTATTGGTTTTTAGCAGTTTCTCTTAATACATTTTTAAAAATAACAGTTTCAGCGGAATTCTTTGTTTGTGGTGCCATTAAGGTAATTGAGTGGTTAATAAGATCCGCTTCTACATGTCTTAATGGGCCTTGCTTTTTGTGTTTCTCTGCTCTTGTGTGAAGAGCACTCCTTAATGTTTTCTAGGGTCCTCTTCGATCAGTTTCAAGGAAGCGCATGCATTTGTCTCGAGCTTAATTTTGCAACCATATGGATACTTTAGCATATTCATAAACAGATACTAAAGCACTTTCAATTTAACATTCTTCACAATTCACTGTCTTTTGCTTTTTACCAAGGGTCAATGACACTTAGAATGTTAGAAGTCATTTTATATTCTGGCACAAACTTCTGCTCACCGGTGTGCTTATTTAAGCTTCCTCACAACTCTTGATCAGGAAGAATATGAAATAGCATTGTTTTGTACATGCGCATGTATTTTTGAATGCCCAAATGTCACATCAAGCTTTACTATGTGATACAGAATCTGCATTTTTTAGAAAATGAAAACAAGACTATCTACAACTGTTTTAAGCAGATTGGTTATACTTCCTGGTCATATAACTGCAGCATTTTTAAACTAAAAAGGCAGCATTTCAATTTTGTATAAACAACAACACTTTAGTATCCTTCCCTCACTGTCACAAAATAGTACTTTTAACTCATTTTTAATTTTAATTTCCAAAAAGTTTGAGCAGAATGGCTGTAGACCTACACAACCTATGAACTGCAAGTACTATGCATCCTACTGAATTTAGAAATACTTACTTCCACTGAAACTGTCATCACAGTTGCTTATTATTACAATTGTTGTCTAGAAGTAAAAGGCATACCAATTTTTCTTACCCTACAAAGCAAAGTCCAGTATAGATCAACATGCCCTAACTTGAGGTATATAGCAGGTTCTAGTACAAAATTTGCTTCTATGTAGATTGACTGGTTAATTGATCTACAGCAAGTCATATTTGAAGCTTTCTACTTCTAATCTTAGAAAAGCTCAAGATCTTTAGATTGAATATTACTTATTATTGCAAACAATTAATGGCAACCCAGACATTCTTAAATCAATGCTCAATGCTAGGAAAATCAAGCTTTTTAAAAAAAAAATCTCAAATTGCAGTTTTTAATCAATCCCAGTACCAAATTCAAACCTTGTTACATGCTAATGACATAATTCAGTCCCACCTACTATGAACTCACAGATACGTAGGAACATAAATGCCTTACCTTACCACCCAGTTAGCATCCCATTTTCCCAGAGATGTGGGAATGGAGAGTTCTTATTGGAAGAACGTTAAGAAATATCCATTCCAGTCATACTGGGATCTTGAAAATGCAATAGTACCATTAAAAGTGTATGCACCTTAGAAAACGTAATTTTCCAGAGTATAAAAGTCCTTACTATAAATATGGTAGTCTGGAAGCAATAATAGGGCAGGACTGAACATGTTCAAAAAAGCACCACAGGCACTTGGGTCATAAATGGGAGTGTAAATAAAAGCCAGACAACCTAAAAACATGAATGTCTTTTAAAAAACCAAAACATTCTCCAGGATGTCTATGACAACCTAAAAACATGAATGACTTTTAAAAAAAACCAAAACATTCTCCAGGATGTCTATCAGTCAGAAAGCTGTTGCTCCAGTGTTCAAGAAACTAGAAAGGAAAAATTCTTAATCAAGGAGCAATGGAATGGAATATATTCAACTACACAATCTGGACAAAGTGTTATAATAGGTTGATATGTGTGAATTCTGGCAACCTGCCTAGACTGAAGAAGAAAGTCTTCACTCACTAATTCAACCCTCCCTAAATTTGTGCCCTATTATGAGTGGTTAATAGTTTATCTTTGGGCATGGGGGGTACGTTTGGAGGGTTTGTTTTTAATTTGTAAGCCACCCAGAGTCACTTGTGTGAGATGGTTATGGAGGTATATGGGTGCGTGTATGCGCTGAGACTGCATCTTCCAGATTTCCTAGTCAGCACAGTATTTGGCTTTTGGCCATGCTTCTTAGAAATACTAGGAGCTACAGTCTCCACATCTGAAAACACAGAGCTAGGGAAACCTGCTCTAGCCTGAAGGAACGAAACAGGAGATAACATGGAATGACCACCTGTAACAAAGATGTATTGTATTTTAGAATGGCTTCCTGCGATTCTTCCAAACTTAATTGATGAGCAAAAAGTTTTAATACATCCAAGCTTTTACATTTCCTAAATGAATACAAGTTGATTACATTCGTGAATCACAGGATGGATCTACTGAAGAAATATGGTTTATCAGCTGTGTTAGGAAACTTTATAAACACATAAAAATGCCCACCAAACTTCCATTTCTCCTGTCATACAGACCATTACAACAGTCCTGTTCGCATGACACAATTATCTCTTTCCCAGTCAATTCACTCATCTGAACACTGACTGGGTTGGTCAACAGTAATAATTTTTAGCTCTCTGAACAACCACAGTGGATGATTGTTCATCGTCACTTTCCTCACCACTTCTTGCCTTTTTATTGTTTTTCCCTTGTTGTTGTTTATTCGTTTAGTCGCTTCCGACTCTTCGTGACTTCATGGACCAGCCCACGCCAGAGCTTCCTGTTGGTCGTCAACACCCCCAGCTCCCCCAGGGACGAGTCCGTCACCTCTAGAATATCATCCATCCATCTTGCCCTTGGTCGGCCCCTCTTCCTTTTGCCCTCCACTCTCCCTAGCATCAGCATCTTCTCCAGGGTGTCCTGTCTTCTCATGATGTGGCCAAAGTATTTCAGTTTTGCCTTGAATATCATTCCCTCAAGTGAGCAGTCTGGCTTTATTTCCTGGAGGATGGACTGGTTGGATCTTCTTGCAGTCCAAGGCACTCTCAGAATTTTCCTCCAACACCACAGTTCAAAAGCATCGATCTTCCTTCGCTCAGCCTTCCTTATGGTCCAGCTCTCGCAGCCATATGTTACTACAGGGAACACCATTGCTTTAACTATGCGGGCCTTTGTTGTCAGTGTGATGTCTCTGCTCTTAACTATTTTATCGAGATTTGTCATTGCTCTTCTTCCAAGGATTAAGCGTCTTCTGATTTCCTGACTGCAGTCAGCATCTGCAGTAATCTTTGCACCTAGGAATACAAAGTCTTTCACTGCTTCTACGTTTTCTCCCTCTATTTGCCAGTTATCAATCAAGCTGGTTGCCATAATCTTGGTTTTTTTGAGGTTTAGCTGCAAGCCAGCTTTTGCACTTTCTTCTTTCACCTTCATCATAAGGCTCCTCAGTTCCTCTTCACTTTCAGCCATCAAAGTGGTATCATCTGCATATCTGAGATTGTTAATGTTTCTTCCAGAGATTTTAACTCCAGCCTTGGATTCCTCAAGGCCAGCTTGTCGCATGATGTGTTCTGCATACAAGTTGAATAGGTAGGGTGAGAGTATACAGCCCTGCCGTACTCCTTTCCCAATCTTAAACCAGTCTGTTGTTCCGTGGTCTGTTCTTACTGTTGCTACTTGGTCGTTATACAGATTCTTCAGGAGGCATACAAGATGACTTGGTATCCCCATACCACTAAGAACTTGCCACAATTTGTTATGGTCCACACAGTCAAAGGCTTTAGAATAGTCAATAAAACAGAAATAGATGTTTTTCTGAAACTCCCTGGCTTTTTCCATTATCCAGCGGATATTGGCAATTTGGTCTCTAGTTCCTCTGCCTTTTCTAAACCCAGCTTGTACGTCTGGCAATTCTCGCTCCATGAACTGCTGAAGTCTACCTTGCAGGATCTTGAGTATTACCTTACTGGCATGTGAAATGAGTGCCACTGTTCGATAGTTTGAACATTCTTTATTGTTTCCCTTTTTTGGTATGGGGATATAAGTTGATTTTTTCCAGTCTGATGGCCATTCTTGTGTTTTCCAAATTTGCTGGCATATAGCATGCATTACCTTGACAGCATCATCTTGCAAGATTTTGAACAGTTCAGCTGGGATGCCGTCGTCTCCTGTTGCCTTGT
The DNA here is from genome assembly GCF_035149785.1 of Candoia aspera. Classification (NCBI taxonomy): domain Eukaryota; kingdom Metazoa; phylum Chordata; class Lepidosauria; order Squamata; family Candoiidae; genus Candoia; species Candoia aspera. Next base: position 139,208,457 of record NC_086153.1, on the reverse strand, counting down.
TATTAGCAATGCTTCTTAAGGCCCACTCAACCTCACTCTTCAGGATGTCTGGTTCTAGCTCACCGACCACACTGTCAAAGCTATCCCTGATATTGTTATCCTTCCTATACAGGTTTTCTGTATATTCTTGCCACCTTTTCTTGATCTCTTCTTCTTCTGTTAGGTCCTTGCCATCTTTGTTTTTGATCATACCCATTTTTGCCTGGAATTTACCTCCAATGTTTCTAATTTTCTGGAAGAGGTCTCTTGTCCTTCCTATTCTATTGTCTTCTTCCACTTCCGCGCATTGCTTGTTTAAAAATAATTCCTTATCTCTTCTGGCTAACCTCTGGAATTTTGCATTTAATTGGGCATATCTCCCCCTATCACTGTTGCCTTTTGCTTTCCTTCTTTCTTGGGCTACTTCTAGTGTCTCAGCAGACAGCCATTTTGCCTTCTTGGTTTTCTCTTTCTTTGGGATGTATTTTGTTGCCGCCTCCTGAACAATGCTGCCAACTTCTGTCCAGAGTTCTTCCGGGACCCTATCTACTAAGTCCAGTCCCTTAAATCTATTCTTCACCTCCACTGCATATTCCTTAGGAATATTAGTGAGCTCATATCTAGCTGATCTGTGGGTCTTCCCTAATCTCTTTAGTCTGATCCTAAATTGTGCAAGAAGAAGTTCGTGATCTGAACTACAGTCAGCTCCAGGCCTTGTTTTTACCGACTGTACAGATGTCCGCCACCTTTGGCTGCAAAGGATGTAATCAATCTGATTTCGGTGTTGTCCATCTGGTGAAGTCCATGTATAAAGCCGTCTCTTAGGTTGTTGGAAGAGAGTGTTTGTTATGCAGAGTGAATTGTCTTGGCAAAATTCTATCAGCCTGTGTCCTGCTTCGTTTTGTTCTCCCAGGCCATACTTACCTGTAATTCGAGGTGTCATTTGACTGCCCACCTTAGCATTCCAGTCTCCTGTGATGAAAATAACATCTCTTTTAGGTGTGTTGTCCAGTAGGTGCTGCAGATCCTCATAGAACTGCTCTACTTCAGCTTCTTCAGCATTTGTGGTTGGGGCGTATATTTGGATCACTGTGATGTTAGATGGCTTGCCCTGAATTCGAATTGAGATCATTCTATCATTTTTTGGGTTGTATCCAAGCACTGCTTTAGCCACTTTACTATTAATTATGAAGGCTACTCCATTTCTTCTGTGGTCCTCTTGTCCGCAGTAGTAGATCTGGTGGTCATTTGATGTGAAGTGGCCCATTCCAGTCCATTTCAGTTCACTGACGCCCAAAATGTCTATCTTTAATCTTGACATCTCACCAATAACCACATCCAATTTGCCTGGCTCATAGATCTTACATTCCAGGTTCCAATGGTGTGTTGATCCTTAGAACATCGGATTCGCCGTTCACCACCAGCACCGTCGGCCGCTAGCCGTCCTTTCGGCTTTGAGCTAGCTGCGTCATCACATCTGGGGCTAGTTGAGCTCATCCTCTGTTCCTCCCCAGTAGCATTTTGACCATCTTCCGACCTGGGGGTCTCATCTTCCGATGGTATACCGACATATCTCTGGTTGTACTGATCCATTTAGTTTTCACGGCAAGAATACTGAGGTGGGTTGCCATTACCTTCCCCAGGGATCGCATTTAGTCTGACCTCTCTGTCATGACCTTCCCGTCTTGGGTGGCCCTTCACGGTTTAGCTCATGGCATCATTGAGGTGCTCAAGCTCCAGCACCACGACAAGGTAACGATCCTTTGCTGAAGTCCCAGGCCATACTTACCTGTAATTCGAGGTGTCATTTGACTGCCCACCTTAGCATTCCAGTCTCCTGTGATGAAAATAACATCTCTTTTAGGTGTGTTGTCCAGTAGGTGCTGCAGATCCTCATAGAACTGCTCTACTTCAGCTTCTTCAGCATTTGTGGTTGGGGCGTATATTTGGATCACTGTGATGTTAGATGGCTTGCCCTGAATTCGAATTGAGATCATTCTATCATTTTTTGGGTTGTATCCAAGCACTGCTTTAGCCACTTTACTATTAATTATGAAGGCTACTCCATTTCTTCTGTGGTCCTCTTGTCCGCAGTAGTAGATCTGGTGGTCATTTGATGTGAAGTGGCCCATTCCAGTCCATTTCAGTTCACTGACGCCCAAAATGTCTATCTTTAATCTTGACATCTCACCAAGAACCACATCCAATTTGCCTGGCTCATAGATCTTACATTCCAGGTTCCAATGGTGTGTTGATCCTTAGAACATCGGATTCGCCGTTCACCACCAGCACCGTCGGCCGCTAGCCGTCCTTTCGGCTTTGAGCTAGCTGCGTCATCACGTCTGGGGCTAGTTGAGCTCATCCTCTGTTCCTCCCCAGTAGCATTTTGACCGTCTTCCGACCTGGGGGTCTCATCTTCCGATGGTATACCGACATATCTCTGGTTGTACTGATCCATTTAGTTTTCACGGCAAGAATACTGAGGTGGGTTGCCATTACCTTCCCCAGGGATCGCATTTAGTCTGACCTCTCTGTCATGACCTTCCCGTCTTGGGTGGCCCTTCACGGTTTAGCTCATGGCATCATTGAGGTGCTCAAGCTCCAGCACCACGACAAGGTAACGATCCTTTGCTGAAGTGTTTTTCCCTTAGGAGGAGGAAAAAAACTAAGTCAATGGTATGACCGAGTCTGAGTCACTATGGACAAGCTCAAAGGAGATTCAGCCACCTGCACGAGTTTATCCCGTTTTCATTGCTTGCATGACCATGGGAGGTACAACCTAAAGAAGCCACAGAGATGGCGTACCTAGAGAGGCTCTGTTTTTATGGGACTCGCTTAGACTTCATCTTCAGCATGGTCACTGAAAGAGACAGCTAGTCGTCAGGTAATTAACATGCCAGTGGAGGACCAGATCTATACATCCATTCTCTACTAACTACCGTGGTGTTAGTTTCTGTGAAACATTTCAAACCAATCTAGAAAATAATCATTAAACTATAGTAAACCAGATAGACTGACACATGCAGGTGTAATAGGTTATTTCTAGCTGCCAATTCAAGTACAACAATACTCCTGTAAGCTGTTCTGGTTAATTAGCCATAATTAGAAGTTACAGTCTCCACAGTAACCTTCCCGTGACAGCTCTGACAAAGATGTTTTAAGTTATAGACTGAACAGCTATTCCAGTGTAAAAACCTTGAATTGAAGTTTTAAAGTAACAAGCATAACGTATAATCCATAAATTGTTCATTCCAGACAAAAAATTTAGGGTACAGTGTTACTTGCCACTAAATTAAATCAGGTGTCTGAACAGATAGGTATTCAATAGACTGTATTGTTATTTTGAGTATGACAAATGCAACCCTAATTTCTATGCTTTCTAGGCTACAGCATTCTTATCTCCACATTCACGACTCTTGTTTTATCTAAAAAAATGTAGCAGTTCATGAGAAAAAAATACCTTCAATCCATAGTCAATTCATAAATTTATAAAGACTAACCAGAATAACAAAACAAGTAGGCAATTTTTTTCCCCCACAGGCAGCCCATCAGCACTTTTTATGTGGTTCCCTCCAGCAGGTGTAGGAAGTATCTTCACATCTTACAGGCGTGGGTGAGAGGTGGGAAGTTTTGAAAGACACAATGAAAGCTTACCTCTGCAGATTCTCCTGACCCCCTCAGGCTAATTAGTTTATTTGCAATTGCAAATATAGAGGCACTGTTGTAAATGCTTCCTGAATTCAAAGGAAGTACAGTTCTTACCAGTAGTGAAAGCTCACCTGCAAGGCAAGTGTTCATTTTCCAGTATCTGAGCAAACCCTGTGTCAGGGATTAGATAAAACAAAAGGCAGCTACAACACAACATACCAGGCTGGGTTATCATGGAGGACTGTTCCAATGCCAGACTGCTGTCAGACAGAACCTTAAATACAAGCAGCTCTCAGCTTCTTTATGAGGCTGAACACAGCTGCAATTGATAAATTCTCACTCCCAGCACCAGCCTGCTCCCAAGTAGCTTTGCCTGTACCAGATAATTCTCTGTGCAGATCAGCATTCTTCTTCCTCCCTGCTTTCTGACTTTGCGCATGGAGATGGCAGTATTCTTGTGGACTAAGTGAATGGGTGATCTGAATCGCAAGGGCTAATAACAACTGGATCTTGATGCCATGTCCTCTTACTAGGAGGAGATAGCATCTCCTAGGGCCTCTCTGTGTCTGATTCCCTTGATCCTCCTTCTCATATGAAGAATGCTCTTCAGCCATGGACTTGACCCTGTTTCCCAGCAATTAGTATTGAAATTCCATATACAAACAAGTATAAATCAGTCATAGCCTGCTACTGACTACACACTGCTCCCTATGTGAGCAAAGTTTTCACAGTAACAGCTCTAAGCATCTAGGACAAATCTGTCAATAGCTTGTCCACATATATTCTTTCTGGTCATCAATCTACAGGCTTCATACTATATTTCACTAATTTCCTGCCCTCTTCCACCAGATAGCAATGACATCTGAAACCTAATACAGTGTAAGATTAAGACATAAAAGTCCAATTCTTCCTTGTTATTCTGAGATTAAGGGCAAGCAAGGTGACCACATTGCTCACCTTAATTACTAAGAGTCTTTATTGCTTCAAAATTTGCAAATGTTCTCACTCTAAGCAAGCAGAAAATAGAAAGTAGTTGGGCAGGGAGTGCCATGTATGTAAAAGGTAAGTTTGTTATTCATTTCTAGGTAATTTTCAAGTCAAGAATATCTTCATTGGTGGCTTTTTAAGGTTTCGTAAGAATTACTTGAACAGTATAAAAAAATTGCAAACCAACTGAAATTTACAAAAACATTGTTTATAATCACTTTAATGGAGGAACCTGACAGAAATGTACTTTATTTCCATGGATTAGCCAAATGGATTTGTAGGGGGAAAGACTTCAAAATGTTCTATTTAATCCGAGAGGTGTCATCTTTAATAAGTATAAAAGTTAATTTTACTTGCAGCATGTCTCAGAATGACAGCAAATCTACAAAAGAAAGGTGGACCTGCTGTACAGCTCTTTAGCCACACAAAAGATTAAGACTGTCTTCTGATTCAGAATGTATGGTCAGGTCAAGAACAACAGAGATAACCCACTAAGTAAGTTATCTGATGGTTTAAACCTCAGATGTTGCTCCTAATTCTAAATCTAACCCAGTAACAGGAAAATATAATTTAACCTTTGTTTTTTTCCCTGCTATTGGTTATATATGGTATTTCATCCATTTTTTTTTCTTGCGAACTAAGTGACCAATTCACAAATCCTTCTCTGACAAGAGTCTTATATTGCTATACTTTATCAATAAGAAAAGGGAAATGCTAGAAAGCTATTGGAGTTGGAAAGCAGCAATTGATTAAGAAAAAAATTCCCCCCAAATATTTGGATTTGGCCCATAAAATGCATTAACATCCAAAGATAAGAAATGTTATTCTAGGCCAATTAATATGTTGTTTTTTAGGTCTCATGCATACAATTATAAAATGATTTATGAAGGAACACTAAAAGATTTCTTTATACCATGATTGACCCAAGCAGCAAGGGCTGACTGGTCTTACCAAAACCTTGCCAGTGTGTTGCAGTGGTTGAGGTGTTGAATTAGAAACTGGGAGACTGTGAGTTGTAGTCCTCACTTAGGACTGAAAGGTGGCTGGGTGACTTTGGGCCAGTCACTCTCTTCGAAAACCTACTGACAGGCTTGGTGTTTTGGGGATAATGAGAAGGAGCATTACAGATGCCACCTTGAACTGTACAAAATAAAAGTGGGATATGAATCTAATGATGACATAAATAGATAAATAAATATTCCTAAAGAAGGCTACAATCTCTTGCTTCCACTGGCAAGAATTTTTCTTACAGAATTATGGTCTAAATTCATACCTTGTGATAAAGTGTTTTAACAATGATGTACTAATTTGCTGTAACCATGATTTACTGAGCAAACCACTCTGGCTTGATTCACACATAACCTGAAATCAGAGGTACAAAATGAATGACTCAGAATCTCTTCTGCAGGGCAAGAATTCATTAGTGAACAGAGTCCAAAAGAATTCAGTCAATTGTGTGTGTTTGTGTTGAGGGGAATGTTTAAGGGGTGAACTGATGCCTTAACCCTGCAACAGATTTAAAACAACTAACTCAGCAAAACTGGGTATATTTGGGGCCCTGGACCCATCCACTTTTGGAGTGTACAAAGCCAAGTGCAATTCTTGAGACAGTAACAGTTGTGCACTCCTGGCCTAAGCCATAAACCATAGTTTATAAACTATAATGGGTAGGTTCATACATTATGCAAAACCAAAATGATGTGTTAGCCCAGTATGTGAACCCAAGATGTGAGTATCTCAAAAAGGACAGTACTGAAACCAAGGCTTTTGATTTTGAAAATTTAACAGAGAAAGCAAGCCTTTTACTCTCTCTAAAACAGCCATACTCCGTTTTTACCGTTTTTGCTTTCCTGAATTAAACCTCTATTTGTATCAAGTTATCACAGACCATTTGACAACAGGACAACATAAATGGATTCTCCATGCCCTTACTATGGCTAAAAGACTGTTACTGCAGCATTGGAAAGATAAATGCATGGCCCATTTATTCACTGGATTGAACACCTGGTTACACTTGCCACATGTGAGAGGATTGCCTACAGACGTAGATTTTGTATGGATAAATACAATGAAATATCAGACTCATTTATACAAAATACAGTAGTTTAGGGAAAGCACAATGGTTATTTAATTGTATTAGAAATAAATATATATATTTGCATCATATTTGCATTAGATAAATGTATATAGAATTGTTAACTGTTTATTGTTGTAATGGTATATTTCATATTTCTATTTTACTTTTTCTACTATACTTTTCTCACTTTTTAAGTACCTGTTACGTTTTTTCATAATCTATGTATCTCCATGTATTTTTTTTTTCTGTTATTATCTAAAAAAAGCAATAAAAATTTAATTTAAGAAAAAGTTATCTCAGACCATACAATCCTCCTGTCTTTCCTGGAGCAGCTGGCAATTACATTAAGAGGAAGAAAAAACCAAACCAAACCAAACCAAAAAGTAAAGTAAAACTACATAGTACGGATGTGCAAGCTGTTCTGTGCTCAAACCATTCCCTATGTGGAACAGCTGCTTTCGAAAGGTCCATGGCCGAACTGAAACATATGTGTTTTGGATTTTGGGGTCTCTGCATGTAATGAAATATGGCTATCTTATTCCGGGCACAGACTGAAATACATTTGTTCTGAGGACAATTAATGGGGGAAGAGAAGGAAAGTCAAGCACGTTGGCAGCTGAGAGGAGAGAAGGGAAGGGATGGCACTGGAAAGATCAGGGGAGTAGAAGTCTGGTCCAGTTGGATGGATTATGTCAGACTGGAAGGGTGCTGACACCATCACAGAAAGGAACAGTTGCACAGGCTAGTATGATGGCAGCTGCTGAAGAGAGGGAGGAAAGAGAAAGTGCTGGGAAGAACAGGGTGGAGGCAAGCGGGCTGCTGGGACATTGGTGGCTGAGGGAAGGGAAGGCCTTGGTGATGGACTTTTTAAAGGTTAATAAAAGAACTCCAAGCAGCTAACAGCAATCTTGCAGAGTAGAAGCATGACCCAAAAAGGGAACTTGCACATTAAGCTTAATTACACTCAGAAATAAATTCAGTCTTCACACTGTAGTTAGATGAAGAAAAATAGAGATAGCTTACTTTTATTCAGTAGATCTGGATACAAGTAGATTCATAGTAGAAAGCACTTAATCATCACTGATCCTTTGTAGACACTTTCTATGTGGAATAGAAAGGGCGAGGAGCTGCATTCTGCAGCCCCTCTGCTTGCATGTCTGCCCACGAGGGTAATGGAGATTGTTAATCCCCAAGCCCAAGAAGGAGGAGGAAGAGGAAGTCAGGTGACCCACATGACATCCCACAAGCACAACAGAGATGCGATTTGCTAGAGCGACCCCCTTATTCTTATGAGACAATGCTGAGTTGATCCTGATAATTCCAACACTTGGGGCTATCATGGGGGAGGTGGGCCAGTGGGATCACTGCATTGGGAGCTGCTGAAGGGAGAGAACAGGCAATGAGCACCACTTTTCCCTACCCACTCTGTAAATCACTCTGGGTTCCCTCTTAATTTTGTTTCAGAATTTCTGGTTTTGTTTCTGCCAAACTCCAGCTGATCTGAAATGGTTTGGCAGAACTTCTAGAGCACAGTGGTTTGTTCCAAAGTTCAAAACAAAAGATATTTTCTGTTTCATGTACACCCTTGCCACACAGAACAGCAAATCAGGTCATTGGCTTATCTACAGTCTACACCAGTGTTTCTCAACCTTGGGAACTTTAAGATGTGTGGACTTCAATTCCCAGAATTCTGGGAGTTGAAGTCCACACATCTTAAAGTTCCCAAGGTTAAGAAACACTGGTCTACACTGAATGGCAACAGCTTTACAAGTATTCAGTTGAGGAACTTCCCAGCCTGACAACCAGGAACTGAACTTAAGGTGTTTTGAAAGTTAAGTATGTGCTTTAAACACTGAGCTAAGATGGTATTCGGCAGCTGAGAATGATGGCAGCAGATGATGTTAGATAAAGTAATTTGTAAAAGGACTGAAATTTTAACAGACTGCGATCAAAAATTATTTGATGGATTATTTGACAGGTCTCTTTAATAAAATCTGAGCATTATTCTCTTTTCTGGTTGCCCTATCAATAGCTGTCCTGTATCGTAAAGCAACATTTCTGAGAACATTTCTTCAATTTTGAGAAAATCGTATTTTTATAAAGCAATTTCATAATAACTTGGGGAGTATTTGGAACTGTTATTGTATTGTTGCAGGAAGTCCATTGTACTGAATATAATTTTCAATGTTAATTATCATCATCATCATACATACATACCTAGAAACCCATAATGCTATTCTCTTTGAGGTAAGCAACATTATACAAAACACAGAAAGGGAGTAAGAACTAATAAATAATAATAAAGCCAAATAAATTAAAAACATGAGTTAAAAAACTGAAGGAAATATTTCATAAATCTAGTTTACAGTAACACTATTTATCATACCTCTCCATAATTTTTAGGTCATCCTTGCTTCCACGACATCCATACATGGATTCATACACCGACTTTTGTTTTTTAAATTTTTCACCTCTCTTTTTCTGTGGTTCTAATCAACTCCATCCAGCCATGACTTTCTCAGTCTTGCCATTTCTTTCAACTTACTCATTCCTTTTGCCTTCACATATTTGCTTTGCAATTCAATTATTTATTCTCTCTATATGACCAAAACACCTTGTATACTTCTTTCATTCTAGTCACTCCCTTCTGTATTCAATCTACATTCATCCTTGACCTTATTTCTTCTTATTTATCACAGACATTTCTTAAGTAATATATTCTTACTGCATTCAACTTTTATGCTTTTTCTGTCATACTCAACTCTTACTTCCATATAAAAAGTTGGCAGAAGCACACTCTTATATTTAGCCATTTTTGTTTCTTTCAACCTATAGTCATTCCTGACAACAGACCACATATTACTCCTGCCCTTTTCACCAGTATTTACACGTCATAAAATTTCTCTATTTTCCCATCTTTAGTAAATTTCTACTATGATACTCAAATTCATTTACTAGAACATTTTATTGTTCTAGGTTTTTTTGCTGTTAAATACTTTCCCTGAAAAACACAACTACCTTGATCTTTGACACATTAGTTTTCAGATCCATATCCCTTGTTGCATCATACAATCAATTTAACATTAGCTGCAAATCATTCACATTGCCAACTAGCATACCTCTAATACCACCACAAGTATTCTTTATGTATATATCCATAAATACTTATCTTCCTGCCATTCGCCAAGCACTCCATTTATTTTCATACATGCTTAACTTTCATCATGTACCACTCTTACTACATGCAGCAACCAACCAACAATATACATAGTGAAGTTGAAGCAAAATGTTCCATAATACAAGCCTATTCACATTAACATGTATTTTATCTAAATCAATAAAATATAATACAGTTTTCCACATTCCTGTATTCCTCAATGACCTGAAAATCTAGCCAGTACACTTTCTGCCTGGTATAAAGCAGCACTGCACTTCCCAAATTTGATTACTGTCATATCTCATACCTTTTCAGTCAGAATTCTGCCATGAGCTTTCTCAGAAACAGCTAATGAACTAACCCCCCCCTACAATTTTTGCATTCACTCTTGCTTCCTTGCCCTTTGTACAGGGAAACAACAATGGCATGGCATTCTTCCAACTGTCAGATATACTCATCACAGAAACATTAAATATGACATACAGGCATTCCATAAGTAAACCACATCCACATATTCACATTTCTCCTGTAACACTATGCACACTTGTGGCCTTATCATTTTTCAATATTCTCATAGCATTTATGACTTTCATCAAATAACATAGCATTTGTTTCTATTCCACTCTTCAAAATATCACTATAATTCCCATATAAATCTCTAAAATATTAATCCCACTACTTCCTCACTTCAGTTTCATCCAAAGTAATTTCATCACTTATTTTTAATGCCATTTACTCTGTTGGAGGTTCTTTGTTTAGCCCTCTCCACCTACTTCAAAAACAGTGTTTTATTTCTATCAAAATCACAACACATTTTCTCTGCCTTTTTAAATCTTAGCTGTTCCTTGCTCTCTTGGACTACATTCTTTGCAACCATCTTTTTCCCTTTATTCACATCATACACTTTATACAATATTTTTCTCTCAATCTCGTTTTTTTCATCACTCTCATATCTGCATTTTTTTTTCATCTATAGTCTTTTCACTCTGTTCCAAGCAGCTTTCACATCCTCTTTCCTTATGGCCACTTTCCATTCATTCTGTTGGAAAATTAATCTAGCTATTGTCTACTTACACACTTTTTCATACAGGACTCACACTTTCTCTTGCTGTACTTTCACTCTAGTTTTATCCACTTCATTGCTTTTTTTTCCATCAATTTTTTTCTCAAGATCTACTCTTGACACTACAAAAAAACCCGTCTGTACCACATTCAGCAACTTGAATCATCTGTTTTATTTTTTATTTATTTAGAAGATTTATATAGCTCCCCCCAAATCGCATAATGGTGACTCAAGGTGGTATATATCAAATAAAAACCAAACAAAAAACAATAAATACAGGTAACCATAATAAATAAAATAAACCAAAATCCACAACAACATATAAAACAACATATTCCTGGAGTCAACCAGACATGCACTGCCAGAAGATGGGCTCATCTATTGTCCTGGCCCATACCTGGGGTAAAGCAGGATTTCAATGCTTTCTAGAAGGCTAACCAGTTTATGCTTTTATCCTCTCAATCTTTCATCATAGACAAGCAAATCAATCATGCTTTTAGATTTATATTCATTTCTTTGCTATGAATAAACCAAGTATTTGAAACAGATTTTTTTTAAGCAGATGTTCACCAGTCACTATTCTCATTCATTCTTGGATTTCTGATTGGCTCAATCACTTTTTCTGAACTTTCCTATTATTTCACATTACAGAGCATTTTCCCCCTGGATTGCATTCCCCTAGAATTCATCACTGTTTCTTGCATTATCACTATTCACTGGAGTGTAATATGCTAATATCACTAACCTGTGGACTTCTATTTTTTCCTTTTTTAATAGTTTTTATTAAAGAAGTTTTCAACAGATTAAAACAGTAGAAATTTTGAACTGAAGAGATGAATAGGGAAAAATATTAAAAATGTGAAAAAGAAATCAAAAAGAGAAAAAAGCAAAAAGCAAAGAAGTGGCTTCTCATTTTCTTAACAGCAGTTATAAATACATTTATATTTTACCGTCTGTCTCTAAGGTTACAGTACATCGTAATTTCCTCCTCTCCATAATCTACCCTTTTAAATCATCAAATCCATAAATCACTAGTTCGTTTTTTTAAATTTTTCAGCAAAACTCCATAAGGGGTTTCCAGTCGCTAATAAACATAGCAGTTGATCTTTCTCTGAGCAAACAAGTTAAATTCGCCATCTCTGCTAGTTCTGTCATCTTCACTAACCATTCCTCCACTGTGGGTATTTCAGAGTCTTTCCATTTTTGTGCATATAGTAGTCTCGCAAGGGTGAATTAACCTGTGGATTTCTATTCTCATACACAAAACCTGTATGATACTAATTCATATTTCTGATATACATTCTGATAGACCTCTATCACTAAGATCTATTACATCCTTCCCCTATCTACTAGTTTGACAGACATCCAGCATACTGTTATTTCGTTCATTAAGTCATATTCTTTTCAATTTACTTCTCTTACATTCCAAGTAGCAATCTTCTATATGACATACACATGACCTCCACTTGCCATCACAGCTCTGGTCAGCTGAGGCTTTCATATACAGTAATGCTTTTTACTAATATGGAAATAAATTTATCTTGTTGCAAAGGAGAGATGAACTAAACATTTTTCTACTGAACAATTATCTTCCATTACTAAAGTGGTCAATCCTGTACAAATTAAGAGGGGTTTGAAAACTAATTGGGGTTACCTTTTGTGTACCATGAATCTTCAGTTCATGGAACAAAATTATATCAAATAACTGTTTGGAAGTATTCTATACTGCAGTTCAGGGAGGAGAACCAAAAGAGTGATGTACACATTGTAATGACATTTTCAGTTTTCTGCTTTTGGTCAAATAATAATCCTGTCTGACTGATAGGGATTAAAATGATTAGTGAATGTATGCTGTTTCCTAAATGAGTTTCTTCAAAATAGATTTCACTAGAGCTATTAAAAAAAAAAATCCCCCTAAGCAACCAACAGTTTTCATGGAAAATGAATCACAGCAAATAACATATAATAAAGTTCACTTTGCTTTCATGCTCCGATAGCCTATGTTCTAATTTGGGGGGGGGGTCGCTATAAGGCCAGATGTGAACACAGAAGATGCAGCTGTAAGAATTGACATTAAAGAAACACAATTGCATAGAAGAAGACTTGTAACATTTGAACAAATGCACTGGGTATCACTAAAAAATGTTAGCAAAACATTTTGTTATTCATTCATTAAAAATTGTACCCTAACCCTTCTAAAATACCAATGAATACACTTTCAGCTATAATGCTATATTACATATCTCTAATCCATCTTGTAAGTTAGAGATTTCCCAAGTCAATTCCTACTCACAGCTTATTAATTTTTAATACAGCTTTCTAGCCAAATAAATGAACTCTGCTGTTTAATAATGACATCGTATCAAATAAGTAGATGCAAACCCTATCTACCTTGCCTTGCTGTTATTAACAGCATCCTACCAAATCACTTCAGATTAGACAATGAGTCAGTGACAGAACACGTGGCTCCACTAGCAATGAGTTTTGTTACCACATTCATTTTGGGCAGTTTGCAATGATGCATAGGCCACAATCAGCTGAAGGGCGCTATCACTATTTATTTTTATTTTTTTTGCTCTACAGGAGTTAATTCCTTAACAAAAACACAGGGAGGGATTATACTTCTGCAAACCAAAGCAACTGGCGAAGACAGACAGACTACTTTCATATGTAACACTAGCTAGGATTTTTAAACTACAATTTGTTGAACAAGATATCACAGCCTGGTTTGGACATGCTACACTATCAGTTGACTGGTTGGTTTGGCATGTGTGGACCATTCACAGTAACAGAAGTGGGTTGTAAACCTACAGAAATAGCTTCGTTTTCAAACTGAAGTGGGCTGTGGAGGAAAAGCTTTTTTAATGTAAAAACAGCATCTTGATCACCCATCTGTTTCGGAAAACTATCAATATACTAAAAATATTTATGAATATGGCAGTTGTGTTTAAAGTCAGCATAAAAATGACTTTTGAATATAATCTACCATAGTTTATTACGAACAGACATATTACTATGTCAAGCCATAGCTGAAACTGCAAACCTGCCATATATACTACTACTATAAACTGTACTCTAAATTGTTCCTGTTACCCTTGTCATTAGACAGCATGTTATACCACTGCAACATACCATTCCTAGCAATTAAAATAGCTAACACTTTTATACTTGCCCAAAGTTACTATAACCAATCCTGAAGAACTTGTACCAACAGAAAACAATCCTGAACTCGCATACAACACCATATTGCAACCTTTTAAGAAAGAAAAAGTATTAGAAGCAAATCCTTATGTACAATTTCTGTTCTATGACACTAGCCTGGTTTATGCCCCATTCTAAACCAGTTTGTTTAAGCTAAGGTTTACTAAGGAATCTCAAGAACCATCTGGAGAAATCTGGAGTATGTAAGGGCTGCAGGAGGGAAGAAGAACGGACTATCTTGTTATAGGAGTAGAAGTCCACTAATGATAGTGGCAACTATGTCATCCATCAAAAATCATGAGGCTAGATTCTTCTTGGCTGAAAAAAAATCAAGTCTTGCTATTTTAGGATTTGCCTCAGGCAAAAGAGATTATTGCATTTCTCTCTTTTCTACAACTGCTAATACTATTTGGAAGCAATACCACAGTTTCTCAAATTTTAATAGAACACTGCACTGTTGCACTGTTGACCTTTTAATATGCTAAATATAAATACTAATATCCCTTCAATCATCACCATTAACAGAAAGTCCAATCAACACTAGCTTAAGAATTTTCACATTATTTCTCTTTTTCCCATAACTGCTCACAGAAGTCATAAACGTACATTAAGATAGTTTCTACTTTCCCTACCATGGTACCCTCCAAATGTGTTATACTACAGCCAACGTTGGCGTTAGGGATATTCGGAGTTATGGTACATAGCAGATTAAGGGAGTTAATAGTCCTAGAGACTACCAAATTGGGGAGGGATTACATAATTATTTCCACAAATGGGATGGGCAGGATACATTTCTCCTGAGAGGAAGTAAGAATAAAATATTAATATATACAATTTCAGGAGTATATTTAAGAAAAAAACCAAAAGATGATGAAATATTCATAACTTTCAAAGATAGCATGCAGTTATATATTTATACTTATTCTGTAACTATTTCTATTTGGTTTAAAGTCAAATATTTTTCTTCTGAACTGTGTAATTCTGTACATATAGTTTAAAAGTTTGACAAAGATGAAAAATGTCATTACTTTTATGGAAACTGATCACAATTATTATGGATTTTTGTAAACAGTAGCTGTTGCTACCAACAGATTTTTACTTAAGATTATACAGCTATATTTAAGAATCTAGGTGAAATTTTAATATAAGAAAATACAATAAGGGAAAAGGTGATAGAATACTGCAAAACATTTAAAACTTCAGATCTTAATTGCAGAGATGTTTTTTATACAATTAAAAGAAATATCCATTTAAAGACATCTCTCTCCCCAACCAGACACAAATATTTAAAGTATTTCATTTGAAATGTAAGATTATTTTATTTGACATGGCCCCACTTGGTGTCTGGAAGAATACTATCCTATTCCTGAGGTCACTTTCTGGCCTGATTTTGAGATGATCCTTCAAAAATAAGAGTTGTGTTCATCTATTTATTTACTGGTGCTCATTTGCTATTCCAATCCAGCAGGACTCAAATTAATTAGATTCTACAAGTTTTTTCTACTCATACTTCAAGATAGCAGTTAACCATTTAATATCCATCACTTTTTTTAAAAAATGACTAAATTCAGATTTCCCACTGCCCACCACACATATAACTAAGGGGAAAATATTCCAATAAACCAACTCTACTCCTTTATCACATTTGTATCACATTTGCAAACATCCCAACACACAAAATTCAGAAATCGTATCCGTAAAATAGTGCTGCAGATTAAACAGAGTTAAGCAGTGCTACAACCATTTCTCTCTGTCTGGGTAACTTGATCAACAGGTTTTTCTTTTACATGCAGCATAATCTGATCACTCTATCTAGGATCAGAAGGGAATCTCCTCTAGGACAAATGCGTTCTTACCTATTGCAAATATGCTCTAATGGTTTGGGTTTGATTTACTAACTTTATTATCTGAAATAGAGAAAACTCAGGTTTTTCCTGTACTTTGTACAACATACTTTTCATAATTGAGACAATGAAAAATGTTTCATAAAGAATTTTTCTTTTTTGGTTTAACAAACTACACTATGTAGCATTTCTGCTCACCAAGCAAGTGTAGTTATTCCATAAATATATTTAAGAAATTGTTCATTTTTTAGTTAGAGCAAGTTGTAAAAGAATTATTTAACGCAATTTTAGAGCTGTTTCAAATTTGAAAAAGATATTATGAGCTCAAAATGGGGCTATTTTGAACTCAAAAAACTCCCAGAATCCTTGAAGCACTCTACAAACATGAAACAACCATTTTGTACTTGAACCAGAATGCTTTATACTCAAAACATTTATAATTCAAAGCATTTTGCATACCTCTTCTCCAGAACATGTTCAAAATTTAGTAAATTCAATAAAATGATTATCCATCAACTTATATGAAAATTAATATTACTATCTATTACAGCAACAGGTTTTTACTCATTTTTATTGATTTTTATTGTATTCATCTAATTTATATGGCCGTCCTTTGCATGTTTTTATAATACTAAAATGTAAAATCTGTACAAAATTTTTTAGTCCAATTATTTCTCTGTAAGCACACCATAATAGTTGGATAAGTCAGAATGACTGCTGAAGCAATTTTAGAAAGGAAACAAAACTGAAGTCATAATATTCTCAAATCATTAACACTGAAGCAATCAAAATAGGAGATCCAATTCCCTTCAATACAGTTCATCGGTGTTCAGTACAGTATAAGAAATCTTTGGTATCAATGCATTGAATATTCCTTCGAACTAATCACACTTGTGAAAAATAGACCTTCAGTCTTCAGACATATTACCTAAAGTTTCTATTATTTCAGTGACTCATCATATGCTGTAGCCTAATTACTATTTTACTTGGAGCTAGTAGTCTGGCTGGCAAGTCCTTGTTGTGTACATGCATATCACAATACACAAACAAACATGCAGAATCAGGTACAGGTAACTCTTATTAGGCTAATATTTCCTTTTTGCAATTGGAAGAAGGACAGCCATTTCTGATGACATCTTCACAGACTTTATTTAAAGAGGATTAGCACTGTAAATGCTGCAAATGGTAATTTTCATCCTAGAAAGACCTGGGAGGGGGGAGGAACCATAATCCACTTTTAAAACAATAGCAATGTAGATACTTGATTCAGAATGTAAATACATTCAATTTAATGAAGCCATTTCAGAACTCCTGTACAATTAGTTCAGAACAGCTGGTTTTCATAGTAAATAAATTAATACTAGCAGATAAACAGAGATACTAAAATCCCAATTTATGAAATTAGCATACTCTGAATAATTTTTAGTGAGCAATTCTTAGCATATTACTGAAATATTGATAGTATTATCCTCCATTATTATGACAGAGATGATCTGCAATGTATAACAATTAACTATTTTTCTCTATCCAGTATCCAAAGTCTGGAGAAGGTCTGAGATAAGGAACTCTGGCCCTGCTTTGAAATCTATTTCAACCCTATATATGACCTGTAAGAAACAGCTGATAGATTAAGAATCATGTATATCTCAGTATTTATTTTTGCTTGCTTGCTTGCTTGTTTAAATAGTCAGATTTCCCAGTTAAAACTGCAGTTTTTAGCATTTTTTAAGCAGTCATAGCCATACTAAGCATTCACATCTACCCCACCAGAACTGTGAATGACGCTAATGCACAAATCAGGATGTACTGGTGTCTGACTCATGAGATTAAAAAAAGAAATCCCATGATTGAAGTGGCAATTCAAATGTATTTCTTCTCTGCCTCTTAACGTTTTCATCCTTTATTAAGCCATGAAGAAGCTATTGCTAGTAAGGGTGTGAAAGTTAATATAATTAAGAGTCCCCATAAGCATCATTTCTGTATTTCCAGTTTTAGACAGTATTCTAGAACATGAACCTTAAATTTTGATAGTATACACAGGAGCATTTAGCAGAAATATAACTTGTGTGTGACAGAATGACAGGCAGATAAGATTTCTAAAAAATAAGCATAAATGCTATAAACTTTTAAAAATAAAGTATTGTTCTGTGAAAAGCTCAAAATACAGGAAATTTTAGTGAACAGCATAAGAGTTATTTATGGAATTGATAAATGAAAGATTCTGTCATAAGTATAAAAGATTGTTTAAAAATTATCTTTGGATGTCCTCCAACACCTTCAATGCTCACCAGAAACTTCCATGGATTCAGAAGAAACTGAATGCTTGTTTACATAAGCTTAAGCAGGAATGAACTACAGAGCATGTTGGCTACTCCAAATATTTTCTCCATCATATATCTATTCACCTTCAATCAGTCAACCTGAGAGAAAGAGGTAATGGATATCTGCAAGGGGAGGGGACTTTCAAATACTATGTTGCTAACTCTTGCTTCACAGCCCAATCCTATGCATGTCTACTTAAAAACAACTTTCACTGTATTCCACTGTATTCCATACAGATTTACTTAAAAGCAAGTTCCACTGTGTTTAACTGCAGCCTCAGAGACTGAAAGCTCATACTAAATTTTAAATGGTAGAGGCAAAACTTTTCCTACAGACTGCTTTGTATTTCTTAAGATCTTAACAACATGCACACTGAAAAAAGTTGAACTAATTAGGGTGAGTAGCTGAAGAGGTAATTTGTGGGGACAGGAGAATTACTTCAATGGCAAAACAGTAATTCTTCAAATATCATATGGACAAACTAGTTTGTTTTAAAGTGGCAGGCACAACCATCTGAGCCCATCATAACAAAGCAGGATAAATGACACATCAATTTACAATATAATGAACACTGATGAAGCAAGCCTGGAGTGACCAGTATGCAGTTTAAAAATGCAAAATAACTTCATACTTTATATATGACAATGGGATGCAACTGAACATTTGGATAAGTTTCAAAATTCATAGGGGGAGGGGGTAGTATTGTGTTAATCCAAGCAGTCAGGGAAAAACTTGCAATCTGCATATAATGTTGAAAATAATATCAGATATTATTTTTTTAAAATCCTGACAAAGACACACAAAAGAATTCCCAACTGAAATTTAAGATTTTCTACACTGTAACAAAGCAGATGCACTTTTTGTGAGGGCTGGTGCAAACAAAAGCAGAATTCTAAATCAAATGCCTTTGCCTTAAAAACACTATGCATGCAATATCTACAGTACCTTTCTTTTGTCTGAAGAGAAGACTTAAAACCAAGAGCCATGGTCTCCCAACTTACTAAGAGGGGAAGGGTGTAGATTTTGTGGTGTCTGCAAAAGAGAAGCCTCAAAGAACAGTTGCTGCTTTGGTAAAAATAAGCCCCAAAGCTGGTGTTAGTGGTCAGGGACTCAGGCCCTTTGTTTTAGAAATAGATGCATTTCAATTCGGAAAGGAAGGATGCCACTCAAAGATAATAGGGCTTAACAATAGAGGAATGAAACTTACAGGATGGAACATAGATACAGCACCCCCAGTCTGGAAACACTTACTTTATTACATCTTTTGGACCTCTTATCCTCCACTGGGAGTCAGTATCAGGACACAGCTTTATGCAGTACATGTTTGCTCAAAAATAAGCCCCATTCGATTCAGTGGGGCTTCCTCCCAAAAGAATGAGACACAGGATGGCAGCTCTAAGAGCCCCTCATTGCAAAAAGTATATTCTGCTGCACAACTCCTAAATCTCACAATGGTGGTACTCTATCCAGAACACAAGAACGATACTGAAGAAAGGAAAGTAACTACTCTAGGGACTAGTTATCTCGTCAGCGGCTCTTCTCGCCCCCTCCCGCGAAAAAGCTGCAATCTATTAGGAATAGTTAAGGTGCCTCCGACAGCTTTGTGGTCCGAAAATGTACCCCACTTGTTAGAGAAGGCAGGTTGAAATGGTTGGTAAAAGATGTGCAAATACAGGTGGTTCCACACCGCCCACTCCCTGAAAGGCCGAGGGAAGCCCAGCCATTGTGGCAGAAGTCTATCGGCAGTAGTGGGAGCATCGTGATTTGTAAGACCGAGACGAATTTTGCCGATGGGAAAGAAGCGCCAAAGCGAGGGATTCCGTACCACAAACAAAAAATAAAAAGGCGGGCAAAAGGGGAGCAGGAGAAATCCGCGCGAAGCTTCTTCCAAGCCAGGCACAACCCCCAAGGCTTCCAGGGGGCTGAGCTGGGCACGAAGCCCCCTTTGTGCCAAAAAGACGCAGGTCTGAGGAGAAGGAAGGGAAGGGAGGGAGCCCGGGCATGGCTGGAGGCTCTGCTCCTCCATCTTCCAGCCAGCCTCCCCACAGACCGACCCACACACAAGCCTGAAGCTGCCTCGGGTGGCGAAAGGCGGGCGGGCAAGCCGCCTTTTGCAGGCCAGGCGGAGGGGCAGGGCTGGGCGCTGCCTCCTCTCGCTACTCCCGCTCACCTCCTCGATGGCCGCCACGGTGTTCCGACACTGTACCATCCGGGTGGTGAAGTTGGAGGCGGTGGGCGACTTGTAATCCTCATTGGTCTCGGACACGAATTCCGACACGGAGATCTGGTCCGGCATGGCGGGGAGGGAGGGAAGGAAGGAAGGAAAGGGAAGAGTAAGGAGAGCGGCGGGGAGGGCGGCTCCAGGAGAGGAGGGGACGGGGAAAAGGGGTTGGAAAGCGAGCGAGCGAGAGGCAGGCAGGCAGGCGGGGAGTCTCCCCGCCTTACATCGTTCAACAACCCGCGGCTGCTGCAGGGCTTTCTCCTTGCAAGCTAAGCAGCTAGGGTATTATTGTGACACACGCAGATACACACAGGCAGGCACCAACACACACACACACACACGGAAATGCCCTAGTTTTGGGGAGGAAAGGGAGAGAGAATGGGCCACACCGCCCTGCTTTCCAATCACGCACACGCGGGCGGGGGCGGGTGGCAAGCCAAACCAAACCTCCTCCCACTACCACGCACTGGGGGAGAACCCAACGCAGTGCCCGCCCCTCTGAAGGCCAGAGGAGGCGGGCACCCTGCTCGGAATCCGGCGGGGTGGTGGAGAGCCCCGTGCAGATGATCGGCCAAGGGGAGGCGAAAATTGGGGAAGGGTATGCGGGCTCCCGAGCCCTGGTATTCTGGTAATGCGAAGGCATGGCTCTCGCCCGGGTCATTTTCAAAACAGTCTTGTAAGGTAGGGAAGGCTGGAAGGGAGTGCCCTTAGAGATCACTCTCCATCTGGATAGCTAAACTGGGGTGAGGGGGGTTCACCTGAACCTCAGTCCAAGCAGGTGCTCCCCAATGATTTTGCAGATAGTAGGACATACTCCTTTGTAAGTGTGATTTGTGGCTGGAACTTGCTTCCTGACCCTTGAGGGTGGGCTGGTGTATGTACGTTCAGGTTTCTTGGATGTGTGGGTTTTGAACCTTTACTGAAACAACACCCCGTCTAATTTTTCTGAGGTGTCAATTCACACAGCCCTGAACCACAAACTACAGCAGTCAATCACAGCGTTTTGTGTGAATCCGGTCTGTATGATTAATAGCGTAGTGTGTCATTGGGTTAATTTCCAAACTGGGTGTGTTGTGTGAACACAGCCAGTTGCTAATCCTCAAGTACAAATAAGTTGAATTATGTACCTAAGTGTGAATAATTCTGTAAATGTCACCTTATATTTTGCTGTAGTTTTGAAAATGCGAATAAACAACCCTATGAAAATAATGTTGATGAAAGAGTGAAAGTATCAGAAAAAAGACTGTTTGAAATGATGTACTAAATATATTGAAATTATATTTGTAATAATTTATTCACCCATGCAATTTAATCATTTTATTTATTTTTTATTTTTTTATCAAACTTTATCACCACCCATCTCCCCCACAAGTTTACAACAAAAATTAACATTCAGAACAATTACAAATACAATAAATACAATGAAAATAGAAACATAATAGAAATATATTATCATCCTTTGATATTGCCATCAATAAATGATGAATAAGATATTTAAGTGAAAAAATATTTTGTAATACTGTATTGGTAAGCAGCCAGTTTGGCAGAAGACATCTACCTTGTTTCCCCATCAATCTCTGAAGTAAAACATACTTCATCCATGGGTAAAGGTGTATAATCCTTTAGATCTGGGACCAGGGATATGTTAGAAGGTACGCTCCAAAAAGTGCTTGGAGCTGGACAAACCCTGTATTGATTTGGTTTAATTAAAACTAAAGTAACAAAAAGTAGTTAATATGATTACTCCCAATGTATTTAATAAGGTTTTCCTTCTGTCACTCAAAACATTGCTGTTCAATAATAGTATTTGCAGGGAGGGTGAAGGTGGCAGCAGAATCTAACACCATGGGACCATTGATTCAGTAGAAGAACGCTCATGTGGCAGCATCTCCCAAAGAATTAGCAAGGCAAGTATAATTTTTCTTTGAAAGGTAGGAAGGGATCTTATATTGGTTGGGTTTTCTTGACACGCTGCCATAAAATAGTTAACTGCCTTCTAGCCCATCGTATTACAGACTCACTGTGGATAGTTTATATGGTTTAGCCTTCTCTGTATCATGCCTCCTTTGTGCAGTTTCCCAATTTCATTTCTATCTTTCTGATACCAAAGAGATTTGTATTTATTGGGCTTTTAAATGATTTTATTGCATTGTTCTTTATTATTATATTATTTTATTTTTTATAATTATTTCATTTCATTATTATAATTTATTTTTGAATGTTACTACGTTTTAGTAAACTACTTTTGAGAAATTCTGTAAAGGTCGATATAACATATCTTTAATTAAAATATAATAAATCCATATTAAAGCAATATATTGAATTGGATCAGATTTAGAACACATTCATTTCATTTTTGAAGTTTCACTTTTATATTATTGTTTCTCTTAAAGTAGTCAGAAGGTTATTTAATTCAATACTCTGCAGTTCCACAGAAGGCTGGGAAAGATTTCCCCCAGAAATGCTAGAGAACCACTATCAGTCATTGGCTGTGTTCCCGCTAAACTACAGTTTGGCATAGCATATGCAAATATATCATCCCAACACAGCTCATGTTAGGTCTGGAGGAGGAATGGAGACAATCCACTGAATTTCCCCATTCATATAATTCCACTTAGGCTGGGCACACAGCACACTGAACCATTGATCAGCAAAAAACACCCAAAATGAAATAAATTCTGGAGGACTGTTAGATGCAGCAAAGAGATGTAGAAAACATTAATGCTTTGCTGCCACCCAGTGAGAATTTGGATTTTGTAATCCAGGTCTGGTAGCCCTAGTATATAGTCCAATGTGTCATAGTTCACTGTGTCATGTAAACCTAGAATTTTGAGGAAAAAGTGGTTAATACTGAATAAATGCATCACGCAAACATAGCCAATGTGTCCCCCCGTGGTGAATGGGCCTGTAATACAGACTAGTTATAAAAACTAATAGTTTCACTTAAGGAAACAAAATGAAATAACAACAATAAACTAAGCAATGCCTATAAGGGCTCAAGCATGGAAGGCACAACAGTTGTCACTCTCAGGATCCGGAACAGAACGGCCATATCTCAGAAAGACCTAGAATTTAAATTCTGAAGCAGAGAGAGAAACATCAGAGAGAAAGACCAAGATTGCTGTATTCTGCAGTAGGCAGATCTCTGCATATATAAAGTAAATTCTCTAGCAGCTAGCCATTTCATGTATGCGAGCTTCCCTTGGAAGTAAGTTCCTAAATATGCACTGCTGCAGTGTCTGGTGTGTCAAGCTTTATTGCCACACCTGGCATGAAGTCTGACAGCTGATCACTGATTACAAAAACAACATAGGGAAAACATGCAGAGTTTCTGGAATTCTTTCTACCCCCTTAATAGAGTCACATGTGATGGAGTTTTTAAAGGTTAGTAAAAGAACTCCAAGCAGCAAACAGCAGTCTTGCAGAGTAGAAACATAACCCAAAAAGGACACTTGCACATTAAGCACGTTCAGAAATAAATTCAGTCTTCACACTGTAGTTAGATGAAGAAAATAGAGATAGCTTACTTTTATCCAGTAGAACTGGATACAGGTAGGTTCATGGTAGAAAGAATTTAATTATCACTGGTTCTTTGTAGACACTTTCTAAAGAGTGAGAGCTGCATCCTGCAGCAGCTCCTGCTTGCATCTGAGCCAGAAGGGTAATGGAGATTGTTAATCCCCAAGCCCAAGGAGGAGGAGGAAGTGGAAATCAGATGACCCATGTGACATCCCACAAGCACAATAAAGAGACGTGTGCTAGAGAGACCCCCTTACTATGTTTATGAGACAATGCTGAATTGACCCCTGATAATTCCAACATGAGCAAGAGGAAGGGAGTTTAAGAATGGAGCACTCAGCAACTGTCTAAGCCATTCCCCAATGGACTCTTCCATAGGGTGCCTTGGAGGGATATCTGTAGATTTCTTTCCTCTGCAGCCCCTGGACATATTTAGTCCATTTTCAGCCTCAATCTTTCTTTTTGTGCTTTTCCTCAATAACACCATATTTGGTCCAATTCTATTTAGGTTCCAGAGAATTATCCTGCTGATGGACAGACAGATGGATTCTCCTGTCCCTTGACGTAATTTTCTTCCAACAATCCATTGGTCTGGAAAGAAAAAAAGAGCATGCTGTTTCCCCCATACTATTTTCTGTGACATGTAACAAGCAATGCAAAGCAACATGTGCTGCCCAAAATATGACCCAGCAGTTTCCATTCATGCAATGTTATATAGTTACACATGGCTTGCACAAAGTACCTGTAAAGCTCCCTTCTCCAACAGGAATCAAGCCGTGCATCGCAGGAGAAACTGTTGGTGATTCCCCATTTCTGTAAGGTACGTTTGGGGAGGGGTGGAAATCGGAGGCTTTTAGTGCTGCTTTGCTGTAGCAGCATATATTTTATGGAGTAGCCTCCCCTTAAAAATTAGGTTGGTCCCCACTGTCCTGGCCTTCTGGAAACTCCTGAAAACTGAGTTATTCTGGAGGTCTAAGATGTTTTGCTGCCTAAAGTCACGCTCTTATTATTAGAGATATTTAGATAACAAGATAAGTCTTGTTAAAATATTCAGACAACAGTTGCAGCCTTCATCTACCCTTATTTCTCATAAGCTGGACCTGGCCCCATATTTGTTCAACCCATCTGTCCTTCCCCTACTAGATCCCAGTATGACCTGAAGGGGAGCTATACTCAAATTTGCTTGAACACAAATTCAGCTCTGCACCTGATGCAGGACACCCTGCTTTGTCAAGATCCTGGGCTGCACACAGAACTGTACTTGTATCAAGTGAACACCAGTGCATTCTCCCTGAGGCCTCTTCCCTGAATGCAAGGAGATTGGGGAGAACGGGGATAAAGGGGCAGAGCCCTTCAAGCGTTGATTAAGAGTGCCTGAAGAAAACTGCTATGTAGTGTTATCTGCCTAAAATGAGTTACTCTGCTTTGCTGCACTGCAGGGTTGACCCTACGTAAGAGTCTTAATCCCACATGACCTGCTGCTCTCATTAAACAAGATACAGACACTGGAGACTTGACTTTACATAGTGACTGCATCCATGCAGTTTTTGTGGCAGAGCAAAGTGGTTTGCCACTGTTTTCTTCCAGGATGTTTTTTTTTCCAACTTCTCTATCAACCCTACAGCTCTGGAATTCCCTGGAGATCTCCCATCAAAATACTAACCAGGCTCGATGCTCCTTATCTTCCATGTGGCTGCAAGGTCGGCCAGGTGCTGCTGCCTGCTGCAAAATTCTTTGGCTGGGTAAAACAAATCTAACATCATGCTGTGGTTCTGGATTTTGCCACACATGAACTGTGTCCACCCAGCATACTTAAACTTGGTTTACTCAACCCAATTTTTTTAGATTTAA
This sequence comes from Candoia aspera, assembly GCF_035149785.1. NCBI lineage: Eukaryota > Metazoa > Chordata > Lepidosauria > Squamata > Candoiidae > Candoia > Candoia aspera. Next base: position 139,182,588 of record NC_086153.1, on the reverse strand, counting down.
GTTAATGAACAACAAACTAGACACATAGTTTGTGGAGCTGCACAACACTAAGCTAAAATACGACTATTTTGTGGCTCAGTGTTTGTGTGAGAACAAAGGAATTGCCCAAGATAAGGGAATGCATCTCCTCCCAATAGCATTCTTTAGCTCTGTTACAGGGAAAAGTAATACAGCCATGTAAATGATCGCAGAATTAATGCATTTAAATCGAACTGAAAAGTGCTATAGTCATTAGGTGGTAATGACTGACATCCCTGAAATTTCTTAATGTAATTAATTAGCTAAATATTCTCTATCACATTATTTACCTATCTATAGCTTTCCTGTTTCAGAGATTGATTATACAATGAAAGATAGCAGACAAGGTTGTGGTATGAGACAGTTCATTTCTACTAATTAACTCTTTAAAACCTTTGTGGTTTCTTTTTCAGAATCAAAAATTATGCAATGTTTAAAAAGCAGTGTGTGACAACGTGGGCTTTGGTTTTTTTAGTTTGGATATTTATGGCAGTACTGTTGTGCTTGGGGGAAGAGCCAGCTCTTTACGGCTCCTAGGAGTCGGGCGGGGGGGGGGAGAGCTGCCGGATCTCAGTGGGAAGGGCGTTCCACAGGACAAGGACTGTGATGGAAAAGGCAGGCTTTGTAGGTCTCACTAGATGGCAACATTTAAGGGAAGTGACCTGGATGTCCACTCTATCCAACCTGGTGAAATGGGCATATACCCCCAGGGAAAGGCAGTCCCACAAATTACCTGGCCCCATGTCATGTAGGGTTTAAAGGTGATAATCAGCACCTTGAATTGCACCCAGGAAAAAATTGGGATCCAGTAGAGCAACAGCAGTTTAATATGGATGAACAGTGTAATATGAATATACTGCTGCAGTCTAGATCCTTTGTAACCTTCAGGAGGTCTTCAAGGGCAGCCCCAAGTAGAGTGTGTTAAAGTAGTCTGATCGGGAAGTGACCAAGGCATGAGTGACCAAGAGGAAGAGGACCTGGTACAGAAATGGGCACAAGGTGAATCCGTGCAAAGGCCCCCTTAGCCACAGCTACTGCCTGCTCTACCTGCCTCCAGCAAAGCTATTTGATCTATGGGAATATATTCAACAGATGATTTACATACAATCTCACTGATTCTCTCCAGCATTTTTGAGAGAATGTTTTACTCAAATCGGGCTGGCCTCTTTCCCAGGTAATAATAATATGGCATAACGTACCATAATTAATTAATGTGAAATTCAGAGATTTATAAGGCATGCAGCATTATACTGAAAATATTTTTGTTGCAATCACATACTTAATTTAGTAATAATTATTTTAGAGAGAGAGCCAGTTTGATGTAGTGGTTAAGGCATCAGGCTAGAAACCAGGAGACCAAGAGTTCTAGTCCCGCCTCTGGCATGAAGCCAGCTGGGTGACCGTGGGCCAGCCAGACTTTCTCAGCCCTAGGAAGAAGGCAATGGCAAACCACTCCCAAAAATCTTGCCAAGAAAACTGCAGGGATTTGTCCAGGCAGTTTCTGAGAATTGGACACAATTGAATGGATTTAAAAAAAAAATTTTTACAGAGACTTTGTTATCTCTCTAAGGATCCCACTTTCCCTGCTGTTACACTTTCTAAATAGCAATTTGCATGATGGATAAAGCCAAACTTCAATTGGAGAGTCACATTATAGTTTTTATGCTACTAGGGAAGCAAGAGATTAATCAACTCTAGCTTTGCTGCACTTTCCCTCGTTAGTCCTTCCATCTGTCCGTCTCCTTGGAGTGATAAGATTCCAGTTATGCCATACATCTGGGAGGCAAGACATGGAGAAGATGATGGGAGGTAATAGCAGAATCTGCATCTTGTATCAGTTGATTATCTGAAAGAATCCAGAACAAAATCTGCAGATAATTCTTCACCAATATTCCTTGCATTAAGTGTTCGTACAGTCTTGAAATGGTGTTGCACTGAATACATATTTTCACAGGAATCCACAACACATATGTATTTAACGAACAGCATAAGATGGTGTGTGGTTGTCAAGAGTGTGTCATTTTCAGAGTTGCTTTTCTTGCATGCACACATGCATGCACCAATATATACCCCATCATAGTTACTGAAAGAAACAGTTGAATTAAAGGGAACAGATATGGGTTCGGTTGCTACATGCTGAAGTAATAACCTGCTTGTTGGTCACATCCTGCCCCTTCATAGACAGAGCTCTGTGTTCTCATCCATTCCGTCCATTCTTTCAATGCAGCAATCTGGACATTTGACTAAAAAAGTGTACAGTATAGAGGTTGTACTAGTGACTGTTTTTCGTTCTTTCAGAACAATGTGTTGTTACCTCATACTTTCCAAAAATAATCATCTGAATTTCCTTGACACTTGATGAGAAATTTGAAAGGCTTCTACTATACATAGCAAATAGAGGGAGATCATGATGGTGTTGATCATGATGGTGTTGAACAAAGGTGTTGATTCGGTGATTTTATTATGTTGAGGTTTTAAGGAGAATTTTATTGTAAACTGCCCAGAGTCCCCCTCTTGGGGGGAGATGGGCGGTAATAGAAATGTGAAAAATAAATGAATGAATGAATGAATAAATAAATAAATAAATGACAGGAAATCTTATATGAACATTAGGTATTCATTAGATTTCTATCCCACCTTTCATTCAGGAGCTCCAGGTAGTGTACCTGGTGCTCTCTTCTCCAATTGGTCCCTGGAACAATGTCCCTGTGAGGTAGGTTGGGCTGAGAGAGAGACAGAGAGAGAAACTGGCCCAAAGTCACCAATGAACTTGCATGGTTGATGGAGGACTAGAATCTGTGTCTGGCTCCAGCCCAGCATTTTAAGCATTACACCCTCTTTTACTTGCTGCACTTCCTGATTCAATTTGCACATAAACATATGTGGTAAGGCATAATGTGTTTATCTGTATTTGGCTTGTGTGTTGTATGAACCCAGACCCTGATTTGTTTAGTAAAATATGATTTTAATAAACATGATTTAAAGTGATCTGCAAAGCTACCCATAATCCTTCAAATGTTACTAGTACTACCAATACTCTGTTGTTGGATTAACACACTTCCTTTTCTTGAAGGGGTTAAAGAATAATTTTAAAAATTCAGGGAAGATTTATAAGGGTGTCTTGTTTGACCAGGGCTAAAAGAAGGAAATAGTTGTATCTGGTTGCCCTTACTGGACTTTTGTTGACAAAGAATGATCGACAAAGCATTTGGATTATTTATTTTTTTTGTCTAAGAGATAAGTTATGGGGAGAAGAGAGATTATGTTTTACTTAGAGATGGTGATAAGCTACTAAAATTGTTTTTATCTGCTGGGATGAAGGGGGAGTTACTTCTTTTTCTCTTTCTCTTTTTTTTTTCTCTTTTCTACGCTGCCCCCCCCCGTTTGTTTTTTGTAGTTTAAATAGACTTTTATTCTGCTCATTTATAATTCTTAATAAAAGATTTGAAAAAAAAAAGATTTACACACTTCCACCGTTTTTGTCATTTTGGCTTTCATTATACCTCAGTAAAAGTTATTATAGAGTACAAATCATAGTATAGGTGTCACATGTAGTACTGTATGTTCATTTTGTGAATTGTAAGACCACTAAGGCAGTGTAACTAACTACCATTAGATGTTAAGAAGGGTGATGTTAAAATACTCAACAAAATAGAGTAGCATGGGATTGTAGGCTCATACATGGAATCTGCATAAACATAGTAAAACACTATATGCATATCTGAAATTAACTGACTGTGTGACCATCATAAGACACTAGAATTTGCCACAGTTGACCACTGGATGCTAAATGAAGCATTCTGTTAATATGGGACAGAAAAGCTAACCTAAGCAAGTTAAGTAAATGCCTTTTTAATATCCAAATTATATTACCCACTGCTGAAGTCATAAAAGTTGTCAGAAATGAAGATATACAGTACATCGTACATACTTCCTGCAAGACAGGAAATCCTTAATTCTATTTTTTCCACATATGTTAAATATAGTGTGTGGCTGATATCATTCTCCGGTTTTGTTAAATTCCATACATAGTTAATCTTTGTTAACAATTACAGTATATCAAATAATAAATTGAACAGTAATAAAATGTATGTGTGCACATAAATACATAGAGTATATTCCTCTTGGTAGTCACATGCACTAAATGCCTACAACATATTGCCCACTTGAGTATTAGCAACAGGCAACCTTGTGCCCAGCAGATGTTTTGGATTTCTGTTCTCTAGCTAGTTTGGTCAATGACAAGGCATTTGGAGAGATACAGCCCCAAACTTTCTCGGCTGTCTACCTTTAGCATATATTATGCTAATTCTTTCCAATAGCAATAAGACATAAATTTTGAACATGAAATAACTTTCCATTCACTATGCTGATTCTGTGTATATAGTGGCATATTCTTCATTCCTCTTTTGGAGCACACAAGTACATAGGATAAGAGGAACTAAGAAGGAGGGACTTGTAAATTCCAAGTAGGAGGACAACGGAGAATACAATGGACAAAGCATCCTTGTGGACTCCCAGAATACTTAAGACACTTTAATATACATTAAAGCTTGTATAAGATGGAAAATTGCAGTATTATAACTAATGTCACTAATTTTCTAGGTGAGACTTGTACCACCATACAAGACGTGCAAAGGCACACTGATTATTTTTGTCACTGTTAAAACAAATCAACATTTTTATTAATTTTTCACTATAATTGGTGGCATATGCTAGCTCTACAATCCAAGTAACAAAATAACAATTCCAATGGAAGGCATAATTGCTAGTTCCCAGGATTTATTTCTTCCCCATTTTTAAATCATTTCAAGACTTCCTGTTGATTATTCCAATCAGAAATCATTGTTACTGCACTTTCAGGATTTATTTTTTTCCCTCTGGATTCTTAATGAAAAATTGTAGCCATGACATCTGTTACAGCAAAGACAAGATTAGCATAGTAATTCTGGGGCATTGTTGGAATTAGTCCCACAATAATCTTTTATATGCCTTTGTATTCCTTCTTGCTTTTAGACAAAAAGTATAGTTTTACAATAAATGTTATATGGTGCACTTACTTTAAATTTTTAAATGCACAAATAGCTATTAAGAATGGACTTGTACAAGAATATACCTACAATCCATTCCTCATAAAAAGAAAAGGAAAGAAGAAAAAAAATGGAAAGAAAAACAGGCCCAATGAAAGAAGACATATTGTATGACATCCTCCTGTCAAAAATAATAATCGTTCAGCCAATTTTTCTTTGTAAACCATTAGCCTTGACTATACAAAATAGTATTCAGTAGGGTTTCCATTGCATCAATAAAGTGCCAGTACATACATGAAAACTGAGCACATATCTATAATCCAAGACTTTACGCATAGAATAATCCTGACTTTCCACCATTGAATAATTATTTTCTTTGCCATTTCTTCTGAGCAGATACTGTATAGTTCTTCTTAAGATATGATTCCAAAGTATTGATATGCAAGTAAAAAAAAAACACATTCAGATATTTCAAACACATGAACTTTGTACCTTTGTATTACAGTAATGATTTTGTGAGTTTAGAACCAAAATGGCATATTACTTGAAGAACTCTATGGAGAGGAGAAGATCTTCTAAAAAGTAATTAATAGTTTTGCGGGGGAGGTTTATGGTGAAGACATACTATATGACACATCCTCCTGCCAAAAATAATAATAATAATCATTCAGTCCTTTTTTTTTATAAACCATTAGCCTTGGCTATACAAAGTAGTATTTAGTAGTGTTTCAATTGCATCAATAAAGTGCCAGTACATACATACATTTACACGACCATTGCCATGAGGTTCCCACCGACACAACATTCTTGGTCAGAGATGGCTCCAAAGGCTGCAAAAAGGGAACTACGGTCCTCCTTCTCCCCTGTCTCTGGAACAATGGCTGGGCTGGCACTGTACCACCAAAGGCTGTGAGGAGAAACACTTTGATGTTACTCTGTGTTGTGGTACCCCCTCTCCCACCAGTCTGTGTTGTAGTCAACCATTCTATCCTTAAGGCATAACTCTACTGACCTGTGCTCACTGGTGCTCACCATGTGTGAGCAGCATATGGGTGGCATTGCTATCACAGCCCCTTATTAATGGTGGCAATTTGTCCATGGATATTGAAGGCATTATACAATTTTTTGCCAAAATTTGGGCTTATCCAAATGGTCTGGTATGGGTATGTGTATGTGTATGTGTGTGTGTGTGTGTATACACACACACACATATGTATGAATGAATGAATGAATGATATGGTGGCCATGCCTTCAGCATAGCAGTGGTTTAACTGAAATACACAATTGCTCTACCCGTTAAAACATCTATATCTGATTATATATTCAAGTATGCTCCTGGGAAGCAATCAAATATCTTTAGGGATAGGTTGCAAATAAACTAATTACTATAATGTCTAAATGGAATTGCTGAGAGTGTTGTTCCACTGTGATCCAAAGCATTTATTTCTATGAGATTGTCTAGCAGCTACTGAAATTTATTGACCTTGAATTTTAGCATGGTTTTCTTCAAATAATCATTTTTTCTTTTCTGTATCCCAGGGGCAGATTTTTATGTGACTTCCAAATTAAATGAGCACCAAGACTCAAACCAATCATATCTGGCTTTCATAAACAGACAATGAATTTGATGCAAGTATTCTTAGGAATTTTCCAAACTCCACTGGCCTGAAAGATTAGTAGGAAGGGAAGCAATACCCACAATAGGAATATCCCATAAGGCAAAGCAACATTTTTTAACTAGACTCAGAAAACTGATTCTCATTATGGCAGACATGAGCAATCAGGGATTGAATGTCATGTGCTTGACTATTCCAATATTTTGCAAAGGCAGCCAAGCGGAGAATGAATGAATGAATGTCCAGGAAGTGCTATAATTCTATGGTAGATTGAATTATAAGCAAGCAAAAAGTCCTAGTTTCAGTCCTCAGTATCTTCAAGTAGAGTTTGAAGCACTAACTTAAACACTGGAGTGCACTGCAGTCACGATGTCTGTAGATCACCCAGTAGCTATGTTCATACAACTTTCTTATCCATGATTAACTTCAGCATAGTCTATCAAATCCAGTTGTGTTCACATGACACACTAAACTGTAAACAAACAATATGTGCTATATTTACACAACATGCTAAGCTAAAATGTGGGTGGCTAGTACTGTATGTGGCTCCAGGGCTGCAACTGGGGGGGGCAACCAGGGCATGTGCCCCGGGCACCACACTGGTGGGGAGCCAAAATGAGCATGGGGGGGTGCCAAAATGAGCGCGGGGGGCGCCAAAATGGGCGCGGAATCCATGTTTGCCCCGGGTGATACAGACCCTAGTTGCAGCCCTGTGTGGCTCATGTGTACTGCAAACCCAAACAGTGACTGGGCTCTCGGATGGCATAAAGCCACAATTAACTTAGCCATGGTTTATTTAATAAATCACAATTGTCATGGCTCACACATGTTGAGAAAAACCATGCTGTGCAAACCATATGTATAGCGTCACATAACACATTAAGACAAAGCCAAGAAAACTACATAATGGTGTATCGTGTGTATATGCCCAACTGATACACAGCAGCTTCTTAAATTGGTAACCAGTGATGATTTTTCTGCTAGGTGAAAGCATTTCTGCTCTTGTAAAGTGGGATACCTTCTCTGCACCAATCCACCTGCCACTGCACTCCCATGCTCCCCAAACTTCAGGACCAGTTTTACTGGAGGCAGGAAGAACTGAAATAGATAATGCAGGCCCATGAAAACGGATACCCCCCCCTGTATGAGCAGACATTCAGACACACTGCTTGATCAACAAAGTGTTATACACTTCACCCAGTTGGTGGGTAGTCATACAAGGCCAGCCTACTTTGAAGATGCCTTGAGCCAAACTCCAACTAAGAGTCTACTTGATAACAACTGATTTAGCTGGCCCAGTAGCAAAAATGGCAAGAGAAGCCATTTCACCTCTGGTTCAAGGACACGGTGGGAAGTTGAAATATCGATTTCAAGATGTCCAAGACAAAAGCTTCAGAGCAACAGTGCTGGCTCTATGTTTGCGGGCAGATATCAGGGCAGCAGTGCACCTTGCCAGAGTGCTAGGGACCAATGGTATCGTGTTCAGCATTATGGATTAGAAATGATATAAAGCTTTTAATGGAAACGTAAGTATTATTTTGCCTGTAGTGTGCTGCTTGTGTTCATTCTATATGCAGAACTGTTTCTCTCTAGACATCCTGTTTATTCATGGGTCTGTAATAAAAGGGTAGTTTCGGGTGGGAGCTGGCCAATAAATCCTAGCTATTGCATATTTATTTAATAGAGTGATTTGAAGAGAAGCAAGTTCTATTCCTAGAGGATAGATACCAGTGTTGTATTGAAACAAGACAAGAGCTGTTTTCTGTAATGTCCTCCTCTCACCTGCTTATGTAGACTCCTAATTTCAAAATTTAGATCGTTTAGCCCCATCATGTCCACCAAGCCAATGAAAACGGAAACAAAACAACTTCCAGAGAAAATGAAGTTATTTACTAAGTGCTGCAGGAAGCTGAAAACTATGACAAGCCAAAGCAATGGATCTTGAACTGAAATGCTTCAGAGTGGATTTCCAGAATTCCTTATGCCACCCTTGTAGCTAGTCCAAGATCTGATTAGCAAAAGAAACATATCAGTACAGAGAGGCATGCATAAATAAATGGAGGACAATATATCTCAAAATAAATTCCACTGCGAGAGAGACATGTGCACAGAATTTCTAGCTGAAAACAAGAAGGGTAAATCTATATTTTTAAATCAGGACAGGAATTTCAGAAAGGCATCCAGTTTCCTGAGGGACTTGAGTTTGTTTATTATTCAGCTCCATCTCTGAATTAAGTCACTTTATGTTTCATGACATTTGGCAATACAAAAAGAATGTTATGAATATTTTCAGTCTTTTTGTCTCTAGGGACTAAGCTTCACTTGACTCATGCTCTGTTGCAGCTGCATAAACTTTGGCAGAATGGTCTGAGAACAAGGTTCTGGCTCTTCAAATCAAAAAGACCATACAGATTTAAACAAGGACAAGGTTACTAACGGATGATATCTCAGCATACAATGGGCGGGGGGAAATGCACTGAAAGGGGTTTTCTAAAATAAGCCATTCCTAAGGACTAAGTGTTCTGGCAGGGGACCCTTCAATTGTAAGCCAAAATGTTTGGAAGGGCCCAGGCTGGGCAAAATGACTAGGTTATGCTAGATGACAGAAGAAAGAGGGGTTTTAAATTAAATGTTTGAAAGCGTGGCTGGGTGCAAAGGACAAAGAAGAAGAAGAAATGGAGGAGCAGATATACAGGAAGTCCTCGCTTACCAACTGCTTTGTTTAGCTACCGTTTAAAGTTACGACAGTGTAAAACAAAAACAGCTTTGCACCAGTCCTTACATTTACAACTGTCACAATGTCCTATGATTACATGATTGCCATTTACATGCTTTGCAACTGGCTTGCAACAAGCAGAGTTAATAGAGAACGTGGAAGTAAAATAGTCAGTCGTGATCATGTAAGGTTTTGCTTAGCGACCTCTGTGCTTTGTGTAACAACCAGATGGAAGTAAGTTTGTAAGCCCATCACAGTCACATGATATTCTGCTTAGCAACTGTGGTGCTTAGTGACCAAGTTGCTGTTCCCAGTTGTGGTCACTAAGTGAGGATTACCTGTAATTAGTAAACTAGAAATGTACAAACATTGTGAAACTGAATAAATTGAAGATTAGATAAGAATTTTAAGTGTAGCACTAGTTTGGTTTTGAGTAGCTATATCTCATGTTGTTTTAAAAACTGCAGGTCATTATTAAAGTCAAAATAGCATACAAGTATCCATAATAGTAATCAATACAATGTAAAACCTGAAGCAAAATAGTAAGTTACGACATAATGACCCTCACCTAATAAAAAATCTATCCCTATTTAACAGTTCATTGAGGACTTAAATATTAAGGCCCTACATTGAAAGAAACCCAAATTTCAGATGTGGTACAAGTCCATGTACGAAATTATAGTCTAAAAATGGTTTCCATGTTAAATTAAATTCTGAGTCAGTTTTGCTTTTCAAATACAAAGTTATATAAAATATTGAGGGATACTCACACACTGTGATTTGCTCTTCTCTACAGAGGGAATTGTACTAAAGTGGTAGGACTCCAGACACTTTGCATAAATTTCTTTGAATCGATTCAAACAAAGAGACAACTTTAAAAAGATCATTCAATAGTAAGCAGCATATTTAAAGTCTCTGGCAAATGCAGGGAAGCAGTCCAGATTTATCACCTCGTCCTTCATTTTAGACAATAGAATAGGAAGGACAAGAGACCTCTTCCAGAAAATTAGAAACATTGGAGGTAAATTCCAGGCCAAAATGGGTATGATCAAAAACAAAGATGGCAAGGACCTAACAGAAGAAGAAGAGATCAAGAAAAGGTGGCAAGAATATACAGAAAACCTGTATAGGAAGGATAACAATATCGGGGATAGCTTTGACGGTGTGGTCGGTGAGCTAGAGCCAGACATCCTGAAGAGTGAGGTTGAGTGGGCCTTAAGAAGCATTGCTAATAACAAGGCAACAGGAGACGACGGCATCCCAGCTGAACTGTTCAAAATCTTGCAAGATGATGCTGTCAAGGTAATGCATGCTATATGCCAGCAAATTTGGAAAACACAAGAATGGCCATCAGACTGGAAAAAATCAACTTATATCCCCATATCAAAAAAGGGGAACACTAAAGAATGTTCAAACTATCGAACAGTGGCACTCATTTCACATGCCAGTAAGGTAATGCTCAAGATCCTGCAAGGTAGACTTCAGCAGTTCATGGAGCGAGAATTGCCAGATGTACAAGCTGGGTTTAGAAAAGGCAGAGGAACTAGAGACCAAATTGCCAATATCCGCTGGATAATGGAAAAAGCCAGGGAGTTTCAGAAAAACATCTATTTCTGTTTTATTGACTATTCTAAAGCCTTTGACTGTGTGGACCATAACAAATTGTGGCAAGTTCTTAGTGGTATGGGGATACCAAGTCATCTTGTATGCCTCCTGAAGAATCTGTATAACGACCAAGTAGCAACAGTAAGAACAGACCACGGAACAACAGACTGGTTTAAGATTGGGAAAGGAGTACGGCAGGGCTGTATACTCTCACCCTACCTATTCAACTTGTATGCAGAACACATCATGCGACAAGCTGGGCTTGAGGAATCCAAGGCTGGAGTTAAAATCTCTGGAAGAAACATTAACAATCTCAGATATGCAGATGATACCACCTTGATGGCTGAAAGCGAAGAGGAACTGAGGAGCCTTATGATGAAGGTGAAAGAAGAAAGTGCAAAAGCTGGTTTGCAGCTAAACCTCAAAAAAACCAAGATTATGGCAACCAGCTTGATTGATAACTGGCAAATAGAGGGAGAAAATGTAGAAGCAGTGAAAGACTTTGTATTCCTAGGTGCAAAGATTACTGCAGATGCTGACTGCAGTCAGGAAATCAGAAGACGCTTAATCCTTGGAAGAAGAGCAATGACAAATCTCGATAAAATAGTTAAGAGCAGAGACATCACACTGACAACAAAGGCCCGCATAGTTAAAGCAATGGTGTTCCCTGTAGTAACATATGGCTGCGAGAGCTGGACCATAAGGAAGGCTGAGCGAAGGAAGATCGATGCTTTTGAACTGTGGTGTTGGAGGAAAATTCTGAGAGTGCCTTGGACTGCAAGAAGATCCAACCAGTCCATCCTCCAGGAAATAAAGCCAGACTGCTCACTTGAGGGAATGATATTAAAGGCAAAACTGAAATACTTTGGCCACATAATGAGAAGACAGGACACCCTGGAGAAGATGCTGATGGTAGGGAGAGTGGAAGGCAAAAGGAAGAGGGGCCGACCAAGGGCAAGATGGATGGATGATATTCTAGAGGTGACGGACTCGTCCCTGGGGGAGCTGGGGGTGTTGACGACCGACAGGAAGCTCTGGCGTGGGCTGGTCCATGAAGTCACGAAGAGTCGGAAGCGACTAAACGAATAAACAACAACACCTTCATTTTAAAAACATTTATTTTCAAAAAAGAGGAAATTTGCTCAGAGGGGAGAGAACAAACTACATGGGTTGCAGGACGTAATTAATAAAACAGAAATGGAGTCTCTTGAAGAGAGAGTTTTGGTGGGCAAAAAGCTGAAGCTCTGGCTTTATGAGCATAATAATGTGGGCATTAGCTGACTTCAGTGAGAAAATAAAAGCTCGTGTGGCACTTGCCATGGCCTCCAGTTTAGGTATATAGAGTTTTGTAAGTAAGTTGCAAGCCAGTTTGGTGTGGCGGTTAAGGCCCCACGCTAGAAACCAGGAGACTGTGAATTCTAGTCCCGCCTTAGGCATGAAGCCAGCTGGATGACCTTGGGCCAGTCACTCTCCTTCAGCCCTAGGAAGGAAGCAATGGCAAACCACTTCCGAAAAACCTTGCCAAGAAAACTGCAAGGACTAGTCCAGGCAGTCACCAGGAGTCAACATTGACTCAAAAGTTAAGTCACTTCTCAGGTCCAAATGAATTGCTAAAAGATCTCTGATCAGGTGGCCCCTGCTTTTTTAAAGGGCCACTACAGTACAACCGCAAGATCTCCAATTTAGATCTCAGACAAAATGCTGGAGGAAGAGAATCTTCCTCTTCTTTCACTAGTTTATTTGTTTATACATACATAACCTATTTATTGTGTCTTCCTCTCAGGGAGTAATGGTTTGTCTTTAAACCTATATTATAAGATACATTAAGTCAAGAAACAGAGATATGCCTTCATCATCTTACAATGGGACACCCATGAGAAATCAGTTCCAGTAAATTCAATGGGATGACTCCCAGGTTAGTGTGTTCAGGACTATAGCATTAGTTAGTTAAATATTTATTAACTCCTTCAACTCAAAAAAGGGCTCCCTGAAGGCAAAATATAGAACGATAAATAGGAAAACTATTAAAATATTAAATGCTGAGCAAATAATAATTTAATTCAAGGAAAAGCCAAAAATAAGATATAAAACATTAAAGCTTAGTGAATATTGTTATGGCAGGTTTTACCTCTGTTTAAAGATTTGTGTAATTGTCCAGAGTAAATAAAAAAGTTTTTGCATGATGCCAAAAAGAGATGATGGTTGACCAACTTTCCTAAGGAGTGAGGAAACATCATTTTTCGTGATTATTGCACTTGCTTAATTTGTATGGATAGGGGGACCTAGAGAAGGATCTCTGATTATAAATTTAAAATGATCAGATTGGAGGTGGTGGTGCTTACAGGCCCCATATCCCAATCTGCTGGCATCTTTAAAGGTTACATTTAATATCTACTTATCCTGCTACACCAGTTAACAGAACTCTTCACATGAAAAGATGTCAGGAAAAAGTATGTTTATTTAGTAGTCTATTTTTAGATATATTTATACCAAACTATTTAAATATACAACCCACCCTGTTTCTAAGTCTTGATGAACATGAGAACATGCTGGATCAAGCCAAGGTCCATCTTAGTCCTGTTTTTGTTCCTCACAGTAGCTAGCTAGATATTTCTGGGGGCTTAGGAGCAGAATATACAGAAATATATATCTCTTCCACTATTTATTCTGTTGCAACTGGTATTTGGAGGCATGGCTTCCCGAACCCAGGGCTGGCATTCAGGCTTCAGGGGTAATAGCCCTTTTTAAGCTCTGTTATGTCTCTGCTAGGGAATGTGTCTTCAGATGAGGAGAATAGAGAAGAAATGGAACCAGAAGCATCAAGTGGCAATATTCTTATTGCTGGAGCTTCCCACAGTACTGGAACCAGTGACCCCAGTCTGACTTCGACAGAGGCAACAAATTCACTTATGTAAATCAATGGTGCAACTGGGATATGGTGTGGAGTTCCGGTTGCCACATCTCAAGAAGGATATAGTGGAGCTAGAGAAGTTCAGAGGAGGGCAGCTAAGATGATCAAGGGGCTGGAGCAGCTTCCCTGTGAAGAAAGGTTGCGACATTTGGGGCTCTTTCGTCTAGAAAGGAGGTGAATGAGAGGGGACATGACTGAGGTGTACAAAATTATGCAGGGTGTGAATAAAGTGGATAGGAAGATATTTTCCCCTTCCCCAAATATTAGGATCAGACATCACCCAATTAAATTAAATCCTGGAAGAATCAGATCAGGACAGGCAAAAGGATTTTTTTTTTACACATTTAAACTTTGATGGGGTTTGGAGCTGTCCATAATAACCAGAAAAAAGGCATTGGAGTTATTCTGGACAGCTCATTGAAGATGTTGATTCAATATATAGCCCACATATTCTGTTATACCTACTGTATCTATGTTCTTATTCCTAAACAGACACTCTAATTGCCATATCTTGGTTTGGGAACTTCTATTATTGGCATAGAAGTACTTTCGTACCATGTCCTTTTTCAAGTATTTTTGGTCTAAGACGTTTCCTTTCCATTCCTCCATCCCTCTTCTGATGGTCATGTCCATCCATTAACCTACTTCCAACATTGGCCACATCTCTTAGAATATTTTCAGAACCATCCTTACCTTTCCAAACTGGATGTTACCCAGCACATAGCTGTTTTGCCCCAAGGACCAGTTTAAAAGCTGTTCTGCCTCTAAAAAAAAGTTATACACCAACTGTCTGATTCCATTTTAATTCAAGTGGAGCCCACATCTCTTATACAGGTTCAGCTTATTCTAAAAGGTTCCCCAGTGCCTAGCAAATCTAAACCCCACTACCTGGCACTACTGCTAATCTATGCCCTGAGACCCTTGAGCTTTGCCTATGTGGTTGGACTTGTGCTGTGGAACAAGTAGTATTTCTGAAAACACTACCTTGACTGTCCTGGACTTCAGTCTGCTACCTAGTAGTCTAAGCTGAGCTTCCAGAACTGGCCAAACTACATTTACCAATGTCACAGATGGACCATAGCCTTTGGATTCTCCATAGTACTATCCAGGACCTTATCTAAAAGCACATAAGATTGCAAGTTTTCCCCAGGCAGGTGAATCACGCAATTTATAAATCCATCACAAATCCATCCTTGTGCATTAGATCAAATCACACACAATCAAAAGCCTTCTGTCTCACTTCTGGGAAAAGTATTCTCAGTGCAAGTGGATGTGGGTTTGTCACCCAATGTCAGGGTCAGTCTCGCTTCGCAATAAGACACAGACTCACTTAATGGGTATTAAGGATTTCTGGTTTATTGGAATGGTGGCTGACAGAACGAAAAACGGGAACGGGGTGTGTGGTGTGGAGGTGCCCATTTTATACCCTCTTGTATGGCCCCGGGCTCCTCCACCCTCTATTGTCCCAATCCCTCTTGATGGGATCCTTGATTGCTGCATGGGCGTTTTCCCGGTGTCTTCTCTTGTCCTCTCGATTCTGGTGTGTCCTCCAGGGCACCAGGTGCGGCTTATCTCTGCTCATCCAATGTCCTTCTTTTCAGCTGTATATGGGTCCATGGGTGTGGGTGCTTTGGGTGCTTGTTTTAATCCCTGTTTTAATTATCTTCTTCCTCTATTCCTTGATTATCATGATCTACGTTGTGAGGCTCTTTGTGCCTTGCAACGAGGTCATGACACCCAAGGATTCATCTTCTCTATTTGAACATCTCCCTTATCTTCAAAATAAGGGAGTCAACATGATCCCGCCCCCCCTTGCCTCCCTTGTAAAACTCTCTTGTTTCTGTTTGCCTTCCTGTTCACTCTGGTCATAACCCCCTAACAGCCTCTCCTCTTTATAAATGGTGCTGGCTGGAACTGAGCAGTTGGCTGAGAAATGTGATCGCACCCACTAGCTAATCACTTGATCATGAGTCAGCTGCAGCTTCAGACCATGTGCTCAGCAAGCAAGCAAGCATGCACACATCCTACATAGCTAGGAAAAAAACCAACCATCTCATAAACTTTCTGCTATCGCCTACTCAGTAGCCTGCCCACTGGCCAGCTGCAAAATGCCCCCAATGCTTCTTGCTGTGCTGAATGCTATCTAACTTTTCCACTATAGAGAGAGAAAAAAAGAGACCACCAGAGGTTTACTTTTATAAGCACCCAAAGATCCCTTCTCAGTATGAGGGACTGTGGGTGGCGAGGCCCTGAAATTTCTGGGAGTACCTCTGGAAAAAAATTATGCATAAATGTAAAGGTTAAAGCTGGTGAGGCAGGAGCACAGGTGTGCTGGAGCAGGTAGGAAAAGCTCCCATGAGCCATTTTGGGAAGTCTGGGGGGATTATCTAAGCCCCGTGTTTTAAAAAAAAATGATAAAATTTAAAAGAAATCACCTTGATGTTGATTTTGTAATACATTTTATTAGACTTTGTGAACATGAAAACGCAAAGCACGTTTTTGTTTCTTGAAGTGAAACAAAACAAGACTAACCAATCTCTCATTGTGGAACAGATGGCTGGTCCATCAGTGGTGATAAAGCAGAAGACTCCTACATTCCAACAATCACCTCATGTGAAATTTCAGGTTGTTGTCTCAAATCCAGGTAAAATACTTCAGGAGAGAATATAAATGATCAGTTGTTAAAAATAAATATTTAGACTGAAATGTATTTTCAAACATTCGTGGTTTTGGTCCAGAAAACTCCAAAATATCCATGTGTCTAGTCTTTGGGGGTTCAAATGGAAAATCTAAAAATATCAGCAGATATATTTAAGGAAGAAATGGAAAAAAAATTGAAAAATGATGAATATTTTAGAAAAATAAGAAAAGGCTTGTTCAGTCATTGATGGCATTAATAGAAAAAACATGGATATTACAAATTATCCTCAAACTGCAACAGAAAAACATCTGCATTCATGAACCTCAGCAGCTTGTTGCTGAATGTATTTTGTTCAAATAAGAAATTTATTCAGAAAAGTGATTAACAAAAATGCAAAGGTGTGCACTATAATTGATGAAGCATCAACCATTAACAAATAGTGCATTAGTATTATCTTTATGGTATGAAGTCGATTCAGCAACTGAACCAATAATTATTTTTATCATACTAATAGAACGTTCTTCTACAACAGATGAGAATATAGTCAGGAGTTTCATTGCATATTTAAAGCCGCATGGTTTTGATGAGCAGTATTTGTAAAAAAAAAAATCTCAAAGTATTTTGTCATGATGCATCTATGTGTCAGATGTTAAAATAAAGTAGTAAGGTCAAAAAAGATAACAAAACCAAGATGCAATAAAGTGATGTTACTTAAGGAAACATCAATCATTTGTGGTAAAGCTACTCCATGCAGAAAGTCTAATACAATTCAGCTCTACAGATTCCGAGTGATGTGGCTGGAATTAAATTAACTAGGTCTAAATATACATTTGGGTTTACGGTATATTACTATTTGATAAGTATGGTAAGTATTCAGTGTGAGAGTATGCTATAGAGTCCCAGCTGCTGGTGCAAAACGTGGAATAGGCCTAATAGAACAGTTTCAACGGGGACTAAATATGAGATGAGATACTGCAACTGGGCACCACTGACACAATGACTACATTAATCTAAATCTGCCCTGGCCATTGGTGGAAGGCTTGAGGAGTTGGAGGTGAGCACAGACAGAAATTCAATTTAATTCCCTTCTCTCTCCAGAGGTTGAACCCAAACAACTGGGAGTCTGCTCTCTGATCACAAGAGTCAGCCACTTTGCATGGGCTTGGCCAGCAAAGCCAAACATCTCTGAAAAGAGGTGCTAAGATTGTAAGGGAAGGGAACATTTTGCCTGTAAATATCCAGCCTGGTCTTGATTAGGCTGCATTGCAGGAAACAACCCAGGGCCTCCATTAAGGGCTTCAGCAATGAAAAACCAATCAGGGCCTAGACCTATAGAACAATTCATTGCTATTTAGACTGAAAATCTGGGCTGACACCAGAATCTAGTTGCAGGCTTTAATAAATAGATTCTGATGCAATATTCAGTTTCACTGAGTCATCCTTTGCATGCAAATACTCTCTATCCATTCAATCTACTCACCTTTCAAGTTTGATTAAAACTATTAATGGCTGATTCCTATGCTTGGGTATAGTAACTGAGTATTGAAGCTTGCCACCATAGGATTGCCATGAGTCCCTCCAATTCTATTTGGCCTTCCCCTTATAATTCCAGTTCTGGGAGTGGCTCACCATCCACACACTATTTAGAACTATCCACACCATTCTTTGGACAACATCTTCAATTCTCCTGATTACAGGATAGATACTGTGGTCTGCAAGGTCTCAGGCCCTCATCAATCATCACTTCATACGAAGGATGCTCTCCAGCCTTGCCCTCCAAATATCTGGACTATGCTCCCTATTGGATTGTGATTGCACAATCAGCCTTATCCCTGGAGTTCAGCCCCCTGATCATTGTTCCTACCATGTCTGAGGGAGAGTGGCCTGCCTGAAATAATTCACTGATGAAAATCTATGGAAGGGATTTATCTGGTCTCTTTCCTCCCTGCTTGTGCACCTTCCTTTTTGTGAAGAATGGCCACTTGCATGTTATCCATAGTTTCTGGCTCCTCTATTCCCTGTCAGTTAGAGATCATTACCCTCTCCCCCAATTTCAAGAATGGTTACAGAAAGCACAGATATTCACCAAGCTGGATCTCACAGAAACTTACAACTAATTTGTATCAAGAAGGGAACATGAGTAAGTGACAGCCTTTCTCTGTTGTTACAGGATTTCTAAATATACAATAATGCCTTTTGGACTGTGAGTTAGATCCTCAGTCTTCAACTGAATTGTGATCATATTTTACATAATGTTGGTGAGCATCATATTTATAGGAATCCTTGGCAAGATCTACTATTCCTTTGAGTTCCTGGAGAGGAGGAGGCATTAGATAAGGGATGTGAGTGGTAGCTATATGAGAGCCTGAAGTAGCGACATAAAAGTTGAAAAATTAACTGAGTTATTGTAAGTGAATTCAGCCATAGAGGAAAGATCAGGCCAATTGTCTTGCTGGTAGTTACATAGCAGCAAAGATATTGCTCCAAAGTACCATCTGTTCTCTTGACTATTATTGTATATTGAACTGAGACTATTATATTCAATTGAGTTAGAAGAAAAACAGAGTTTAACATTCAACAATTGAAAGACAGGCCTCAAAGAATCAAATGGCCTTTCTGAAATCAGATTGGACATGCCTCACTGCTGACAGAGATGGTTTATAAAGATATGGGCTGTCTCAGGAGTGGAGGAAGGCCTCAGTGGGGGTGAAATGAGCCATTCTGGAAAACAGATCAACTACGACCTAGACAGCAATTGACATCTGGTAGATCAATGACTGTAATGTTATGTAGGAATTTTAATGGTAAGTAGGAATGACCTTGGGAGACAGGGCAACAAGATGCAGCCAAGGAAGCAGTCAGATAAAAGGCAGCTAAGCCTGGAGCAGGAATAGGGGCAGGGCAAGAGGCTCAGAAGAGACCCTCCCTAGTTTCTTGGGCTGTAAAGGGGACAGGGAGAGAGAAGTACTTTCAAATTTGCAAGATTCTGTTAATGTAGCTTTACAATAAAGTAGAATTAGCTCATCTGGTCATGTTTCCTGTCTTGTCTGCCTCATAAGGCTGACAGTAATAAAGTCCCATAAAACTATCCCTCATGGCTCCTGGAGGGTTAGGATATGTCTACAATATCTCATATACAAATTTCTTTGGCAGAGGGTCAATGTTATGGGTTCCCAAGTTATTGACAAGATATGCCATCAGATCATCTCTAAGTATTTTACATTGGAAACCATGTCTTACTCCAAAATATCCCTGGCGGTAGGCTCAACTGTCTGAATTAAGTCTAATAAGAGGTGCCACCAAGTCTCTCCCAGGTGCTATATTGCCTCTATGCCCTGTCCCCAGAAAAAGTATTAAAAAGTGGCAAAAGACCCTAGACACTTTGAACCTTGGTGAAGATCTTAAAGATTTGAGGAAAAATGTTTTTCTCTGCAATTCCCTTACTATTTATTAATAACATCCTTTTTATTTATTTTATTTTCTATCCTGCCTTTATTATTTTTATAAATAACTCAAGGTGGCGAACATACCTAATACTCCTTCCTCCTCCCATTTTCCCCACAACAACAACCCTGTGATGTGGGTTGGGCTGAAAGAGAGAGACTGGCCCCAAGTCACCCAGCTGGCTTTCATGCCTTAGGCGGGACTAGAGCTCACAGTCTCCTGGTTTCTAGCCCATTGCCTTAACAACTAGACCAAACTGGCTTTTGGTATTTTACTCTGGTTTCAGCCTATTGCCTTTGAATCCTAAGAATCTATTAGCTACCACGTCAACATAGCTGATCTGTTCCCTGATGCTTGGGAGGTCTGAAGCTGTGGGTTGTTTATATAATCATTATTTGAATCCCAATCATCTAAAAATCAACCCTTACAAAACTCAGATAATCCAAAACAGGCAGATCAAAGGCACATTTGTTCAGTTTATCATGCAAGCTATTTTGCTGATCTGTAACACAAATCAAACCTGGTCAATGTGGGTAGTTGGATATTCAGAATAAATTAGCAAATCATCCAATGCATTATCAAACAAATCTCCAACGTGTCATGAAAGATACCATTCATAAATTGCATTAATACTGATGGAAAATTCACTAAACAATAGGACATCACTTTCAAATTTTCTGTAATGAGTGTCAAACACATTTACATATGCATGTGGAGTAGATTGTAGGCTTCTGTGAGATTTCACTTGATAAAAACTCATGTCTTCTATAATAGTTCTAAAAGTTTGGAAATGAGTGGGAGAGATAATGAACCCTAACAGTAACAGTTTAAAAGTAGATAATCCTGAACAACACATAAAAAATATCTTGCTTTTTGAGAAAAAAATCAGAAGTTCTAGCTGGTATCAATGAAGGGCAAATAAACTTTTTCTGCAAATTGTCATTGACAAAGTACAAAGTCTTCTTTGTAGACGTGGGGTATTGGCATGTCTATAATATAGTCATAGAATTTTGATGGGGAGCAAGAGTTAAGTCTCCCAAAATGTCAGTGTAATCAGAGTACATGGCAGGTAAGACAGAGAAAATGTACCTCTGATCATGAAGAATGGGAGTGGAGTTTTCAGATCCTATAAACAACTAATTTAGCATGCTTAAGGGTAAAATGTATTGGATTTTCACTTCAAGTGAATATGTGGATTATATATTTGAAGCCAAACAATACCCAATTCTAGAGGGAAGTGCAAAGGAAAAGCCACATAAAATTGCAGATATTCTTGATGGTGATCAGTAGTGAGAAGGTACATATGTGCCTTTTGAAATTGGCTAAGAGCATACCAGTCTGCACTCACTGAGGGTTCTATAAACAAGACATGTTCGTGTCTATGAAACTGCTTGTGGCGCCAGACTCTATTAGGACCTGAAGATTTATTGCAGAGCCAGCCTGAGTGTGAAGAGTAACAGGAAGAATCCAATGTTGATGCTCAGTATTATAGGAAGAAGTGCTACAATAACCAATGGGAGGATGATTCTGGCCCATCTGCTGAGCTAGTTGCTTTATTCCCTTGCTCAGCTGGTCCATCTGGGTTGCTCCCTGATTTTGATGCCACATTGCTTGGTTCTGTTACTAGGGAATAGTATTGGTGACTCGGCCCATTACTAACAGAATTGCAAGAATGTCAGTTCCCACATTTTGAGTCTAGGAATTCAGAGTAGTTTTTCCTACCGTAAAAGTGGGAGTAAGAGTGCTGCATTTGCCCTCAGGTTTCTTCCAATTGATACTGGAAATATAAGCCTTTCAGGCAGTGATTAAGGAACAGAGTTTTGTTTTTTTAATATGCTCAGTTTATTGCAAGAACTAGAAAGCTACTGAAGGAGAAATCTAGCAACCACACTGTGTAAGATGCAACGTATTTAATATATTTTATCGGAGTTAAAGAGCTTTTTATTAGATTTTTAAAAATCTCTCACTCACGAACACAATTATTCAAATTATATGCCTCTTTGTCCTCTGTGCTAGCCAACACAGAGCAAAAATCCAAGCAAATACAAGTCTGAAAGGCTTTACTGCCACGTCACAAGCTTTCTGATACTAGCTAGGAATCACGTGAGTAATTAGCCAGAGAGCACTTAAGATTTAGAAAGTTCGAGTCAGAGGATTTTAAGATTTAGAACATTCAATTAATCCATACCTTCCCTTCTAACCTGTCATAGTGATCTGCTAACAGGAGATAGAAAGACATCGAACCACAGGAGTTTCTTGTAACAATCCAGGGTTTTAATACCAGAGAACTCCACAAATCTATCCAAATGTCACACCTGGAGTCTGAATGGAGCAGCAGCAGCAAGAGTGACAGGAATGCAGATCCGGAGAGCTGTCTCCAGCACATGGCCTGGAGACTACTCTTATATAACCCCCCATTACGGTGTGGCTTGATTAAGGGTGTTGCTGCTCTGTCCTGTCAAGGAGATGTGCTGATTGCGTTTGCTCATTGTTTTTGCCAGTGTGTTCTTCCACCCTACTGGAATCTGAGCTCTCATTATTTTATTTATTTATTTACTTTATGTAGCCGCCCATTTCAGACCAGTGACTCTGGGCGGCTAACAATAATAAAAAACAGTCAAACAATTAAAACAATACAGGAAATTAAATATCAATACAGCCAAGAGATATTAAAATCCATCAGTGTCAGCAGAACCATGAAAGGCCTGGGCACAAAGCCAGGTCTTCAAGGCCTTCCTTACCTTCAAGGCCTTCGTTACCTGAATCTGGACTTACTGTATCTCCTCAGGCTCATCCATGAACTGGAGAGCACATGGTTGGAAAAAACTGATACAAATATTCCACTTTAACATAATTCAATATTGTTTCAGAAAGCTGATAATCTGATTAGTAAAACAGGAAGAAATGTATTTCAGGATTTTCTTTCAAACTGAATTCTACCATCTTGTCATTTACCAGCTGTTAAAATAAGGAGGAATAACATCAAGCAGAAGATGGATACAATTAATTTTACAACATAGCAATGTGGTTTTAGCTAACACTCTTGGGATATTCAAGAGGCTTCCTAATGCAGTCTTGAAATCATCAGTTAATTAATACTGAAAACTCTTTAGACCAAACTCCTTTTATTGACAAAGGCATAAATCTTTAAGATACTGAAGTTGAAAATGTACAGTTTATGATTCTGCCTTTCAAGGAATTCTACCCTATAAAAATCATTTTAAAAATGGTACAGCTTGAAAAATGTATCCTTGAGTTTTAGATAAAACATTTATTTGTTTTATCTGTGTATTGTAACACAAATCTACATAAAATATTTGTTTCTATAGATCTTACACAACTAAATTAAACCAGTTAAATTCTATTCTATCTCTTGTGTGAGCATTCACTGCAGATTAATAGGGTTCTCTAGATCAGCAGATATTATGACAACATTAAATGAATGTGCTATAGTCATCTCTCAGGAATAAATAAAAGTCTCCCCACATTTTAATTTAGACTGCTGACATGTACTGTATTAAGTTAGTGGAGTGAATTAGGAATAACTTTTTTTCTGCTAAGGTTCAGCATCTACTGATTGATAGATAGATAAATACCTGTGGTTCTGTGACAAATTGTCTTATTCAACATTCCCAATCTGAGTACTACAGTATTGTTAGAGCTGATATTATCCATGTTTTAGTTTCATTATGGGCCAAACTTACAACAGCTTCAGCTTTACTTTTCCATCGGAGTCAGAAGCGTTCAATTATTTTTTCCCATTTTTTCTATTTTCAAAAACTTGTATACATATACAATAAACAAAACAATCTTTAAGCTTAAAAAATCTTTTTTTTTAAAAAAAATGAAAAATAAAAAGAGAACTCCAGACAAACTAAAAATACAAACTAAGAAAGCAAATAAATTCAGTAAATTTTGCTAGTCCTCTCATTCCTCTTTTCTACTTTTAGTCCCGTTTCATCTTCCTCTTTATACAGGCTGGTTTGCCATTCTGTTCTGCAGTGCTGACTTTGCTTTGAACCATCAACACCCATGAGCAAGCAACTCCATGTGCTTCAAATATAGATTGATACCTTTAATTGTTGATGATCCCTTGCTTATCACAAAAAACACTGCAGGTCTAGATAATATGTGCATGTTACTCAGACATTATTTTATTTTATTTATTTATTTATTTATTTATTTTTCAAATTTCTATCACTGCTCATCTCTCCTGAAAAGGGGACTCTGGGCAGTTTACAGTCAGAATTAAAACACATAAATTACAATATAAATAACTCTATAAAAATAAAATAGATATAAAACATAAAATATAAAATCCAGCAGCGTAGATCTTGTTTGTTGGGGAGAGATCTATAATAGCCACCCCCAAGATGAACTGGTGCCCCTCCCACCCCAGGTAAGGCAGCAGAACCAGGTTTTTAGGTTCTTCCGGAAGTCTGGGAGCGAATGGGCCTGTCTCACCTCCAGGGGGAGAATATTCCAGAGGGTGGGTGCCACTTCAGAGAAGGACCGCCTCCTGGACCCCGCCAGCTGGAATTCCTTTACCGGCGGGGTTCGTAGCATGCCCTCTCTGCATGACCGGGTGGAGCAGGTCGATGTTAGGGGTATGAGGTGGTCCCCATGCCATGTAGGGCTTTAAAGGTGATAACCAACACTTTGAATTGGACCCGGAAGCAAACTGGTACCCAGTGCAGCTCGCGCAGCAGTGGTGTCACATGTGCCGATCTCGGGGCACCAATAACTGCTTGTGTGGCTGCATTCTGGACCAGTTGAAGCTTCCGGATACTCTTCAAGGGTAGCCCCATGTAGAGCGCATTGCAATAGTTTATGTGGGAGATGTTGAGGGCATGAGTGACTGTTCGGAGGGCCTCTCGATCCAGGAAAGGACATAACTGGTGCACAACACGAAGTTGCACAAAGGCCCTTCTGATCACAACTGCCACCTGCTCAATGAGCAGGAGTTGTGAGTCCAGGAGGACCCCAAAATTATGCACCGGGTCTGAATGGGGCAGGGCAACCCCATCCAGAACTAAAGATGATAACTTCCCGGATACAGAGGAGCCATCAACCCACAGCCACTCCGTCTTACCAGGGTTCAGTTGAAGCCTGTTGTTCCCCATCCAGACCCCCACAGCCCCCAGGCACCTGGAGAGGGCAGCTATCACATCACTTACTTCACCCAGGATGGAGATATATAACTGAGTATCATCAGCATATTGATGATACCTCATCCCGTGGTGATGGATGATCTCACTCAGTGGTTTCATGTGGATGTTGAATAGGAGAGGAGAGAGAACCGAACCCTGCGGCACCCCGCAATGCAGGGGTTGAGGGGCAGATCTCTCCTCTCCTATCACCACCGATTGGGACCGGCCCTGGAGGAAGGAGGTGAACCAGTGCAAGACTATGCCACCCACCCCCAACTCCCTGAGCTGACCCAAAAGGATACCATGGTTGATGGTATCGAAAGCTGCTGAGCCAGGATGGATGCACTCCCTCCATCCCGCTCTTGCTTGAGATCATCCATAAATGCGACCGATGCAGTCTCTGTCCCATATCCTGGCCTGAAACCTGACTGAAAGGGGTCCAGATAATCCATTTCTCCAGAATCCTCTGGAGCTGCAACACCACCACTTTCTCAACCACCTTTCCCAAAAAGGGAAGGTGGGAGACAGGGCGAAAATTGGCCAATATAGTAGGGTCCAGGGATGGCTTCTTGAGGAGGGGGTGTACCAGCGCCTCCTTGAAGGCAGCCAGAAACTCCCCCTCCCTCAAGGATGTATCACCTGGACCCAACCACAAGTCACATTCCAGGCCGATTTTACCAGCCAGGAGGGGCAAGGGTCAAGATGGCATGTGGTTGCATTTGCAGTCTGGAGCATCCTGTCCACTTCCTCAGGCCCAACAGGAACAAACTGTTCCCAGATAACAGGGTAAGTACGTCCCCTCGGCATCTCCCCAGACTGTGCCTCATGCTTAGAGTCCAGCTTAGAACGAATGTGAGCGATTTTATCCTGCAGATGCTCAGAAAACTCCTCTGCACGGCCCTGTAAGTGGATCGCCAGATCCCCCTTACCCAAGAGGGATTGGGTAATCCTAAACAGGGCCACCAGGCGGCATTCTGCGGATGCAATAAGAGTGGAGAAATATTGACATTTCGCGCTCTTACCGCCACAAGGTAGGCCTTAGTAGTGGCTCTAGCTTGTGTTTGGTCAGATTCAGTCCTTGTCTTCCTCCAGCGGTGCTCTAGATGTCTCTTAATCCTCTTCAAAACCCGCAGCTCCTCTGTAAACCACGGGGAGTGCCGGGTCGGATGAGGCAAGAGAGGTCGCACAGGTGCAATCCTGTCCAAGGCCCCCACCGCCTCCCTATTCCAGGCCACAGCTAGGGCCTCCGCTGGACTGAGCAGTAGATCCTCAGGTATAACCCCCAGCTCCCTCTGAAACCCTACCGGGTCCATCAGTTGCCAGGGGTGGACCAATCGAATGGATCCTGCCTCCCTGTGGAGGGGGGCAGCATAAGAGAATCTCAGGGCCACCAGGGCATGATCTGACCATGACAATGGGGACATATCTAACTCTCCCCTCAGATCACATTGCCACTGCTCTGACAAGAAAACCAAGTCTGGGGTGAGGCCACTGTCTCGAGTCGGGTCCCGAATAATCTGGGACAGGCCCATGGCTGCCATGGTGGCCATGAACTCCCGAACCGCCTCTGAGGCATGCCCCAGGGATGGCAGATTGAAGTCTCCCAGAACCATAAGCCTGGGGTACTCCACCACCAGCCTGGAGATAGCCTCATTAATCTAGTTAAATGCAAATGTAGAAATAATTTATGATAATAGAAATAGAAATAAATCTCACCATAGCTTGTGATAGGTAGCCTGTGTGTCTATTCAGTCTGCTATCTGAATGTTTAGTAGTGATGGGCTGTTTGAGGCTGCAACTCACTCTTCTTAGAATTCTTAATCTTTAAACTGGATATGAATGGACAGTCCATTAGATTGAAGTCACCTTCAAAAAGATGATTTTCCAGCTAGCGTTGATATAGTGGTCAACTCCCTGTATAGAAGGAGACATGCTACCCTAGCTACTTCCCACACTTTTTTTGTCAGATCATCTGTCTCTTTCAACAAGCAGCTGCCTTGATTTTAAGGTGTGAGTTTAGATTCCCAGGTGTAGCACTATGGCAGCCTTTAAAATCTATTAATTTGGAATCAGCTAGCTCCCATTGCCTGTCTCAACACATGGCAGCAGCTGGCCAACCTTGCAATTAAGCAAGAACAGGCCTTATTAAGTACCTACAGTAGATGGAGATGGGAGACAACCAGGGAATTCCAGGACTGTGGGCTAGCCTGGAAAATCAAAAAGCATCCCAGAAAGCAGATGTCAGCATTACAAGGTAGACCAAACAGGAAACATGACCAGATGAGCTAATTCTACTTTATTGTAAGGTTACATTAACAGAATCTTGCAAATTTGAAAGTACTTCTCTCCCCTGTCCCCTTTACAGTCCAAGAAACTAGGGAGGGTCTCTTCTGAGCCTCTTGCCCTGCCCACATTCATGCTACAGGCTAAGCTGCCTTTTATCTGACCATTCCCTTGGCTGCATCTTGTTGCCCTGTCTCCCAAGGTCATTCCCATACACCATTACAGCAGCTAGGAAAACTACATGTTTGTGCCATGTTGTCATCAGAAGTTGAGCTCAACCTGAGGGCATCTTTACATTTTGCATAGCATGGCAATGAGCTATGGATCTCTATGGACTCCCACTTGAACCTAGGATAGGGCAGCTGGATGCATATGCCCCAATTTAACCCCGGGGTGTTGCACCAGCATGAAAGAGAGGGCCCATCCACAAGTGGCATTTGCCCTGATCTTAGCTATGGGCCATGCCTTGATGTACTACCATGTCTTTGGCTTCCACAGCTCTTCTGCAGCTAAGCCAGTTAACTTCCAGCTCAATCTTGGTGTAGGAGACAAGAGTTCTGTAGTTTTAATGCTGCAGCTACAAAGTGGGCATTTATCCATTGGGGAAAATACTTCTCTTATCCTGCTTCCAGGTTCCTCAGTAACCCTGAAGGCACCTACCCACTATTTCACCATGTTTTTTCAACGGAATGACTTCTCCCTCTCATGGTAAGAATAAATGTAACAATGCAACAATGAGGAGTTGGGGGAGGTGGAGGATGCTGGCTGGAACCTGATTTTTGTTCTCCTCATTGATCACCTGAGAAGCTCTGATCACCTCATGGAGGGTACTGAGCATTGTGAGGATACTTCTATGGTGGTGAAAAAATGCTTCTGGGAGTTTTAGGGTGAAATCACTGTTTGTATGTGAGTATCCTATGTGCAGTTCGGCAAGGCAAGGGTTGTGCTGTCTTAGTATGATGGATGTAAGAATAATAAGCCAACAAGACAGGCAAAATCATATGCTTTACTAGAGCTCACATAAATGAATACCTGTTAGGAAAGTGTTTCAGACAGTCTCCGAACTGCCAGAGATACCATCACATACTTCTGTTTTCAATAGCACATGTTTTACTTTTTAACTATGTAAAGGAAGAGATCTGTGCAAAGTATCTGAAAGAGGTTTTTCACAATGAGTGGGAGCATATTTGGAGCGCTCCTTTTTGAACTGTTAACAGCATCCATGGTTTTTGCAAGTCTTGATCACCTGCAGCTACTTCAGAAGTTAATCCCGGTTACCTCTGGGCGTGTAGAGTGAGGCAAATGCACCTAACAGCAGAAGTGAGCCTTGCACAATGTACAGCTACGACAGTGATTTGAAAGGAAGTCTTTCATACGGAGTCTCAGTTGCCTCTTTTGAATATTACGCACAGCCCTAGCGAACAGCGAACCATCAGCCAGGAATGCTTATGAAATCCTCCCTATCAAACTTCCATGAATTTGAAGTTTCTGGATTAAGCAGTGGAAAGGTATAGATACATTAGTTATTTGTCACCATTCCATTTTATTGTGTTTCAGTTCATTTCAATTTTTTCCCCTTAGAGTTTATTGATATAATAAATATAAATGCACACTTTAAATCGTAGCGCTAGAAAGAATAGTAATGTAATCATTTGATTTCAAATATATATTCCTTTTTTTATACTGGAATTTAGTTTCACTGTGTGTGATATAACATGTTATTTCCTCATGGTATTACTGAATGAATAAGGCTACGCAGAAGTTGTATAGCAGTGCCACTTGGTGGTGGAAATTTATTCTGCGTCTTTTATTTCTACAGCTGTTTTAGTAAGCTGTGTTATTTTGTGTTGTTAATTAATTATGGTTTTCTTTTTTGGCTTTTTCTACACTGCCCCAGAGTCACATAGGTAGAATTGGGCAACCATATAAATGTATGCCTAAATAAATAAAATACATACATACATAAAGGTACCAATTTAGGGATTTCTTCTAAAACTGTCTTCAGGAGGTATAAACAAGGGCTGTCTAGCACTTTTGATGACTAGATCCAGAAAGACTCTTTGAAGCATGTGGGGTGCAAATGTAGCCCCTGTCTGCAAGGTATTAAACAGCTGGACTATAACCATCCACGTGTAATCCAGGGAAAAGACATGGTTGCTTTAACGAGTGTAGATCAGGGCTATATTCATGCCTTGACCTGTTTTCAATCAAATCTGGAGACTGTACAGCTCTAATATAAGAATACACTGTATCGCGTGTACTGCTATTGTAGTACTTCTGCTAACACAGGGAAGCAGACTGTATGTTAATTTTTTTTAATGGACATTTTGCATTTTTGTGGAATATTTTAAGTTTGTACTTTGTATTTCTTTGTCACATTTTCAGAACTGATACCAAGGTGGGTTGTTGTTTTTTTTGCTAGCTACATAAAAATATTGGGAACTTTATCACAGCAACACATTCCTATGGTTCATCCTCAGTGCCAGGATGTGCTACTTTAATATCCATGGAGGTATCAGTGATTGGCTGAAATCCTAGCTGATGTGTGAAATACTGAAATGGTCTGGGCAGTAAACTCTTTTCTCTTTCCTCTTGAAGAAGCAAGTCAGCTTTCTGGTTTAATGAAGAACAGAAGGTTCTGAAGTGGGAGTGATGACTTCTTTAGTGAATCAGATCAAGCATGGATTACAGCCCATTTGGACCAGGATATCCTCCTTGATAACATAGAAGAGTTGAACCTTGAGGTCACTGTTTTGCAGGAGCCCTATTTTTTTTTCTTGTGGGGTCATATTCAGAAGATAGTGCTGGAGGACTATTGTTCAATTAGAAACCACTGGGAGAAGTCATCTGGAGTTTTGGCATGCAGTATCATTCATGATATCCAGCTCTGCTTCCCTTTATAGGTAGCCTTTGCTTAAGAACCACAATTGGAACTGGCAAATCCATTGCTAAGTGATGTAGTCATTAAGTGAGACAGCACATGACTGCAATGGGCTTACAACCTCACTTCTGCCATGGTCATTAAGTGAATCACCCATGGTCATTAAGCAAGACATCACATGACCACAACTTGCAATTTTACTGCTGGCTTCTCCATTGACCCTGCTTGTCAGAAGTCAGCTGTAAAGCACACAAATGGCGATCATGTGACTGTGGGGATGCTGCAACAGTCCTAACTTCAAATGGTTGCTATACAGGGCAGTCGTTAAGCAATGACTACCTGTACAATCAAATTACTTCATTTTATTGTTGCCTAAATTTAGTATGGAGTAGTGTGAACAAACTAAAAGTGTGGAATTATTGTTGGTCAGTACTAAGTACTGTTTTTCAGTGCAGTTGGATTTACAGAAAGTATAGTTGCTTAATAGGAAATTAATCATATCAATTCTGTTCATTCTATTTTAGATGTGGTTGCATTCTTCCTGAAAGAGCATATCTATGGTATGAAAGTATATTTGACTCCTACTTGTTTCTCCAGCTAGCAAACAATGATGGAGAGTGTGCTTTGCACAACTATACCGCACCAACTGTAATCATTCCTGAATTGGATCTGACAATGATTATCCATGCCTTGGTTAAGTTACAACTGGACTATGCAATGTATTTAAATATTGGTCTACCCCTGAAAAGAAGTTTCAGTTGGTGCAGCATGTAGTAGGCTGTTAACTGGTATAGGATACAGGAGCTGAATGAAAAGTAATGCCTCCACCTTCCTAACTTTAGTTTAAATAGAGCTATTTTAATAAACGAAACAGGAAAATTATCCTTGAAATTAGCTCTTTTGTTACCTGCATTTACTTCTTGACATAGCCACCACCATTTGCTACAGACTTTTCCCAGCGATGAACAAGCTTCTTAAGGCAATCACAAAAGAACTCCACACTCTTCAACCAAGTCCCAACCACCCTTTCCATCTCTTTGTTTGAGTCAAAAAGATGCCCATGGAGGTATTCCTTCAATTTTGGGAAAGGATGGAAGTCACATGTCTTGAAGTCTGGACTATATGGCAGATAGGGTAAGACAGTGAGATTCAGCTTCACAATTGCCTCTTGGGTAATTATCACGTTGTAGCAAAATTTCCTTGTTGTGCTTCTAAACTCTGCTTATTCATTGTTTCAAGTTTTAAATGTTGCAATGTAGTGCTCTGAGTTATTAGTTATCAGGTTCAAGGAAATCCATGTGAATAATACCTGTATCCCAAAAACTGTAACAATGAGTTTTTCTAACAAAGCCTGAGTTTTTAATGTGCTTTTTTTTAGGTGAAATTTTGTGATGATATTCCATGGACTCTTCATTTTTAGGTCATAATGAAGAGCCAGCTGTCACAATGCTGTGAGGAAATTCCTCACTTTCATTCTCATAGTATTGAAACAATTGCTGGCAAATTTCAACTCTTGAAGCTTTCATTTCTGCCATCAGAACCTATCTTGTGCAAATCTTCCAATATGGAAGAACATTAATAATGTGATCCATACATTCCTGTGAAATGCCAAACTTGACAGCAATTTCCCTTTGAGTGATCTGTTGATTGGTCTTAATCAGTTCGTCAACATTTCTCATGTGAAATTCATTGGTTGCTGTCCCAGACTGTCCACTTTCTTCTCAGTCACACAAATCAGCTTTTCCCAGTTCACCATCTTTACCATTTTTTGGCCCAGCAATGCACAGTACTCATGTCAACACAGTCATCACCACAAACAACCTGCACTGGCAATGAATTTCAGTTGCATGGACTCCTTTAGCAGACAAAATTCAATCAAAGCACATTGTTTAAAGCACACTGATGAGTACTCACTGCAGGCTTCCGTTTTATGAACAATAGCAACAGTGGTCAACAGTTGCTTTCTAAGCACAATCCTGATGTTTGTTTGGATCTACAAAACACTCAGGATTGCCTGAGAAACCATATCCTTTGTATAAATACAGTATATCTAGGTATTAAGTTCTGTAATACTTAAAGATTTTTAAAGGTGTCCAGTTTCAGAGGCTTATATTTTTTAGCACACAGGAAATGCCTTCCTCTTCTGTGACCTGAAATATGGAATGCATATGCACAATAACAAACAAACAGTTAAAATAAACAATATTAAAAACAATTAAAATCTTCAGTCTAATCTAGAAGGCCTGGCTGAAGAGGAAGGTCTTGATTCCATTCCTAGAGGCACAGAGAGATGGGTTTACTTTTTAGTTTCCTGAGTTGTACAAATCCAGAAAATTGGCTCAGCTGAGTAAACAATGGGTACATTAATCATGAGTAAGCATATCATTACAGACTGTAGAGAGTAAGGAAGATGACCCTGACAGACATATGCAGACTGTGTTGCCTAGGCAAAAGGGGCTAAAACATTTTTTAAGTCCAGAATTACAAGATCACTTTTGAAAGTGGCTCATGCAGATGCTTCCTTAATTCACTGAGGGAAGAAGCAGGGGAGGTACAGAACAATCAGACTTGCAAGATTCTGTTATTAGAGCCAATCTTAATAAAAGTAGCTTTAGCTTTCCTGTTGAGTTGGTTTCCTGGTCTACTCTACCTAGTGGGGCCGGCACAAACACAACTATTGTGTGCTAAGCAAAATCCAAACAAATAGTATTATGGCTTAGTAAAACATAATACATCATACATAATCCTAAACCATAATATAGTTTGTTTGGGGTTGGCTTAGCACAATGGGTGAACCTAGCAAATACATCTGTACTATAGCTTATTGTGCAATAGGACTTCATAAAATTACAAAATATTCATTTTAAAATGTACCCCTTTTCCTGTAGATTTAAACAGTATGTTGTGCTGAATCTTGGTTTTATCTTAGTTCATTTTAGATACGAATCTTTTGCATTCATAACATTGTATATGTCATGCGCTGCCTCCCCCTGAATAACAATCAGACACTGGTTTGCGAATCAGGCTCTGGTTTATTGCAGGGCAGGTACAGCGTTGGTAGAAAAAAGCTGAGAGTGACAGGAGCGCGCCGGTGCGGGGTTTAAATACCCCGCGCCGGTCAGCGCCCCCTCGCTCACGGTCACGTCACCCCCCTTTGTCCCATGCGTTGCCCTGCCGGTGGGTGAGGGTTTCCGGGATCGCCCATCGGCAGGTTTCCATTCTTCTGCTGATTGCTTTCAGCTGGGCGATCCCCGTTGTATTGCCGCTGATGGTTTGGGTGGCTCCGTGATTCCTTTGGCTATTGTTTGTTGGCCGTTAGTCGTTGTAGGTTGATGGCTACTTAATTTGTACCCCTTCACCTATTTCCTTGTCATTGTCATGAGTGCCATTGCGCTGATGACTTTAGCTCAACGGCACTCATGACATACTGCCCCCTTTCCGAATAGTGTTCTCCCTCGGGTTTCTGGGTTTTCCCCGTGGAGCTGTCAAAACGCCACATTTTTTTTTTTTTTTTCAAAGTTCCCGCCGGAGTAGTTGTCGCCCCTCCCTTTGCTCCTCCCTCTACCACGTGCCTTCCCAGGGTGTGTCCATGGTGCGCATGCTCGGGTTCTAACCTGGCGTGCGCATGCTCCAACCACACCCTGTTTGTTTGGCTCAGTTCGGCGAGGCGAGAGGCGTGGCTGGTCGGGTGCTGCTCAGCTCCAGGTAGGGCCCTTCTTTTCTTATTTAGAGTGCGTCGCCTTTGTTGTGTCTCCTGGGCGTTGCCCCCAGGTTGCCCTGTTGACTTGCTTGCCACTCCCCCGCGGCCAGGGGGCGGGGGGAGGGTGCTGGCGATCGTTTGTCACCACCCCGTGGGCCCGGGGCGGGGGGAGTGAGTCCCGGGGGGGGGAAGGTCCACCCAAGTCGCGGGCTTGGGGGGGGCCCTTTCCCTTGGGGCACGGGAGGCGGGGGGAGGCCTGCGGGGGGGGGGTTTGGTTTTGCTGACCTTGGTTGCGGTTTGTCGGGGTATGCCCGGTGAAATGCTCTGGTCAGGTCAGGCGCGTTAACGTTGTGCGCCGCCACCCATTCCGGGTGGGGGAAGTGTTTCCACCTGACCAGATAGTGTAGAGTTCCTCGTTGCTTGCGGGAGTCGAGGATGTCCCTTATCTCGAAGTGGTGTTGCCCGTCGATCATAAGTGGTGCGGGCTGTGGCGTGCTTGGGTGCCATCGGGAGGTGGTTGCCGGTTTTAGGAGGCTGGTGTGGAACACCGGGTGGAGCCTCCGGAGGTTGTGTGGCAGGTCCAGGCGTATTGCTACCGGGTTCACTATTTGCGTGACTCGGAACGGCCCGATGTACTTAGGCCCCAGTTTTTTCGAGGGTTGGGTTGACTTTAGGAACTTGGTGGATAGATAGGCCATATCCCCCGCCTGGAACGTCGGTTGTTGGCGCCGGTGCTTGTCGGCCTGCTCTTTGTAAGCAGCCTGTGCCTCCTTTAGCGCCGCCGTGATTACTGGCCATGCTTCCGCGATCTTCCGTCCCCAGTCGCTGGCGTCCACCTGTGGTTCCGGGGGTTGAGGTAGCTCCGGTATGGGGACGAAGTCGCGCCCCGAGACTACTTCGAACGGAGTTTTCCCCGTGCTCGTGTGGACGGCGTTGTTGTATGTGACTTCGGCGAACGGGAGCAGTTCGGCCCAGTCGTCTTGGTGGTAGTTCGTATATGATCGTATAAATTGCTCTAAGGTGGCATTAAGAACCTCAGTGGCTCCGTCCGTCTGCGGATGCCAAGCCGTAGATAGGGCCTGTTGGGTCC
The DNA here is from genome assembly GCF_035149785.1 of Candoia aspera. Lineage (NCBI taxonomy): Eukaryota > Metazoa > Chordata > Lepidosauria > Squamata > Candoiidae > Candoia > Candoia aspera. The sequence continues at coordinate 139,147,503 of NC_086153.1, read as the reverse complement.
CCGTCAGCTTCAGGAAGGCCCGCCAGAATTTGGAGGTGAACTGTGTGCCCCTGTCGGTCACCACACGTGCGGGACATCCGTGTAGCCTGTACACGTGGATGAGGAAGAGTTTGGCTAGTTGTTGTGAGGATGGGACCGACGTGCAGGGGATGAAGTGGGCCTGCTTTGAGAAGTAGTCCTTCACCACCCAAATGGCCGTTTTCTTCTGGCTGGGTGGGAGGTCCACTATAAAATCCATAGAGATTTCCTCCCATGGGTGGGAGGGTTCTGCCACCCGTTGCAATAGCCCCGCGGGTTTGCCTGGTGCCCGTTTGGCCCTAGCGCACGTTGGGCAGGACGCCACGTAGGTTTTTACGTCTCGCCTGAGCGCGGGCCACCAGAATTGGCGCCGTGTTAGGTGTAGGGTCTTGAGGAACCCAAAGTGTCCCGCTTGCTTGGCGTCGTGTGACCTATGCAAGATCGCCTGGCGCTGCGAGTCCGGGACGTAGATTCTGCCTTCCCCCCATGCCAGGTCTTGCGCCATCGTTACCTTGTCGGGGTTCGCCAGGAACCAGGGGTCGGTTTTGAGGGCGGCGGCGAGGTCCGTGCGCATTCCCCCTGGTAGTTGCGGTTGGCTTCTTTCCGTCGCCGGTTGTCCCGCCGTCGGCTGCGCCGTAGCGTCGAGCTGCCTCCGTGCGCCGCTTCGGGTGGTCACGGCCATCCCCAGTTGCGAGGCGGATAGGACCGTCCCAATGGTGTCTGGGGCGGGCTCTTCGTCTTGGGGCAGTCGGGAGAGGGCGTCGGCCAGGAAGTTCTTCTTGCCCGGCATGAACTTCAGCTGGAAATCAAAGCGGCTGAAGAATTGGGCCCATCGGACCTGTTTTGGGCTAAGGCGTCTAGGCGTTCGTAGGGCCTCGAGGTTCCGGTGGTCCGTCCAGACCTCGAATGGTTGGGTGGCTCCCTCGAGTAGGTGTCGCCATGTCTCTAGTGCCGATTTCACCGCGAAGGCTTCTTTCTCCCAGACGTGCCATCGCCTCTCTGTCTCGGAGAACTTCCTTGACAGGTAGGCGCATGGTTTCAGGAGCCCCGTGGAGTCTTTCTGTAGTAGGATGGCTCCCAGGGAGAAGTCTGAGGCGTCGGCTTGGACCACGAACGGCCGTTCTGGGTCCGGGTGCGCGAGGATTGGCTCCGTAGTGAACAGCGCTTTCAGCTTGTCGAATGCGGTCTGGCACGCGGGAGTCCAATTCAGCACTGTGCCTGGGTTCTTGGCGCGTCGGGTGTCCCCCACCCCTTTGGTTTTGAGGAGGTCCGTTAAGGGGAGGGCTATCTCAGCGAACCCCCGGGCGAATGACCTGTAGAAATTCGCGAATCCCAGGAAGCTCTGTAGTTGCCGTCTGTTGCGGGGCCGCTCCCAGTTTAGCACCGCTTCGACTTTTGCGGGGTCCATTTCGATGCCGTCCCCGGAGATTCGATACCCCAAATAGTCTAGGCGCTCTTTGTGAAACTCGCACTTTGTAGGCTTCGCATAGAGCTGCGCCCTTCTGAGCTTGTCGAGGACTTGCCTGACTAAGGTTACGTGTTCCTCGTGTGTTTTTGTGTAAATAAGGACGTCGTTGATGTAGACCAGGACCCCTTTAAACAGATGTTCATGCAGTACCTCATTGATGAGCTGCATGAACACCCCAGGGGCCCCCGCGAGTCCGAAGGGCAGTACCTTGTACTGGAAAGCGCCTAGGGGGCAGTTAAACGCCGTCTTCCATTCGTCCCCCTCCCTGATTCGGATGCGATAGTACGCCTCGCGAAGGTCCAATTTGGAAAAGACTTTGCCCGTGGACAGGTGGGCGAGCATGTCCTTCACCAGGGGTAAGGGGTATTTGTTGGACAGGGAAGCCGCGTTTAGGCCCCGGTAGTCGGTACAGAGCCGTAGGGTCCCGTCTTTCTTCTCCCGGAATAAGACGGGGGCTCCGACCGGTGAGCATGCTGGCTCTATGAATCCCCTGTCTAGGTTTTTATCGATGAACTCCCGGAGGGTTGCCATCTCCTTCGGGGTCATCGAATAGATTTTTGGTCGAGGTAAGGGGACGTCGGGCAGTAGGTCGATCCGGCAATCCGTCTTGCGGTGGGGGGGTAGTTGGTCAGCCTCTGCCTCTCCGAAGACCTCGGAGAAGTCGGCGTATTGTTCTGGTAGGTCTGCTGGGTTAGCGGCGTTGTCTTGTGTGGTCGCCTCCGCTCGTCCTACCGTGGGGTTGCTTTTGCCGGCTGGTACTGGTGCTCGATACTCGCCGTCGCCGAATGTGAAGGTGCGGGTCGCCCAGTTGATCCGCGGGTTGTTTTTCGCGAGCCATGGCATCCCCAGGACTGCAATGGGCCGTCCGATGTGCGTGACTACGAACGATGTGCGCTCAGTGTGAGTGCCCATTTGCAGGGTGACCGGCTCGGTTTGTAGCGTGGCTGGTTTCCCTCCCGCTGTAGAGCCGTCCAGCTGGTGGAATGCCAGCGGCGTGGGGAGGGGGAAGCAGCGGAGGTCGAGTTTGGCGACTAGGTCGGGGTGGATGAGGTTTTTTGAGCACCCCAAGTCCACTAGTGCCGCGGCCGTGGTGGCTCCGTTTCCGGTGGAGAGTTGAATTGCTGCCAATATTACGGAGCTTTTGTCGTTTCGTTGAGGTGGTCCGCGTTGCTGTCCCACCGCCTGCCTCGCCACGCGTCTCAGAGCAGGCGGGGAGCATTTCCCGCCGGCTGGTCGGGGTCGGGATTGTCCTCTTCCCCCCAGTAAGCGTCCCAGCTCTCTTTCGGTGTCGCTGTGGCCACGGTCATTCGGCGGTGAGGCGGCGGCCCCGGGTTGGGTGGTTTGGGGCTAATTTTCGGGGTGGGCTTGGGCGCGCTGGTCGGCGGTCGGTTGGCGAAGCAATCCGCCGTCTTGTGCCCTAATTTGCCACACCTCCCGCAGGGCTCCCGGTTGAACTTCTTTTTAGGGTATATGGGGCCGGCCATCCCCCCGTGTGGTGCGGGTACCTTTTTCCCGGCATCGTTTGTGTCTTCCGTGGTTGTCATGAGGAAGGTGCGGTGCGCGTGTTCGGCTTTCCCCGCGAGGTGGATCCACCCGTGTAACGTTTCTGGGTCGTCGCGGTAGAGGGCCCATTGGAGAACGTCGCGGTTGAGCCCCCTTTTGAAGATTTCCAGCAGGGTGGTCTCGGACCAGTCGCTGACCTTCCCCGCGAGGGCTTTGAACTCCAGGGCGTAGTCAGGGACCGTGCGGGTGCCCTGTTTAAGTCTTTGGAGTGCGCTTTTCGCCCGCACTTTGGCTAGGGGGTCTTCGAAGTAGTCTTTCATCTCTTTGATGAAAGCAGGGAAGGTGGCGAGGGCGGGGGAGCTGGACTCGTACAGTTGGACGTACCAGTCCGCCGCCCTGTCTTGGAGTTTGATCGCCACGGCGGCGATCTTGTCGGCCTCGGAGTCATAGGAGTGTCCGTGCCTCCCCATGAACTCCCTAGCGTTGGTCACAAAAAACGAGAGTTTTGTGGGGGTCCCATCGAAGAAGATGGGAAAGTCCTTTGGGGCCCGGGCGTTTTGTGCGGCCCCGCCTCTCGCTTCTCGGGGTGTGGTGTCGGCCGCCTGTGCCGTCTGCTGGCCCTCCGCTGGCCCGTGTGGGTTCGATGCTTCGCTCGGGGTGTGGGCTTGTGCGGGGACGTCGTTGGGTGGCGCGGGGGGCATAAGCGCCTGGAGCATGGTCCGGAGTTCCGTCAGCTGAGCCCGCATGGCCGCGAGTTCAGCTCGTGCCTCCTCGTCCACAGCCCGCGCCGCCGCTGGGGCCGGTTCCGTTGGCGCGTCCTCGGGGGTGGGTTGCCGGCGGGGTTCATCGTCCCTCTGCCGCGGGTCCGCTTCCTCCGCCGTCTGATGGGTGTCTCCGTCGTCCTCCTCTGTGTCGAGCGCCGTGGGGCTGTCGCTCCACGCCCGTTGCTGGGGTGCGATGTGGGGTGCGGGGTCCTCCGCTGGTTTCGGAAGTCGTGCTGCTCCCTCCCGCGGTCGGGTTGCCTCCATCGCCATCTCCCCTTGGGGTTGGAGCTGAGGCTCGGGTCGGGTTGGGTGGGTGTCCATGGCTCCGGGAGTCCGCGGTGCCTCTGGCCTTGGTCGGTCCTCCTCTGTCTCTTGCCGCGCGGCTCGCCCTCCTTGCCCGCGCCGTTCCGGCCTCATCTTGCTGGTCTTCTCGCCGTCTACTCCTCCCGCGGCTCGTTGTCGTCCGGTGGGGCTCGGCGAGGCTGAGTTTATGACTCTCAGCTTTATGTCATGCGCTGCCTCCCCCTGAATAACAATCAGACACTGGTTTGCGAATCAGGCTCTGGTTTATTGCAGGGCAGGTACAGCGTTGGTAGAAAAAAGCTGAGAGTGACAGGAGCGCGCCGGTGCGGGGTTTAAATACCCCGCGCCGGTCAGCGCCCCCTCGCTCACGGTCACGTCACCCCCCTTTGTCCCATGCGTTGCCCTGCCGGTGGGTGAGGGTTTCCGGGATCGCCCATCGGCAGGTTTCCATTCTTCTGCTGATTGCTTTCAGCTGGGCGACCCCCGTTGTATTGCCGCTGATGGTTTGGGTGGCTCCGTGATTCCTTTGGCTATTGTTTGTTGGCCGTTAGTCGTTGTAGGTTGATGGCTACTTAATTTGTACCCCTTCACCTATTTCCTTGTCATTGTCATGAGTGCCATTGCGCTGATGACTTTAGCTCAACGGCACTCATGACAGTATAAGCTGTTTATTTGGTTTGGTTTTGAGATCCCTTGATGTAGGATTCCTCTAAAATGTGTTGGGCTTTTGTTTGATAAATTTATTTCCTACTAGCACTTGAGACACTCATTCCCCTTTCTTTGATCTTTCTAGTTCATCAGTTAATTAAACTTTAAACTTTGTCTTGGTGTTATATTTCTTGGAATTTATGACATAGAAATTAATCTGTTCACCTCCAAATGCACTGCAGTTCAATGTTCGATGAATGTCCACAACTGAATGCTCTACAATCAAAAAGTATGCAAATGTATAAGAAAACAAGAAGCTTTTAATTAAATTTGACATGTATGCTGTCTCTCAGGTGCCCAAATCGGTGATGTGATGAGAAGATTGACCAGGATCATTGGACCTGTTGATCACAGATTCTTCCTACTCATCTATATATATAGTATCCACAAATTATACTGCAAGGCATGATCTCCAGTATATCAAAAGTGACTTTATGGCTTTGGGGAGGATGATGAAGTATGTTGGAACTTACATGGTGTTCTCATCAATATTTCCTGCTGAAGTCAAAAGTCCAGCAAGAGAAAGGAAATTGTTTTATGTGAACTCCTGGTTGCAGCATTGTTGCAAGCAACAGAGGTTTGGATTTTTCAAAGACAGTATAAACTTTAAGGAAAAGGGGCTACTTTGTACTATTGGAATTAATCTCACTAAGGAGGAAAAATATATCTTCGGGCGATGGCTGGCTAACCTGGTCAGAAGGGTTTTAAATTCAAATACAAGGGAACAGGAGCCATAAAATAATTGGTGAGAAATCACTTGGCAGGTAAAGGATTGAATACAGCAGCAAGCTGAAGTGTTCTGGAACTCATAATGGTTTCACAAAGAAACTAATAAAATACAGGCAAAAAGGAAAAAGGAAACTGAACACAGGGAGTCTGGTCCATTTTCTTAAATGTCTCTACACTAATGCATAAAGTACAGGTTACAAGCAAAATGAGCTGGATGTCATGAAGGGCAAAGGCAGACATGATATAACAGAGATCACAGAAACATCATGGGCTGAATCCCACCAGTGAAATATTTGGCTTGATTGGTACACCTTGATTTAGTGGAACAGGCAACCCACAAAAGAGGAAGTGGTGTAGCATTCTATTTCAGGAATGCACTTAACTCTGCAGAGCTCCACTGGACTGAAGGTAAAGCAAGTGTGGAAAACATCTGGGTTAAGTTAAAAGGGAAAGCTGACAGAAGGGATATCTTGCTGGGAGACTGCTACAGACCACTAAACCAATCTGAACAGAAAGGTGCCGATTTATTAAAGCAGATAATTGAAGCTTCAAAAGGCCATGAAATGAAGAGATACCAACTTTTTGTGTGTGTAAGCACCTTTGAGTCAGGTGTTGACTCCTGCTGACTGCCTGGGCAAGTCCCTGCAGTTTTCTTGGCAAGGTTTTTTGGAAGAGGCTTGCCCTTGTTTGCTTCCTAGGGCTGAGCGAGAGGGACTGGCTCAAGGTCACCCAAGATGGCTTCATGGCTAAGACAGGACCAGAACTCACAATCTCTCAATTTCTAGCTTGATCCCTTAATCACTACACCAAACTGGCTCTACCCAGACATATATTGCAAGATTAATTCTGCCAAATTCTATTTAGACTTGGAACAATCAGCAGAAGGGGTACAGATCAATAAGGATGTGGTATTATTCCAGCCTGAGGAAATGCATCCTAGAATAATGAAGGAAGTGACCGAAAAGCTGTTATGGCCTCTGTTAATTATTTTTGAGGAATCTTGAAGAACCAGGGAAATGTCAGAGGACTGAAGAATAGCAGATGTGGTCCTCTTCGTACCTCCCTAATTCAATGGAATATAAGAAGGGGGAGAGGTACAGCACAATCAGGCTTGCAAGGTTATATTATTATAGCCAATCTCAATAAATGTAGTTTTAGCTTTCCTGTGGAGTTGATTTCCTGGTCTGGTTTACCTAGTGGGGCTGACCCCAGGCCATATTTAAGCATCTGGAAGACCATGTTGTGATTGCTAAGAATCATCATGACTTTGTAAAAAAAAAAAAAAAAAAGGTCATGAGGAACAAATGTCATCTGCTTCTTTAACAAAATAACTATTTTAGTGAACAAGGAGAATGAATCTAATATCAGCAAAACCTTTTAGAGGGTTCTATGTGACATCCTCCTTTAACAAAAACTGTGGTAAAGTGGGTCCACAACTAGCTGGCTAACTGCACTCAGAGCATCAGCATTAATGGCTCTACATCAAGGTGGGACTTAGTCTCATTGGTCATGCCTTCAAGTCCATGGAAACTAGGATCAGAAATAATGGGTAAAATTGCTCCTACCTAGGTTTTCCTTAAATATAACGAAAAACTTCCTGACAGTAAGATATGTACAACAATGGAACATTCTATGAAGGGTCATGGATTTCCCATCTCTGGAGGTTTTTAAGAAGAGGTGGACATTCTCTCTTAAGGATGATTTAATGTGACTTCCTGCACATTCCAGAGGGCTGAACTAGTTTATCTTTGTGGTCCCTTCTAATTCCACAATTCTAGCATTCCATAAATCTATATATTTTAGTTAAAACAAGCTAATGAACCAGCCTGGTTGTTAAATAAGTTTATTACGGTGTCCTAAGGCCAAGAATGCATTTTCCAGGATGAAGGGTCTCATAACTCTGAACATTTAAATATCCTTTCCTTAATATCTAATCATGGAAAAAAATGGTTAACATACTGTGCACAAGCATTTCAATGCAGTAATTGAATGTTCATGAACTTTCCATGGCATTAGCACAGCTCAGACAGTGCCAGATGTAGGGAGGCCAGGATGGCTAAGATAATAATAGGTAATATATAATATCTAGAACTTTTTGGAGGAAGAATGAGATATAAATAAAACAAATGAATGCTAAATTAATCTTAGAGCCATAGCTTGAATTGTTCTGAAAGAGAATTAAAATATATATGAACTTTTATAAGCTAGAGAACACTTTTCTAGAAGGGATACTTTCAATAGTAGAAAGTGGGTGAAGACTAAGTCCTTTCTCTTCCCATACCTATTTATGTCACCTATAGAAAGATTCATAGAATTGCTGAAAAGAAAAATGAACTATTAGGAAAAGAAGTGAAAAAAATGGAATCTGTGGAAACAGAAAGTGCTGAATGGAACTTTCTTTTTATCCAGGCCATTATGATTCCACAGTTCCTGAAGACTTGGATTTGCATTCAGCGAATGCTTTTTTCCTTCTCTAAACATTTTTCTCAAGTAACTTTTAATTATAAGAACAAACCAAAAGTTTAGCCTCAACATCAGATTTTATCCATAATCTTAAAAAAAAACAGCATAAAAATGTTGTTTCATATTGTAGAACAATGTTGTGAAACAATTTGAGAAAGTACTTACTGCCATGCGAAAGGCAAGGTAAGAAACCCCAACCTTCCCAATAGAAAGAAATAGTCTGGGATGCCCCACAATGCGGTTCTCCTGAACCTTTGGCCTTGCTCACAGTCACCCATGCCTTAGTCACCTCCCGTTTGGATTACTGCAATGACCAATACATGGGGCTGTCCTTGAAGACGCTCTGGAAGCTGCAACTGGTCCAGGATACAGCAGCAGGTGCAGTTTTGGGTGCCCTGTGGTTCATCCAAGTAACACCACTGCTGCGTGAGCTGCACTGACTTCCAGTTGCTTTCCAGGTGCAATTCCAGGTGCCAATTATCACATTTAAAGCCCTACATGGCACAGGGCCAGGTTACTTGTAGGACTTCTCCCTGATGGTATCTGCCCATCCTACTAGGTTAGATAAGGTTGGTGCACTCCAGGTCCCCTCCCTTAATTGTTGCCATCTGATGGGACCTCAGAGGCACACCTTCATGGTGGCCACCTTTGGAACAGCCTCCCACTGGAGATCAGAGGGACCCCTACCCTTTTAGCCTTCTGGAGGGCTGTGAAGGCCTGGCTCTTCCCCCAAGCATTGGGCTAGGATGGGGGTTGAGCTGTGAAGGTGTTTGGTGTGGTGCCTGGGGGGAAGGGTGTGTTTTTAACTATGTTTTATGGATTATTGTGAGCTGCCTACAGTCATTGTATGAGGCAGGCAGCCATATATGTCCTGTAAACAAACAAACTTCCATTTGTAAAGCAGACTATCAATAATTGCATAACATGCAGAAATGAAAAGCAAGTCATATTTTATTATTTCAGTTGTTACTGCTATTTTTGGCTTGGATGCATAGAATTCCAGGCGGAATGTATTATGAGGTTTTCCTCCTCCACAAATCCCCTTTTCCTTCCTCTCTTCAGCCAACCCTAGGGTTCCTTTAATAGTCCATTTCAGAGAACTACAAGTGGAAGTGGAATAAAAAGGAAATAATGTTAAAAAGCTTTCTTGCAGAAAGGAAATTGCCTGTCATGTACAGAAGATCTTCTGGAATCCTAAAAATATAATAAACCATGTGCAAAGTGGCTTTAGTGTTTTTTTTCCTAAGGAAAAGCATTCTGCTGTGGACTCTGCAATGGGATTCCAATAAACTGATTTAATAATCTCATCAGTGTTCATTTGTACCTCCAGAAAGAGTCCACAATAAGCTTTGGGGTCAAAGCAAAATTTTAAACCAATTATCTTTTTTTATTTAATGAAAACTTTTACAATACTTTTTTTGTTTATTCAGTAAGCCTGAGCAGAAAAAAAAAATATATTGCATGATAACAGAAGATGAACTCATTATACCAGTCCTCTAGAAAATGGATTTTTACAGAGCTGAAACTTCAGTTATTAAAAAAAAAGTCTCTGGACGACTCAGAATTTAAGCAGAATTCTCCACACACAAAAGTTCCTTCTACCATATCAATATGCAACCAGGTTATACCAAGGACAAAGAAGAAGGGAGTAGGTGACTAACACAATAGACACCTTTGCAAGAGTATAAACCCAGAAGCATAATTCCATCTGAGATCACCAGAATTAACTTTGTCTCTTTCAAAACGTATGATTAATTGCATTGTGAAATCCAAAACCACTGACTCAGTCTCTGTGTTGCTTTTCTAGGTGTGGTGGCTTGTTGGTAAAGGAGGACAACTCTATCAATAATCTTCCTGAGTGGATTCTGACTGCTACTGAAACAGTTTCCCGAGATAAGACCTGTGCAGCAGGATTAATGTGGCTGGACTAGGGGTAGGCAGGCGTACCCTGGAAAATCTTCCTTTTTGCTGCCAAAGCAAAAGTAGCACTGGCTCACTGGCATGGCTCTTCAGAGTAGAAATCAGGGGTAGGATGAGTGACAGAAGGTTGACGTCCTACTGAGACAGCCAACAGTTTGCATCAAAGATGTTTGTAGTCTATTGGAAAACTTCAGTGATGGAAAGGCAGGAAATCAAGATATACACCTTATTTAATAAATAAACCTTTGGCAGTTCTGCTCCCCCTACCCACACCCCCACCTCAGGGCATGATTAGATTGGCAGGGAGATCTGAGCAATGTGCGGAAGGATGCTCTGAACTTCTGTGAAGCAGAAAAATGTTGCTGGTGACCATTGGGGTCCATTTTTTTCTCTGCAGCATTCTGCCCAGCTTTGGTAGGTAGACACTTGCAGGGAAAGTGGGGGTGGGGTGGGGACTGTCAAAGTCCTTAGAATCACCTGCAAGCTGGCATATAGGTTACAAAAGAAAGTAGCCAGAGCAAGTAGACAGAAGTGTGGGGGGGTGTCTTCTGGATTTGGTAGGAGAGGCTCCGGGAGTGAGAGGTGACTGGTCAAGGCATGGCACATAGGAAGCTGCAGCTGCGGTGGGGGGCAGAAGCCAGGCAATCCACAGCCAGGGAGAGGAACCAGGGAGGTGTCTGAAGCAGCTGAAGCCAAAAAAAGAACCTGCAAAAGAACCCACAGAAAGAAAACAGCCCTGGTCCCTGGATGGTAGCAGAAAGAACTCCACATGCTTCAAGTGCTAGATGAATGTGCAAGATAGTATTAAGGAGACACAGCTGTGTTCATGCTACAGCCACCACAGGCCCTGATTGTTCATTCCCCTCCTTCTTGCCCTTCTGCATGCATTCCTTCTGCATGCATTCCTAAGCCTTACAGAGGTAAATGTGGGAGGAGGAAGAAGCTAGTAGGGAAGCATTTGTGTATTACAGGTAGTCCTCATTTAGCAACTGCCTCATTTAGCAACTGTTCAGTTACAACAGTGATGAAAAAGTAACTTTGCAACTGGTCCTCGCATTTACAACCTTTGCAGATCTGTAAAGCAAAGAAAAGTTGAAGTAAGATTGTAAGCACAGTCGTAGTTTCACTTAGCAACCAGGTCGCTTAACGACCAAGTTGCCGGTCCTAACTGTGGTCGTTAAATGAGGACTACCTGTATAAGGAAAGTAGTAGAAATTTAAGTAATTTAGTTAAGCTCTAAGTATTAGTTAGATCTAATGCACATACGTGTGTGTGTATGTGTACTGACGAAGCATAAATAGATGGTCACATCTTCCACATGGAGAACAACTGGATCCCTAAAGTGGCAATGAGTTGGAATCCTCCTGTCATTAAACAACAACGAGGATGCCTTTGAATAACATGGCGAAGAACACTGACACAAGACCTGAAGGCATTGCATAGCACATGGAAGGATGCCGAAGCACTTGCCTAAGGCTGAAAGAGCTGGAGAACTCTTACTGCCCGATATGCCACATAGCATGGACCTGGGAGAGAGAGATACCTAATCTAAGTATTAGATTAGGTGTAAGAGTACATATTTATACTTGGTCAATACACATACACACACACTTATGTGCATAAGATCTTATAAAGGTACTTTGCATTATGTTTGTATAGTAACAACAGCACTGTCTTCACTTGCTAGCTGTGTGTGTGTGCCTGGCTTTGTTCTTATCCATTCCCACCCTCCAATGCAAAGTCTTGAGAAAATATTTACCAGTGGAATGCTAATTCTGACCCCAATAATTTGCAGTACAGCATATGGGGATTGGGTTTTTTTAATAGATTACTACAGATATTCTACTCTTCCAGCTCTCCAGATACTCTTTCCAGCTGGCAATTCCACATAGCAGCCTAAAATGCTGGTCTCCCATGCTGCTCCTGGCTGTTCGTGAAACTAATTCAACAAACTCCAGTCTGGATTGCAGTGTTTTGGAAACAGAGTTGGGATAGTGCTCCATTCATGCTGCAGCCACTGCAGGCCCTGATTGTTCATTCCCCTCCTTCTTGCCCATCTCATCCATGCAGAGGAGGCAAGCATCTCTAAGTGGTCCCTCAATGGGCAAGTCTACCAATGTCTGCCTTTTCCCTTAGAGACTGTTCCCTCCTCACTAGTTCCCATTCTTTTGCTTCCCTGTGTGTTTGCAAATACACAATAGATTAAATCAGGCTGCATGTTTCAAGAAGGCATGGTTCTTTCAAACCCGGGCACCTCCCCAGCTTGTGTGTGTGTGGTGTGAAGAAAAAATTATGATGGTGGAAGAAATTGCCTGGAGACTGGATGAGAGGGGCATGCCTGTATCAGCCTGAAGTGCTGAATAGATGCCAGGCTGGTCCTGCCTCTATTGTCACTTGATGTACCCTTGACAGCATAGGCAGTGAGGATTAACAGAGTTGACACACTCTGAAATTGCCATTGGTTACCACTGGCTTAAGGGGAAATATTTGACACCAGTGCAACTGAGGACGACTCTATGCTATCTCAAGCAAACTGCTAGCAGAATCAGGTTACAGCAGCAGATTCTCAGTCCAAGCTGACCATTAAGCTCCAGGAGGGTCTGATTATCAGGGGCCAGATTATACCTCCCAAGATCCATCATGTTCATATGTTTTCTACTACAGATTAAGGTTACTATGGTAACTAATCATTTTGGCAGGGTGAAGAGGTTGAATTTAATTGTCCTCTTTTCGGATGTTAATTTTTGCACCTGGGAGAAGAACTTGCCTGGACTTGTTTTAGTTTCAGTTTCCCTTCTGTGTAGGCATGTAGAGAGTTAAGCAGCTCTCACTGAGAGCCTGTAAATATGTTTGCTTTCTGCAAATAAAATTATTTTTATAGAAATGCCTGGAGTGTGACTTTTCTGATCTCTCCTGGGCCAAAGGCTTTCCTAACAATCTGCTAACACATCATGTATGGGAAAGTGATCATATTTTGCTTTCCATTATTCTTTACAAGGCTCCAAGTATCGAAGCCTCCCCTCCCTCCCCCCAAATGAGCAGAACCCATATTTTTAGCTTAGTTATTTTAGTGGACTTGAGAGATTTATGGAGTGAAATGAGTACCTTATGTTGGGGGCAAACACTAAGCAAAGTGTGTAGCCTGGTAAATTCAGCAAACCAAAATTGTATTGTCAATGGAACTAGTTCTTAATCCTTAAATTCCTTTTTAGGTGTTGTGCAAAATAAACATTTTTTAAAACTAGAGTCATAAAATTTTTCCCTTCTTCTTCCCCATTTTTTTTATCAAGTGCCAATTCAAATTCATTATTTTGGGTGATTGCTTAATTTCAACCTATAAGATGTAAAGCTTATATGATGGTCTTTAATTTGGAAAAAAGATTAAACAGATTTTAATGTCCAAATTATCTGTACATTTAATACTGTGCCCCTATCTTTATCGTATGGCATAGCAGTTTGGTGTTCATGCTGCTTTTTCTTGCTGGGAAATCCTTGTGAGGTCCAGCAACCAGATGTGTAGGCTATTTAGCTGTGAGAGGTCATGTTGTCCAGGGTGCACCACGAGGAGACTAGTCTACATTGCACCAAGTTGGGCTGAGAGAAAGTGACTGTCCCATGGTTATCCAGCCAGCTTTCATGCCTAAGGCAGGACTAGAACTCTCAGACTCCTGGTTTCTAGCTCAGAACCTTAACCACTAGACCAAACTGGTCTAAACCACTAGACCAAACTTTCTCTTTGAGAGCCAGTTTGGTCTAGTGGTTACAGCTCTGGGCTAGAAACCAGGAGTCTGTGAGTTCTAGTCCCGCCTTAGGCATGAAAGCTGGCTGGGTGACCTTGGGCCAGTCACTTTCTCTCAGCCCAACTCAGTGCAATCTAGACTAGCCTCCTCGTGGTGTACCCCGGACAACATGACTTGTCACGGCTAAATAGTCTACACATCTGGCTGCTGGACCTCACAAGGATTTCCCAGCAAGAAAAAAGCAGCATGAACACCAAACTGCTATGCTATACAATTAAAAAAAAATTCTTTCTCTATTAGGCCACCAGTATCTTAAGTTTCTTTTGGATGAATTAACAATTTTGCTTTTATGATAGGAAACAAGATGGCATTTTTTCTACTTTATTAGTGTAACTGACCACTAGTGCCATAGAAAATACTTATTTCTTTCCAATAAAGTTTTCTAAGATTATATGTTATAAGGGCAATATACACTATCCCTGAAAATATAATTAAACAGTAACTGTTACGCATTTCAAAGGCAACAACACATTCATTATATATTTCATAATTTCCTGTTTTCTGTATTTATCCAGGACTGTTCTGATTTTCTGAAGCATTAGCCAGATAAACCCTGCTTTAGGGATGGGCTAGAGAGCCTGATGGGTATATCTGAAAATCTTCATAACAGAGAGAACTACAGATAACATGTCCATTAATTCCTGATTTAAAACTTTATGGACAGGTACAGCCTGCTAAGAATCCTTTTCCTTAGCTAGAGGAGAGTATTTTCCTAAGAGCTGTAAGAAATTTGAGTGGGAATACTATTATTAGATACCTTTAATGTAGATATTACATTCTGAGTGAAAGGATATAATAATGTGAATCTCTCTCTTTTTATGAACTTTGGATACCTTGACGAAACTATTATTTTAGTTTTATCTGAGTTGTTAAGCTTAATAGAAAAGTAAGAGGAATATTGAGCTTGTAAGGAATTTAGTTTCAGAACCATGGTAACAATAGGCCGTATGTGCCATTGATTCATGTTGACTCACTGAACGCTGCACCCATGTGTTTACAAAGCAGGCCCATTTAGCAATTAAAAGTTATTAGCCTCTAAGAGGAAGTGTGCTAAATGCATTGTGATTTCTTTGGGTCCCGCTGCTTTCACTGCCATTGCACGCTTTTATTTGACTGTTCAGAACCATTCCTGCCACTTCATTTCTGTAAGATGAGGAATATTATCATTGTGCAAAAGTAATTGCTATACTGTATATTTTCAACTTTATTAATGTCTGACATTCATTTTCTCTGGTGGCTCAATATCCAATCCCATTGAAATTAACAGTATCCATATAAGACTAAATTTGGGGTACAGGTAAAGAAACCAATACATTCCAGGTATCTTTCACCATTATTGTTAGGAATGAAACTGGCACAACAGGGACCAGCGTTAGTGAAGTTCAATATTTTTATCTATTATTTAACACTTTTCAAAATGGAAAAGGGTTTTTTGTGTGGCAAGAGAAAAGTGAAAGATAGATAATCTACCAGTAGTATTGTACTAATAAAAGTTAGCCTAGGTCAAGGAAGTATCATGGAAGTTACATATCTTTTAGGAATCATTAAAATTAGTTCTTGTCCAGCCTACCCTAAATGAAATCATTAGATTTATTTATGAGAGGGTTGCACAGAGTCATGTATCAACCGTGGTGGTTTATATCATAAAACCTTGCTGACATCTGTTTCAAAGACAATCCCTCAAATTCTTGAGGAAGTAGCCCAGCTGCAGCCTTTTGACTAACACAAAGCTTGGTATTTCCCAAAGAAACTGGAATCTCAGGATCCATGCAGAACATCTTTGAAGTTGGTGAGAAGGAACGTTGAGTCTACTCCTCATTGCTTTATTTTCTCATTCCAAAGCATCCTTGCCATCTTTACCACAAGTCTGTGGCTAGGGTGAGAATATAGATGGCAGTTCTATTCTTGAAAACAGTGTGAATTATTCTGGTTTGTCACTTAAATCCACAATGTAAAATTTATAAGGTACCAACAGAAACTGGAGATGAATCACTAACTGGTAGTGCATTTCATATCATGTTAGTTTAACCATTTGTTTCAATGTTTTTTTTAAAAAACTTGAGCCCATTTTAACTGCCAACATACTTGCATTTTGTGCAAACACGGATGAACCTTTCCCTGGATTCATAAAAAAAACTGAGATGGGAAAGGTCAGCACAACAATTCTTCCTTGCCTTCAGTCTTCTAAATCTAAACATTCTTCTTTAACAACTGCTGAGACTACACCCAGATGTAATTTATTTTTAGCCAGCAGATTCAGCATTTATATTTCTGATACTACTGGGCATTATTTCTAAATCAACTCCTGGAAAATGACTCAACAAATGAAGCAATATTATGCAACACAAATGTTACCAGGTAGAAAATACGTTGTTTCTTTAATTGTTTCTAAGAACATATGTGATACATAGCAATTACTTTGCAAATCCCTAACAATTATTTGATTGGGTGGTGTTCGGTAGTACTTTTTCTTCAAGAGACTTTGTTGTAACTAACTGAACTTTAAAATTTCACAGTCTAGGCCATGAAGACCACTAAGATCCTATTACTAAGTGCTCCAGCCTAACAAATCACCCAGTGGTCTGGATGTTTTGAGTTCTTTAAAAGTACAAAGGTTAATTAGAAGGACTCCAGACTGCAATTTCACTCAGGAAGCTGGAACTCTTTCTGGGCAGTAGGTGGTCTAGAACAGGGCAAGGGAAAAAACTTTCTGTTGAAAAAATAAGTATTTATACCGAATGCTCTCTGATTCCCATGATATCTAAATGAAACTTAGGGCATGAGAGGTAACATAACCACTTTATGACAGTGTTTGCACTATATACCTATCCATGGTAAATTGTTTCATCTGGGTCCAACTAGGCTGACATATGGTTGGCTAGTAATTCAAAATATGGAACTGAGAAGGGCATTATCTGAGGCACTTAACCCATAAGTAAATTGGTATGGGAGGAAAGGTTACTTCAAGTATTTCAGTATAGAAACTGTTGAGGACCATAAGTAAGCATAAGCACCACGAATTAGAGTTCAAAAACAAATAGGCAGTCTGTGTAGCTATTTCAAAATTGCTGTAACATAGCTGCATCTATACAAAATGTTCAGAATCTAAGTAGCTAAATTCTATATTTGTTGAAGTTTCAGAACCATCATCAGTGAAAACTTCATATATATTCAAACTGGAAGTTACTAAAGCATGCTACATTATGGCTAAGATATTCCTACTCAGGAAGGGTCGCAGCTTCAACTTCCAAAGCCACCTAATATTAGATCAAGAGGCATTTTGAAGGTGTACTCATACAATAAATCATGACCATCTATAATAGCTGAGCCAAAATCAAATGCACCATATTATGTCTTAACATGTTTGAAGCAGGACCCCACACTGCACCATAATGTGGCTATTTATTTTGGTGTAGAATGTTGTATGAATATACCCATTGCGATTTGGCAATCATAGTTTGGGAAGTCAATCCAGAATAGGTTTTATATCAAATTCCTGAAAACAGGACTTACCAGGGCACTGCTTCCATCTTGTTAGGAATCAACTTCAGACCCTTAGTGCTCATCACCAAGCCCCAAGAGTGGTTCAGCCTCTTCATAGCCAGATTTAATAGAACAGAGAAATGGAAATAGAGGTAGGTGTTAGCAGGTTCTTTGGTAGAGGGGTCTCCAGGGGACAAGTTCAGACCTTCTGTTTCAGCTTTCCAGCAGAAGTGGTTAGTCATAAAAAGCCCTGCAGTAGTCTAGATTTTCCTATGACTGAGGGACCATTCCTGTATCAGAGGATAAGTCTGCAGTAGCAACCAACTTCAGGAAGCACAGATGACTGAGTGATCAGACCTCATAATAAAATACTCACCTGTAAAACAGATCTCTTTGTGAGGAAAGGGTTATTCAGAATGAGGGCTCCATTCACATGGAAGCTTAGATATGAGCCCTGACTTTCAGTTCTCAGTTTCCAGTAATTGTTGCTGCATGGAACAATGCTGGCAATTGAATTTGGGCTTAATTAGGATAGTTTTCATCTTGGATCTTTTGTCTTTGGGACACTTTCTTTGGGTTCTTATTTGTTTGGTTTGCCTTCTGTATTGTTCAGACTCTAATGTTTTAGTACTGGGCTGTTTCCTCCTGAGTTTATTTAGGGTGGATTGTGATTGTTCTGCTTTGTTGCCTTACCACTCCTGCAACAGAACAGACACAACTTGGGTGACCTCATATAGAGGTGAATTAAATATGGATATTAAAGATGAATGAAGAAAATATGGAATCTTTCAGAACTCTACAAGTTATAAATTACACATCATAGAATTGAACAGAAATTCTCAGTGCAACTTTACTTTAGCCTGT
The DNA here is from genome assembly GCF_035149785.1 of Candoia aspera. NCBI lineage: Eukaryota > Metazoa > Chordata > Lepidosauria > Squamata > Candoiidae > Candoia > Candoia aspera. The sequence goes on along the minus strand of NC_086153.1, from coordinate 139,129,480 downwards.
AGAAATATGGGTGGACTTACCAGCTACTGTTCCATTCAGTCAAAAGTACAACCTGTAGAACATGTCCAGATTTTAAGACTACCATGTGCTTGTCACAGCCACTATGAAATCCTAATAGAGCTCCTAGTGAGGTTCCAGTCTGAATACTGAAATCCCACCATACAGATGTCCTGAGATTCTGCAAAGCAATACTAGAGACCATCTCTTCCAATTCAAACAGGACAGAAAGATGTACACCAGCAAAATTCATGAATAACTCTTTTATCCAACACCAACACTTAAGTGAATTGGTCTTCTATGAGACAGTGACTCAACAGCTGTAATATATAAGGAAACCATTACTTCCAAATATTAGAATTTTAGTTTTTTCCCTCAGAAACTATTTACAAATAATAGACAATTTTAACAGAGATTGCAAAATAATGTGTTTATCTTGTTTTAACATTATACAAAGACAAGATAGGAGGTTGATTAGAGGAATAATAACAACCTTGGAAAGTACTACAAGGCTGGAACACAGTGTTCACAGCTCAGAAAACAGCTTGTGTTCTTCCTTGTGGGGAGAGCGAGAAAAAACATAATGGAGCATTCTCATTTTTATTATCCTTACAAACAAGTCCTAGTAGTAAAGAGTGTGGAGCATTTGTAACAAAACATTGTTGTGACTATTGGCCCACTATTCCTTCATTTAGCACTGCTTGTTTCCCAGAATGGTCAGCTGCTGAAAAATTTTCCTGAGAGAAGATAAATCTTATTAAGAGTCTGAGAAGATATGTCTTAGACACCTTTTCTCAGATGCACACAGATTTGTACACCCAAGAAAATGAGGAAATGGATAGATAGATTTTATAGATAGATAGCTATAAAACAACAACAACAAAGGGGAAAACAAAAAAAGGGAGAGAGGGAGATGAACTGGCAGAGAGCCTTGCCTGGGGATCTGATAGGAAGCAGCAGATCTGTTGGCTTGTAAGAATGCCTGTTTGTCTCCATGAATGCTCCACTTCTCTATCTGTGAATACAACATATACTCTATTCAGTTGAGTGCTATTATACAAAAGCAACCATCAGAAAACTTATTTTGTGAAAGTAACAGTTAAATGAATGAAAACATTCACGCCATTGTTTACTTTCACATTATAATTTCTTCTGGGGTTATTAGTTCACAATTACAAATACCTGGAAGGATGCAGATTTGTGAGTGTGTAGGTGTCTGAGAGATGAGACGGTATGTTTGCTTGGGGAGAAACTGCTCCCAACCATTCAGCTGGAAGCCAAAATCTCTGGGCATAAGTGGGTAAGTTAAATCACATTTAGTAAGTGCTCATAACTCTATTGTGTGGATAACTTTTAGCAATGTCCTGGATAAAAGAAGAACTTCAGCAAAACTCCTAATCTGCTATTTGTCTATCATATTGGACATTTTGTAGATATCTGGTAACTTTTATTTTTTTATTTTCTATCCTGCCATTATTTTTATAAATAACTCTAGCTGGTGAACATACCTAATACTCCTTCTTCCTCCTCCTAGTTTCCCCACAACAGCAACCCCGTGAGGTGAGTTGGGCTGAGAGAGAGGGACTGGCCCAAGGTCACCCAGCTGGCCTTCATGCCTAAGGCAGGACTAGAACTCTCAGTCTCCTGGTTTCTAGCCAAGCACCTTAACCACTAGACCAAACTGGCTCTTTACTTCTTCACAGGTTTAGAGGGGTTTCCCCCCCCCCCCAAATAGGTGATATTTATCAACATGGAACTAAAATTGAATGTGTGTCACAGTGAATATACAACTGAGCTTTTCCTTTGTCAATAAAACTCTGGGTTGGTTGCTGTTTCTCAACCTCTTTCCTTCATCAGTTTGTTTATGACATAGGAAAACCACAATACATATCTTGCCCTAGATTCTCTAGCTCCAGTGCAGATGATAACTCCATTAATGTATTAGAAAAAAATCCTGCATCTTGACAATTACTGTATGTTGACCTTGTTAGACTTCAGACCTGTACATTTTAGCTAGGCATAAATTAATTCAATAGGATTTTCTTCTGAGTAGAGACATCCAGTTACAGAATTAACCATGGATTGCAGCAAACTGATGAATACATTAGAACTATCTTACTGGACATGATCAAAAGTCTAACTCAACTTTCCTTCTTCTGAGTGAATCCAAATATTTTTGCTTGCTCTCTCACTGGCTTTTGAGTGGCCTGAGACTTTCAGTTAAATAAAAATTGACTCACCCTTACATCCCCCTAACTATGGTGTGAACATGCCCTGGTAACTGTTTTTTTATGCCATGTCCTCATGATATTTCCTTTGTTTCATTCCCAGAAAACAATTGAGACAGCTTGAAGTCATCTGAAAATGCTCCTATTTTAAAATTGTTTTTTCTCTCCTCTCCCAACCAAAATTTGGCTATGGATAGATCTAGCATACTTCACTGATGACATGCTTGCTGATGGATGCAGGGTGGAATCTGCCCAGCTGCTATTGCACACTTTAAGCTACTATGGCCATGCCTCTCATTTCAGGTGCTGGGAACTACCAGAGGCATATGCCCACGTAATGCCTGATCAGTGTTTTCTGAAGTGCTTGTCAGGCCTTATCTGGGCTTCCTGTAAGTAGCAGTTTGGTACTGTACACTAGCCCTGTGCTAAACAGAACTAGGAAAGAGAGCTCGGTTCTCCCATCTGCGTGTTGCTAGTTTTGTCATCACTGGGTGCTAACAAAGGGTTTTGCATGGCTGGAGGTGTTTCTGGTTTTTACTATTTTTATTATTGTGCGGTGAGGGGGGGATTTTGCTTACTCCATTCCAGCTCCATAGCCCATCTATGAGCAATTATGCCAATCACAAAGACAGAAAGTGAACTCCTTACTGGGATTCTTTTGCTGCACCGGCTGAGGATGGAACTCACCGGTTATTGACCACTCTTTCCCACTTCCTTCAGCACCCGTCCTCTGCACCTGTGTCCTATGCAAAGACAGCAGGCATGACTGCAGAAACCATGGCGGAATTGGTCATTGTCATGAGAAGTCACACTAAGCAAAATCTGGAAAGTGCAGTGACGCTTTATGCGGGCAGGGAATGTGCAGCATATATGTTTGTTCTTTAGTCCGTAATTGGGAAATGTATTAATGTGTGAAAGGAAGTTTAATTTTCATTTGCTGATTTAGAGAAAATATTTATTTATTTATCAATCATATTTATACAGCTGCCCATCTCACAGAGCATGACATTATATATGATAAAGTGAATTATCCTGCATTATGGAATGCTTTCTGTGAAGTTGAAAGTTGGTTGCTGAATGCATAATAGCTGTCTATGATGGAAAGAAAGCATGGGTGATGACAGGGTTGGATTAAGGCCAACTGATGCCCTAAGAACAGCCCAGCAATGGTGCCCCTCAGCCCTCCCACTGCTTAACTGACAAGTCATTAAGACTCAATAAGCTCTGGAGATGAAATATTAAAAATTCAGTTTTCTTCCAGGCCATCTCTCAAGCCAGGCCCCTCAACTATATTAAGCTTAAAAAAAAATTAACATTAAGTAGCAGTAAGCAGTATAACTTCAGCAAAGGATTGTTACCTTGTCATGGTGCTGGAGCTTGAGCACCTCAGTGATGCCATGAGCTAAACTGTGAAGGGCCACCCAAGACGGGAAGGTCAAGACAGAGAGGTCAGACTAAATGCGATCCCTGGGGAAGGTAATGGCAACCCACCCCAGCATTCTTGCTGTGAAAACTAAATGGATCAGTCGGTATACCATCGGAAGATGAGACCCCCAGGTCGGAAGATGGTCAAAATGCTACTGGGGAGGAACAGAGGATGAGTTCAACTAGCCCCAGACGTGATGACGCAGCTAGCTCAAAGCCGAAAGGATGGCTAGCGGCCGACGGTGCTGGTGGTGAATGGCGAATCCGATGTTCTAAGGATCAACACACCATTGGAACCTGGAATGTAAGATCTATGAGCCAGGGCAAATTGGATGTGGTTATTGGTGAGATGTCAAGATTAAAGATAGACATTCTGGGCGTCAGTGAACTGAAATGGACTGGAATGGGCCACTTCACATCAAATGACCACCAGATCTACTACTGTGGACAAACTTTATTACAAGTTTGCTTTTGTAATAAAGATTTTTCCAACTATTTCCTGCAAAATAAAACACCCTTTGCAGAAGTCGAAATATAATTGTCCAGCAAATAAATGCCATCAACCATTTCTGTCAGAAGGCAAGATTTATCAGTGACATCCTTCCCCTAATGAAAGCAGTTTCTGTAGAGGGAGGAGAAATTCATCTGTTTCCTAGTATAAATACTCATCATGTGGTCTCAGGTGATACAATGAGTTTTCCATAGACGAGAAGAGGAAGAAAAATAATCGGTGTGCTGTTGGATTTCCCCCCAAACCTTGAGAACAGACAACCCTCTCCATTTCCAGCGATGTGCACTTTTAAAATGAATCAAGCTCTATTGTGTTCCCTGGGCTCTGATATCAAGCTTTATAGAGGAGTGGGCAAAACTTTTAGAAAGGGTTACACATTTTAAAAATGTATTTTTTCAGCAGCTGAGGACTGCAGGTGGCATGCCTTGTTTTTCAGGAACAATCTCTGGTGAAGACAAGGCTGGGGTGTTCTGACTCCCCCCCCCCATTTGAGAGAGTCTTGAAGGGAGTTCAATAGCTACTTAAGCCATGTAGTTTATTGCACCTATTTTTCTTGATTTTTTAACTTAAAATTGAGCTTATTCTTCCACGATTTACCACTTAATGTCAACAACAATATGGGGTGGGAGGGAAGAGCTCTAGGACTTACAAAAAGGGACTTTTTGTGTGGTATACATGGAAAAACATAAGTACTTCTCTGTTATGCCTTGCTGCATTGGGTGTAATCCAAAATAGTGTTCATAATAAAGGAACTACCTCAAGCTTGCATTGATGGAAGTGTTCATAGCAGTGCTTTCCATGCTGTCACATGCTTTCTATGAATAACTTTCACACTCTGCCCCCAAGTGAAGAGACCTGCCCTCTGTAACATTTAAACAAATCACTTTTGTCTGACAAGGCGTCATTAATGACATAATTTATGACCTTTTAAAACCCTTTTTCGCTTTCCCAGTCTGAACTATGATTATTTGTGGAAGGATTTCTAGTTGCAGCATAGAATCCTGGCTTCTGGGGACACTTAAGGGTACAGAAAGTTTGCTTACTTCCTATTTATAGGGTATGAACCACGCCAGGGACCTGGCTGAAAGCCAGATGTACAGTAGGGGGATGGAGGCTTGTAGTGATTGCCATGTATTAGCTTTTGCACTGTTCAATACAACAGTGTGTGGTGCTATGGGCTGTTTGTAAAAGAAACAATAGAAAAGGAACTCCAGAAACAACACTCAGTCAATAGTTGCTCAAGTACCATAACTTTGGTATGGTTTAAATGGCTCAAGTACCATAACTTTGGTATGGTTTGAATTCAAGAGAGCATGAATTGCTTCCCACTCAATTTAAACTGCTGTCCTTGGATAAAAAGCCAAAAAATGTTATAGTTAGCTTTAAATTCCATGTTGAGGATGCATAGTTAAGAGAAATGTCAACATTCTCAAAGAGGACTCGTATCTAGCTTTAAATAACATTTATTTAAAAAACACACACACGTAACTTTGTATTAGAAGCAATTTTCAGTCATAAGGAACTAAGTTATGCAGAACATAATTTACGAAGAAGAGATGTGTAACCATTTACTTTATAGCATATATTTTTTATTTTTAAAAAGTATAAATTATCCTTTACCCACAAAACCCCCAAGACAATATATAATGACTATATAGTGCAAAATAAAATACATAAAGAACTTTTTTTTTTTAGTTTGGTATTGAAAGGAAAATCTACTATGGATCAACAAGCTATCAGCATTGTTGTTGATAAATCACATTTTTGGACTTTGATTATAAGACCTACAGCTGGATTGAGTTAGCTTTCTTTTTCAAGTCCATCTCCAGGCATGATGAAGTGAGAATACTAATCACAGTATTGGGTAGGTCATTTCATCTAAGAAGGGTGCTCTAGTAAAATCCAAAACTAGTGTTTTGATCTGAGCAGGCTGAGATGATGGTGGTGCTGGAAGGATAGCAGGAGGAATGACGGCAGCAAGCCTCAGTCTCCACAAACCAGTTCAGTTAAACTCTGTCCCTGCCTTCAACCCAGTTTCTTGGTTGGAATCATCACAATTTGCTGTGATGCCAGAGCAAATTAGAAAGATCAGAATGAAGTAAACTGAAGAGAAGGTAGGACCAGGGAGTAGCCAGTATAGTCTATAGCTATACTACCCAAGAGAACCAAAAGGTATGCACTGTGCATTACAGATCTTGGGTGAGTAGCTGTACAAGTCAAAGGCCTTTTCCTAGACATTTATTTCCAAAACATGCAGATTGCTCCAGAGAAAGAGCTTTTCTGATAAACATCACTTTTTATTTTCAAAGCCTGCTTACTGCTCAGGACCACAGTTTTGTTGGTTCAGAACTAAGATTCAGAATTTTTATTTTCAAAATCTTATTGTTGCTTTATGGCTAAACAGATATTCAAACTAAAATATCATGAAACTACACTCAGTTCCTCATATTCCTCAAGAGTTGTCTATTATGTTATTCTGTTTTATTATTTATCATGAATATGAATAAGAATGCTGTAAACTGCTAAGACACTCTGTCTGCAGGTGGGGTACAGCAATAAATACATAGCAAATTACAGAGGGTAGAGAATTTATAAAGCCACCCAGAGAAGGAAAGATATATGTCATTCATACTTTCACCGTAACACCATGTATATTTAGAGATGCATTGCTTAGTCTTTGAAACTAGAGCAGATAACTGCTTGCGTAATGACACACATTGTCACTGGTTCTGAAACATGATTCAGGAAATAAAAAGCTTTATCTTTCTATGGTTTATTACTATTACCAGAAATAAATTAAAATGCAGCCATAATGTATTTATCAAAATGAAAACAGCACAATTTTTTTAAAAAAATAAAAACAGGATAAAGTTAAGCTCTTATGACTCAATAAAGCATGCCCAGTTTCCTAAGAAATCAGTGCAAAAGTTTTCATATTATTTTCCTTTAAAAACTGGTTTATTAAAGTGCCCTTAACTTTATTTCTTTTACCAGAACAGAATGATATATAGAGGAAAGCTAAATCGTTAGAAAGCATGCCATTGTTTGCAGAAAGTGAAGTGGGTGTTTTCAACCAATGCTTTATTAAAATATGTTTTTAAAATGACTGTAACATTTCTTGTTTGTTTTAACATTCTGGACAACTTGCAGTGATAGTCGCTGGTTTTTGCACAACCCATCAGACTATATGTTAGCCACATTTTAGCTTAGCACATTGAGTAACACCAAGTCCATGTAGCTCAGTATGTCATAGAAACCTAGAAAATTATTCAGACACAGAAGATGCACCAGTCCAGGAATAATTCCCCTTTGGGGACTTTCCAAATGTTGGAAACAAGAACTGTTGCCTGTGGGGCTCCTCAGAACAATCCTGCTAGCTTCGGTCACCCCTGGACTATTAGAACTAGAGGCTATGTGGTAAACTAGTGTTTCTCAACCTCGGCAACTTTAGGATGTGTGGACTGCTCTTCTCCTCAAAGGCCACCAAGCAAAGAAAGAACTTGTTGGCTGAGCAAGTGCCACTCTGCTACTCCTAAAGACTGTAGCTGTTCCTCACAGATTTCCTTAAACTGACTGGTTAGGGCAGGAGGTGAGTCTGTCTTGCTGGCCTGCCTGTGCTTTAAATGGAGGAGGGAGGGAAACTGCCTCCGTGGCTGGCAAGAAGTGCAAAGAGGTGCAAAGAGGAGTGAAGGCTTGGCCTCAGGGAGGGCCAGTCAGAATTAGATGAAGGGTAGAGGCAGTTTAGTTTCTCAGAGGTTTGAGGGGGAAAGCAGTGGGAATGTCTCAAGTGCCATTGATGATGATTCTCCTTCTCCTTCTCCTTTCATTGTGTAAAAGCCCAACACATTTCAGAAATTCCTCTGTTGCAAGAATGGCTTCCATATATATCATAAGTCATACAACAAGGCAAACTCAAGAGACTTGGAATACAGCTTTTAAGGGGAAAATAATTGACATAGAGTATATAAATATGTTGATGCAATCACCCATCGGGTACAGTGGGAGTGAAATTAAAACTCAATATTGTTTTTACTGATTTTTCTCCTTTTTAAAATATTGATTTAATAATGATTTTTAATTTCTTTTTTAGATTTTTTTTCTCTCCCCCACTTTTCTCCCCTTTATATAATTACATGCATTTATTTTTGGAACAATGATCAATCGTGGTGATACCAATATTAATGTTTAGAGTTTTATTGAGATTTTAGTTATTTCTTAAGATGATATAATAAACCTAGTTCTATATATTTAATTAATTAGCAAAATGATGAAATAATGAATTTCAAATTTTATGATAACTGTAAATCCTTTATTTACTGATATTTTATTCTTTATCCTCTATGTATTTTTCCACTTACTTTTTTCTTTTATGTAGTTACTTATTCTGTTCTTTAAATGTTTTAACCAAATAAATTACTAATGAAAGAAAAAAGAAATTCCTTTATCAAGAGAACATCAAAAACATTGTGATACTAAGGAAGACTATACTACAGTAATTTAATTTACACAATGAAATACGTCGCACTTGAGACATATTCTCTTCTTTTATCTCCAAACTTCTATCCAATTATTAATAATAATTTAGGTTATTAATAATTTGGATGCAGCCAAATTGTGATGTTAAAAATATTTTAATTGAATATTAAACATCTGATCACTCTTGTGAACATGGTCACTCTTGTAGATGAACTTTGTTGGGACCTGGAGGGGGAGAAGGTACTAGACCTCTCAGTGGTATTGGATACTATAAACTATGTTATCTTCAGCAAAGGATCGTTACCTTGTCGTGGTGCTGGAGCTTGAGCACGTCAATGATGTCATGAGCTAAACCGTGAAGGGCCACCCAAGACGGGAAGGTCATGACAGAGAGGTCAGACTAAATGCGATCCCTGGGGAAGGTAATGGCAACCCACCCCAGTATTGTTGCCGTGAAAACTAAATGGATCGGTACAACCAGAGATATGTCGGTATACCATCGGAAGATGAGACCCCCAGGTCGGAAGATGGTCAAAATGCTACTGGGGAGGAACAGAGGATGAGTTCAACTAGCCACAGACGTGATGACGCAGCTAGCTCAAAGCTGAAAGGACGGCTAGCAGCCGACGGTGCTGGTGGTGAACGGCAAACCCGATGTTCTAAGGATCAACACACCATTGGAACCTGGAATGTAAGATCTATGAGCCAGGGCAAATTGAATGTGGTTCTTGGTGAGATGTCAAGATTGAAGATAGATGTTTTTCCTCCAACACCACAGTTCAAAAGCATCAAGCTTCCTTCTCTCAGCCTTCCTTATGGTCCAGCTCTTGCAGCCATATGTTACTACAGGGAACACCATTGCTTTAACTATGTGGACCTTTGTTGTCAGTGTGATGTCTCTGCTCTTAACTATTTTATCAAGATTTGTCATTGCTCTTCTCCCAAGGATTAAGCATCTTCTGATTTCCTGACTGCAGTCAGCATCTGCAGTAATCTTCACACCTAGAAATACAAAGTCTTTCACTGCTTCTACATTTTCCCTATTTGCCAGTTATCAATCAAGCTGGTGCCAAACTCTTGGTTTTTCTGAGGTTTAGCTGCAAGCCAGCTTTTGCACTTTCTTCTTTCACCTTCATGATAAGGCTCCTCAGTTCCTCTTCGCTTTTAGCCATCAAAGTGGTATCATCTGCATATCTGAGATTGTTAATGTTTCTTCCAGCGATTTTAACCACAGCCTTGGATTCCTCAAGCCCAGCTTGTCGCATGATGTGTTCTGCGTACAAGTTGAATAGGTAGGGTGAGAGTATACAGCCCTGCCGTACTCCTTTCCCAATCTTAAACCAGTCCGTTGTTCCGTGGTCTGTTCTTACTGTTGCTACTTGGTCGTTATACAGATTCTTCAGGAGGCAGACAAGATGACTTGTTATCCCCATACCACTAAGAACTTGCCACAATTTGTTATGGTCCACACAGTCAAAGGCTTTAGAATAGTCAATAAAACAGAAATAGATGTTTTTCTGAAACTCCCTGGCTTTTTCCATTATCCAGCGGATATTGGCAATTTGGTCCCTAGTTCCTCTGCCTTTTCTAAACCCAGCTTGTACATCTGGCAATTCTCGCTCCATGAATTGCTGAAGTCTACCTTGCAGGATCTTGAGCATTGCCTTACTGGCATGTGAAATGAGTGCCACTGTTCGATAGTTTGAACATTCTTTAGTGTTTCCCTTTTTTGGTATGCAGATATCTGCATACCAAAGCACAAGTCGATTTTTCCCAATCTGATGGCCATTCTTGTGTTTTCCAAATTTGCTGGCATATAGCATGCATTACCTTGACAGCATCATCTTGCAAGATTTTGAACAGTTCAGCTGGGATGCCGTCGTCTTCTGCTGCCTTGTTATTAGCAATGCTTCTTAAGGCCCATTCAACCTCACTCTTCAGGATGTCTGGTTCTAGCTCACTGACCACACTGTCAAAGCTATCCCCGATATTGTTATCCTTCCTATACAGGTCTTCCATATATTCTTGCCACCTTTTCTTGATCTCTTCTTCTTCTGTTAGGTCCTTCCCATCTTTGTTTTTGATCATACCCATTTTGGCCTGTAATTTACCTCCGATGTTTCTAATTTTCTGGAAGAGGTCTCTTGTCCTTCCTATTCTATTGTCTTCTTCCACTTCCGCACATTGCTTGTTTAAAAATAATTCCTTATCTCTTCTGGCTAGCCTCTGGAATTTTGCATTTAATTGGTCATATCTCCCCCTATCACTGTTGCCTTTTGCTTTCCTTCTTTCTTGGGCTACTTCTAGTGTCTCAGCAGACAGCCATTTTGCCTTCGTGGTTTTCTCTTTCTTTGGGATGTATTTTGTTGCCGCCTCCTGAACAATGTTGTGGACTTCTGTCCATAGTTCTTCCAGGACCCTATCTACTAAGTCCAGTCCCTTAAATCGATTCTTCACCTCCACTGCATATTCCTTAGGAATATTAGCTGATCTGTGGGTCTTCCCTAATCTCTTGAGTCTGATCCTAAATTGTGCAAGAAGAAGTTCGTGATCTGAACTACAGTCAGCTCCAGGTCTTGTTTTTACTGACTGTATAGATGTCCGCCACCATTGGCTGCAAAGGATGTAGTCAATCTGATTTCCGTGTTGTCCATCTGGTGAAGTCCATGTATAAAGCCGTCTCTTAGGTTGTTGGAAGAGAGTGTTTGTTATGCAGAGTGAGTTGTCTTGGCAAAATTCTATCAGCCTATGTCCTGCTTTCTTTTGTTCAATCAGGCCATAAGGTAAAGGTAAAGGTTTCCCTTGACGTAAAGTCCAGTCGTGTCCGACTCTAGGGGGCGGTGCTCATCTCCGTTTCAAAGCCTTGGAGCCGGCGTTGTCATAGACACTTCCGGGTCATGTGGCCAGCACGACTCACGGAACGCCGTTACCTTCCCGCCGAAGCGGTACCAATTAATCTACTCACATTTGCATGTTTTCGAACTGCTTGGTGTGCAGGAGCTGGGACGAGCAACGGGCGCTCACCCCGCCGCGCGGTTTCGAACCGCCGACCTTCCGATCGACAGCTCAGCGGTTTAACCCGCAGCGCCGCCATACTTACCTGTAATTCCAGGTGTCATTTGACTGCCCACCTTAGCATTCCAGTCTCCCGTGATGAAAATACCATCTCTTTTAGGCGTGTTGTCCAGTAGGTGCTGCAGATCCTCATAGAACTGCTCTACTTCAGCTTCTTCAGCATCTATGGTTGGGGCGTATATTTGGATCACTGTGATGTTAGATGGCTTGCCCTGAATTCGAATTGAGATCATTCTATCGTTTTTTGGATTGTATCCAAGCACTGCTTTAGACACTTGACTATTAATTATGAAGGCTACTCCATTTCTTCTGTGGTCCTCTTGTCCACAGTAGTAGATCTGGTGGTCATTTGATGTGAAGTGGCCCATTCCAGTCCATTTCAGTTCACTGACGCCCAAAATGTCTATCTTTAATCTTGACATCTCACCAAGAACCACATTCAATTTGCCCTGGCTCATAGATCTTACATTCCAGGTTCCAATGGTGTGTTGATCCTTAGAACATCGGATTCGCCGTTCACCACCAGCACCGTCGGCTGCTAGCCGTCCCTTCGGCTTTGAGCTAGCTGCGTCATCACGTCTGGGGCTAGCTGAACTCATCCTCTGTTCCTGCCCAGTAGCATTTTGACCATCTTCCAACCTGGGGGTCTCATCTTCAGATGGTATACCTACATATCTCTGGTTGTATTGATCCATCTACTTCTGGGAATTAATATTAGTAGGGATTATTAATGGAGCAGATGAAATCCTGACAGCAATTTTATTCAAAATATGTTAATAGTAAATTTATCAATAGTTTAAGAAGCAAACCAAAAAATGTTAACAGTTCTGGTCCATTACGGAAAAATGCAAAGCAAACCAGAAAAATATCCTATGCTTGCTTTTCTGGGGTACAAATTCCAAGAATTCAGTGGATCTTTTAAAAATGTTGAAGACCAGGTGACAGTTTATCAAGCTCACAAACGTCCCTTTTTTCCCCCTTTGCTAATCACCCAACATGATAAAGGCTTATAATGACGCTGAGGTGATGATTTATTTGATCACAGCAATAAACAGGCTGCAAGTTCTGCGCTCCCATGCGTGCACTGTGAATCACGAGCTATAATTAGGGGTCTTCATCAATGATAACAATTCCTGGAATTAGGAAGGATGCTTTTGACGAATGCACGCGAGCTAGCACAGCTTTCACCGGACTGACCGCCGCTAGCAAGAACAATAATGCACAGCGACCATTGTGTATGAATTAGCCACTGTTCCCCCCTCCAAGTACTTATTTCCACTTTCCTTCCATATCCCCATATTATTAGTAGGGGCATTCCTGTCTAAATAATATATCCCCTCCTCGTTCCTTAAAGAGGCACTGCTTCCCTCTCAGCTGGGGAACCTTCCATTAGATCCGCGCTATCCCAAAGTGGGCGAGGGTGGGACACCATCTTCCCAGCAAGCGTGCCGGCCCCGCCTCTGTAGCAGCAGCGGCGAGAGCTTGCTGAAGAAGGCGGGAGAGACCAAGGCTGCCTTATCCTACCTCGGCTAGACAGCCATTGGGCGCCTTCCCCCCTTTCTCCCAACACGCAACGCCAGAGTAGCGCCAGTACTGAGCCCCAGCACTGTCACTTAGCAGCCGCCGGGCTCCGCCTCGGTCGGGGGTCGATTCGTCCTGCCTCTTCGCGATCGATAGGGGCAGGAGCTGCATCGGGATTGGTCAGGGAAGCCGTCACTTGCACGGGCGAGTTTTGCTGCCCTCTTCTTGTCACGCCGCCGCCACTCGGGGTTGGGGCGTTTTTCGCGCTTCCGCCGTCGTCCTGCTGCTGTTGATGTTCTGAGGCAGAAGGGAGGGGAGCGGTGGCGGCGGTGGCCGCTGGACCTTCTCCACTTTCCTCTTTCCCTCTTCTATCATCTTGGCTGGGCCCCAGACTTGGGGGGAGCGCCTTCTCCGCCATGGCCACCAGCACCACAGGCTCCACGCTGCTGCAGCCTCTCAGCAACGCCATTCGGCTACCGATAGACCAGGTGAGTCGTCCGGGCGCTCGCAGGAAAGCAGCCCCTTTAAAGGGAGAGGGCGAGCCAGAAGGATGGAGTCCCGCTGTATTCCGTCCCATCCCCCTCGCCATCCCCAAGCCTTCCTTGTCTCCCCCGCCCGCTTTCTCACAATCGCACCCCACGTTGCACATCCCGGAGTAGCAGCATTTTTAAATTCGTGAATGTGTATCTGTAGTACGTGCAAAGCTCTTCCTATTCTGTGATGAACTATGTACAAAGGTCTGGCATGGTGTGTTGATGAGAGGGATTTATGTGAACATTCATCGGTCTGTACAAGCCGTCATGTTCCCAGGGTGTGTATATTTGCTTGCTTGCCTGCCTGCCATTCAGCCCTTTATGATTAAATATATGTCACGTGTAACCTGGGTTGTTTCCCAAGTACAGAGATAACGTGGAAGTTAAACGCCTATTTCACTCTATGCGGGTGATTGAAACAGACCTTAAAATTGCATGCTTGGAACCAAAAGTCTTGAATTGTATTTTTAGTGGTGAGAAATTCTGGCTCCTTTAAAGCTTGTGATAAGATTCCTGTTGACCCCCTTGAGGGTTAGGATTTCATCTGTATCAGTCTGGCCTCAAGAAGAAGTAATAGTGGCTCCTCTCATTGCCTGGCTGCAAGAAAGGGATTTGGAATGCCAGATGCTTGCAGAGCTTTAACAATTTGCAGTTAATAAGTGGACTGTGTTGTATGAATGGCACATACTTATTTTACATCTTTAAATAACTGCAATGTATTCTGATATTTATAGAGGAATAATATCCTGGTATCTGCACCATACTTTGTAGGAAAAGATGCAAAGGCTAGGTGGCTGTAAAGTTCATAAACACCACAAGTTAACTGTCCCCCAGAAACAGAGGCACACAAATCAAATTTCTTCCTACTCCGGATGATTAAAATACACAGCAAAATTAGTCTGTCTTTTAATTATGTTTACATGTTATTGAAAGTGGTATGTTTTGTCACATAGGGCGGAAAATCTTACAGTTTTAAACCTCTTTAGGTACTCCATAGTATTAAAAAATGTTTACAGGGAGCCAGTATGGATGTGATTTTGTTAAGGAAAATTAAACAGAAATTTTTTCTTTCCACCCCAAATTGTTTCTGAAAACAAGTATTTACCAATACAAAGAACATTTTTAACAAAACCATTGATAATGAAGAACAGGAAAAGGAACAGGCAAGGAGATAATGCAATATTTTCTGAGTAGTATTTATATGATTAACACAAGGTTACTATAAAATAATTTGAATAAAGTGGGGCTGAATCACTTTTAAATTCAGCTGCCATTTTATTTACAAGTACTTAGCTAGATCATGGGCTTCTCACTGCAAAATAATTATATTTTAAAGGGATGGAATCTCCAATATATGAGATGGAAGAGAATCACGCTGTGTATACATAAGTGAATGTTGCTGATGGATACTATTAAAAATTAGGATGTTTAAATCCCATTAATTTCATTGGAAGGTAGTTTTTAC
Organism: Candoia aspera; assembly: GCF_035149785.1. Classification (NCBI taxonomy): domain Eukaryota; kingdom Metazoa; phylum Chordata; class Lepidosauria; order Squamata; family Candoiidae; genus Candoia; species Candoia aspera. The sequence continues at coordinate 139,114,249 of NC_086153.1, read as the reverse complement.
AGAGATCAGCAGAGCCACAAACTCCTTAGCTTGGATGAATGTTCTTATGTATCGTATGCTTTTTTTTGTATTGAGAAAGTTTGAGCTACATTGTATCTTGTAAGCTTAACTTGAGATAGGTTGCATCCACTATGTTTAGGTTCCTTTTCCACACTACTAATGGGACAGGTATTCAAACAATTGGGTATATTTTGTCAAACATCTTTCATGCTTTATAAAGAGCATTCACTGTGAATGTATTAGCATTATATCAGTATTTCTTTTTGCAGACACAGAACTATGGATGTTACTAACATTTGTCTGCTGAATATTCAGGGACATATATCATTCATACACCTATCTTACTGGTATTTCTTATAACAAAACAGCTATGGAAAATATAATTCTCAATAGTAGAAAGGACTGAGCTTATGATTTGTTGCAGAAATACCACTGTTCAAAAAGTGTAGGTCATTTACACTAGGACTACCAGATCTGGTTTGCAAACATTTGGATGACCACTAGATGGCAGGAGGGAGTTAGTTTTCATATCTTTGTGCTTCCATCTAGTGTTTGTCATCTATAGTTTTGTTGCCTAGATCCAATAGCTTTGTCAACATTGTTGGTAGATCACCTCTAAATTTTGTGGTAAATAGATTAAAGTATTTAAAAATGTCTTTTTAAATTCTCTTATGGTGGACAAATAAGTAGCTATATGAAAAGTCTTCATCTCCAATGACTGTTGAAATATAATTAACAGTTATGATGCTGAGTACAATATTTAAACTGTCCAAAATAGAGAGCTTTATTTACTGTCTGAGAACTGGTTAAAAGCTCTCATTAGAGAAGTCTTAACAAGTCCTGAGTTGAATATACATTTTTGAGACTTCCCTGCACAAAACACACCTATATGCACATGCGTACATGGCTATAAATGGCAGTTCCCCAGGGCTATTTTTTAAAACGTTTGGGTTGGAAGCTGATATTGTTTATGCCAGCTGCGTTCCCAATTTGAGCATTTTCATTTACTGACCCCTTTAATTCCTGTACATTCCTTTATTAGTATCCTTGGCTGTCTTTGGGGCCAGTTTTTACAGGCAATTGTGCAATAGTATCCCTTGCTCCTGACTTTGGATACATATGATTTGTTAGTTCCTCATTTCCTGTACTTGTTACCTTGAATTCTTGCTTGCTTTATATCTTCATTTCTCCATTGTTTTAAGCAGCAGCAGCAGCAACATCAAGGTAAACGTTTAAAGGACAAATAATTGCATTGTAACCTAAGCTGTCTCTTCCATTTACTGATTTTGGGGAGTAGTTACTCATGCTCAAGCCAGATATGAACAACTAATAAAGAAAGATTAATATTGCCATTTTCAGAATGGCAGTCAGTCTATACGTAGCAATAACTGTTGGGATATGGCATAGATTGAATTTTGCTTCTTTTTGAATCTGCAAATAGTGAATCAAAATGTGCATGGAATGTCTCACAGTGCTATAAAGAGTGTAATCCAGATATTAACAATTTTTGGGTGGCACTGAGAAGAATGAGTAGTGGTGTCTTACTTTTATCTGTGATATAAAGTGCAGTGATTTTCTTCTCCATGTACTAAAAAGGAAATTCTCCAGTTCAGTTGAAGTACAACCTCTCCTTTTTGTAGTTTGCTTGATATCTGAAATTGCAATTTTAGGGTTAGTGCCTGTCCTTTAAAATAGAATCTGAACATCTGGTTTGGTTCTTTTTTCTGGTTTAAAGGATGTATGCAAAGTGTACTTTGTCATTTTGGGTATCAAAATAAGCTGTGTTATGCTTAGCATTAACATGCTAACCTAATGTTATACTGTATTGGTCTCACAACTCCAAGTACACTGCGTGCACAATTATTAGGCAAGTTGTACTTTTGAGGATGAATTTCATTATTGAACAAATACAGTGCTCTCGGTCAATCCAAAATGTTAATAAACCTCAAACCTGAATATTTAAGAAAGTAAAAGTGAGGTTTTGGCTTTCTTAGGAGCCTATCTATGTGTGCACAATTATTGGGCAACTATTAGTGTGCAGAATTATTATGCAACTAAATGAAAAATGAAAATTCCCCCATCTCGTTTATTTTCATCTGTTAAAGTGAGAATAATAAACAACTCAAAATTTACAGATAAACATTTCTGACATTTCAAACAAAAAATCAGTGACCAGTATAGCCACACTTCTTTGCAATAACAGTCATAAGCCTTCCATTCATGGAGACTGTAAGTTTCTTGATCTGTTGACGATCAACTTTTTGTGCAGCAGCAACCACAGCCTCCCAGACACTGTTCAGAGAGGTGTCCTGTTTTCCTTCACTGTAAATCTCCTGTTTGAGAAGGGCCCACAAGTTCTCAATAGGGTTTAGGTCAGGTGAGGAAGGGGGCCATGTCATTATTCTTTCATCTTTGAGGCCTTTACTGGCTAGCCATGCAGTGGAGTACTTCGATGCATGCGATGGAGCATTGTCCTGCAGAAACATCATGGTCTTCTTGAAAGATGCAGACTTTTTCCTGTACCACTGCTTGAAGAAAGTGTCTTCTTAAAACTGGCAGTAGGTTTGGGAGTTGATTTTGAGTCCATCTTCAACCCAAAAATGTCCAACTAGCTCATCTTTAATAATTCCAGCCCATACCAGTACCCCACCTCCACCTTGCTGGCGTCTGAGTCGAAGTGGAGCTCTGCGCCCATTACTGATCCAGCCATGGGCCCATCCATCTGGTCTGTCAAGAGTCACTCTCATCTCATCAGTCCATAAAACCTTTGAAAAATCTGTCTTCAGATATTTCTTGGCCCAGTCTTGCTGTTTCAACGTATATGTCTTGTTCAGTGGTGGTCAAGTTTCAGCCTTCCTTACCTTGGCCATGTCTCTGAGCACTGAACACCTTGTACTTCTGGGCACTCCAGGTAGGTTGCAGTTCTGGAATATGACAGCACTGGAGGATAATGGGTTCCTGGTAGCTTCACATTTGATTATTCTCAAATCTTTGGCAGTTAATTTGCATCTTTTTTTCTCAATACATTTCTTGTGACCCTGTTGACTATTTGCAACAAAACGTTTGATGGTTCTGTGGTCACATCCCAATATCTTAGCAATTTCAAGAGTGCTGCATCCCTCTGAAAGACTTTTTACAATTTTTGACTTTTCAGAGTCAGTCAAATCTCTTTTTTGGCCTATTTTGCCTGAGGAAAAGAAGCTGCCTAATAACTATGCACACCTTGATATAGGGTGTTGATCTCCTTAGGCCACACCCTCCCTCATTACACAAATACACATCACCTGATATGCTTATATCCAATAAGCATTTCAGGTTTATTCAGCTTGGAGGTGGAAAATATGCATAAAAATGATGATGTGGTCAAAATACTCGCTTGCCTAATAATTGTGCACACAGTGTATTTGTAGGGCTACCAATTATCTTACAAGTTAAATTAAATTTTGTCTAGGGTATAGAATTATGACTACTTTGATCACAAATGTGGATGATCTGCATTGGAAACTTGAAGAAGGTGCAGCCTTATTACGTTTGGACTTGCTGGCAGGTTTCAGTGCTGGTGGTCATAGCATCTTTCTGGTCTACCTGCAGAATTATGCTTTGGAGCATTGTACTTTAAGTGCGCCAGCTTTTTCTCCTGGATTGTGGCTAGAAGGAGGGATTATCTGTTTGGCAGTATAGTTTGTATGGCTTATGGTATTCTGTAGGGCTATATGTTATCTTCTGTGTTTCGTATCCCCAAACTTTTTGGCATGTTTAATATTTTAAGAGCATATTGTGGGTACACAAAGAAAAAGTTGCTGTCATAAGTTTGCCCATTTGCAAAATGGCATCCTTATAAACCTGTGTAGGCTTCTAAGATTTACAGGAGATTTGTATTCTCCTGGGCATGTGGGGAAAAGGTATTAACTTAAATCGCTCTCAAATAATGGGACCTGTTTGGAGTTCTAATAGGTCGTGACTCTTGTTACTTTCCGAAAGAGTGCCAAGTTGCACCCTTTTAAAGTACCTTTAAATGGTTGTTGTTAGTTTTAATGCTCTTCTAATATATTGTATTGCCCTACTATGTGGTTATTTGAACTGATTGCATTATTTTAATAGTACTTAGAATGGTGATATAGAATTTTTTTATTAAATAAAATAAATCTGCAAGAAAGGTGGGAAGCTAAGAGAAAGTATCTTCTCTTAACTGAGCAAGAAGTTCTGAAAATGGACTCATATGAGAAAGACAGGAAGTGCAGAATCATGTGAGTCATTAATTTTTGAGAAAGTGTGCTTTGGAAGGCCATCTGAATTAAGGTTCTGCATGAAATTTAATCTGGCTAGAGTTACAGTAATGGAGAAAGCTTAACTCTTCATTAAGAATATGCTTATAAGTCATTGTCCTTATGGAGCTGTGAGAAATGAAAGTAGGCAGATATCGTTGCTTGTAATGATATCTTTTCCTATACTATTTTCTGCATTCTTGCTGTGAGTTCAAAAAGCAGAGTGTTCACGGGCAGACATATGATATATACTTATTAGTGATACAGCTTTTCAACATTGTTAAAGATACTTGTTAACTAGATTCTTGATCTTTTCTGTTATTATCTCTTTTTTCCCCTTGCGCCTTCGAATCAGTCTTGACTCCTGGGCAAGTCCCTGCAGTTTTCTTGGCAAGATTTTTAAAAGTTGTTTGCCATTGCCTTCTCCCTAGGGTTGAGAGAGAGTGACTGGCTGAAGGTCACCCACCTGGCTTTGCACCTAAGGCACAAAGTCTCCTGGGTTCTAGTCTGGTACTTTAACCACTACACCAAACTGGCTCTCTATTATCATATACTGCTTTTAATATTTCTTGTTCAGTGTGTAGTCTAATATTATGGATGCAGCTTGGTTGAGGAAACTGGTTAATAGCACCCCAGTATTGCTTGAAACAATTCAGTGACATGCATAGAGGTGGGAAAAGTCCTGTGTTTATATTTCTCCTGAACAGTGGACCCACATAAATCTCTGAATGAAATAATAATAATAATCCTGCATTCTGTTTCACTAATAGTCTTTGAAGGTGGACAAAATAGAGACAATAAACTGCATTGTAAAATTGATTAAAAATGCTTAATTTCCAATATTGATGTGACAATTTATCAGTGCATTGTTAGATAGTTGTACAAAATAATGGTATTTTTCATTTATATGGAGTTGGATTCTTTTCCCAGAATTTTTATTAATAAGCATGAAAAAAAGACAATCAGGAGCTAACCTAGTAGCTCATGTGTCAGATGAGTTGTGGTTTAACCAATTTGTTATTAATTGTGAAACATCCCAACATTCCCAGGGAATGCCAGTTTTTATTACCTGTCACGTCTTTGTTGTATGAAGATCTTCTTTGCTCCGAGGGTTTATAGGCCCATGTTTTGTCTTTGTTCAATTTGACCCTGGTGACTGCAGAAGGCAGAAGTATCTTCTGGCATTGCTCCCTTTCTGTTGCCATAGAAATGGGTTACTCTGATAGACAAGAGGTTCCATACAGCCTCTAGTCTCATGGTGGCAGGCAAAAGTCTCTATTATAGATCCAAGAGTTCCGGACAAAGTAAAAGACAATCTAAATCTTCCATCTCAAATTGGGAGCAAGTTTTGAACTCAGTTTGTGAAGACATGAAGAGTTCTAAGCCAAAAATGCCTACAGCTGTGAAAGTGAGCTGTGAAGAATAATGAGGTGTAATAGAATCATTTACTGTGCTTTTGGCTGTAGGGAATAAATATATTCTGCATAAGGAAAGGATTAAGTTATTTGTACTAAAATGGGCAGGTACAAAAAGATGATTAACTTTGATGTAAAGGAATGCCTAATAAGATTTTATAATCATACATACACAACATAGTCTACCTCACAAATTTGATATTTTTTCACGTTGCACTGAAGCAAATTATATTAAACATAGGCTTTCATTTTCTATGAAGGTAAATACTCTCCTACTCTTTGAATGTGCTCATATAGCAGCTTTGTTCTACACCTGCTATAGCACTAATGGTGCAGCAGAAGAAAACATGTGAGAAATGTGCAAATTTTAGCAATGGTGATTTAGTACTATAGTGCTTGTTTGCACTGTTGTATCTTGCCAATAAAACTGCAGGGACTTGTCCAGGCAGTCTCGAAAATTGGACACGATTGACGGGATTTAAAAAAAAATTAGTATGAGTAATATAGCATGGCTCCTAGTTAACTTGTGAATGTTAGCCTCTTGAATCAGCATGACTGACACTGCATAAATCATCCACTTAGAAGTTTTTGTTACAAACTGGGATCTTTCTGATTTAGATAACAGTAATATAGGATCACTCTGAGGTCTACTACTGATAGAACATATGAGAACACTGTTTTGTCCTTTGATTAAGATCTTGTAATAGAATTTGTAACAGCAGTAAAATTGCTGATTTATGCACCTAAACAAGAGGTTAGTCTTAGTTGCATCTTGTTGTTTGCTTAGTTGTACAGCTGTAATCAAAATTATCCAACCCCCATTGCAAATCAGGTTGATTGTCAAAATGTACAGACTTTCAGCTGTTTGCAGTGAACAAATCAAACAAAAGCAATTGAAATAGCTCAACACAACGAATGCTTCAAGTGGTGTCCCCAAATTCAACTGAAAATGCAACTGATAATGACTTCTCCAGTCTCAAAATTATTCAACCCCTTCATGGCAAGCATCTTCAGTACTTAGTAGAGCACCCTTTTGCTGTTATGACCTGCTGCAAATGAGATGCATAGCTAGACACCAGCTTCTGACAGCATTCCAGAGCAATCTTAGCCCATTCCTCATGAGCAATGGCCTCCAGTTCAGTAATATTCTTGGGTTTGCATGTTGCAATCACCTTCTTCAGATCCCACCAGAGCTTTTCTATGGGGTTCAGGTCAGGTGACTGTGATGGCCACTGTGGCATCTTCCAGGACTTCTTCTGCATCCAAGCCTTAGTGGAATTTGAGGTATGCTTGAGATCATTGTCCTGTTGGAAGGTCGAATGATGCCCAAGCTTCAGCTTCCTTACAGACAGCATGATGTTTTCTCCAAGGATTTCCTGATACTTCAATGAATCCATCTTACCATCCACACGCTGCAGGTTTCCAGTGCCAGAGGATGCAAAGCAGCCCCAGAGCATCACCGAGCCACCACCATGCATAACTGTAGGCAGAGTGTTCTTTTCAGCATATGCTTCATTCTTCTTCCTCCAGGTATACCGCTGATCCATTGGGCCGAAAGGTTCCAGTTTTATTTCATTGCTCCACAGAACAGAATCCCAAAACTTCTGTGGCTTATTAATATGATTTTGAGCATATCGGAGCTGACTTTTCTTGTGCTTTTGGGTCAGTAGTGGTGTATGTCCTGGAGTTCTGGCATGGAAACCTTCTGTGTTTAGTACACGCCTTACTGTGCTCACTGAAACCTCAGTGCCTGTTGCCACCAAGTCTTGCTGCAGGTCTTTTGCAGTCACTTGAGGGTTTCTCTCAACCTGCCTTCTCAGAAATCTGGTTGCAGCCATTGACAGCTTCCTTTTTCTGCCCTGTCCAGGTAGTGTAACCACTGTTCCTTTAACTTTGAACTATGCTTCCAATGGTGTCTCTAGGAACATTCAGTGCCTTCGCTTTTTGTATCCCGTTCCTTGTTTGTGAAGGGTGATGATCTCTTCTCTTACCTTTCTGGACCATTCTTTTGACTTAGCCATACTGTATTTCTAATATGCAGTCAAACGTGACACTCAGCAAACCCCTAGCCACTTCAGGTATTTTGTGTGTTCCAGCTCAAGCACAACTGGTGCAACTACTGAAGCCCTTGATTAGTTGCATCAGGTGTGCCTGAGACAACACCTGTTTTGCATACTGTATGTGTGTTGTTGTGACGGATTCTATTCAGGGGGCTGAATAATTTTGAGACTGGATAAGTCATTATCAGTTGCATTTTCAGTTGAGTTTGGGGACACCACTTGAAGCATTCGTTGTGCTGAGCTATTTCAATTGCTTTTGTTTGATTTGTTCATTGCAAACAGCTGAAAGTCTGCACATTTTGACAATCAACCTGATTTGCAATGGAGGTTGAATAATTTTGATTACAACTGTAGGCTATATTCCAAATAATTACTAATACTATGGAAAAACATACAATGCTTGATTTTAAAAATATCATAGGTGATATTTTAGAAATATTGATATTTTAGAAATATCATGGGTGTTTGGGGAACAAAGTGATGAGAGTTTATCCACTGTCTGGATGAGTGGAGAGCTAGTGGCTGCATTCAGACTGCGATCAAGCAAACTTTGGTGGGCAGATTTAAAATGTTGAGAGTTTATCGTACGTGCTGACACAAAATGGCTGTGATGGAGGAGCTTGTACACAGGATGAGCACCATAATGGGTAGCCACAAAGATCAGCTTGTGAAGGAAGGAAAAGCTATTGAGAAAGAATAAGCAATTATATATTTCATCTTAGTTTGCTTTGTAACTAGATTTTACCTTCTAAATATATGTTCTTGATCTTGATATGAGTGCAATTGTAGAAAAACAGGGAATATAATTATGAGAAGAAGGAGCATACAAGCGCTAGGCTCCAGTTGTGCTTGTAATGACAAATTTTACTTTATTATTGTACCTGAACTGACACCAAGGTTGAAAGGGAGGGCCTCTCTCTTAAGATACCATTTTGTATTAAGATTTTTATAGCTGAGTAGGGAATATAGGTTTATTGCAATGCAAAATATTTAAAAGAAGTATATCCAATATCTTCTATCATTTTTTTCCAAATATACACAAACCAAAATCTATCATATAATGGTTGCTTCTTGTAAATATTTTGAAGATTGTTCTTTATGATTGATATGTACTTTGTACTTTTGCTTGAGTAAGAAAATACTTACCAGTAAAGCTTGCTTCTTTTCCATACCATCTTCCAAACCCAGCCTGTCTATAATGGCAGACATTTTTGTCATTTAAGTAATGCCATTTAACTTCTGAGTCCGTTGTTCACAAATATCCTTCAGCACATCCAATGTGTCATGAGTACTGATGGTGAGCAGGAAGGGGCCCCTATCCAGGGGGGAAAACGCATGTGTAGTACTGAGGAGTTAAGCAGCCATTCAAAGAGACACAGATCAGACCCGCCTTAACTTTCGGGGTTTATCTGTCTGGGTTTTTCCCACGCTTCTTCAGTTTGTTAGGATTTTCTGTCTAATGTAGCAGTAATAAACACTAGAGACCTATTCCTTGTCTCAGTGTGGTTCCTGACTGTTAGGACACAATGTTAAAATATTTTGCTCCATTCTGTGTTAGTAAGTTTAAATACTCTTCTCCTTTAATGGTAATCTTTAATTCCTTCTGGTTCCCTCTAGTGTCCAACCTTAAAAATCCCATCTTACATATTTTAAGTATTTAAACAACAGCATTTTTCCATGGGAGGGATTCTTATAGTTAGTTTCAAAATCTTATTTCAAATCCATCTGGACCTTTAGTCCATTTATAACTTTCCAAAATCAACACTCTAATCACCCCTTTGTTTTCATTAATTTTTTTTAAAGTCCTTAAACTTGTATAAAACTTATTTCACTAAGGATTGAAGGAAACTCACCCGGTGTAGTAAAACTTGCTGTTATGAAGGTTCCTAATATCCAAAAAGCAGTTAACAAGCAATTTCCAGAGGTGATTAAGAAAGGAAGTATGTGAACCTGGTTTCCATTTTGAAGGCACTGAACCGCAGTTTGGACTACGATGGCGTTCCCTCATCTCCCAGCGCTCTAAACCCACCAGAGACTGCTATTTTGTGGTCTCCTCACAAGGAATGCCTGTCTGGAGCACTTGTGGGAGATCCCAGTCCTCTCCTGGTCTGGAGAGGAATCACGAAGAGCTGGCTTTTCACACTGGCTTTCATTCTGCTGCTCTGGTCATCGGCTCCTCTCTCAGCAGAGCCGTCTTCAGTTCACCATTTCTTCCTTGGAAGTCCAAGTAAGAAAATACTTCTGAGAGTGTGTGTCTGTGTGTGTGTCTGTGTATGAATTTCTGAGATTTTTAAACATTCAGTGGCAGAGTGCATTCAGTGACAGACTGCATCTCAGTGTTTTGTGTTTGTGGCCCTTCATCTTTTTCCCTTCCAGGTTTGAAAGGAAGACTTTGAATTAATATGTTGGTTTTATATTGTGAACAAAGAAATGCAACATATGATTTTTAACAGCAACATCTGAACCAAATGATATAAATGCAGATGAGTAACAAAATTGAGCACTGACTACTCCATTTAAAGCACCATATTTTTATGTACAAACACAGCTCACCATTATATTTCTAATAGTCCCACTAAATTAACTTAAAACAAGTCACATTTTATTTTGCTGAACTGAGGCATCTCATTTCAGAGAGCTGGAAAAGGAGGAACATATTTCTGCTCAGTCTTCTAGAGTTGGAAGTGTTTAACTTAGGTTATTTGGGTGCTTAAAAAGGGTACTTTTAGGAATTTAGAAATGTGTATTCTACTGCTCTCTCCCTTCAGCAAAGGATCGTTACCTTGTCGTGGTGCTGGAGCTTGAGCACCTCAATGATGCCATGAGCTAAACCGTGAAGGGCCACCCAAGACGGGAAGGTCATGACAGAGAGGTCAGACTAAATGCGATCCCTGAGGAAGGTAATGGCAACCCACCTCAGTATTCTTGCCGTGAAAACTAAATGGATCAGTACAACCAGAGATATGTCGGTATACCATCGGAAGATGAGACCCCCAGGTCGGAAGATGGTCAAAATGCTACTGGGGAGGAACAGAGGATGAGCTCAACTAGCCCCAGACGTGATGACGCAGCTAGCTCAAAGCCGAAAGGACGGCTAGCGGCCGACGGTGCTGGTGGTGAACGGCGAATCCGATGTTCTAAGGATCAACACACCATCGGAACCTGGAATGTAAGATCTATGAGCCAGGGCAAATTGGATGTGGTTATTGGTGAGATGTCAAGATTAAAGATAGACATTCTGGGCGTCAGTGAACTGAAATGGACTGGAATGGGCCACTTCACATCAAATGACCACCAGATCTACTACTGCGGACAAGAGGACCACAGAAGAAATGGAGTAGCCTTCATAATTAATAGTAAAGTGGCTAAAGCAGTGCTTGGATACAACCCAAAAAACGATAGAATGATCTCAATTCGAATTCAGGGCAAGCCATCTAACATCACAGTGATCCAAATATACGCCCCAACCACAAATGCTGAAGAAGCTGAAGTAGAGCAGTTCTATGAGGATCTGCAGCACCTACTGGACAACACGCCTCAAAGAGATGTTATTTTCATCACAGGAGACTGGAATGCTAAGGTGGGCAGTCAAATGACACCTCGAATTACAGGTAAGTATGGCCTGGGAGAACAAAACGAAGCAGGACACAGGCTGATAGAATTTTGCCAAGACAATTCACTCTGCATAACAAACACTCTCTTCCAACAACCTAAGAGACGGCTTTATACATGGACTTCACCAGATGGACAACACCGAAATCAGATTGATTACATCCTTTGCAGCCAAAGGTGGCGGACATCTGTACAGTCGGTAAAAACAAGGCCTGGAGCTGACTGTAGTTCAGATCATGAACTTCTTCTTGCACAATTTAGGATCAGACTAAAGAGATTAGGGAAGACCCACAGATCAGCTAGATATGAGCTCACTAATATTCCTAAGGAATATGCAGTGGAGGTGAAGAATCGATTTAAGGGACTGGACTTAGTAGATAGGGTCCCGGAAGAACTCTGGACAGAAGTTGGCAGCATTGTTCAGGAGGCGGCAACAAAATACATCCCAAAGAAAGAGAAAACCAAGAAGGCAAAATGGCTGTCTGCTGAGACACTAGAAGTAGCCCAAGAAAGAAGGAAAGCAAAAGGCAACAGTGATAGGGGGAGATATGCCCAATTAAATGCAAAATTCCAGAGGTTAGCCAGAAGAGATAAGGAATTATTTTTAAACAAGCAATGCGCGGAAGTGGAAGAAGACAATAGAATAGGAAGGACAAGAGACCTCTTCCAGAAAATTAGAAACATTGGAGGTAAATTCCAGGCAAAAATGGGTATGATCAAAAACAAAGATGGCAAGGACCTAACAGAAGAAGAAGAGATCAAGAAAAGGTGGCAAGAATATACAGAAAACCTGTATAGGAAGGATAATAATATCGGGGATAGCTTTGACGGTGTGGTCGGTGAGCTAGAGCCAGACATCCTGAAGAGTGAGGTTGAGTGGGCCTTAAGAAGCATTGCTAATAACAAGGCAACAGGAGACGACGGCATCCCAGCTGAACTGTTCAAAATCTTGCAAGATGATGCTGTCAAGGTAATGCATGCTATATGCCAGCAAATTTGGAAAACACAAGAATGGCCATCAGACTGGAAAAAATCAACTTATATCCCCATACCAAAAAAGGGAAACACTAAAAAATGTTCAAACTATCGAACAGTGGCACTCATTTCACATGCCAGTAAGGTAATGCTCAAGATCCTGCAAGGTAGACTTCAGCAGTTCATGGAGCGAGAATTGCCAGATGTACAAGCTGGGTTTAGAAAAGGCAGAGGAACTAGAGACCAAATTGCCAATATCCGCTGGATAATGGAAAAAGCCAGGGAGTTTCAGAAAAAGATCTATTTCTGTTTTATTGACTATTCTAAAGCCTTTGACTGTGTGGACCATAACAAATTGTGGCAAGTTCTTAGTGGTATGGGGATACCAAGTCATCTTGTCTGCCTCCTGAAGAATCTGTATAACGACCAAGTAGCAACAGTAAGAACAGACCACGGAACAACAGACTGGTTTAAGATTGGGAAAGGAGTATGGCAGGGCTGTATACTCTCACCCTACCTATTCAACTTGTATGCAGAACACATCATGCGACAAGCTGGCCTTGAGGAATCCAAGGCTGGAGTTAAAATCTCTGGAAGAAACATTAACAATCTCAGATATGCAGATGATACCACTTTGATGGCTGAAAGTGAAGAGGAACTGAGGAGCCTTATGATGAAGGTGAAAGAAGAAAGTGCAAAAGCTGGCTTGCAGCTAAACCTCAAAAAAACCAAGATTATGGCCACCAGCTTGATTGATAACTGGCAAATAGAGGGAGAAAATGTAGAAGCAGTGAAAGACTTTGTATTCCTAGGTGCAAAGATTACTGCAGATGCTGACTGCAGTCAGGAAATCAGAAGACGCTTAATCCTTGGAAGAAGAGCGATGACAAATCTCGATAAAATAGTTAAGAGCAGAGACATCACACTGACAACAAAGGCCCGCATAGTTAAAGCAATGGTGTTCCCTGTAGTAACATATGGCTGCGAGAGCTGGACCATAAGGAAGGCTGAGCGAAGGAAGATCGATGCTTTTGAACTGTGGTGTTGGAGGAAAATTCTGAGAGTGCCTTGGACTGCCAGAAGATCCAACCAGTCCATCCTCCAGGAAATAAAGCCAGACTGCTCACTTGAGGGAATGATATTAAAGGCAAAACTGAAATACTTTGGCCACATAATGAGAAGACAGGACACCCTGGAGAAGATGCTGATGCTAGGGAGAGTGGAAGGCAAAAGGAAGAGGGGTCGACCAAGGGCAAGATGGATGGATGATATTCTAGAGGTGACGGACTCATCCCTGGGGGAGCTGGGGGTGTTGACGACCGACAGGAAGCTCTGGCGTGGGCTGGTCCATGAAGTCACGAAGAGTCGGAAGCGACTAAACGAATAAACAACAAAAACCGCTCTCTCCATATTTTTGAATGAAATATGGATTTCAGAAAGGTATGCAAGAAAGAAAAGTTAATTTCATGTTGGAGTTTGCAGTGTAGTGTAAAATGTATGACTTTTTAAAATGTGGAAGACAGCGTATTAGAAGACCTTTTTTACAGATGACATTGAATTTCTGTCTTGTCTAATATTAGGCAAACACACTTACATGATTGTGAATCTCAGCTTCCTTGGCTTTCATTTAGTATAACTATAGCCAATTTTACACATTCTATAAACTAGGCCAGTTTCACCATACATGGCTGCCACACCCCATCTTTACTGATTTTTCAAAATCAGAAATATTCTAGTGAGGAAATTATTGTGTTACAGAGCTGTTGGCAATAGGACCAAATTTAAGTGAGGACCAAATTATTTCCATATTTGCAGGATTGGTTGGGAGAAATAAACATGGTCCAAAGTTTATTAAAGTAATTAAAGAGCATGTGTGGCCGTTTTTAAAAATCTTGCAATAATTAAGATGCTTGTAAACACAAAACAAGAGCCAGTTTGGTGTAGTGGTTAAGGCACCAGGCTATAAACCAGGAGTTCTAGTCCCGCTTTGGGCACGAAGCCAGCTGGGTGATCTTGGACCAGTCACTCCCTCTCAGCCCTAGGAAGCGGGCAAGGGCAAACCACTTCTGAAAAACTTTGCCAAGAAAACAACAGGGACTTGTCCAGGTAGTCTCCAAGAATTGGACACGATTGAACAGATAAAAACCCTCACAAAACAAGTCTTTTTAAGAATCATAACTTGGGAGGGCAGATATACTTATGATTTATTCATTCATTTATTCATTTTCATCTCTGTGATCTGATGGACATCATTTTCCAGGATTGTTTGTCAGTAACGGCTTCACTGAATTCTTGTGAACTCAGTCTTGCATCATCATTAATTGTGTGTAACAATTTCTAAGTCTTCTTTTGACCTATTTTTGATTGCCTTCAACTTTTCTAAATTTCAGGGTCTTCTCCAGCATTTCTTTCTGTCATATTATGTGTCCAGAATACTTAAGCTTTAGCTTCATTATTAGTGCTTCCAGTATCTAGTGTTGAGATTTGTTCTTCTTGCTATGCTAGGTATTCTGTCATCTTCTACAGCACTGCAATTGAAAGGCACAATTTTTTTCTTTTTTCAGCAGTTCTGATGGTTCATCTTTCACAGGCATATGTGACAACTGGGAAGACTGTGGCAGTTAACCTTATGATGGGCTTGTTTAATTGTTTTTAGAAGTAGCCACTTGGAACATATAAATAGTAAGGTGATTATAGAAATAGGTATACTGAGGAAATACTGTGTATTGTCTAAATTCTTAGGCAGAGGAAAGGAGTATAAATAGCAGTGGTATTTTATGCATTTAGCCAATCTGTTAAAACTTAAGGTTGTCCTACTTTTTATATATGGTAAATTGTCTGAATTGGAGGCAATTAGGTTTTGAAAACCTTACTTACTGCTAGGCAGTGTTGGTCTCAGTCCCTTATCTCTCTCAGATCAGCTGTGTGAAGAGAAAGAACATTCCTGCTATGTCCCAGTATGACCTGGCACAGTTGACCTTCAGCTTTGGTTGAACGGATCTGTATTGGACACCAGATTTGCATGTCAGCATTTTCAGATGTTACACCATCAGCTGCAGCTTTCAGTAATATTGGGACTTAAGATTACCCTCTTAATCAATTGGACTGTTGGTTTTAGAAACCGAAATATGTGATATAATTATACAACAAAATGAAATCAGTAGTATCGTGAACTGCTTTAATAAAAGCGAATGTGAACACGTGAACCAATTGCCATGCAAGAACATCAAAATATTGGAGAGTGAGAAACTTACTGTAAAATAACATGTAGTTTTATATATTATTTGTTCAAACAGGAGGAAAATTGCATAAATGAGGGCTAGAAAGTGTGAAATATGCCACCCTAGCCTCTTTAGGAAGTGCCACTTTGAAAACTGTGTGATTTTAATCAGTAAATTAATAAAGTGTAGATAACAGTTTGAGTCACTTTATTCAACAGTGAGCAATTGTTTTCTGTGGCAGGGCTGTACTTTCTAATAAAATTATTATTTGGATTCCAAGAGTAGCAGGTGGTAGAGTGGCAAATAAGGAAGGATGGATTTTTCCTTTTTGGGGTGGGGGAGATTATTATTTTTTAATAGGTTAAGGCTATTCAAAGTGAGAGCACATCAACTGTATTTTGTTTTCTGCCCTGCCCAAATCAGCAGGAATTATTGTTATTTGTGCTTCTGAATGTTGGCAGCATGCTCCTGTAGGACTCCAGAGGCCACAAAAAGGGTTTCAAAGGCTATATGGAGTTTATCTGGCCTCTGGTTGACTGTCACGTCTTTTTGGAATGGGCTACTTAAATGTCTTATGAAGGGCAGCATTTAGTTTTGGTGGACATATATCTTTAGGCTGCTTCTGCAAGGAACTGTAGGAAAGAAAAAAATTTCTTTTCAATGGAATCTACTGTAATACTGTGAAAGAGAAGCTCAGAGGACAGTCTCCTTTTCTGGCTTGGGATGATCATACGTGTGGAACAAATAGAATTGCAACATGTTTGGGCAATCCTGGAAGAGTTTTATAGATCCAGTCATTGACCTTGAAGTTCAGAAAAGACTGTTATAACTCCACTGTCTTCAGTGTTCCAAGGGATTGTATTCCAGGATATCATCACCAATAAAGTAGGGAGAGATATGCTTTTAGTGTTTATATAATTAATAGAAAGTGGTCCCAGATTCCAACCCCCAGTGATTTTTTTATTATTATAGCTCCTTCATGTGAAAGCTTTGCTTTCTCTTCTGAACTTCTTTTCCCTTTCTGTAGACAAGCACCTTGGGTTGGCATTGCAAATCAAATTGTAAGAATTCTCACGTTGATAAGAAATGTAGTACGGTAGCTGTTTTCAAACTAATCAACAGTTGAAGATTGCACTTCAAACAAGTGCAAACAAAACAAAATAAATCTCATCTTTTATGCTGAAAAAGTTCAAGAAAATAAACCAGAATCTTGCCACCTTTAATTGTCTGTATATAGGTTTCTGAAAGTAGAAAATTTGGTGGTGTTCTTATGTTGAATCCTTACCTTTATTCTAATAAACATTATTACTCAGAACTCTGATAGGCTTGCTCTTTGACTTAACCGTTCCATGTTTCACTACAAAAGAGTCAGACAAAGTCCAGGAATGAGTTCACATGTTATTTAATATCAGTGGTGGCTTAGTGTGAGATTTATTTCCAAGATTTATTTATGTATGTATGTATGTATGTATGTATGTATGTATGTAATGTCCCATCTGATTTCACCTGAACGCATATGTGGAATGTTGAGCTACTAATGGAAGGGCAGGATATAAACCTAACAAATATGTATTTTGAGAGCACACCCTTGTGAACTAACTCTGGGGAAAGGCCTTTCCCGTTTACAAAACAGTTGATGTGGGGGGACATATTTGAATACAAAGTGCTAGTTTACCAGAATTATATTGAGACAGGTGTACCTACTTCCAACCCCCCCCCCCCGCTCCCTAAAGGTAAAAAAGGTTCCCGTTTAGCGTGTCCAACAGTAGGGAGCAGTGCTCATCTCCGTTTCATGGCCAAAGAGCCAGCATTGTCGGAAGACACTTCTGCGGTCATGTGGCCAGCATGGCAGTCACGGAACACTGTTACCTTCTTGCCAAAGTGGTACCTATTTATCTACTCGCATTTGCATGCTTTCGAATTGCTGGGTTGGCCCTGCCCCCTACTGTGCTCTAACTATCCATCCTCTTGAGCAGCTGCTGGAAGCTAGCAGTTTTCTTTGCAGCTTGCTACCTGATGGTGCCAGAAGAGATATCAGCAGGTACTTTGGCAACCTTAGGCACCCTGCTGGGAATTCTAAGTTTAAACCAAACATGATCCCTGTTCAGCAACCCGATTAGGGTTGCGAAATATATTGTCATGAGTAAGGATGGCGAGCAGGGGGCTCCCACCCAGACTGTCAAGCGCATGCGTAGCACTGAGGAACTGTTCAGCCATTCAAAGAGACACAGATCGGGACCGCCTTAACCCTTGGGGGTTATATGTCTGGGTATTTCCCACGCTTCTTCAGTTTGTTAGGATTCTTGTTAAGTACTAGTAATAAATATTAGAGACCAGTTCATTGTCTCAGTGTGTTTCCTGGTAGTTAGGACATATATTGGGTGTGATTTCAATCCTCTGCCAATCTTCCATTTGCTTATTTGGACTCTAGAGTTCCCCCTTTTGTTAGTATATGAAAAGTCCACTGCCTAGAAGAGTTGTTTCCAGAATGGAGTACTTACATTCTCTCCTGTGTCTATTTTTTCCAATTGTCCCAAACTTTTCTTCTCTCCATTTTTTTCCCTATGTGAGATAGAGAACATGGTTACAGGTTGCAGGTGTTCCCATCATTTTGTAAGTCATCATCCTCTCATGATTATTATTATTGAATAGCCAATTAAAAAACAATAACATTACCTCATTGACCTTGACTGTTTGTCTTATTGTCAGGACTTTTTATTTTTTAAAATTTTGCTTTACTTTTAATAGATGCCATCAACACTAATGTGCAGAAAGCAGGATATATATTAAAATGATGAATTAAAAAGTTAAAATCATTAAAAATCCAGTCTAAAATAGTTTGCAGAGTATAGTTACACCTTCACCTGGTGCAAAATGAACATCAGATTTGGAGACAGGTGAGCTTTCTTTCAAAGGAAATTCAGCATGGATTTATTTATTACACATATTTAGCCACCGCCCATCTCCCCCAGAAGAGGGACTCTGGGCGGTATGGATTTCTTTTGTCTCCACCCACCTTGCTTCAAGAGGTGGGAGATGTGGAAAAGAAATCAGTGCTGCTTGTGTTAGTGACCTTTCTCCATGTGGGAAAAGTACATACTTTCCCATAAATTTGTCCATTCTTGTTTACACAGTGATTAGGCATGTATTCATCAAACCTTTACATGACTATTCATTTCTGAATCGTATAGCCTTATCCTGGCCCATTCTTACGTGAGATAAAATATGAGGGGTCTCCCTTTGTAAAGCGATATTGTATCAGTTTGTATTCTTTTTTACAGCATGATTTTTCTCCTTAGGTAGAACTGCAACAGAATTGGGTCAAATGCTAACCTAATAAGTTCCCCATAAGGTACTTAAATATGTAATGGGAAAAGCATCGGGTATATGCACTGGATGAGATACTGAAGACCATTTTTATTGCTGTAAATTGGACAACTATAATAAGAGAAGTCAGCATTCTATACATAACTCATACAAAAGTAATGCAGGATGGAGGTGTTTAAAAAAACACTTTTAACAACTTGGAAATTGTTTATATGTGTAAGTAAAAATAAATTAGGTAGCATGGCTCCTTCCTTCCCTCCCTCCCTCCCTCCCTCCCTTCCTTCCTTCCTTCCTTTATTACGTTTGTGACTGCATAGGCCTCTTGTTCCTTGGTGTAAGTATAAAGTCACAAAGTTTTTCTAAGCAGTTAACTTTGTATAAATTTCTCACTATCTCCTTCATAAGTATTTAGTCTGAATGTTGCTATTTCTTTTGTGTTTGCATGTATGTGAGAAAAGGAGAGAGAGAGTGAAAGTGAGTGTGTGTGAGCCTCTGAGGAGGCAGGAGCAGAACCAAGATACCTATACTGAGTTTCTTAGTTGGGTAACACTTGCTTTTGAACTGCTACAATCACTGTTTCATCATTTTGTTACTTTTGCCAGTAATTTGCAAAACTGTAAAGCTACATTTAAATCTGATTTGAAAAGTGTCATACAAGAATTGAGTTCAATAATTGCAGTGTTTATAAGTGAATTATAGAAAGCATTCCATTAGGCATTTACAGGTAGTCATCATTTAGCAATTGCCTCATTTTAGTGACCGTTCGCAGTTATGACGTGATGAAAAAGTAATTTTATGATCAGTCCTTGCATTTACAACCTTCTCAGGTCTGTAAAGCAAAGGAAAGCTGAAGTAAGATCATAAACACAGTTGCAGTTTCACTTAATAACTGATTTGCTTAACAACCAAGTTGCCCATCCCAATTGCGGTCACTAAATGAGGACTACCTGTATTTTGATTCCACACCTTCCTAAGGAAGAGAAAATGTTTGTTTATGTTTATATTTATTTATTTACTTACTTATTTTCTATCCTGCCTTTATTGTTTTTATAAATAACTCAAGGTGGCGAACATTCCTAATACTCCTTCCTCCTCCCATTTTCCCCACAACAACAGCCCTGTGAGGTGAGTTGGGCTGAGTGAGAGGGACTGGCCAAAGGTCACCCAGCCAGCCTTCATGCCCAAGGTGGGACTAGAACTCTCAGTCTCCTGGTATCTAGCCCGGTGCCTTATCCACTAACCCATTGCCTTGTTTTCAGTATTGAAGGCATGCTATAGATGAATTGCAGGTCCTACCTGTTCAGCCTGGTAACTTCCATGGTCGATGGTCATACTGTTTGTAATTCTGGGATTTCTTATCCAGTTCTGTATAGAGCACTAGGTTGTGACGAACCGTTCTATAAGATGGATGATCACATCAGGTTGTGTGTCCACGTTACTGTTGTAATATAATAGTAATTAGTGATAAGTGTAATGTGATCACTCCGCATTCACAGCATTTTACCAGTGAGAACCAGAGTGGTGTAGAGGTTAAAAAAATACAGTGCAACTTTTTAGAAATTCAAATTCAAACTCTCATCTAGCCATGAAGTTCATTGTGAATACTAATAGCTCTCAGTCTAAACAACCTTTCAGGATGGCTGTGAGAATTGAGATGAAGCAGGTTATTGTAAAATAAATACTGCTGTAAATACTGACTGAATAACATAGTATCCTAAGCTGTAGTTTACTTAACTATGATTATTGAATAAATTATGATTGAGTGAGCTCATGCAACACACTAAACCACACTAAATGTACTGGTCATATTAGTTGGGTTTGTACAACATGCCAGTAGCTAGAACAAAGCAAATCATATTGTACCTTAGTAGAATATATGAATCTGATCATTATGTAAAGCACTAGTTTATGTTCTTGACTTTTTTCCCATCTTAAGCATTAAATTGAACTTTCGTTGCTGATAGTTGTGCAGTAACTTCCAGCTCTTTGTGACCCAGTGGATTTAATTTTGCCTGGACTGTCTGTCAGTAATTGCTTCTTTGTGACCTTGTAAAGGTAAAGGTAAATTCGAATTCAGGGCAAGCCATCTAACATCACAGTGATCCAAATATACGCCCCAACCACAAATGCTGAAGAAGCTGAAGTAGAGCAGTTCTATGAGGATCTGCAGCACCTACTGGACAATACGCCTAAAAGAGATGTTATTTTCATCACAGGAGACTGGAATGCTAAGGTGGGCAGTCAAATGACACCTCGAATTACAGGTAAGTATGGCCTGGGAGAACAAAATGAAGCAGGACATAGGCTGATAGAATTTTGCCAAGACAATTCACTCTGCATAACAAACACTCTCTTCCAACAACCTAAGAGACGGCTTTATACATGGACTTCACCAGATGGACAACACCGAAATCAGATTGATTACATCCTTTGCAGCCAAAGGTGGCGGACATCTGTACAGTCGGTAAAAACAAGGCCTGGAGCTGACTGTAGTTCAGATCATGAACTTCTTCTTGCACAATTTAGGATCAGACTAAAGAGATTAGGGAAGACCCACAGATCAGCTAGATATGAGCTCACTAATATTCCTAAGGAATATGCAGTGGAGGTGAAGAATAGATTTAAGGGACTGGACTTAGTAGATAGGGTCCCGGAAGAACTCTGGACAGAAGTTGGCAGCATTGTTCAGGAGGCAGCAACAAAATACATCCCAAAGAAAGAGAAAACCAAGAAGGCAAAATGGCTGTCTGCTGAGACACTAGAAGTAGCCCAAGAACGAAGGAAAGCAAAAGGCAACAGTGATAGGGGGAGATATGCCCAATTAAATGCAAAA
This sequence comes from Candoia aspera, assembly GCF_035149785.1. Lineage (NCBI taxonomy): Eukaryota > Metazoa > Chordata > Lepidosauria > Squamata > Candoiidae > Candoia > Candoia aspera. Next base: position 139,092,541 of record NC_086153.1, on the reverse strand, counting down.
TTCCAGAGGTTAGCCAGAAGAGATAAGGAATTATTTTTAAACAAGCAATGCCCGGAAGTGGAAGAAGACAATAGAATAGGAAGGACAAGAGACCTCTTCCAGAAAATTAGAAACATTGGAGGTAAATTCCAGGCCAAAATGGGTATGATCAAAAACAAAGATGGCAAGGACCTAACAGAAGAAGAAGAGATCAAGAAAAGGTGGCAAGAATATACAGAAGACCTGTGTAGGAAGGATAACAATATCGGGGATAGCTTTGACGGTGTGGTCAGTGAGCTAGAGCCAGACATCCTGAAGAGTGAGGTTGAGTGGGCCTTAAGAAGCATTGCTAATAACAAGGCAACAGGAGACGACGGCATCCCAGCTGAACTGTTCAAAATCTTGCAAGATGATGCTGTCAAGGTAATGCATGCTATATGCCAGCAAATTTGGAAAACACAAGAATGGCCATCAGACTGGAAAAAATCAACTTATATCCCCATACCAAAAAAGGGAAACACTAAAGAATGTTCAAACTATCGAACAGTGGCACTCATTTCACATGCCAGTAAGGTAATGCTCAAGATCCTGCAAGGTAGACTTCAGCAGTTCATGGAGCGAGAATTGCCAGATGTACAAGCTGGGTTTAGAAAAGGCAGAGGAACTAGAGACCAAATTGCCAATATCCGCTAGATAATGGAAAAAGCCAGGGAGTTTCAGAAAAACATCTATTTCTGTTTTATTGACTATTCTAAAGCCTTTGACTGTGTGGACCATAACAAATTGTGGCAAGTTCTTAGTGGTATGGGGATACCAAGTCATCTTGTCTGCCTCCTGAAGAATCTGTATAACGACCAAGTAGCAACAGTAAGAACAGATCACGGAACAACAGACTGGTTTACGATTGGGAAAGGAGTACGGCAGGGCTGTATCCTCTCACCCTACCTATTCAACTTGTATGCAGAACACATCATGCGACAAGCTGGCCTTGAGGAATCCAAGGCTGGAGTTAAAATCTCTGGAAGAAACATTAACAATCTCAGATATGCAGATGATACCACTTTGATGGCTGAAAGCGAAGAGGAACTGAGGAGCCTTATGAGGAAGGTGAAAGAAGAAAGTGCAAAAGCTGGTTTGCAGCTAAACCTCAAAAAAACCAAGATTATGGCAACCAGCTTGATTGATAACTGGCAAATAGAGGGAGAAAATGTAGAAGCAGTGAAAGACTTTGTATTCCTAGGTGCGAAGATTACTGCAGATGCTGACTGCAGTCAGGAAATCAGAAGACGCTTAATCCTTGGAAGAAGAGCAATGTCATGTTCTCATTCCAATGTCTGGTTAACATTGTAACGTTTCACATGTCTTTTTCTGTTCCGTGTTCCTTCACCCGAGGTTTTTCCATTCCTTCGCCCTCCATTGTTTTGAGGGCTTGGAATGCATGTTTGGGTTTGCGCTCCTGTTCAAGGTTACTTTCCCAGGCGCGTCTAACGGCTTCTAGCACCTGGGAGGGGGAGCGTCCTGACGGGCGATGGGGCGGGACCTGCTTCCAAGCAAGGCTTTTAAGTTTGTATTTGGCGCGCTTTTGCTCATTCTCAGCTTTCTCTGTATTTGCATACTATTCCTTTAATAAATCAGTTATCTTTAAGGCCGAGCTTGTGAGACTGAGTATTTGGGTTTAGGCAATCGTTACATAAAGCTGAGAATCATTTTATCCATTTTCCGCTAGCCCCATCCAATCATTGGATAAGAGGGAACGCTAGCGATGACAGAACCTCAACTTCGCGCAAGTGAGGGAAGCGAAGAGGAGCGGGAGGCGGCCAAAAGCCGGCCAGCGCTAACCTCGAGAGCGCAAAGAGCAGCACGTCGGGAGTTGCGAGATATCCAATTGGACGAGCTGCTGATATCCATGCAGGAGAGTCTCAGGAGTGAACATAGAACTGTTATGGAAAGAGCACAGGGGAGGGGGTCTCCACAATTGTCCTGGGAGCACGAAGTCCCCTTGTCACCGAGGGTGGTGGTAACCAACCAACCCTCGGAGGAGCCGGTCACTCCGGCCCGTATGAGGGCATTAGAAGATAAAATGGATTTAATAGTGACGATCCTCAAGGATCTACCCAGAGAGGATCTACCCAGAGAGGCAGAGCCCACCCCGGAGGATTGGGAAGAAGAGCCGTCACAGTACCCCAGGCACAGTACCATGTCGACCCGGGGGAGAAGCAAGACTCGATCAGCCCGTCAAGGGGGGGAGCGAGAGGCAAGACCTCCTAGGGATCGACCACCCATGGGGGCTCGGCGCACGCTGACATTCGCGGCACCGCCACAGCCAGCTGAGCCGGCAAGAACCTTCCCACCATTTGGAGTGAAGTTCGATGGGGATCCCACAACGCTCTCCTTCTTTATTACTAATGCCAAGCACTATATAGAAGATTGGGGTCGAAACTTTCGGTCTGAACATGGCAAGGTCAATTTCATTGCCAACAAGCTGAGAGGAAGGGCAGCGGATTGGTATGTGCAACTATGCCAAGCTGAGGCAACTGAGTTAGAGGACTTCGATGACTTTTTGTGGGCACTTAAAGAGCATTTCGAAGACCCCCTAGCTCAAGAAACGGCCAAAAATGACCTGCGGAAACTCTACCAAGGGTCCCTCTCAGTTGCCAAATATGCGTTGGAGTTTAAAGCTTTGGCAGGAAAAGTGGAAGACTGGTCTGAGCCAACAATCATCGAATTGTTCAAGCAGGGGCTTGAACCCGAAATCCTCCGATGGGCTCTGGGCAGAGATGACCCTAAAACGCTATATGGGTGGATTCAGTTGGCGGGAAGCGCAGAAAATGCCCTACGAACCTATGCCCATACCAAAGAGCTTAGACAAACACGTCTCGCTAGGGGAGCGCGCACATCTGGACTTGCCAGCCGCCCCAAACCGAAAACCTGGGAAGAAGAGAGGGAGCAACGGTTCTCCAAGGGTCAGTGCCTCCGATGTGGGAAAGAAGGGCATCGAGCCACGTCGTGCCCGAGACGCCGTCCAGAGGATCGACAGACGAAACCCACGGTAAAGACGCCTGCTCCTGCTCCACCGCGAAAACTGAAGGCAGCCCTCGCGGAACTGGACCCCTCAGACCTACCCTTCGGAGAAGAGGAGGAAGAGTTGCAATTCGAGCAGCCGGCGGGAAAAGCCTACCACCTGCCCTGAAGGGCGCCCTAGGGCAGGTGGAAGAAACCGGGCGTAACCATGATTCGGTGAGTGGAAACTTCCCCACACTGACTGTTAAAGTTAAACTGAGCTCAAAAACCAAAACGGTGGAAGTGTGGGCCATGCTAGACTCGGGTTGCTCCCGTTCCCTAATGCACCCTGATGTCGTAGCGGCTCTGGAACTGCCCACGTTCCCTTTGCCAAGACCCATGATTTTCACCCAATTGGATGGAACTATGGCGGGAGGGAAAGCAGTCAATCTTTCCACGGGACTGGTCGCCTTGCAGATGGGCTCCCATCAGGAAAAGCTGCCATTTGTGGTAGCTCCAGTGGGGGGTCCTCTGGTAATCTTGGGGATGCCTTGGTTTGTGCAACAAAACCCTTTTATCAACTGGCTGCATAGAACTGTGACGTTTGCAGATGGATTTTACAAAGTACCCGAAAAGGACCTACTGGAGGACATGGAGGGTGGAGGGGTAGCGTATACCACTCTGCAAACGCTTCAACCTCTTGAGGGACTACCCAATCAGTATCAAGACTTTGCTGAAGTATTTGGGGAAAAGGAAGCGGATCGCTTGCCACCCCACCGAAAAACGGACTGTGCCATTGAGTTTTTACCAAATGTAAAATTGCCTCACCCAAAAATATACCCCATGTCTCCCAAAGAGCTTACCACGCTAAGGGAGTTCATTGACAAAAATCTGGCTAGGGGTTTCATTGAGCCGGCAAATTCCCCGGTAGGAGCTCCTGTCCTATTCAGGCCAAAAAAGGATGGGTCATTAAGGCTTTGTACCGATTTCCGCGGGCTCAATGCGGTCTCAATATTAAATAAATATCCTTTGCCCCTGATCAAAGATATGTTATCACATCTGGCCAGAGGCAAAATTTTCTCAAAACTGGATTTGAGAGAAGCTTACTTTCGCATTCGCATAAGAGAGGGGGATGAGTGGAAAACAGCGTTCAACTGTCCTCTTGGGGCTTTCCAATATAAAGTCTTACCATTCGGTTTATCTGGGGCACCCGGGGTTTTTATGCAGTTAATCAATGAGGTCTTGCATGACCACCTATTTAAGGGGGTACTGGTATATTTGGATGATGTATTGATTTATACTGAAACCATGTCAGAACATATCCACTTGGTGCGTCAGGTACTGGCTAAATTGAAAAAAGCAGAGTTGTACGCAAAACTGTCAAAATGTGCGTTTCATCAGTCGCAAATTGATTACCTAGGCTACCGAATTTCAGCTCAGGGCATTGAAATGGACCCTGCAAAAGTAGAAGCTATTGTGGCATGGGAGCCTCCCCGTACCAGGAGACAATTACAAAGTTTCCTTGGATTCTCTAATTTCTATCGGGCATTCGCCCAAAATTTTGCAGAAATCGCCCTCCCCCTTACTGAATTGTTAAAAACTAAAGGACAGGGGGATACGCGACGTTCAAAGAACCCAGGCGCGCTCCTTAAATGGACTCCAGCCTGTCAGCAAGCGTTCGAAGCGCTCAAACTACTTTTTACCACAGAACCAATTTTACAGCATCCAAACCCCTCTAAACCCTTCGTTGTACAAGTCGATGCTTCTGATTTTTCCATAGGAGCAATTCTGTTACAATCTGACCAATCTGGCGTTTTAAAACCCTGTGCCTACCTCTCTCGCAAATTCACGGAAACAGAAAGGAGATGGCATGTTTGGGAAAAAGAGGCTTTTGCTGTAAAGACGGCTTTAGAGACATGGCGACACCTATTGGAAGGTACTTCAAACCCTTTTGAAGTCTGGACTGACCATAAAAACCTCGAAGCTCTAAGCACCAGTCGGAAACTCAGTCCCAAACAGCTGCGCTGGGCTGAGTTTTTCAGCCGCTTTGACTTCACTCTTAAATTTATACCAGGCAAGAAAAACTTTTTAGCTGATGCACTCTCGCGCAGACCCCAAGATGCTGGCCCAGGGCCAACGGTCCAAGGCACCGTCTGGACCGACAAACAATTAAGTTTGGCAGCAGTGACTCGCAGCCAGACCCGAGCGCAATCAACTCCGCCTCCAGCCGCTCTGCCTTCCAGCCGTCCGCCGCCCTTGTCAATTCCCTCCGATTTGCAACAACAGTTGCTTTCCCACCTTAAAACAGATACTTGGTTGCAAACCAATAGACACATTTTAACTTTCACCGATGATCTTGCCTGGCGCAACGATCGTCTCTATGTACCCGATGCAATGCGAAAAACCATACTCCAGCGCTGCCACGATGACAAGCTAGCTGGACATTTTGGCTACGTAAAAACTTTGCACCTCATTCGCCGCCAATTCTGGTGGCCAACTTTACTCAAAGACTTAAAGGAATATGTCACTGCGTGCCCTGTATGTGCGGCTATAAAGCGCAAACCAGGCAAACCCCAAGGTCTCCTTCAACCCGTTGCCACTCCATCTGTCCCTTGGCAGGATATCTCCATGGACTTTATCGTTGATCTACCCCCTAGTCAACGCAAAACTGTCATTTGGGTCGTCAAAGACTTTTTCTCCAAACAAGCCCACTTTATCCCATGCGCTTCTATCCCCACCGCACAACAGCTGGCACGCCTCTTCCTCATCCACGTGTACCGCCTCCACGGTATCCCCGCCCGTTTGGTGAGTGACAGAGGCACACAATTTACGTCACAATTTTGGCGGGCATTTTTAAAACTTTTGGGTACTAAACAGTCGCTTTCCACCGCCTGGCATCCGGAAACGGACGGATCTACAGAGGCGGTTAATTCTACATTGGAACAATACCTCAGAGCTTTTGTTAACTACCAACAAGACAACTGGGTCGATTTACTCCCCTTTGCTGAGGTCGCTTACAACAATGCCATTCATCAAACCACTGGTCAAGTTCCCTTTAAAACAGTTTTTGGACGTGAATTTGTTCCGATTCCTGAACTTCCTCATCCTCAACCGCTACCAGCCACCCTTGCTGACTGGGCAGACTCTCTCAAAGACTCATGGTCTAATATTTTATTGGCTCTCCGCCATGCCCAAACTACCTATAAACGCCATGCCGATGCAAAGCGTTCCCCAGAACCATCCTTTGCGGTCGGGGATAAAGTCTACTTATCAACTAAGTTTATCAAGTCCCCACAACCCTCTAAGAAACTTGGTCCTAAATTTGTCGGTCCTTTTCCAATTGTTGCTCAGCTCAACCCTGTTACGTTTAAACTTGATTTGCCTCACAACCTTAAACGTTTACATCCTGTTTTCCATTGTAGTTTACTCAAACCCTGCCTGTCGTCGGACCGTTGGCATCCACAACCCATTCCTCCACCTCCCCTCATGATTGACAACCAGCAACACTTCGAGGTGGCATCTATCCTCGACTCCCGACGCCAGCGTTCCGCTTTACAGTACCTCGTCCGCTGGAAACATTTCCCTCATCCTGAATGGGTTGCTGCTCCAGACGTGCATTCTCCTCGTCTCGTGACCCAATTCCACTCTGCCTATCCTGACAAACCAGCTCCCTAGTTTCTTTTGGGGGGGCAATATGTCATGTTCTCATTCCAATGTCTGGTTAACATTGTAACGTTTCACATGTCTTTTTCTGTTCCGTGTTCCTTCACCCGAGGTTTTTCCATTCCTTCGCCCTCCATTGTTTTGAGGGCTTGGAATGCATGTTTGGGTTTGCGCTCCTGTTCAAGGTTACTTTCCCAGGCACGTCTAACGGCTTCTAGCACCTGGGAGGGGGAGCGTCCTGACGGGCGATGGGGCGGGACCTGCTTCCAAGCAAGGCTTTTAAGTTTGTATTTGGCGCGCTTTTGCTCATTCTCAGCTTTCTCTGTATTTGCATACTATTCCTTTAATAAATCAGTTATCTTTAAGGCCGAGCTTGTGAGACTGAGTATTTGGGTTTAGGCAATCGTTACAAGCAATGACAAATCTCGATAAAATAGTCAAGAGCAGAGACATCACACTGACAACAAAGGTCCGCATAGTTAAAGCAATGGTGTTCCCCGTAGTAACATATGGCTGCGAGAGCTGGACCATAAGGAAGGCTGAGCGAAGGAAGATCGATGCTTTTGAACTGTGGTGTTGGAGGAAAATTCTGAGAGTGCCTTGGACTGCACGAAGATCAAACCAGTCCATCCTCCAGGAAATAAAGCCAGACTGCTCACTTGAGGGAATGATATTCAAGGCCAAACTGAAATACTTTGGCCACATAATGAGAAGACAGGACACCCTGGAGAAGATGCTGATGCTCGGGAGAGTGGAGGGCAAAAGGAAGAGGGGCCGACCAAGGGCAAGGTGGATGGATGATATTCTAGAGGTGACGGACTCGTCCCTGAGGGAGCTGGGGGTGTTGACGACCGACAGGAAGCTCTGGCGTGGGCTGGTCCATGAAGTCACGAAGAGTCGGAAGCGACTAAACGAATAAACAACAAACAAAGGTAAAGGTAAAGGTTTCCCTCGACGTAAAGTCCAGTCGAATCCGACTCTAGGGGGCGGTGCTCATCTCCATTTCTAAGCCTTGGAGCCGGTGTTGTCATAGACACTTCTGGGTCCTGTGGCCAGCATGACGACTCGGAACGCCGTTACCTTCCTGCTGAAGCGGTACCTATTGATCTACTCACACTTGCATGTTTTCGAACTGCTAGGTGAGCAGGAGCTGGGACGAGCAACGGGAGCTCACCCCGCCGCGCGGTTTCGAACCGCTGACCTTCCGATCGGCAGCTCAGCGGTTTAACCCGCAGCACCACCGCGGCCACTTACTGTGACCTTGTAAGCTTATGCTTATGTCATCTGTGATGCTATCTAGCCTTCTTGTCTTCTGCTGTGCTCTTTTTCAATTGCCATCAATTTTTCCACACATTTAGAGTCTTCTCTAAAGGCTCTTGCTTTGGCATTATACGTCCAAAATGCCTAAACTTTAGCTTCATTATTAGTGCTTCCAGTGAGCAGTCTGATATCTGTGTACGTGCAAGTGTGTGTGTGTGTATGTGTTCATAAACACTTAAAATCAAATTGAAAGGTTGCCTCATAGTCTAGTTGTGACTAGAGTTTTACTTCATCTTGTATTTGATGATTTGTTCTTGTAATTCAAGATATTCACAGTAATTTTCTTCAGCATCACCTTTCAGAGGTATCCAGCTTTAATTACCATATATTGCAACTAGGAAAACTGGCCATGTCAGTATTTACCTTTGTTGGAAGCATGATGTCTCCAAACTTTAGTATTTTGTTTAGATCTAGATCTATCATAGTCTTTCTTCCAAGTAGCAGGTATATATTTATGTGATAGGTATGTCGTCATCTCTGTGAAATTTTTAGCCTAGAACATTTGTTATTAGTCTAATTTCCCCCCATCTATTTGCATTGTGTTGGCATTATCTTTTAGTATATATATATATATATATATATATATATATTAATATTGAACAGGAGACCAGATTTTCTTCTTTCACTTCAACAAGAGATTATGTAGATCTTCCTTACTGTCAGCCATCAAATGGGTATATCAGCTTATCTCATTTGATGTTTTTCTCAATAATCTTCCTTCTAGTACAGCAATTTCCATGATGTACTCTACATATAAATTAAATAATTTATACAACCTTGGTACCCTCCTTTACCAATTTTGAACCATTTAGTTACACCATAGTCTGTTTTGATTGTTGCTTCCTGGTAATCATACAAATTCTTCAGCCATTGGCTGATGTGATGGTCCAGTTTACCCATGTTTTTAAGGGTTATACACAATTTGTCGTGATCTACCAGCCAAAAACAGCCTCGTGTGGTGCTGTGTGGTAGGCAGCACTATTGCAACTGAAACTCTCCCCACGACCTGGGTTCGATCCCAGCGGAAGCTGGATTCTCTCTCAGGTAGCCAGCTCAGGTTGACTCAGCCTTCCATCCTTCTGAGGTCGGTAAAATGACTGCCCAGCTTGCTGGGGAAGGTGACGGTTGGGGAAGGCAATGGCAAACCACCCCGCTATAGTCTGCCAAGAAAACATCGCAAAAGTGGCGTCCCTCCAAAGGGTCAGACATGCCTCGGTGCTTGCACAGGGGACCTTTCACCTTTTCACCAGTCAAAAACCTTTGTAATAAAGCAAAAATGGATGTCTTTTTGGAACTCCTTTGCCTTTTTCATTGTCCTGGATATTAGCAATGTCATCTTAGATGTTTGTGTCTCTTTTGAATCCATTTTTTACAACTGGCAGTTGTAAAAAAACTGGCAGTTCTCCTTTCATGTATTGTCGACGTCAGGAATGCAAAGTCTTGAGCATTATCTTTCTAGCTTATGAGATATGTGCAATTGTTCAGTATATTTAACACTCTTTAGTACTGCCTTTTTTTGGTACTGGAATATAAACTGATGCTTTCCAGGTCCTTGGCCACTGCGGTCTTTTACACGTCTGCTCATAAACTGCATATATCACTTTAGCTGCATCATTTTTTAAGCTTTTAAACAGTCTTGCTGGTATTTCATGAACTCCTGTAGCTTTGCTGGCAATGTTTTCTAGGGGCTTCACTTTATTTCAGTTCACTTTCCAGAATGACTAGTTCTACTTCAGTGGTCAAACATATATATGCTTCACTGATTTGGGGATCTTTTTTGTACATTTCTTCTGTGCATTTACACCATTTCTTCTTCGTCTCTTCTTTTTCCAGGAATTGTCTTAAATAAGTCTTCATCCCCATTTGACTGTGGCCTCAGTTTCCTTTGCATTGCTTATTGAGAAATTATTTTGCTCTTCTCTGGAACTTAGTGTTTAGTTGGCCAACTTCGGTTTTCTGCCTTTCTTCAGCTATTTGCACTACGTCAGCAGACAGTCATTTTAGCTTCTTTTACTTTTTGAATTTCTGGATATTTTTGTTTTATCTTTAGTGATGTCACAAATTTCAATCCCAAATTCTTCAGGCTCTTAGATTTAATCCATCAAATCTATTATTCACCTTAACGACATAATTATATGGAATATTGCTGAGGTTGAATCTTGTTGGCCTGGTTATTTTATTTATTTATTGATTTGATTTGATTTGATTTCTATAGCCACCCATCTCAGCGAGTGACTCTCGCTTTTTTGCTTTCTTAGGTTATGTTGTAATTTTGCAGGAAGGAATTGATGATCTGTTTTGGTTGACTGCATAAAACTTCTCCCACTTTGCTTCCAGAATATATAGTCAGTTTGATTCTGGTGTTGCCTATCCAGTGATGTCCATGAGCAGAGTCATCTTTTAGGTTTTGGGGAAAGGATATTTGTTATAAACCTTTTTTCTTGGAAGAACTACATCAGTCTGTTTCTTGCTTTGTTTTGAAATATTGCTTTGGCTTGGACTCAAACTGAGAACATCTGAGCATTGATACGGACATATACAGTATATGTTGGCCATTCCACTTCTTCTATTTTTTCTTGTCCACAGTAGGAGATCTGATGCTCCTCTAATATTAAGTAACTCATTCCAGTCCATTTCAGTTCACTAATTCCTAGAATGTCAACATGTAATCTTAACATTTCAGCTCTGACAACATTGTTTTCCTTGGGTGATGAGTCGTACATTTCATGTACCAATGGTATCCATATTTTTGTAGCATCAAACTTCCGTCTTGCCTCTGGGCACTTTAGTAGCTGGATATCTTTTCAGCTTTAATCCAGCCACATCATAAGCACCATTGATATTCATATTTGTCCTCTGCTCTTTCCCAGTGGCTGACTGGATACCTGACCTAGGAGACTCATTTCACTATCTATTCTCATTGTTCTGGTGAATGTCCTTTTGGTTTCTGTGACTTGCTTGATATGGGTGACTCAAAGTAGATACTTCCAACAGTATTGCTCACAGCATTATTGGGGTATAAGCTTCACCAGTATGAGATAAAGATTCATGAAGGGGAAATTGAACCAAGATGGGCATGTATGAACAGTGAGTTAGTAGTAAGTAACTGAGCCTCACCCCAGAACCTTCAGATTTCCGGGAGGAATTGAGTTCCAGTCCTGAGGTGGAGGAATCTGACGATGGGGGAGAACCAGAGCAACCGGCACCCAGCAAATCGCCCACAGAGTTGATCACCTGGGATGAAATGGGAGAACCCCAGCCAGGGACGTCCCAGGCGTCCTGGAAGTATTGGTTCCCGCTGACCCCAGACATAGAATCTATCACGGTATCAACAGAGAGACAACCTAACACGTGAGGGAGGGAGGAATCTCAAACCCCTGAAAGGCTAAGAGTGATGGAGGCCAAAATAGAATCGATGGAGTACATGCTAAGAAACCTGTCTCTGTCACTGGGGGGGCAGGGGAGGCGCGGAGAAGATCCCAGCTTCATGCAAACATCCCCCATCCTCCCATCCGGACCGCCGGCGGAGCGGGGCCGGAGACAGCTCCGGGATGAATCTCCACCCCGCAGGGCTCGATCACCAGTGTCCCCACCCCGAAGAGGGAAAGCTACTGTAACCTGGGGCCCAACCACTCAAGCAGCTGCCGATTCTGCTCCAACCGGAGTGGGGGTGAGAGACTTTTCTGTCAAGTTTGATGGGGATCCAACCAAGTTATCTTTCTTTCTAACTAATGCTAAAAGTTACATGAGGCAGTTTGGAGCATCCCTTCCGAAGAGGCTAAGATAACTGCCATTGCCACCAAGTTGAAGGGTCGAGCGGCTGACTGGTATGTTCAGTTAAGTGAGGCTGACTCCCTTGCACTTGATTATTTCGAGGAATTCATGTGGACGTTATAGCTGCATTTTGAGGATCCTCTGGCCAAGGCAAGAGCTAAGAAGGCGCTGAAGGATCTTACCCAGGGCCAAATGTCCGTAGCTGATTACGCCCTAGAGTTTAAGGCTCTAGCTGGGAAAATCCCTGACTGGTCTCAGTCAACCTTAATAGAACGGTTTAAAGAGGGACTCAACAGGGACGTCCTATGGTGTGCGTTGTGTAGAGACAACCCAGAGTCATTGTACGAATGGATCTGTCTGGCAGGCAAGGCTGAGCATGCTCAGCATACCTTCATGCAAACCAGAAGACCTGAAAAGCCACTAGCCACCATGAGGGGATCCCGAAGTGCTGCGACTGCTGCTCGGCCAGGCTATAGAGCCTGGGATGAGGAGAGAGATTGGCGCTACGTGAGGGGTCAGTGTCTCCGATGCGGAAAGGAAGGGCATCGAGCAGCTGATTGCCCAAAAGCCAAGGCTGGAGATCGAGCGGGAAAGCCGCTGGCCAAATCGCCCCCCCCCCTCGCTGTGGATGACAGCAGCCAAGGGTGCAGCCGACGCTGAGGAAGTATTCTACTTCTCGGGAGAGGCTGAAGATGACTCTAAGGAGCTGGCGGGAAACGCCACCCACCTGCCATGAAGAGCGCCTGTGGGCAGGTGGAGGAGGATGGGCGCGAGGATGCTATGGTGAGTGCTGACTGTCCCACTTTAGCAGTAAAAGTGAAATTGGGTTCCAGCACAAAAACTACAGAGGTCTGGGCTTTGGTTGACTCTGGGTGTTCCAGGTGTTTAATTCACCCTGATCTGGTTGCTGCTTTGGACCTGCCTAGCTCCCCACTCCAGCAGCCTTTGATCTTCACACAGTTGGATGGTTCAACGGCGGGGGGGGGGGGGGGGCGGCGGCAACCCATTTCACTGGAACTGTCGCAATGCAAATGGGCAGCCACCGTGAGACTTTGAAATTCATTGTAGCGCCTGTTGGCAATCCCTTGGTAATTCTGGGGATCCCCTGGTTGACCTATCGAAACTCCTATATAAACTGGGAACACAGAACTGTGACTTTTAAAGATGGGTTTTACCAAGCTCCTACAGCGGAGAGGGCTGCACGTGCGGGGGTTGGAAGGGCTGCGATCGCCATGCCGCGCCCTAACTTGGCACATTTAGAAAGCTTGCCTGATCGATACCAAGACTTTGCAGACGTATTTGGGGAAATGGAAGCAGATCAGCTACCCCCCCACTGGAAAACTGACTGTGCAATAGAGTTGGTTCCCAATGCTCAATTGCCCAAGCCAAAAATTTATCCAATGACTCAGAAGGAGCTTGAGGCATTACGGGACTTTATTGACAAACATCTGTCAAGGGGGTTTATTGAACCTGCAAATTCCCCAGTTGGGGCCCCTGTGCTATTCCAGGAAAAGAAAGATGGCATGCTTCGACTCTGTACAGACTATCGAGGGTTAAATTCCGTCTCAATTCTCAAGAAGTACCCTCTTCCGCTCATGAAGGACATGTTAGCTCATTTGTCTAAGGGCAAGATTTTCTCCAAGCTCGATCTTCACGAAGCCTATTTCCGCATCTGCATACGAGCTGGGGATGAGTGGAAAACTGCTTTTAATTGCCCACTGGGTTCATTTCAGTACAAAGTCCTCCCTTTTGGGTTGGCAGGGGCGCCCGGAGTCTTCATGCAATTGATTAATGAAGTAGTACATGATCATTTGTTTAAAGGGGTCCTGGTTTATTTAGATCATGTTCTCATTTACACTGAAACCGAGGAGGAACACGGATGCCTCCTCAAACAGGCGTTACGCAAGCTTAGAGATGCCAAACTCTATGCCAAACTTTCCAAATGTGAATGCCACAAGACCCAACTTGACTATCTGGGCTATCGGGTGTCTGACAAGGGCATTGAAATGGACCCTGCAAAAATTCAGGCGATTTTAAGTTGGGAACATCCCTGCACCCGGAGGCAATTGCAAAGTTTCCTCAGGTTCAGTAATTACTATCGCCAATTTATCCAGGGGTTTGCTGAGATTGCCTTGCCCCTCACTGATTTACTCTGTACCAAGGGCTTGGGGGAGACACGCAAGGTAAAACATCCTGGAGCAGTGCTGAATTGGACGCCTGAATGCCAGGCAGCATTAGAAAAACTGAAAACCCTTTTCACTGCTGAGCCTATTCTACAGCACCCCAATCCTGATCACCCCTTTGTGGTCCAAGTTGATGCTTCTGACTCCTCAGTTGGGGCTATTTTGTTACAGAGAGATTCTGAAAATCACTTAAAACCCTGCGCTTATCTGTCCAGGAAATTTTCTGAAACCGAATGCTGGTGGCATGTTTGGGAAAAGGAGGCGTTTGCTGTAAAAGCCGCTTTGGAAGCCTGGCGTCACCTCCTTGAAGGCGCTAAATGCCCTTTCGAGGTTTGGACCGATCACAGGAATTTGGAAGCCCTCCGCACCCCCTGGCATCTCAGTCCTGAACAAATTCGCTGGGCTCAGTTTTTCAGTTGTTTCAACTTCCAGTTAAAATTTATCCCAGGAAAGAAAAACTTTCTGGCTGATGCTTTGTTGCGTTTACCTCAGGATTTTGACCAGGGGGCAGATGTGGTTGGGACTGTTCTCACTGAACCACAACTGGGTTTGGTTGCTGTCACTCGGAACCAGACCCGTGCGCAGAGAACCCCGCCCCCAGCCCAGTCTGGGAAGTGGAAAGTGCAAGTTCCTTGTCAGTTACAGAAGGACTTTCTCCAGGCGCTGAAATCTGACACTTGGTTGCTAGCTAATAAAGACACTGTTTCTTTTGAAAACGGTCTGGCGTGGGTGGAACACCGCCTTTATGTGCCTGAAACTTTAAGAGCTGAGATTTTACAGCGTTCCCATCATGATAAACTTGCTGGACTCTTTGGTTTTGTCAAAACATTGCATTTGGCTTGTCGTCAATTCTGGTGGCCTACCTTGAGACGTGATGTAAAAGACTATGTTGCTTCCTGTCCTGTTGTGCCATGTCAAAACATAAGGGGGGGGGAACCACAGGGGCTTCTACAGCCAGTGGCCAGCCCGTCCCGTCCCTGGGACGAGATTTCTGTGGATTTTATTGTGGATCTTCCTCCCAGTCAGAAGAAAACTGTCATTTGGGTTGTAAAAGATTTTTTCTCCAAACAAGCCCATTTCATTCCATGTGCATCCATCCCGTCAGCCCCGCAATTGGCACACCTGTTTCTCATCCACATCTACCGCCTCCATGGTAGCCCCTCCCATTTGGTCAGTGACAGTGGAACACAGTTTACTTCCCAGTTTTGGAAATCATTTTTAAAATTGATTGGCACCAAACGAGCGCTGTCCATGTCTTCCCATCCTGAGACTGGCAGATCTACTGAGATTTTAAATTCCACTCTTGAACAGTTCCTTAGAGCATACATTAACTACCATCAGGACGATTGGGTGGAGTTACTGCCTTTTGCTGAAGTGGCTTACAACAATGCTGTCCATCAAAGTACCGGGCAAACCCCTTTTCGTGTGGTTTCTGGTCACGACTTTGTTCCCATCCCTGAACTGCCACAACCCCCTTCCCAAGCATGCTCTGCATTGGACTGGGCTGTTAAGTTGTCTGATTCCTGACTGGTGATTCAACAAGTTTTGGCTGATGCCCAGGCTGCTTACAAGTTTCAAGCCGATAAGCATCGTTTCTTGCAACACGACTTCAAGATCGGGGATCAGGTGTATCTATCTACTAAATTTATCAAGTCACCGCAACCCTCTAAAAAACTTGCTCCCAAGTTCATTGGTCCTTTCCCTGTTGTTGGTCTTATCAATCCAGTTACTGTTAAATTGGACCTGCCTCACAATTTGAAATGCTTGCACCCTGTTTTCCATTGAAGCTTGCTCAAGCCTGTCCACCACTCCTCCCGCTGGCATCCTCAACCTCCTCCTCCTGCTCCGATCATGATTGACGGCCAACAGCACTTTGAGGTCAAGGAATTTGTTGATTCTCGCAAGCTTCGAGGCACCCTCCAGTATCTGGTCCGATGGAAACACTTTCCTCATCCTGAATGGGTGTCTGCTCGCCACGTTAATGCTCCTGATTTAGTTCGCCGTTTCTACCTTGCTTACCCTTTGAAGCCTGCTGCTTAGTGGTTTCTTTCTTTTGGGGGGGCAGTATGTCATGTTCACTGTTTCAATGTACAGTATACATCGTAACGTTTCACATGCCATGGTGCTGACACGTGTTTCTGTTTGGGAGGGAGCTGCTGTGAAACCTTGTACCAAGCTGTGTATCTGTGTTCATTACAATGGAATGTGTTTGGCTTATGTTCTCTGTTCAAGCACTTTTCCGCAGACCATCAGAAACCGTTAGGAGCACCTGGGATTGTGAACTTGGGAAGATTCTATGGGGGGAGGGATTTCATTTGCACTGAGGGTTTTTAGTTTGTATTTGGCGCGCTTTTATCATTCTCAGCTTTCTCTGTGATCCTTCATACTATTCTTTAATAAATCAGATATCTTTGAATTCCTGCTCATGAGTCTGATAGTGTTTTAGAATAGGCAACCATTACACTTTCTTTCCATGAACAGAAGGGCAAAAATGTGTTTTTGTCTGTAAACATTAACCTTTTTCCTTGGAAAATTTGCTAGGTCAAAGTTTGTGAATCAAGTCTGATCAAATGTTTTTCTTGTCCAGCTTGTTACAGTTATCTTCTTATCCATTCATTTTAGAAATGAAACTCAGCAGAAAATAAAAAAAACCTCCACCAACAGGATCCTTATATCCCTTTAATTTCAGTGTGAGAATTAAGAATACTTTTAAATTATTAGTGAGATTTAAATATTCAAGCTTATTTCTTTTGTGTATTTTTCTTTTTAAAAAAAGTTAGTGTAGTAATTATAAGTGTGCTATTTTCATCAAGAGCTAACTGGTTCTGGCTAATATAATCATGTGCTGTCAGGGCTTTAGCAGTTAAGCTGGTTTATAGTCCACTGTTTAGCTCAATTCCAACACTGACTTTGAAAATCATGATAGTCCAACATAAAAGCATCTAATGAAATGTCTCTTCCTGTATTTATTGGCTTGGAAATTTGTTTGCATCAGAGACTTACTTCTGGGTGCCTTGCTGAATGGTAATAGGCAAGTTGTTACAAGAAGGAGGTCCCTCTCAGCTGTTGTTACCTGATTATAAAATAGCCTTAAAGAATATAATGTATAGATCTATCAGTCTAGTCACGTCTCAAAACTTGCCTCCTGGTCAGCCCCAAACCAGTTAAGAAAATGTCAGTTGTTTTCTGGCTCCTTTTAAACAGGGATGATTATTCTTTTGAAGAGCACTAAACTTGGGCTCAGGCTTACTTTGAACGCTATGTTAGCATCCCTGCAGATGTCATGAGTACTGATGGCGAGCAGGAGGGGGCCTCTATCCAGGGGGGGAAACGCATGCGTAGTACTGAGGAATTAAGCAGCCATTCAAAGAGACACAGATCAGACCTGCCTTGACTTTTGGGGTTTATCTGTCTGGGTTTTCCCGCACTTCTTCAGTTTGTTAGGATTCTGTCTTATGTAGCAGTAATAAACACTAGAGACCTACTCCTCGTCTCAGCGTGGTTCCTGGCTGTTAGGACATCAGAAGTCTTCTAGCCCCCCTCTTCAGTTGATGGGCACTGGGGGAAGGAACTGTTGCAAAATCAAATAACAGAGTGCCTCTCTCCTGCTTTACCCTGCAATTCTTCCTCCTCTACTGATCTGCTGTTCTTTGGACTGATTTAGATCTCTATAGATCTTATGGATCCTGCAGGGTGTGGGAGAGGAGAATTTGGTTTGAAATATCTGGACTCTCCTGCTCCCTAAACTCAAATGGCCATAGGGGGGGGGACTCAAAGTTTGTAGGGCACTGGGGTGCTGTCTGATTCCACTCCCTCAGAGTCACCTGAGTGAGCAAGGAACAAATAGTGGGTGAAGTGTGTCATGTTATACCCAAGTTTCTTTCTTAAAAAAGGGGGGGAAAGTGGAAATGTCTTGTAGTGAATTTCAAAACCCAAGGACCAACAGGCAGCTTGCATCACAGGATGCATTTAAGTGTGCAGGACCAACAGGCAGCTTGCATCACAGGATGCATTTAAGTGTGCAGGACCAACAGGCAGCTTGCATCACAGGATGCATTTAAGCACACATGAAAGTGTGAAGTGAAAGTGAGTGAAAAACTCAGCTTTTAAGTGACAGTTGAGTGAAGAACCTGTGACCTAGATGCTATTGAAAAACAAACCAGTGAGGAAGGATTCTGAAAATTGTAGTTCAGCAATATCTGGAAAGTTACAAGTTCCCCACCTGTATTGCAGAGCGAAACTTAAGAGAGCTTGTCAGAGACAAAGAAAGGGAAGAGTATTAGACATAGTAGATAGTAAAAGACATAGTGAAAGCTTTTAGAAGGGGTGTCAGTCTACAGTACTGCTTTTACTAGCATGCATGCATGCATGCATGCGTGTATGTCTGTATGTCTGTGTGTGTGTGTGTGTGTGTGTGTATTGGAAAGTCTGGCTCTCAAGTGATGCTTTGTTTCAGTTTCACCTGCCTTATTTGATGCATTATTTAGTGTGCCTAATACGATTTTTGCCTCTTCTCTAGGCTTTCATCTTTGTTCTGTGAATTTTTCACTGATATGAGACACACACACACACACAGAGAAAATACAGGTAGTCCCCAGATTAAGAACATCCCAGTTTACAGATGACTCCTAGTTAAGAACAGACTGCCATAAAGACTATTATATTAAAACTTTGAGTTAAGCACAATGTTTTGGGTTAAATGCACAATAGTACTTTGTGCATTATTAAGTTTAAGATGTTTAGTGTATTTGGAAGTGTTTCTTAAGTGTTTTATATGCATAGGAAGGTGAATATATGCTATATACCAAGACAAACATTTAACTGATGCTGCATAACTGTTCTGACTTATATACACATTCAACTTAAGGACAGACTTAGGAACGGAACTCGTTTTTGAACCAGGGACTACCTGTATGTTGAAATGGGGAGTTTTTTTTCTGCAGAGAAATGAGAAATGAGTAGCTTACATAACTACAGTGAGATTGAGCCAGTCTTGGTATTTCAAATTCTAAAATTTTCCAAGGGAAGGAGTAAGCGTAGGGCAACTACAAATGAATATGAGTTTAAGAAGAGTTGATCCTTTTCTTTGTAATATGTGTTTAGAACAAATAATACTTTTTTTGTCTGGCACAATGGTACTATAAAAAAAGTAAATGGAAATTTGAAACATTTAATTTTATAAAGCTATGAATTCAAGTCTAACACAGGCTTTCTGAATAATTCTTTGCTTTTATATAAAGCCATACTTTATTGGTAGCATGTTGGGTGAGGTGAAATTTGTTGTGTAATATAAATAATCTAATGCATGGTATATTTTACAAATCAAGAGCTTATTCTTAGTATTGAACACTGGAGGAATTGGGCTTTTCAATTTTAATGTGGATTCTCTTTAAGAATTAGCTGGTTCTTTTGTAAGTTACAGTGTCTTTGAATAGTAGCTTACATTACTACAGTGAGGTTGAGCCAGTCTTAGTACTTCAAGCTTTGCAAGTATGGTTTCAAAAGCCTTCCTGAGCTTGGAAAGTAAGGAATTTGATTCTCTTCCCACCCCACCCCCACTCTGGATAATTCTGTAAAGAAGACACAGTAAGAAGCATTGTGTCTTAAATAGTTTGATTGCCACAAATTCTAGACATAAGATTGGTTGTTCAGATGTTGCACTTGCTAATGGTACAACCAAATGAATTAGTGTTGGGATGTAAACAGCTTTCATTATTTTCTATAGCTAGACATAAGAGAAAAATGGCATGGGTGGAATTCTCTGAGAAATATTCCATTCAGTACAAAGATTCTTAAGCCTTGGCAAATCTTCTACAGTGCTGTGCCAAAGGTGATTATGGATTTACCCTGATTCTTTTGAGAATTGCAGTCTAATTTGCTCTATTTACGTGTTAAACAAATAACTGAAAGGAAAAGGGGAAAAGTCTAAATTACTTTGTAGCTCTTCAGAGATGGGCCAGAGATCTGAGAGAGAATGAAGCTTGTTTTGTGGATATACTTGAGAATGGTAAATTGAGGTAACTAGTTTGCTGAAATAACTTTAATGGGGGGAGGGGGGATTAGGATCCAAATATTCATCCAAGGGTATTTTCTCTGCGCCTAAGCTTGTTTCTGGCTTTGGAGCCTGGCTTGGCAAAAAAATAGAGAGTTGTTAAGCAACAGGTAGATAAAGCCATTTCTTCATTCTGTTCCTGCGCTTGCACTTATAAATAAGCACCAGGATCAGTTCTGCACAGAAACAACATTCTGATGTTATGTTGTATATGCTCAAGGCTCAGCCAGTTTCCTTTAAACAGCCTTTCCCTCAGGCCTAACTGCCATCTTGGATGGGCCTCTTTATGATTCCTTTGTTTACGCTTCCTTTTTGAATTAGTGATAACGTATATTTAGATTCTACACAACTCCCAAAACATCAGATTATTTATAATAATCAACAGTAAAAACATAAATCAACCACAACAAAGCCGAAAAAGCAATAATCCTAACAGAATAAAACTGTGACTACCAAAACTCAAGAGCCTAATTCTTTTCTTTAAGCCTAACATCCATTGTTTTCTCTCTGTCTTTCCAATGATAGAGAAGTCTTCCCAATGATAGAGAAGACAAATGTCTTTTCTATCATTGGAGGTGTTTTGATATAGCTTCTCAGTATTGAATTGAGGAATTGTCCAAAACAACTTTATAAGGAAGATCTTGGGCCTCCTGCAGGGCACCCCTGCTGCCTATTTAAGGATGGAGGTAGGACTACTTCCATCACTGTTAGAATACACCTTGCATTGTTGGGCCACTATAAGTAATTAGAAAGCCTTCAAGAATCCCATCTTGCCAAACTCTGTTTTGTCCATAACACAGCTGGAAATTAGTGGACTAAACTTTTGTCAGCCATTTTACAAATGTATTCCCTACCATCTTTGGGAGAACTCAGAACTTGGAATAGAGAAAATACTAGAGATTGGCTTTTTGAAAGGGATGCTAATAAAGATGCAATTGCGATACAATCATCCAAATTTTCATCCTGGTACCATCATTATAAAAAACATAGAAACCTCTCCTGGTACCTGGTTAATATAACCAGTGTGTCACTGAGAAGGGCTTTAACATCTCTTTGCCTGCAGGCCATGCCCTCTGCAAATCTTTACAATGAGATCAGGGCCAAATTATTAATGGCAGATGAACTCAAGGGCTCTGATGTTGAAAAACTGATTTATCTTCTTGCGGACATGTTTCCAACTGTTAGCAACCAAGTTGCTACTTTTGCTCTGCTCTCACTTAAACTTAGGAAGAATATTTAAGTTCTTAGTTGTAGCTCTGGCTCTATTTTGTTGTAACCTTTTTTATATTTAATGCTTCTTTTATTATTTTATTTTATAATTTCATCATTTTATTGTTTTAATGTTATTATATTTTATTGTATTTTATTGCATTCTTATGTTATGACCTGTGGTTACAACAATAAACTTCACTACACACACAATTGAGGAATTACATTTCCAGATAAGGAGATGTCCAACTAAACTGTTTATATTTGGGAAATGCTTCCTTCTTTCTCTTTATCTACCCCACTTCAGATTATTTGTCTATTAGTGGCTTACTGTTTTTGGAAAAGAGGTTTTATATTCTGGCAAACTATGGATTAACTAATGATCTGCTGATTCTTTCCCCTTATGGCTGGTAGTGCAGATTTGTTGATATTTGGAATAAAAGCATTATTGAGGAAGGCTATAATAACTCTATCTGGTGTGAAGAACGGAACAAATACATTGTGTGAGCTCAAGAAAACATGTCTTAAATTTAAGGAGTTGCAGACAGTTACAATACACATGCCCACACACTCTCTAAATCATCTTTTCCCTTTTGAATCCATATTGTTGCATAGCCCTACAATGTTCTGTGCCTCACATGAACAGCTGCACATGTGTATGCCCAGTTCTTGCCTTTTGTTCTGGAAACTGTGATATTATGCATACAGCTATAAATAATGCACTGCATGGACACAAGAATGACCTACTGTATGTATGTACCTGCACTGTACTGTACTGTATTTATAACTATGTAAGTGTGAATAAAGCCTTATTTATTCCTTATTTCCTTGAGTAGATGCCATATTTATTTTTCTACCTTGGTTCAGTGAAGAGTATCAGGCAATACAGTTCTCTGACATACCCAACAGGTCTTTTCTTAATATCACCTTTCAAAAAGAGCCCTACCAGAAATCACTCCACCCTATACATTCAATTATACTTCAGAAGAAGTCATATGATGTTAGTTAATAGTTAACAGTTTATAACTTTTAATTTATAAAATGCTTCAGTTATTGTTGTTGCTATTATTGTTGATGAAATGATTATTTTGGATTCTACCAGTTTCCTCAATAATTCCTATGGCTATCAATTTTGACTTTTTAAAAGTTTGTCATGGTTGCTTTTTTGTTATATAAACAGAAAATCAACCTCAACATATAATTATATGGATACTAATTTTTTGTAATAATCATTTTCTTTTCTCTTGCAGGTCAACTTTGTAGTGTGCCAACTGTTTGCCTTGCTTGCTGCTGTGTGGTTTCGAACTTACCTTCACTCAAGCAAAACTAGTCCGTTCATAAGGCATGTTGTTGCCACACTGTTGGGCCTTTATCTTGCACTTTTTTGTTTTGGATGGTAAGTAGCTCGATTTTTCTTTTCAGTGCTTTTATTTCCTAGCGTTAATTTTTGATCGCTGGATTTTACTCCCAAAACATTAGCTAGTGTATTCTTAAAGGGATCGTGACAGGACCCATTTATTAAACTTGGATACAATGGATGACAATGGCTCTAGAGTAATCTCCATGTCTCTGAAATGCTAATTTAATTCTAATAGATAACAGTTTATCAGCAAAGAAGCAAATCACGGGAGTGATTTATTTCTCTCTGTTGTTTAAAATTGAATTGGTACTTGGATTAATAAACCATTATAATGCTATTTCCTTCCTAGGTATGCCTTACATTTTGTTATACAAAGTGGAATTTCATACTATATCATGATCATTATAGGAGTGGAAAATATGCACAAGTGAGTATTGAGCTATTCATACATCCTTAAGTGAAGTACAGAGGGCAATGTAATTTGGAAGGGAATGGGATTTTAGGAGAAAAGATATATGTTTTATGAAGCAAGCAAGTCCTTTCCTAGTGCATTCTGTATCTTTTATTTTGAGCACAATACATTGTTGTATGAGTATTTTAGAATCATTTCCAGTGCCTAGATTCCCCTTACAGTACCTTGTTTATGTACAAAAATACTGCACATCTTGTCTGCTGCTCAAAGTGCCAGAAGCTTATCACACCTATTGTTTACAGAAAGAAACCCTGGAGGGACCTGTAATTCTCTGTACTGAGTAGCTAGCATGTTTTCATTGCTTCATCATCAGTTTTCTGACTTGCACATTTCTATTCCATCTCAGTACAAAGATCTGTAGCAGTTGAGAATATAAAGAAATTGAGTTTCATTTTCCTGTTTTTTCTTTTTAAAAGAAGAAAGACACAATACTGTTATCTCCATGAATAAGCATAATTTGCTTTGCTTTAGGTATGGATTTTTTTGGTTGTTTCTTCATTGTCATTTATATAGTATATGCGGCATGTTGCCCCCTTGTCTTCTTAATCTGAATTACTGTAATACAGTCAGGACCAAGGATAACTGGTTTGGCATTTGGCCTCTGTACACCACCACACTGAAGTTGAAAGGAAACACACCCAGATGGGAGCCAAGTCAGGACTTTCAGCTGTAATTCAAGGAGTTTGACAAAAGTGGGGCACTAGCCATTCAGGAAGTACAGCCAGGCGCATACACCCCCCCCCCCCATCATTGACAGCTCATAAGTAATGGAACAAACCAACATCATTACAAACATAAGGATCGCCTTTAATACCTGGATGAAAACCCTTTGCAGTCAATGACTGCCTGTAGTCTGGAACCCATGGACATGAACTTTGAACAGTCGCTAAACGAATGGTCGTAAGTTGAGGACCACCTGTGTTCATTAATCAGACAATCACGTTTGTCATATTATGTCTTCCTGGACTTGTAGCTCCTGCTTGAAGAGCAGGTCAGCTGTGGCTAGGAAGGCCTTTGCATAACTCCATCTGGTGCACCAGTTGTACTCATTCCTATATTGGGGGGCCCTTCAGACAGTCACTCATACCCTAGTCCCCTCACAGCTTGACTACTGCAATGCTCTCTACATGGGACTGCCCTTGACGACCACCTGCAAGCTTCAGCTGGTCCAGAATGTGGCAGCATGAACAGTAATGAGCATGCCTTGGTATGCCCATGTAACACTTCTGCTTCGTGAGCTGCACTGGTTACCACTTTGCCTCTGGCTATGATTCAAGGTGCTGGTTGTTACTTATAAAGCCCTACATGGCATAGGGGCTGGTTACTTGAGGGTCTGCCAGTCTCCTATAACATCTGCCCAGCCAAGTTGATGCTGCAGGGTTGGCATGCTCCAGGCTCCTTCGATTAAATAACACCACCAATTGGGAACCCGGAAGTGTGCCTTCTTTATAGCAGCGCTTGCCTTCTGGAACAAGGTTCCCCCCAAGATCCAGATGGCCCCCACTCTGCTGCTGTTCAGAAAAGCAGTGAAGTCCTGGACCTCCATCCAGGCCTTTGGTGAGGGAGAGTGAGACACCTTATTTCATTGTGCTTTTATCTTTTTTTTTAATGTTTTATTGATTTTATTGTAATTTCTTTGAATGTTGTGAGCTTCCCAAAGTCATTGAGAATCAGGCATCATCAATAAAAGTTTAATACATTATTATTGCTGCTGCTGCTGCTGCTGTTTTTATTATTATTATTGTATTAATTGTGTTTATAATCTGCTTTTTCTCATTTTCTATTCTATTCTCATTCTTTAATTGGTTCCCATAACAACAACCCATGGGATAGGTTGGGTGAAGAGAAAATGACTGCCCCCAAATCACCCAGTGAGCTCTGTAGCTGTGTGAGGTTTCCACCTGTGTCTCTCAGACTAGAGCAGGACTGCACAACTCAAGAAGGGGAAAGGACTGCAGAGGAAGAGCTGTCATATGGCAGTAGCATTGGCACTGGCAGTGTCTGTGGTGCCTGGAGAAGTTGGAGGTGCTTGGCAACATGTCTTTTGAGGTGGAAGGGCTATGAAAACATAGGTGGTGGCAACAGATCCTTCCTAGTGGCGGCAATATTTAGCAGCAGTGGACTGATTACTTTTTGGAAAATGCTGTAGGGCCACATAAGGCTGCTTGGCAGACTGCGTGTTGTGTGGTTCTGGGCTACAGCACTATCTTAACCACTAGGGCTATGTAGCATTTTGCATTCATGAGTACTTTGCAAATGTTTATAGCAAATGATTCTTGGTTCAGCAAGAGCTCACTAAGGACTATGAATGAATTCATTTTTTACACATTCTATTTCTTCTTTGGAAAGCAAGCAAAACATACTGCTTTCTGAGAAGAAGTGAACTACTGGGTAACTCCCCCCTCCCCAAAGTACACTGATCAGAAAAGCTTTAATGACCAAGAAAAGGACTGTCAAAACTTGTTGCACTCTTGGACAGGCCCATTGAAATCAATGGGGGTTAAGTTAGCCTAGTTTAAGCCCAATTAATTTCAGTGGGTTTGTTCTAAGTATGACTAAGTCTATATCCAACCCACAATAAATATGTTCATGAGATACTTCTAAATATATGCTCCTGCTATTGTCTCCTGACTTTTGTCAGTTATCTATTTTTGAAAAGTTGGTTATTATACAGAAAATCTGCATTATGAACAAAATCAGATCAAACTAGAAATATAACATCAGATTATTTATATAATTGGCTGGAGCAAATTATTCAATAACTCCTTGGGAGATTTTTGCTTAAATAGGGTGATTGCATTCCTTTATTAAATACTAACTAGCTTAGTAATTTATATTTTATATCTATTGTATCTTTTTATTGATCTATTTATATTGTAATTTATATGTTTTAATTTTGATCTTATTGTTAACCGCCCAGATTCCCCTCTTCGGGAGAGATGGGCAGTGATAGAAATTTGAAAAACAAATAAACAAATAAATATTCTACCTTGGTCAAATTCATTATTTTCACTTCAGCTGCCTTGTCAATCTGGTTTCAGATTTTTAAAAAAATAAATTGACAGTACTGAACGGGTTCTCAGTGTCTAAACTGAACTAATGTACTTTATGACCTTCAGCCAGCACCAGCATACTAGAAGAATAAATATCAGTTTAAGGTAACTGGAAACAGATACACTGAGTGTGCATCAGTATACCACCCTAGTTGGTGGGATGCGGGCAGCAGTGTGTTTTCTTGCAAGATGGTCTCCAGATTAGAGATCTAGCTTGCATGCATGTGAGCATACGTGGGATAAGCTCGACTTTGGTTGCGTCAAAAGTGACCATTGCTGCCTTACTATTAGCGGAGAATGCTCCATGTGATTTGGGTATGACTGATGCTGGTAAACTAGTTTCTACCTTCTATATCTCACTAAAAAAGCATTATGTGAAAACCAGTTGACCAGATGGGTGGTGGAGGTCAATATCTGCAGGTCTCTGCAGTGATCACCATGGCACATAGAATATTGAGTCTTGAAATGATGGGAGTAAATGATAAAAGTATGTAAAAGTACAAGTCCTGCATGAAAAAAAATATTAGAAGATAGATCATTCTCCCAACAGAATAAAAGAATACTAGACATAAAGAAATAGGATGTGGAAGCTGCTTAGAAAAGGATGAAAGGAATCATTGCAGAGTGCCACAAAAGTGCAGTTACACAAATGGGAAGTATGAAAATGTTCCATGTACTTTTATATACAGATGATGCCATGTTGTTGACTGAGTAACCAAATGATTTGCAGCAAATGTTAGGTAGAATGTATAAGGCAATGAGAAATGTGAATCTGAAAATTAAGATATCAAAGGCCAACAGCAAAATGGAATGAATGATTGCAAAATATACATTATTAGCAAAAAACTAGAGCAAGTAGATGAATTTTTATATGTTGTTAATAGAATGTTTACTAAAGATGGGAAAATGGGTGGAAATGTTAAGACATGCAAATGCTGGTAGAAATGTAATGGGTAGTATATGGTCTGTTGTGAGGAATAAATATTTATTGAAAGAAACAGAAATGCCTTTAGATTAAAACATGCTTCTACCCACTTTCTTATATGGTTGGTTGTATCAGGAGGAACAAAAGTATGTTGAATGCAATGGGAATTTAATGAATTTTTTGTAGGAAATCATGAAGAGAGTGGATCAAGAAAGAATAGGTATTGAATGAAAGTGTATGAAATAAAAAAGTGAGAATGACCAATATGAAAGACGTTTATTGAGGTGGTTTGGTCATATAGAGCAAATGACTGAGGATCAAATTGCAAAACTAACATATATGGAAGAATGAATTGGCTGAGAGGAAGAAAAAGACCAAGAAAGCTGTAGTTGGATAAGTTGATGAAAACCTCAAAAAGAGAAGTTTAAAGAGCAAAAGGCAATGTAGGAAGTCATATACAAACATGTTGGAAGCAAGGATGGTATGGAAAGCTACAGTGATATGGAGAGACTCTATAGTAAATGGTGTTGGTGTAAATTAGAATTAGTTTGGTTTCCTTTCCTTTCCTTTCCTTATCTCCTACTTAAATTTCTTTGGCCTTTTATTTTTTGCTTCTGAAGGAGAATAACAAGATTGGTTTTTTTATACATATATGCAGATGAAAAATGTTAGAGTTTCTTTTCACACTGATAAAAAGACTTGCAGTTATAAAACAGGTACTGTCCCACCTTCACAAAAGAAGCAAAATTGCTGTCCCCTTCATTATAAAAGTGCCAGAAAATGGACAAGAGTTTTATTTCCAGAAATCGTTATGTATGTGTGTATGTATGTATGTTATATATGTGTCTGCCTCATTTGAAAGTAAAGTACTTGCTGGAATTCTTGTACTGTAACCCTGGCCTTCCTTGTAATAACTTTTGTGTGTGTGTGCTTTCAACTCAATCATGACTCCTGCCAAAACTGCCTGGACTAATCCCTGCATTTCTCCTTTTTGGGAAGTGGTTCGCCTTTGCCTGCTTCCTAGGGCTGAGAGAGAGGGACTGGCGGAAGGTCGCCCAGCTGGCTAGAGCTCCCAGGCTCCCAGTTTCTAGCCTGATGCCTTAACTACTACACCAAACTTGCTCTGTATTAAGTATTACCAGTCAATAATATTGGATTAACTATTTCCAGTCCAGACTGATTGGAGTTAAGTCTGACATTAATGCCAGTGAGACTTTATCTACAAGGGAGGCAAATGTGCTTCAGGTTCTTAGACTCAGACCATGGCAACTGATCCTCTTGCTATGCTGTTGAGTGCTGAACTGGTCTCTAATACCTTCTAATAACATAAGAATTGAGTGAACTTGTGCCAGAATTGGGTAAATGCTCAGATTAGCCATTTGACTCAAGCAATCACCCAGATGACTCAGCTACCACCTATTGTTGTTGCACTGCCTACTACACTGCTTCCTGCAACTATGCGACTTCAGTCTCTTGGTTTCTTGCCTGATAAATATGTCAGTTGTCCAGAAGAAAATTGAAGTATTCATCATTCAACATGATTAAGTATGTGTATCCTTGAAAATTGTGATTTCTCTCAGATCACTCTTGGGTGAGATACATACTTGGCCTTTTGACAAAGCTGCCAAATGGCCATTCTAAATCTAGAAAATAATCTTGTTCTGGATAGTTATGCCACTGTTATGCTTAAATTTACATCTTCCTTTGATGACTGTCAGAATGACAACATCTAATCATGCAATGCACAGATTATGGGGTGTAGGAGTTTATAGTTGATTTCCAACTCTTTTGCTTGGAATGGAGTGTAAATGAACTTTTATTTGACCAATTTAAAGAGAGTCTAGCTGATGAATTGTGAGATGAGTTGGTTTGACAGGATACTCCAAACATTAAAACATTAATTCAGTGCATGACTTTGGCTGGAAGACTAGAAGAATTTTACTTTTATTTATTTATGAAATTTATCCAGTGCCTCAACCTTAATGAACTCTAGGCAGACTACAAATATAAATTATAATAAAGCAGTAATACAATAAAACAATAATTAACAGTAATAAAACAATTATAGGTACCCTCTGACGTACATGACTCCAATAATCGGTTCCAAAGTCGTCTTAGAAAAGCTGGGTCTTTATTGGTCTCTGGCAGGCCATGGGAGTGGGACTCACCTTTTCCTCAGGTGGCAAGCTGATCTAGAGAAGGAGAGCCTCCACAGAGAATACCCACCATTGAGCTCTAGCTTTTTGGATTTTACCTCAGCTGAATTTTCTGGGTGGTCTCAGATGCAGCTCCCTATAAAACAAATACAGTAATCCATGTAAGAAATGACAAAAGCACAAATGATGTCCTCAAGGCATCCTGTATCTCTTCTAGCAGGAGGAATGAGTCCCGATGGACCCCCAGCTTGCAAACTTGCTCTTCCTGAGAAGCATAACCCCATCAAGAGTCAATATTGGTAATGTCCTGGAATCAGAAGGCTTTTGAATCAGCAGTCACTCCATCTTGCTTGGGTTGAGTCTGAATCCGTTTCTCCTCATCCAGACTCCCAACGATCTCCAGGCGCTGGGTATTAACTGCCTTATATCCTATTTGGCCTAGGGTGGAGAAGTGCAATTGGATATCATTAGTATATCAAGTGTATCTCTCCTTAAACCAACCAATGACCACCTAGCAGCTTCCAGGAGATGAGATGGTTCCAGATGATAGTCAATGCCACTTTAAAAGATGGAGAGATTCCAACAGCTTTATTCATTTATTTGTCATATTTCTTTACTGCCCAACTCATAACGACTTTGAAAGAGGGACTCTTCAAGAGGCCAAGGTGGGGAGACAGTTGAACCCTGAGGTACTTCATAATGGAGTGCCTGACCTGTTTCTCTGCAACTGCCAACTAGATCTATCCACTCAAGGATTTGAATCATGATAAAATTCCCAGCCCTTGAAGGCACTGCAGGATAGGCTATGATTGACAGCATTGAAGGCTGCTGAGAGGTTCAGCAGGACTACAGTGATGTGTTTCTGTCATCCAGGCTCCACCAGATGTCATTCATGAGAGTGACCAGTGCAGTTGCTGTCTCATATCCAGATATGAATCTGGATTGCCATAAGTCCAGGCAATCTTACTCTCTTTGTTACCCCACTACTTTCTCAACAACCTCCCCCAGAAGAGGGAGGCTTGAGATGAAAGAGTAGTTGTCTAGTACTGTTGGATCCAAGGCTGGCCTCTTGAAGTGTGGATGGACCAGTCCCTCCTTCAAAGCTGTTGGAACCTCTCCATCTTTCAAAGTAGTATTGACTATCATCTGGAACCATCTCATCTCCTGGCTTGTGGAACAAGTTCCATTATTACTTGGGGGAAGTATTAGGATCCAGGTTTTTTTGTAGATGATTTATTTTGGCAAGTAAATGAGAATTCAGTGAGAAAGAATTTTTTGTGGCTTCTTTTTCTAACTGTTCAGTTTCCATAGAGGCTTTTTACTTCACTTGTGCTGTGAAGTGTTTTGATCACAAATGAATTCTAGGTTATATGTATGTTTTTTAAACGAGAGTTCTGTAGATAAGTCAGATTCTACTACAAATTAGGCAGCATTAAGGCATTTAGGAAAAAAGTGGAAACCTACATTCCTTTTCATGCTAATCATGGCATATGAGGCTGTTTGTGAAATGAAATTGGGAGTTATTTGTGAAAGTCACTCTGTGTAATGAACAGACATGATTGTTCTTTGGAATATTGATGTATTAGCTGGGATAATCTTCCGTGAGAAGGCTTGATGTGTTAGTGTTTAGAGACACAGCTGATACTTGCTGAGATGGAGGTTGCAGATAGTTCTTAAAATATTACTTTGTATGGTACATTATGTTTGGGGCTAGGTTAACTTAACAAGCGTGAGTCATCCAGTTAATACAATTCCTACAAATGTGTTAGTGGAGTTGAATTGCTCCACTATGAATCTCCAGAAGATTGGACTACGGAAGAAAGGAAAAAAGGGCTTGTGTAACATGCGGTATGAAATAAGAACATGGCATTTAATAAATATATCCTTTAGAAAAGTTCAGTCCTGAAAATTTCTTTAGACGTTATGCTAATACTTGCTTATTAAAATATCTTAGATTTAGAGGCTGGTGTTTTATATGCATTCCTGGATGCATTGATTGGTTATTTATTTATTTATTTTCTATCCTGCCTTTATTATTACATTATAACATGTTAATTGGCTAGCATTTTAGTCAGCTCTCAGCCCAAGACTAACTTAGCTTGGCAGAGAGTTGAGATGAATTGTGATATCCCAGATGAGGCTAAGAGAGGTTCAGAATAACTTGCGTCAGCCCCAACTATCATAACTGATGCATTTACTGTTGTTTTAATTGTGCTGTGTACAGTAAAATAGTGGTGCTCCTGAACTTTTGGGCTTTTTTATAAAAGCAGCCACATAGAATAAATAGGCTTTAAATTTTGTTTTAACTAATTTGAGACTATAGTGATGTTTTCAAGCAATTGTTTTAAGAGCTGTGGCAGATTTGTAGCATTACTGATATAAGAAATAATTTCAGTTCAGCCCTGTTGAGCTCTCTTACATCTCCTAACCCCAAATAATTCCAGTTCTGAATTTAGAATTTGCTAATACAGTAGCTACATATTGTAGACTGTTGTGTATTGATTTTTCTTCCTACTTTAGTGTTTGTTTTTAAAAATCCACTAGTAGCATGCATTGCTCTTTATGAAGCAACTGAATGGGGTGTCAATACCAGATACAAAATGTATTCTCCGTATACAGGTTATTGCTATATGACATAGTTCATAGTTTTGTTCTGATTATTATTATTTTTAATCTGTTCAGTTGTGTCCAATTCTTGGAGACTGCCTGGACAAGTCCTTGAAGTTTTCTTGACAAGGTTTTTCAGAAGTGGTTTGCCATTGGTTTGCCTTCCTAGGTCTGA